>NC_140666.1:6877500-7502500 GCF_054131305.1 Coturnix japonica | reverse complement strand
CTGCTGCTCTAACCCCGCTTTTCTATCTTTTCCTCCTCTCTAAGTTCTTTTTATTTGTTTTCCTCCGCACTAACCCCGATTATCTTGGTTTTTCTCCGCACTAACCCCGCTTTTCTTGGTTTTCTTCCGTTCTAATTCGCTTTTCTTGGTTTTCCTCCGCTCTAACCTCGCTTTTCTTGGTTTTCCTCCGCTCCAAACCCACTTTTCATGCTTTTCCTCCGCTCCAACCCCGCTTTTCTTGGTTCTCCTCCGAACTAACCCTGCTTTTCTTGGTTTTCCTCCGCTCTAACACCGCTTTTCTTGGTTTTCCTCCGCTCTAACTTTGCTTTTCTTGTTTTTTCTTCGCTCTAACCATGCTTTTCTTGGTTTTCCTCCGCTCTAACCCCGCATTTCTTGGTTTTCACCCGCATGAACAACGTTTTTCTTGTTGTTCCTCCGCTCTAACTTCGCATTTCCTAGTTTTCCTCCGCTCTAACCCTGCTTTTCTTGGTTTTCCTCCGCTCTAACCCCACTTTTCATGCTTTTCCTCCGCTCTAACCCCACTTTTCTTGGTTTTCCTCGGAACTAACTTCGTTTTTCTTTGTTTTCCTCCGCTCTAACACCGCTTTTCTTGGTTTTCCTCCGCTCTAACCCTGCTTTTCTTGGTTTTTCTCCGCTCTAACCCATCTTTTCTTGGTTTTCCTCCCCTCTATCCCCGCTTTTCTTGGTTTTCCTCGGCTCTAACCCCGCTTTTCTTGGTTTTTCTCCGCTCTAACCCAGCTTTTCATGGTTTTTCTCCACTGTAACCATGCTTTTCTCTGATGTCTGCGGCTCTAACCACGCTTTTCTTCGTTTTCTTCCGTTCTAACTCTGCTTTTCTTGGTTTTCCTCCGCTCTAACCCCGCTTTTCTTGGTTTTCCTCCGCTATATCCCCGCTTTTCTTGGTTTTCCTTTGCTATAACCCTGCTTTTCTTGGTTTTCCTCCGCTCTAACCCCGCTTTTCTTGGTTTTCTTCCGTTCTAACTTCGCTTTTCTTGGTTTTCCTCCGCTCCAACCCCGCATTTCTTGGTTTTCTTCCGCATGGACAATGTTTTTCTTGGTTTTCCTCCGCTCTAACCCTGCTTTTCTTGGTTTTCCTCCGCTCTAACCCTGCTTTTCATGGTTATCCTCCGCACTAACCCCGATTTTCTTGGTTTTCCTCCGCTCTAACCCCGCTTTTCTTGGTTTTCTTCCGTTCTAACCCAGCTTTTCTTGGTTTTCCTCCTCTCTAACCCTGCTTTTCTTGGATTATCTACGCTCTAACCCCGCTTTTCTTGGTTATCCTCTCATCTATCCTTGCTTTTCTTGGTTTTTCTCCGCTCTAACCCTGTTTCTCTTGGTTTTCCTCCGCTCTAACACCGCTTTTCTTGGTTTTCCTTTGCTCTAACCCACTTTTCTTGGTTTTCCTCCGCTCTAACCCCGCTTTTCTTGGTTATCCTCCGCTCTAACCCCGCTTTTCTTGGTTTTCCTTTGAACTAACCCTGCTTTTCTTGCTTTTCCTCCGCTCTAACCCGCTTTTCTTGGTTTTCTTCCGCTCTAACCCTGCTTTTCTTGGTTTATCTCCGCTCTAACCCAGCTTTTCTTGGTTTTCCCCCGTCTATCCCTGCTTTTCTTGATTTTCCTCCGCTCTAACCCTTCTTTTCTTGGTTTTCCTCCGCTCTAATCCCGCTTCTCTTGGTTTTTCTCCACTCTAACCATGCTTTTCTTGGATTTCTGCTGCTCTAACCCCGCTTTTCTGTCTTTTCCTCCTCTCTAAGTCCTATATATTGGTTTTCCTCCGCTCTAACCCCGATTATCTTGGTTTTCCTCCGCACTAACCCCGCTTTTCTTGGTTTTCTTCCGTTCTAACTTCGCTTTTCTTGGTTTTCCTCAGCTCTAACCCCGCATTTCTTGGTTTTCATCTGCATGAACAACGTTTTTCTTGGTTTTCCTCCGCTCTAACCCTGCTTCTCTTGGTTTTCCTCCGCTCTTACCCCGCTTTTCCTGGTTTTCTTCCGTTCTAACTTCGCTTTTCATGGTTTTCCTCGGCTCTAACCCCGCATTTCTTGGTTTTCACCCGCATGAACAACGTTTTTCTTGGTTTTCCTCCGCTCTATCTTCGCATTTCCTAGTTTTCCTCCGCTCTAACCCTGCTTTTCTTGGTTTTCCTCCG
Organism: Coturnix japonica; assembly: GCF_054131305.1. NCBI lineage: Eukaryota > Metazoa > Chordata > Aves > Galliformes > Phasianidae > Coturnix > Coturnix japonica. The sequence goes on along the minus strand of NC_140666.1, from coordinate 7,500,330 downwards.
CTCTAACCCCGCTTTTCATGCTTTTCCTCCGCTCTAACCCCGCTTTTCATGCTTTTCCTCCACTCTAACCCCGCTTTTCCTGGTTTTCCTCACCTCTAACTTCACTTTTCTTTCTTTTACTCTGCTCTAACTTTACTTTTCTTGGTTTTCCTCCGCTCTAACCCCACTTTTCATGCTTTTCCTCCACTCTAACCCCGCTTTTCTTGGTTTTCCTCGGAACTGACCCCGCTTTTCTCGGTTTTCCTCCGCTCTAACACCGCTTTTCTTGGTTTTCCTCCGCTCTAACCCTGCTTTTCTTGGTTTTTCTCCACTCTAACCCAGCTTTTCTTGGTTTTCCTCTGCTCTAACCCCGCTTTTCTAGATTTGCTTTTCCACTGACCCTGCTTTTCTTGGTTTTCCTCCACTCTAACCCAGCTTTTCATGGTTTTTCTCCACTGTAACCATGCTTTTCTTTGATGTCTGCTGCTCTAACCACGCTTTTCTTCGTTTTCTTCCATTCTAACTCTGCTTTTCTTGGTTTTCCTCCGCTCTAACCCCGCTTTTCTTGGTTTTCCTCCGCTATAACCCCGCTTTTCTTGGTTTTCCTTTGCTCTAACCCCGCTTTTCTTGGTTTTCTTCCGTTCTAACTTCGCTTTTCTTGGTTTTCCTCCGCTATATCCCCGGTTTTCTTGGTTTTCCACCGCTATAACCCCACTTTTCTTGGTTTTCCTTTGCTCTAACCCCGCTTTTCTTGGTTTTCCTCCGCTCTAACCCCGCTTTTCTTGGTTTTCTTCCGTTCTAACTTCGCTTTTCTTGGTTTTCCTCCGCTCTAACTTTACTTTTCTTGGTTTTCCTCCTCTATAACCCCGCTTTTCTTGGTTTTCCTCCGCTCTAACCCTGCTTTTCTTGGTTTTCCTCCGCTGTAACCCCGCTTTTCTTGGTTTTCCTCCGCTATAACCCCCCTTTTCTTGGTTTTCCTCCGCTCTAACCCCGCTTTTCTTGATTTTCCTCCACTCTAACACTGCATTTCTTCGTTATTCTCCACTGTAACCCAGCTTTTCATGGTTTTTCTCGTCTCTAACCCCGCTTTTCTTCGTTTTCTTCCGTTCTAATACTGCTTTTCTTGGTTTTCCTCCGCTCTAACCCTGCTTTTCTTGGTTTTTCTCCGCTCTAACCCCGCTTTTCTTGGTTTTCCTCCGCTCTAACCCCGCTTTTCTTGGTTTTCCTCCGCTCTAACTTCGCTTATCTTGGTTTTCCTCCGCAATAACCCCGCTTTTCTTGGTTTTCCTCCGCTCAAACCCAGCTTTTCATGGTTTTCCTTCGCTCTAACACCACTTTTCTTGGTTTTCCTCCGCTCTAACCCTGCTTTTCTCGGTTTTCCTTCGCTCCAACTTCACTTTTCTTGGTTTTCCTCCTTTCTAACCCCGCTTTTCTTGATTTTCCTCCGCTCTAATCCCGCTTCTCTTGGTTTTTCTCCACTCTAACCATGCTTTTCTTGGATTTCTGCTGCTCTAACCCCGCTTTTCTATCTTTTCCTCCTCCCTAAGTTCTTTTTATTTGTTTTCCTCCGCTCTAACCCCGATTATCTTGGTTTTTCTCCGCACTAACCCCGCTTTTCTTGGTTTTCTTCCGTTCTAATTCGCTTTTCTTGGTTTTCCTCCGCTCTAACCCCGCTTTTCTTGGTTTTCCTCCGCTCCAACCCCACTTTTCATGCTTTTCCTCTGCTCTAACCCCGCTTTTCTTGGTTTTCCTCCGCTCTAACCCCGCTTTTCTTGGTTTTCCTCCGCTATAACCCCGCTTTTCTTGGTTTTCCTCCGCTCAACTTCGCTTTTCTTGGTTTTCCTTTGATCTAACCCTGCTTTTCTTGGTTTACCTCCACTCTAACCCCACTTTTCTTGGTTTTCCTCCGCTCTAACCCCGCTCTTCTTGGTTTTCCTCCGCTCTAACCCCGCTTTTCTTGATTTTCCTCCACTCTAACACTGCATTTCTTGGTTATTCTCCACTGTAACCCAGCTTTTCATGGTTTTTCTCGTCTCTAACCCCGCTTTTCTTCGTTTTCTTCCGTTCTAACTCTGCTTTTCTTGGTTTTCCTCCGCTCTATCCCTGCTTTTCTTGGTTTTCCTCCGCTCTAACCCCGCTTTTCTTGGTTTTCCTCCGCTCTAACCCAGCTTTTCATGGTTTTTCTCCACTGTAACCATGCTTTTCTTGGATGTCTGCTGCTCTAACCACGCTTTTCTTCGTTTTCTTCCGTTCTAACTCTGCTTTTCTTGGTTTTCCTCCGCTCTAACCCCGCTTTTCTTGGTTTTCCTCCGCTATATCCCCGCTTTTCTTGGTTTTCCTTCGCTCCAACTTCACTTTTCTTGGTTTTCCTCCTTTCTAACCCCGCTTTTCTTGATTTTCCTCCGCTCTAATCCCGCTTCTCTTGCTTTTTCTCCACTCTAACCATGCTTTTCTTGGATTTCTGCTGCTCTAACCCCGCTTTTCTATCTTTTCCTCCTCTCTAAGTTCTTTTTATTTGTTTTCCTCCGCACTAACCCCGATTATCTTGGTTTTTCTCCGCACTAACCCCGCTTTTCTTGGTTTTCTTCCGTTCTAATTCGCTTTTCTTGGTTTTCCTCCGCTCTAACCTCGCTTTTCTTGGTTTTCCTCCGCTCCAAACCCACTTTTCAAGCTTTTCCTCCGCTCCAACCCCGCTTTTCTTGGTTCTCCTCCGAACTAACCCTGCTTTTCTTGGTTTTCCTCCGCTCTAACACCGCTTTTCTTGGTTTTCCTCCGCTCTAACTTTGCTTTTCTTGTTTTTTCTTCGGTCTAACCATGCTTTTCTTGGTTTTCCTCCGCTCTAACCCCGCATTTCTTGGTTTTCACCCGCATGAACAACGTTTTTCTTGTTGTTCCTCCGCTCTAACTTCGCATTTCCTAGTTTTCCTCCGCTCTAACCCTGCTTTTCTTGGTTTTCCTCCGCTCTAACCCCACTTTTCATGCTTTTCCTCCGCTCTAACCCCACTTTTCTTGGTTTTCCTCGGAACTAACTTCGTTTTTCTTTGTTTTCCTCCGCTCTAACACCGCTTTTCTTGGTTTTCCTCCGCTCTAACCCTGCTTTTCTTGGTTTTTCTCCGCTCTAACCCATCTTTTCTTGGTTTTCCTCCCCTCTATCCCCGCTTTTCTTGGTTTTCCTCGGCTCTAACCCCGCTTTTCTTGGTTTTTCTCCGCTCTAACCCAGCTTTTCATGGTTTTTCTCCACTGTAACCATGCTTTTCTCTGATGTCTGCGGCTCTAACCACGCTTTTCTTCGTTTTCTTCCGTTCTAACTCTGCTTTTCTTGGTTTTCCTCCGCTCTAACCCCGCTTTTCTTGGTTTTCCTCCGATATATACCCGCTTTTCTTGGTTTTCCTTTGCTATAACCCTGCTTTTCTTGGTTTTCCTCCGCTCTAACCCCGCTTTTCTTGGTTTTCTTCCGTTCTAACTTCGCTTTTCTTGGTTTTCCTCCGCTCCAACCCCGCATTTCTTGGTTTTCTTCCGCATGGACAATGTTTTTCTTGGTTTTCCTCCGCTCTAACCCTGCTTTTCTTGGTTTTCCTCCGCTCTAACCCTGCTTTTCATGGTTATCCTCCGCACTAACCCCGATTTTCTTGGTTTTCCTCCGCTCTAACCCCGCTTTTCTTGGTTTTCTTCCGTTCTAACCCAGCTTTTCTTGGTTTTCCTCCTCTCTAACCCTGCTTTTCTTGGATTATCTACGCTCTAACCCCGCTTTTCTTGGTTATCCTCTCATCTATCCTTGCTTTTCTTGGTTTTTCTCCGCTCTAACCCTGTTTCTCTTGGTTTTCCTCCGCTCTAACACCGCTTTTCTTGGTTTTCCTTTGCTCTAACCCACTTTTCTTGGTTTTCCTCCGCTCTAACCCCGCTTTTCTTGGTTATCCTCCGCTCTAACCCTGCTTTTCTTGGTTTATCTCCGCTCTAACCCAGCTTTTCTTGGTTTTCCCCCGTCTATCCCTGCTTTTCTTGATTTTCCTCCGCTCTAACCCTTCTTTTCTTGGTTTTCCTCCGCTCTAATCCCGCTTCTCTTGGTTTTTCTCCACTCTAACCATGCTTTTCTTGGATTTCTGCTGCTCTAACCCCGCTTTTCTGTCTTTTCCTCCTCTCTAAGTCCTATATATTGGTTTTCCTCCGCTCTAACCCCGATTATCTTGGTTTTCCTCCGCACTAACCCCGCTTTTCTTGGTTTTCTTCCGTTCTAACTTCGCTTTTCTTGGTTTTCCTCAGCTCTAACCCCGCATTTCTTGGTTTTCATCTGCATGAACAACGTTTTTCTTGGTTTTCCTCCGCTCTAACCCTGCTTCTCTTGGTTTTCCTCCGCTCTTACCCCGCTTTTCTTGGTTTTCTTCCGTTCTAACTTCGCTTTTCATGGTTTTCCTCGGCTCTAACCCCGCATTTCTTGGTTTTCACCCGCATGAACAACGTTTTTCTTGGTTTTCCTCCGCTCTATCTTCGCATTTCCTAGTTTTCCTCCGCTCTAACCCTGCTTTTCTTGGTTTTCCTCCGCTCTAACCCCGCTTTTCATGCTTTTCCTCCGCTCTAACCCCGCTTTTCATGCTTTTCCTCCACTCTAACCCCGCTTTTCCTGGTTTTCCTCACCTCTAACTTCACTTTTCTTTCTTTTACTCTGCTCTAACTTTACTTTTCTTGGTTTTCCTCCGCTCTAACCCCACTTTTCATGCTTTTCCTCCACTCTAACCCCGCTTTTCTTGGTTTTCCTCGGAACTGACCCCGCTTTTCTCGGTTTTCCTCCGCTCTAACACCGCTTTTCTTGGTTTTCCTCCGCTCTAACCCTGCTTTTCTTGGTTTTTCTCCACTCTAACCCAGCTTTTCTTGGTTTTCCTCTGCTCTAACCCCGCTTTTCTAGATTTGCTTTTCCACTGACCCTGCTTTTCTTGGTTTTCCTCCACTCTAACCCAGCTTTTCATGGTTTTTCTCCACTGTAACCATGCTTTTCTTTGATGTCTGCTGCTCTAACCACGCTTTTCTTCGTTTTCTTCCATTCTAACTCTGCTTTTCTTGGTTTTCCTCCGCTCTAACCCCGCTTTTCTTGGTTTTCCTCCGCTATAACCCCGCTTTTCTTGGTTTTCCTTTGCTCTAACCCCGCTTTTCTTGGTTTTCTTCCGTTCTAACTTCGCTTTTCTTGGTTTTCCTCCGCTCAAACACTGCATTTCTTCGTTTTCATCCGAATGAACAACGTTTTTCTTGGTTTTCCTCCGCTCTAACCCTGCTTTTCTTGGTTTTCCTCCCCACTATCCCCGCTTTTCTTGGTTTTCCTCCGCTCTAACCCCGCTTTTCTTGGTTTTTCTCCGCTCTAACCCAGCTTTTCATGGTTTTTCTCAACTCTAACCATGCTTTTCTCTGATGTCTGCTGCTCTAACCACGCTTTTCTTTGTTTTCTTCCGTTCTAACCCAGCTTTTCTTGGTTTTCCTCCCCTCTGTCCCCGCTTTTCTTGGTTTTCCTCCGCTCTAACCCCGCTTTTCTTGGTTTTCCTCCGCTCTAACCCCGCATTTCTTGGTTTTCACCCGCATGAACAACGTTTTTCTTGGTTTTCCTCCGCTCTAACTTCGCATTTCATAGTTTCCTCCGCTCTAACACTGCTTAATTTGGTTTTCCTCCGCTCTCACCCCGCTTTTCATGCTTTTCCTCCGCTCTAACCCCGCTTTTCTTGGTTTTCATCACCTCTAACTTCACCTTTCTTTTCCTCCCCTCTAACTTTACTTTTCTTGGTTTTCCTCCGCTCTAACCCCTTTTTCATGGTTTTCCTCTGCTCTAACCCCGCTTTTCTTGGTTTTCCTCACCTCTAACTTCACTTTTCTTTCTTTTCCTCCGCTCTAACTTTACTTTTCTTGGTTTTCCTCCGCTCTAACTCCACTTTTCATGCTTTTCCTCCGCTCTAACCCCGCTTTTCTTGGTTTTCCTCTGAACTAACCCCGCTTTTCTTGGTTTTCCTCCGCTCTAACACAGCGTTTCTTGGTTTTCCTCCGCTCTAACCCTGCTTTTCTTGGTTTTTCTCCGCTCTAACCCAGCTTTTCTTGGTTTTCCTCCCATCTATCCCCGCTTTTCTTGGTTTTTCTCCGCTCTAACCCAGCTTTTCTTGGTTTTTCTCCACTGTAACCATGCTTTTCTTGGATGTCTGCTGCTCTAACCACGCTTTTCTGCGTTTTCTTCCGTTCTAACTCTGCTTTTCTTGGTTTTCCTCCGCTCTAACCCCGCTTTTCATGGTTTTCCTCCGCTATATCCCCGCTTTTCTTGGTTTTCCTCCGCTATAACCCCACTTTTCTTGGTTTTCCTTTGCTCTAACCCCGCTTTTCTTGGTTTTCCTCCGCTCTAACCCTGCTTCTCTTGGTTTTCCTCCGCTCTTACCCCGCTTTTCTTGGTTTTCTTCCGTTCTAACTTCGCTTTTCATGGTTTTCCTCGGCTCTAACCCCGCATTTCTTGGTTTTCACCCGCATGAACAACGTTTTTCTTGGTTTTCCTCCGCTCTATCTTCGCATTTCCTAGTTTTCCTCCGCTCTAACCCTGCTTTTCTTGGTTTTCCTCCGCTCTAACCCCGCTTTTCATGCTTTTCCTCCGCTCTAACCCCGCTTTTCATGCTTTTCCTCCGCTCTAACCCCGCTTTTCCTGGTTTTCCTCACCTCTAACTTCACTTTTCTTTCTTTTACTCTGCTCTAACTTTACTTTTCTTGGTTTTCCTCCGCTCTAACCCCACTTTTCATGCTTTTCCTCCACTCTAACCCCGCTTTTCTTGGTTTTCCTCGGAACTGACCCCGCTTTTCTCGGTTTTCCTCCGCTCTAACACCGCTTTTCTTGGTTTTCCTCCGCTCTAACCCTGCTTTTCTTGGTTTTTCTCCACTCTAACCCAGCTTTTCTTGGTTTTCCTCTGCTCTAACCCCGCTTTTCTAGATTTGCTTTTCCACTGACCCTGCTTTTCTTGGTTTTCCTCCACTCTAACCCAGCTTTTCATGGTTTTTCTCCACTGTAACCATGCTTTTCTTGGATGTCTGCTGCTCTAACCACGCTTTTCTTCGTTTTCTTCCATTCTAACTCTGCTTTTCTTGGTTTTCCTCCGCTCTAACCCCGCTTTTCTTGGTTTTCCTCCGCTATAACCCCGCTTTTCTTGGTTTTCCTTTGCTCTAACCCCGCTTTTCTTGGTTTTCTTCCGTTCTAACTTCGCTTTTCTTGGTTTTCCTCCGCTCAAACACTGCATTTCTTCGTTTTCATCCGAATGAACAACGTTTTTCTTGGTTTTCCTCCGCTCTAACCCTGCTTTTCTTGGTTTTCCTCCCCACTATCCCCGCTTTTCTTGGTTTTCCTCCGCTCTAACCCCGCTTTTCTTGGTTTTTCTCCGCTCTAACCCAGCTTTTCATGGTTTTTCTCAACTCTAACCATGCTTTTCTCTGATGTCTGCTGCTCTAACCACGCTTTTCTTTGTTTTCTTCCGTTCTAACCCAGCTTTTCTTGGTTTTCCTCCCCTCTGTCCCCGCTTTTCTTGGTTTTCCTCCGCTCTAACCCCGCTTTTCTTGGTTTTCCTCCGCTCTAACCCCGCATTTCTTGGTTTTCACCCGCATGAACAACGTTTTTCTTGGTTTTCCTCCGCTCTAACTTCGCATTTCCTAGTTTCCTCCGCTCTAACACTGCTTAATTTGGTTTTCCTCCGCTCTCACCCCGCTTTTCATGCTTTTCCTCCGCTCTAACCCCGCTTTTCTTGGTTTTCATCACCTCTAACTTCACCTTTCTTTTCCTCCGCTCTAACTTTACTTTTCTTGGTTTTCCTCCGCTCTTACCCCTTTTTCATGGTTTTCCTCTGCTCTAACCCCGCTTTTCTTGGTTTTCCTCACCTCTAACTTCACTTTTCTTTCTTTTCCTCCGCTCTAACTTTACTTTTCTTGGTTTTCCTCCGCTCTAACTCCACTTTTCATGCTTTTCCTCCGCTCTAACCCCGCTTTTCTTGGTTTTCCTCTGAACTAACCCCGCTTTTCTTGGTTTTCCTCCGCTCTAAAACAGCGTTTCTTGGTTTTCCTCCGCTATATCCCCGCTTTTCTTGGTTTTCCTCCGCTATAACCCCACTTTTCTTGGTTTTCCTTTGCTCTAACCCCGCTTTTCTTGGTTTTCCTCCGCTCTAACCCCGCTTTTCTTGGTTTTCTTCCGTTCTAACTTCGCTTTTCTTGGTTTTCCTCCGCTCTAACTTTACTTTTCTTGGTTTTCCTCCTCTATAACCCCGCTTTTCTTGGTTTTCCTCCGCTCTAACCCTGCTTTTCTTGGTTTTCCTCCGCTGTAACCCCGCTTTTCTTGGTTTTCCTCCGCTATAACCCCGCTTTTCTTGGTATTCCTCCGCTCTAACCCCGCTTTTCTTGATTTTCCTCCACTCTAACTCTGCATTTCTTGGTTATTCTCCACTGTAACCCAGCTTTTCATGGTTTTTCTCGTCTCTAACCCCGCTTTTCTTCGTTTTCTTCCGTTCTAACTCTGCTTTTCTTGGTTTTCCTCCGCTCTAACCCTGCTTTTCTTGGTTTTTCTCCGCTCTAACCCCGCTTTTCTTGGTTTTCCTTCGCTCAAACCCAGCTTTTCATGGTTTTCCTTCGCTCTAACACCACTTTTCTTGGTTTTCCTCCGCTCTAACCCTGCTTTTCTCGGTTTTCCTTCGCTCCAACTTCACTTTTCTTGGTTTTCCTCCTTTCTAACCCCGCTTTTCTTGATTTTCCTCCGCTCTAATCCCGCTTCTCTTGGTTTTTCTCCACTCTAACCATGCTTTTCTTGGATTTCTGCTGCTCTAACCCCGCTTTTCTATCTTTTCCTCCTCTCTAAGTTCTTTTTATTTGTTTTCCTCCGCTCTAACCCCGATTATGTTGGTTTTTCTCCGCACTAACCCCGCTTTTCTTGGTTTTCTTCCGTTCTAATTCGCTTTTCTTGGTTTTCCTCCGCTCTAACCCCGCTTTTCTTGGTTTTCCTCCGCTCCAACCCCACTTTTCATGCTTTTCCTCTGCTCTAACCCCGCTTTTCTTGGTTCTCCTCCGAACTAACCCTGCTTTTCTTGGTTTTCCTCCGCTCTAACACCGCTTTTCTTGGTTTTCCTCCGCTCTAACTTTGCTTTTCTTGTTTTTTCTTCGCTCTAACCATGCTTTTCTTGGTTTTCCTCCGCTCTAACCCCGCATTTCTTGGTTTTCACCCGCATGAACAACGTTTTTCTTGTTTTTCCTCCGCTCTAACTTCGCATTTCCTAGTTTTCCTCTGCTCTAACCCTGCTTTTCTTGGTTTTCCTCCGCTCTAACCCCACTTTTCATGCTTTTCCTCCGCTCTAACCCCGCTTTTCTTGGTTTTCCTCGGAACTAACTTCGTTTTTCTTTGTTTTCCTTTGCTCTAACACCGCTTTTCTTGGTTTTCCTCCGCTCTAACCCTGCTTTTCTTGGTTTTTCTCCGCTCTAACCCATCTTTTCTTGGTTTTCCTCCCCTCTATCCCCGCTTTTCTTGGTTTTCCTCCGCTCTAACCCCGCTTTTCTTGGTTTTTCTCCGCTCTAACCCAGCTTTTCATGGTTTTTCTCCACTGTAACCATGCTTTTCTTGGATGTCTGCTGCTCTAACCACGCTTTTCTTCGTTTTCTTCCGTTCTAACTCTGCTTTTCTTGGTTTTCCTCCGCTCTAACCCCGCTTTTCTTGGTTTTCCACAACTCTAACTTGACTTTTCTTGGTTTTCCTCCGCTCTAACCCCGCTTTTCTTGGTTTTCCTCGGAACTAACTTCGTTTTTCTTTGTTTTCCTTTGCTCTAACACCGCTTTTCTTGGTTTTCCTCCGCTCTAACCCTGCTTTTCTTGGTTTTCCTCCGCTCTAACCCTGCTTTTCTTGGTTTTTCTCCGCTCTAACCCATCTTTTCTTGGTTTTCCTCCCCTCTATCCCCGCTTTTCTTGGTTTTCCTCCGCTCTAACCCCGCTTTTCTTGGTTTTTCTCCGCTCTAACCCAGCTTTTCATGGTTTTTCTCCACTGTAACCATGCTTTTCTTGGATGTCTGCTGCTCTAACCACGCTTTTCTTCGTTTTCTTCCGTTCTAACTCTGCTTTTCTTGGTTTTCCTCCGCTCTAACCCCGATTTTCTTGGTTTTCCTCCGCTATATCCCCGCTTTTCTTGGTTTTCCTACGCTATAACCCCGCTTTTCTTGGTTTTCCTCCGCTCTAACCCCGCTTTTCTTGGTTTTCTTCCGTTCTAACTTCGCTTTTCTTGGTTTTCCTCCGCTCCAAAACCGCATTTCTAGGTTTTCTTCCGCATGGACAATGTTTTTCTTGGTTTTCCTCGGCTCTAACCCCGCTTTTCTTGGTTTTCCTCTGCTCTAACCCCGCTTTTCTTGGTTTTCCTCCGCTCTAACACCGCTTTTCTTGGTTTTCCTTTGCTCTAACCCACTTTTCATGCTTTTCCTCTGCTCTAACCCCGCTTTTCTTGGTTTTCCTCCGCTCTAACCCCGCTTTTCTTGGTTTTCCTTTGCACTAACCCTGCTTTTCTTGGTTTTCCTCCGCTCTAACCCCGCTTTTCTTGGTTTTCTTCCGCTCTAACCCTGATTTTCTTGGTTTTTCTCCGCTCTAACCTAACTTTTCTTGGTTTTCCTCCCCTCTATTTCCGCTTTTCTTGGTTTTCCTCCGCTCTAACCCTGCTTTTCTTGGTTTTTCTCCGCTCTAACCCAGCTTTTCATGGTTTTTCTCCACTCTAACCATGCTTTTCTCGGATTTCTGCTGCTCTAACCCCATTTTTCATGCTTTTCCTCCGCTCTAACCCCTATTTTCTTGGTTTTCCTCGGAACTAACCCCACTTTTCTTGGTTTTCCTCCGCTCTAACACCGCTTTTCTTGGTTTTCCTCCGCTATATCCCCGCTTTTCTTGGTTTTCCTCCGCTATAACCCCGCTTTTCTTGGTTTTCTTCCGTTCTAACTTCGCTTTTCTTGGTTTTCCTCCGCTCTAACCCCGCATTTCTTGGTTTTCATCCGCATGAACAACGTTTTTCTTGGTTTTCCTCTGCTCTAACCCTACTTTTCTTGGTTTTCCTCCGCTCTAACCCCGATTTTCTTGGTTTTCCTCTGCTCTAACCCCGCTTTTCTTGGTTTTCCTCCGCTCTAACCCCGATTTTCTTGGTTTTCCTCTGCTCTAACCCCGCTTTTCTTGGTTTTCCTCTGCTCTAACCCCGCTTTTCTTGGTTTTTCTCCGCTCTAACCCCGCTTTTCTTGGTTTTCTTCCGTTCTAACTTCGCTTTTCTTGGTTTTCCTCCGCTCTAACCCCGCATTTCTTGGTTTTCATCCGCATGAACAACGTTTTTCTTGGTTTTCCTCCGCTCTAACCCTGCTTTTCTTGGTTTTCCTCCGCTCTAACCCCGCTTTTCTTGGTTTTCCTCCGCTCTAACCCTGATTTTCTTGGCTTTCCTCCGCTCTATCCCCGCTTTTCTTCGTTTTCCACCGCTCTAACCCCGCTTTCCTCGGTTATCCTCCGCTCTAACCCCGCTTTCCTTGGTTTTCCTTTGCACTAACCCTGCTTTTCTTGGTTTTCTTCCGTTCTAACTTCGCTTTTCTTGGCTTTCCTTAGCTCTATCACCGCTTTTCTTGGTTTTCCTAAGCTCTAACATTGCTTTTCCTGGTTTTCCTCCACTCTAACCCGCTTTTCTTGGTTTTCCTCCGCTCTAACCCTGCTTTTCTTGGTTTTTCTCCGCTCTAACCCAGCTTTTCTTGGTTTTCCTCCCGTCTATCCCCGCTTTTCTTGGTTTTTCTCCGCTCTAACCCAGCTTTTCATGGTTTTTCTCCACTGTAACAATGCTTTTCTTGGATGTCTGCTGCTCTAACCACGCTTTTCTTCGTTTTCTTCCGTTCTAACTCTACTTTTCTTGGTTTTCCTCCGCTCTAACACCACTTTTCTTGGTTTTCCTCCGCTATATCCCCGCTTTTCTTGGTTTTCCTCCGCTATAACCCCACTTTTCTTGGTTTTCCTTTGCTCTAACCCCGCTTTTCTTGGTTTTCCTCCGCTCTAACCCTGCTTCTCTTGGTTTTCCTCCGCTCTAACCCCGCTTTTCTTGGTTTTCTTCCGTTCTAACTTCGCTTTTCTTGGTTTTCCTCAGCTCTAAACCCGCATTTCTTGGTTTTCATCCGCATGAACAACGTTTTTCTTGGTTTTCCTCCGCTCTAACCCAGCTTTTCTTGGTTTATCTCCGCTCTAACCCAGCTTTTCTTGGTTTTCCTCCCCTCTATCCCCGCTTTTCTTGATTTTCCTCAGCTCTAACCCCGATTTTCCTGGTTTTTCTCCGCTCTAACCCAGCTTTTCATGGTTTTTCTCCACTCTAAACATGCTTTTCTAAGATTTCTGCTGCTCTAACCACGCTTTTCTTGGTTTTCTTCGGTTCTAACTCTGCTTTTCTTGGTTTTCGTCAGCTCTAACCCCGCTTTTCTTGCTTTTCCTCCGATCTATCCCCGCTTTTCTTGGTTTTCCTCCGCTCTAATCCTGCTTTTCTTGGTTTTCCTCCGCTCTAACTTCGCTTTTCTTGGTTTTCCTCCGCTCTAACCCCGCTTTTCATGCTTTTCCTCCGCTCTAACCCCTATTTTCTTGGTTTTCCTCGGAACTAACCCCGCTTTTCTTGGTTTTCCTCCGCTCTAACCCTGCTTTTCTTGGTTTATCTCCGCTCTAACCCAGCTTTTCTTGGTTTTTCTCCCCTCTATCCCCGCTTTTCTTGATTTTCCTCCGCTCTAACCCCGCTTTTCTTGGTTTTTCTCCGCTCTAACCCAGCTTTTCATGGTTTTTCTCCACTCTAACCATGCTTTTCTCTGATGTCTGCTGCTCTAACCACGCTTTTCTTCGTTTTCTTCCGTTCTAACTCTGCTTTTCTTGGTTTTCCTCCGCTCTAACCCAGCTTTTCTTGGTTTTTCTCCTCTCTAACCCAGCTTTTCATGGTTTTTCTCCACTGTAACCATGCTTTTCTTGGATGTCTGCTGCTCTAACCACGCTTTTCTTCGTTTTCTTCCATTCTAACTCTGCTTTTCTTGGTTTTCCTCCGCACTAACCCCACTTCTCTTGGTTTTCCTCCGCTCTAACCCCGCTTTTCTTGGTTTTCTTCCGTTCTAACTTCGCTTTTCTTGGTTTTCCTCCGCTCTAACCCCGCATTTCTTGGTTTTCACCCGCTCTAACCCCGCTTTTCTTGGTTTTCATCACCTCTAACTTCACCTTTCTTTTCCTCCGCTCTAACTTTACTTTTCTTGGTTTTCCTCCGCTCTTACCCCTTTTTCATGCTTTTCCTCCGCTCTAACCCCGCTTTTCTTGGTTTTCCTCCGCTATATCCCCGGTTTTCTTGGTTTTCCTCCGCTATAACCCCACTTTTCTTGGTTTTCCTTTGCTCTAACCCCGCTTTTCTTGGTTTTCCTCCGCTCTAACCCCGCTTTTCTTGGTTTTCTTCCGTTCTAACTTCGCTTTTCTTGGTTTTCCTCCGCTCTAACTTTACTTTTCTTGGTTTTCCTCCTCTATAACCCCGCTTTTCTTGGTTTTCCTCCGCTCTAACCCTGCTTTTCTTGGTTTTCCTCCGCTGTAACCCCGCTTTTCTTGGTTTTCCTCCGCTATAACCCCGCTTTTCTTGGTTTTCCTCCGCTCTAACCCCGCTTTTCTTGATTTTCCTCAACTCTAACACTGCATTTCTTGGTTATTCTCCACTGTAACCCAGCTTTTCATGGTTTTTCTCGTCTCTAACCCCGCTTTTCTTCGTTTTCTTCCGTTCTAACTCTGCTTTTCTTTGTTTTCCTCCGCTCTAACCCTGCTTTTCTTGGTTTTTCTCCGCTCTAACCCCGCTTTTCTTGGTTTTCCTCCGCTCTAACCCCGCTTTTCTTGGTTTTCCTCCGCTCTAACTTCGCTTTTCTTGGATTTCCTCCGCTCTAACTCCGCTTTTCTTGGTTTTCCTCCGCTCAAACCCAGCTTTTCATGGTTTTCCTTCGCTCTAACACCACTTTTCTTGGTTTTCCTCCGCTCTAACCCTGCTTTTCTCGGTTTTCCTTCGCTCCAACTTCACTTTTCTTGGTTTTCCTCCTTTCTAACCCCGCTTTTCTTGATTTTCCTCCGCTCTAATCCCGCTTCTCTTGGTTTTTCTCCACTCTAACCATGCTTTTCTTGGATTTCTGCTGCTCTAACCCCGCTTTTCTATCTTTTCCTCCTCTCTAAGTTCTTTTTATTTGTTTTCCTCCGCTCTAACCCCGATTATCTTGGTTTTTCTCCGCACTAACCCCGCTTTTCTTGGTTTTCTTCCGTTCTAATTCGCTTTTCTTGGTTTTCCTCCGCTCTAACCCCGCTTTTCTTGGTTTTCCTCCGCTCCAACCCCACTTTTCATGCTTTTTCTCTGCTCTAACCCCGCTTTTCTTGGTTCTCCTCCGAACTAACCCTGCTTTTCTTGGTTTTCCTCCGCTCTAACACCGCTTTTCTTGGTTTTCCTCCGCTCTAACTTTGCTTTTCTTGTTTTTTCTTCGCTCTAACCATGCTTTTCTTGGTTTTCCTCCGCTCTAACCCCGCATTTCTTGGTTTTCACCCGCATGAACAACGTTTTTCTTGTTTTTCCTCCGCTCTAACTTCGCATTTCCTAGTTTTCCTCCGCTCTAACCCTGCTTTTCTTGGTTTTCCTCCGCTCTAACCCCACTTTTCATGCTTTTCCTCCGCTCTAACCCCGCTTTTCTTGGTTTTCCTCGGAACTAACTTCGTTTTTCTTTGTTTTCCTTTGCTCTAACACCGCTTTTCTTGGTTTTCCTCCGCTCTAACCTTGCTTTTCTTGGTTTTTCTCCGCTCTAACCCATCTTTTCTTGGTTTTCCTCCCCTCTATCCCCGCTTTTCTTGGTTTTCCTCCGCTCTAACCCCGCTTTTCTTGGTTTTTCTCCGCTCTAACCCAGCTTTTCTTGGTTTTTCTCCACTGTAACCATGCTTTTCTTGGATGTCTGCTGCTCTAACCACGCTTTTCTTCGTTTTCTTCCATTCTAACTCTGCTTTTCTTGGTTTTCCTCCGCTCTAACCCCGATTTTCTTGGTTTTCCTCCGCTATATCCCCGCTTTTCTTGGTTTTCCTACGCTATAACCCCGCTTTTCTTGGTTTTCCTCCGCTCTAACCCCGCTTTTCTTGGTTTTCTTCCGTTCTAACTTCGCTTTTCTTGGTTTTCCTCCGCTCCAAAACCGCATTTCTAGGTTTTCTTCCGCATGGACAATGTTTTTCTTGGTTTTCCTCTGCTCTAACCCCGCTTTTCTTGGTTTTCCTTTGCTCTAACCCACTTTTCTTGGTTTTCCTCCGCTCTAACCCCGCTTTTCTTGGTTTTCCTCCGCTCTAACCCCGCTTTTCTTGGTTTTCCTTTGCACTAACCCTGCTTTTCTTGGTTTTCCTCCGCTCTAACCCCGCTTTTCTTGGTTTTCTTCCGCTCTAACCCTGATTTTCTTGGTTTTTCTCCGCTCTAACCCAACTTTTCTTGGTTTTCCTCCCCTCTATTTCCGCTTTTCTTGGTTTTCCTCCGCTCTAACCCCGCTTTTCTTGGTTTTTCTCCGCTCTAACCCAGCTTTTCATGGTTTTTCTCCACTCTAACCATGCTTTTCTCGGATTTCTGCTGCTCTAACCCCACTTTTCATGCTTTTCCTCCGCTCTAACCCCTATTTTCTTGGTTTTCCTCGGAACTAACCCCACTTTTCTTGGTTTTCCTCCGCTCTAACACCGCTTTTCTTGGTTTTCCTCCGCTATATCCCCGCTTTTCTTGGTTTTCCTCCACTCTAACCCCGCTTTTCTTGGTTTTCTTCCGTTCTAACTTCGCTTTTCTTGGTTTTCCTCCGCTCTAACCCCGCATTTCTTGGTTTTCATCCGCATGAACAACGTTTTTCTTGGTTTTCCTCTGCTCTAACCCTACTTTTCTTGGTTTTCCTCCGCTCTAACCCCGATTTTCTTGGTTTTCCTCTGCTCTAACCCCGCTTTTCTTGGTTTTCCTCCGCTCTAACCCCGATTTTCTTGGTTTTCCTCTGCTCTAACCCCGCTTTTCTTGGTTTTCCTCTGCTCTAACCCCGTTTTCTTGGTTTTTCTCCGCTCTAACCCCGCTTTTCTTGGTTTTCTTCCGTTCTAACTTCGCTTTTCTTGGTTTTCCTCCGCTCTAACCCCGCATTTCTTGGTTTTCATCCGCATGAACAACGTTTTTCTTGGTTTTCCTCCGCTCTAACCCTGCTTTTCTTGGTTTTCCTCCGCTCTAACCCCGCTTTTCTTGGTTTTCCTCCGCTCTAACCCTGATTTTCTTGGTTTTCCTCCGCTCTAACCCCGCTTTTCTTCGTTTTCCACCGCTCTAACCCCGCTTTCCTCGGTTATCCTCCGCTCTAACCCCGCTTTCCTTGGTTTTCCTTTGCACTAACCCTGCTTTTCTTGGTTTTCTTCCGCTCTATCACCGCTTTTCTTGGTTTTCCTAAGCTCTAACAATGCTTTTCCTGGTTTTCCTCCACTCTAACCCGCTTTTCTTGGTTTTCCTCCGCTCTAACCCTGCTTTTCTTGGTTTATCTCCGCTCTAACCCAGCTTTTCTTGGTTTTCCTCCCCTCTATCCCCGCTTTTCTTGATTTTCCTCCGCTCTAACCTAGATTTTCTTGGTTTTTCTCCGCTCTAACCCAGCTTTTCATGGTTTTTCTCCACTCTAACCATGCTTTTCACTGATGTCTGCTGCTCTAACCACGCTTTTCTTGGTTTTCTTTGGTTCTAACTCTGCTTTTCTTGGTTTTCGTCAGCTCTAACCCCGCTTTTCTTGCTTTTCCTCCGATCTATCCCCGCTTTTCTTGGTTTTCCTCCGCTCTAATCCTGCTTTTCTTGGTTTTCCTCCGCTCTAACCCCGCTTTTCTTGGTTTTCCTCCGCTCTAACCCCACTTTTCATGCTTTTCCTCCGCTCTAACCCCTATTTTCTTGGTTTTCCTCGGAACTAACCCCGCTTTTCTTGGTTTTCCTCCGCTCTAACCCTGCTTTTCTTGGTTTATCTCCGCTCTAACCCAGCTTTTCTTGGTTTTCCTCCCCTCTATCCACGCTTTTCTTGATTTTCCTCCGCTCTAACCCCGCTTTTCTTGGTTTTTCTCCGCTCTAACCGAGCTTTTCATGGTTTTTCTCCACTCTAACCATGCTTTTCTCTGATGTCTGCTGCTCTAACCACGCTTTTCTTCGTTTTCTTCCGTTCTAACACCGCTTTTCTTGGTTTTCCTCCGCTCTATCCCAGCTTTTCTTGGTTTTTCTCCTCTCTAACCCAGCTTTTCATGGTTTTTCTCCACTGTAACCATGCTTTTCTTGGATGTCTGCTGCTCTAACCACGCTTTTCTTCGTTTTCTTCCATTCTAACTCTGCTTTTCTTGGTTTTCCTCCGCACTAACCCCGCTTTTCTTGGTTTTCCTGCGCTATAACCCCGCTTTTCTTGGTTTTCCTTTGCTCTAACCCCGCTTTTCTTGGTTTTCTTCCGTTCTAACTTCGCTTTTCTTGGTTTTCCTCCGCTCAAACACTGCATTTCTTCGTTTTCATCCGAATGAACAACGTTTTTCTTGGTTTTCCTTAGCTCTAACCCTGCTTTTCTTGGTTTTCCTCCCCTTTATCCCCGTTTTTCTTGGTTTTCCTCCGCTCTAACCCCGCTTTTCTTGGTTTTTCTCCGCTCTAACCCAGCTTTTCATGGTTTTTCTCCACTCTAACCATGCTTTTCTCTGATGTCTGCTGCTCTAACCACGCTTTTCTTTGTTTTCTTCCGTTCTAACCCAGCTTTTCTTGGTTTTCCTCCCCTCTGTCCCCGCTTTTCTTGGTTTTCCTCCGCTCTAACCCCGCTTTTCTTGGTTTTCCTCCGCTCTAATCCCGCTTCTCTTGGTTTTTCTCCACTCTAACCATGCTTTTCTTGGATTTCTGCTGCTCTAACCCCGCTTTTCTGTCTTTTCCTCCTCTCTAAGTTCTTTTTATTGGTTTTCCTCCGCTCAAACCCCGATTATCTTGGTTTTCCTCCGCACTAACCCCGCTTTTCTTGGTTTTCTTCCGTTCAAACTTCGCTTTTCTTGGTTTTACTCAGATCTAACCCCGCTTTTCTTGGTTTTCATCCGCATGAACAACGTTTTTCTTGGTTTTCCTCCGCTCTAACCCTGCTTCTCTTGGTTTTCCTCCGCTCTTACCCCGCTTTTCTTGGTTTTCTTCCGTTCTAACTTCGCTTTTCTTGGTTTTCCTCCGCTCTAACCCCGCATTTCTTGGTTTTCACCCGCTCTAACCCCGCTTTTCTTGGTTTTCATCACCTCTAACTTCACCTTTCTTTTCCTCCGCTCTAACTTTACTTTTCTTGGTTTTCCTCCGCTCTTACCCCTTTTTCATGCTTTTCCTCCGCTCTAACCCCGCTTTTCTTGGTTTTCCTCCCCTATATCCCCGGTTTTCTTGGTTTTCCTCCTCTATAACCCCACTTTTCTTGGTTTTCCTTTGCTCTAACCCCGCTTTTCTTGGTTTTCCTCCGCTCTAACCCCGCTTTTCTTGGTTTTCTTCCGTTCTAACTTCGCTTTTCTTGGTTTTCCTCCGCTCTAACTTTACTTTTCTTGGTTTTCCTCCTCTATAACCCCGCTTTTCTTGGTTTTCCTCCGCTCTAACCCTGCTTTTCTTGGTTTTCCTCCGCTGTAACCCCGCTTTTCTTGGTTTTCCTCCGCTATAACCCCGCTTTTCTTGGTTTTCCTCCGCTCTAACCCCGCTTTTCGTGATTTTCCTCCACTCTAACACTGCATTTCTTGGTTATTCTCCACTGTAACCCAGCTTTTCATGGTTTTTCTCGTCTCTAACCCCGCTTTTCTTCGTTTTCTTCCGTTCTAACTCTGCTTTTCTTGGTTTTCCTCCGCTCTAACCCTGCTTTTCTTGGTTTTTCTCCGCTCTAACCCCGCTTTTCTTGGTTTTCCTCCGCTCTAACCCCGCTTTTCTTGGTTTTCCTCCGCTCTAACTTCGCTTTTCTTGGATTTCCTCCGCTCTAACTCCGCTTTTCTTGGTTTTCCTCCGCTCAAACCCAGCTTTTCATGGTTTTCCTTCGCTCTAACACCACTTTTCTTGGTTTTCCTCCGCTCTAACCCTGCTTTTCTCGGTTTTCCTTCGCTCCAACTTCACTTTTCTTGGTTTTCCTCCTTTCTAACCCCGCTTTTCTTGATTTTCCTCCGCTCTAATCCCGCTTCTCTTGGTTTTTCTCCACTCTAACCATGCTTTTCTTGGATTTCTGCTGCTCTAACCCCGCTTTTCTATCTTTTCCTCCTCTCTAAGTTCTTTTTATTTGTTTTCCTCCGCTCTAACCCCGATTATCTTGGTTTTTCTCCGCACTAACCCCGCTTTTCTTGGTTTTCTTCCGTTCTAATTCGCTTTTCTTGGTTTTCCTCCGCTCTAACCCCGCTTTTCTTGGTTTTCCTCCGCTCCAACCCCACTTTTCATGCTTTTTCTCTGCTCTAACCCCGCTTTTCTTGGTTCTCCTCCGAACTAACCCTGCTTTTCTTGGTTTTCCTCCGCTCTAACACCGCTTTTCTTGGTTTTCCTCCGCTCTAACTTTGCTTTTCTTGATTTTTCTTCGCTCTAACCATGCTTTTCTTGGTTTTCCTCCGCTCTAACCCCGCATTTCTTGGTTTTCACCCGCATGAACAACGTTTTTCTTGTTTTTCCTCCGCTCTAACTTCGCATTTCCTAGTTTTCCTCCGCTCTAACCCAGCTTTTCTTGGTTTTCCTCCGCTCTAACCCCACTTTTCATGCTTTTCCTCCGCTCTAACCCCGCTTTTCTTGGTTTTCCTCGGAACTAACTACGTTTTTCTTTGTTTTCCTTTGCTCTAACACCGCTTTTCTTGGTTTTCCTCCGCTCTAACCCTGCTTTTCTTGGTTTTTCTCCGCTCTAACCCATCTTTTCTTGGTTTTCCTCCCCTCTATCCCCGCTTTTCTTGGTTTTCCTCTGCTCTAACCCCGCTTTTCTTGGTTTTTCTCCGCTCTAACCCAGCTTTTCATGGTTTTTCTCCACTGTAACCATGCTTTTCTTGGATGTCTGCTGCTCTAACCACGCTTTTCTTCGTTTTCTTCCATTCTAACTCTGCTTTTCTTGGTTTTCCTCCGCTCTAACCCCGATTTTCTTGGTTTTCCTCCGCTATATCCCCGCTTTTCTTGGTTTTCCTACGCTATAACCCCGCTTTTCTTGGTTTTCCTCCGCTCTAACCCCGCTTTTCTTGGTTTTCTTCCGTTCTAACTTCGCTTTTCTTGGTTTTCCTCCGCTCCAAAACCGCATTTCTAGGTTTTCTTCCGCATGGACAATGTTTTTCTTGGTTTTCCTCTGCTCTAACCCCGCTTTTCTTGGTTTTCCTCTGCTCTAACCCCGCTTTTCTTGGTTTTCCTCTGCTCTAACACCGCTTTTCTTGGTTTTCCTTTGCTCTAACCCACTTTTCTTGGTTTTCCTCCGCTCTAACCCCGCTTTTCTTGGTTTTCCTCCGCTCTAACCCCGCTTTTCTTGGTTTTCCTTTGCACTAACCCTGCTTTTCTTGGTTTTCCTCCGCTCTAACCCCGCTTTTCTTGGTTTTCTTCCGCTCTAACCCTGATTTTCTTGGTTTTTCTCCGCTCTAACCCAACTTTTCTTGGTTTTCCTCCCCTCTATTTCCGCTTTTCTTGGTTTTCCTCCGCTCTAACCCCGCTTTTCTTGGTTTTTCTCCGCTCTAACCCAGCTTTTCATGGTTTTTCTCCACTCTCTCCATGATTTTCTCGGATTTCTGCTGCTCTAACCCCACTTTTCATGCTTTTCCTCCGCTCTAACCCCTATTTTCTTGGTTTTCCTCGGAACTAACCCCACTTTTCTTGGTTTTCCTCCGCTCTAACACCGCTTTTCTTGGTTTTCCTCCGCTCTCACCCCGCTTTTCTGTCTTTTCCTCCTCTCTAAGTTCTTTTTATTGGTTTTCCTCCGCTCTAACCCCGATTATCTTGGTTTTCCTCCGCACTAACCCCGCTTTTCTTGGATTTCTTCCGTTCAAACTTCGCTTTTCTTGGTTTTACTCAGATCTAACCCCGCTTTTCTTGGTTTTCATCCGCATGAACAACGTTTTTCTTGGTTTTCCTCCGCTCTAACCCTGCTTCTCTTGGTTTTCCTCCGCTCTTACCCCGCTTTTCTTGGTTTTCTTCCGTTCTAACTTCGCTTTTCTTGGTTTTCCTCCGCTCTAACCCCGCATTTCTTGGTTTTCACCCGCATGAACAACGTTTTTCTTGGTTTTCCTCCGCTCTAACTTTGCATTTCCTAGTTTCCTCCGCTCTAACACTGCTTTTCTTGGTTTTCCTCCGCTCTAACCCCGCTTTTCATGCTTTTCCTCCGCTCTAACCCCGCTTTTCTTGGTTTTCATCACCTCTAACTTCACCTTTCTTTCCTCCGCTCTAACTTTACTTTTCTTGGTTTTCCTCCGCTCTTACCCCTTTTTTCATGCTTTTCCTCTGCTCTAACCCCGCTTTTCTTGGTTTTCCTCACCTCTAACTTCACTTTTCTTTCTGTTCCTCCGCTCTGACTTTACTTTTCTTGGTTTTCCTCCGCTCTAACTCCACTTTTCATGCTTTTCCTCCGCTCTAACCCCGCTTTTCTTGGTTTTCCTCGGAACTAACCCCGCTTTTCTTGGTTTTCCTCCGCTCTAACACAGCTTTTCTTGGTTTTCCTCCGCTCTAACCCCGCTTTTCTTGGTTTTTCTCCGCTCTAACCCAGCTTTTCATGGTTTTTCTCCACTCTCTCCATGCTTTTCTCGGATTTCTGCTGCTCTAACCCCACTTTTCATGCTTTTCCTCCGCTCTAACCCCTATTTTCTTGGTTTTCCTCGGAACTAACCCCACTTTTCTTGGTTTTCCTCCGCTCTAACACCGCTTTTCTTGGTTTTCCTCCGCTCTAACCCCGCTTTTCTTGGTTTTCCTCCACTATAACCCCGCTTTTCTTGGTTTTCTTCCGTTCTAACTTCGCTTTTCTTGGTTTTCCTCCGCTCTAACCCCGCATTTCTTGGTTTTCATCCGCATGAACAACGTTTTTCTTGGTTTTCCTCTGCTCTAACCCTACTTTTCTTGGTTTTCCTCCGCTCTAACCCCGCTTTTCTTGGTTTTCCTCTGCTCTAACCCCGCTTTTCTTGGTCTTCCTCCGCTCTAACCCCGATTTTCTTGGTTTTCCTCTGCTCTAACCCCGCTTTTCTTGGTTTTCCTCTGCTCTAACCCCGCTTTTCTTGGTTTTTCTCCACTCTAACCCCGCTTTTCTTGGTTTTCTTCCGTTCTAACTTCGCTTTTCTTGGTTTTCCTCCGCTCTAACCCCGCTTTTCTTGGTTTTCCTTTGCTCTAACCCCGCATTTCTTGGTTTTCATCCGCATGAACAACGTTTTTCTTGGTTTTCCTCTGCTCTAACCCTACTTTTCTTGGTTTTCATCCGCATGAACAACGTTTTTCTTGGTTTTCCTCCGCTCTAACCCTGCTTTTCTTGGTTTTCCTCCGCTCTAACCCCGCTTTTCTTGGTTTTCCTCCGCTCTAACCCTGATTTTCTTGGTTTTCCTCCGCTCTAACCCCGCTTTTCTTCGTTTTCCACCGCTCTAACCCCGCTTTCCTCGGTTATCCTCCGCTCTAACCCCGCTTTCCTTGGTTTTCCTTTGCACTAACCCTGCTTTTCTTGGATTTCTTCCGTTCTAACTTCGCTTTTCTTGGCTTTCCTCCGCTCTATCACCGCTTTTCTTGGTTTTCCTAAGCTCTAACAATGCTTTTCCTGGTTTTCCTCCACTCTAACCCGCTTTTCTTGGTTTTCCTCCGCTCTAACCCTGCTTTTCTTGGTTTATCTCCGCTGTAACCCAGCTTTTCTTGGTTTTCCTCCCCTCTATCCCCGCTTTTCTTGATTTTCCTCCGCTCTAACCTAGATTTTCTTGGTTTTTCTCCGCTCTAACCCAGCTTTTCATGGTTTTTCTCCACTCTAACCATGCTTTTCACTGATGTCTGCTGCTCTAACCACGCTTTTCTTGGTTTTCTTCGGTTCTAACTCTGCTTTTCTTGGTTTTCGTCAGCTCTAACCCTGCTTTTCTTGCTTTTCCTCCGATCTATCCCCGCTTTTCTTGGTTTTCCTCCGCTCTAATCCTGCTTTTCTTGGTTTTCCTCCGCTCTAACCCCGCTTTTCTTGGTTTTCCTCCGCTCTAACCCCACTTTTCATGCTTTTCCTCCGCTCTAACCCCTATTTTCTTGGTTTTCCTCGGAACTAACCCCGCTTTTCTTGGTTTTCCTCCGCTCTAACCCTGCTTTTCTTGGTTTATCTCCGCTCTAACCCAGCTTTTCTTGGTTTTCCTCCCCTCTATCCCCTCTTTTCTTGATTTTCCTCCGCTCTAACCCCGCTTTTCTTGGTTTTTCTCCGCTCTAACCCAGCTTTTCATGGTTTTTCTCCACTCTAACCATGCTTTTCTCTGATGTCTGCTGCTCTAACCACGCTTTTCTTCGTTTTCTTCCGTTCTAACACCGCTTTTCTTGGTTTTCCTCCGCTCTATCCCAGCTTTTCTTGGTTTTTCTCCTCTCTAACCCAGCTTTTCATGGTTTTTCTCCACTGTAACCATGCTTTTCTTGGATGTCTGCTGCTCTAACCACGCTTTTCTTCGTTTTCTTCCATTCTAACTCTGCTTTTCTTGGTTTTCCTCTGCACCAGCCCTGCTTTTCTTGGTTTTCCTCCGCTATAACCCCGCTTTTCTTGGTTTTCCTTTGCTCTAACCCCGCTTTTCTTGGTTTTCTTCCGTTCTAACTTCGCTTTTCTTGGTTTTCCTCCGCTCAAACACTGCATTTCTTCGTTTTCATCCGAATGAACAACGTTTTTCTTGGTTTTCCTCTGATCTATCCCCGCTTTTCTTGGTTTTCCTCCGCTCTAATCCTGCTTTTCTTGGTTTTCCTCCGCTCTAACCCTGCTTTTCTTGGTTTTCCTCCGCTCTAACCCCACTTTTCATGCTTTTCCTCCGCTCTAACCCCTATTTTCTTGGTTTTCCTCGGAACTAACCCCGCTTTTCTTGGTTTTCCTCCGCTCTAACCCTGCTTTTCTTGGTTTATCTCCGCTCTAACCCAGCTTTTCTTGGTTTTCCTCCCCTCTATCCACGCTTTTCTTGATTTTCCTCCGCTCTAACCCCGCTTTTCTTGGTTTTCCTCCGCTCTAACCCAGCTTTTCATGGTTTTTCTCCACTCTAAACATGCTTTTCTCTGATGTCTGCTGCTCTAACCACGCTTTTCTTCGTTTTCTTCCGTTCTAACTCTGCTTTTCTTGGTTTTCCTCCGCTCTAACCCAGCTTTTCTTGGTTTATCTCCGCTCTAACCCAGCTTTTCTTGGTTTTCCCCCCTCTATCCCCGCTTTCCTTGATTTTCCTCTGCTCTAACCCCGCTTTTCTTGGTTTTTCTCCGCTCTAACCCAGCTTTTCATGGTTTTTCTCCACTCTAACCATGCTTTTCTCTGATGTCTGCTGCTCTAACCACGCTTTTCTTCGTTTTCTTCCGTTCTAACTCTGCTTTTCTTGGTTTTCCTCCGCTCTAACCCAGCTTTTCTTGGTTTTCCTCCCGTCTATCCCCGCTTTTCTTGGTTTTCCTCCGCTCTAACCCCGCTTTTCTTGGTTTTCCTCCGCTCTAATACCGCTTCTCTTGGTTTTTCTCCACTCTAACCATGCTTTTCTTGGATTTCTGCTGCTCTAACCCCGCTTTTCTGTCTTTTCCTCCTCTCTAAGTTCTTTTTATTGGTTTTCCTCCGCTCTAACCCCGATTATCTTGGTTTTCCTCCGCACTAACCCCGCTTTTCTTGGTTTTCCTCCGTTCTAACTTCGCTTTTCTTGGTTTTCCTCAGCTCTAACCCCGCATTTCTTGGTTTTCATCCGCATGAACAACGTTTTTCTTGGTTTTCCTCCGCTCTAACCCTGCTTCTCTTGGTTTTCCTCCGCTCTTACCCCGCTTTTCTTGGTTTTCTTCCGTTCTAACTTCGCTTTTCATGGTTTTCCTCCGCTCTAACCCCGCATTTATTGGTTTTCACCCGCATGAACAACGTTTTTCTTGGTTTTCCTCCGCTCTGTCTTCGCATTTCCTAGTTTTCCTCCGCTCTAACCCTGCTTTTCTTGGTTTTCCTCCGCTCTAACCCCGCTTTTCATGCTTTTCCTCCGCTCTAACCCCGCTTTTCATGGTTTTCCTCCGCTCTAACCCCGCTTTTCATGGTTTTCCTCACCTCTAACTTCACTTTTCTTTCTTTTCCTCCGCTCTAACTTTACTTTTCTTGGTTTTCCTCCGCTCTAACCCCGCTTTTCATGCATTTCCTCCGCTCTAACCCCGCTTTTCCTGGTTTTCCTCACCTCTAACTTCACTTTTCTTTCTTTTCCTCTGCTCTAACTTTACTTTTCTTGGTTTTCCTCCGCTCTAACCCCAATTTTCATGCTTTTCCTCCACTCTAACCCCGCTTTTCTTGGTTTTCCTCGGAACTAACCCCGCTTTTCTTGGTTTTCCTCCGCTCTAACACAGCTTTTCTTGGTTTTCCTCTGCTCTAACCCTGCTTTTCTTGGTTTTCCTTTGCTCTAACCCCGCTTTTCTTGGTTTTCTTCCGTTCTAACTTCGCTTTTCTTGGTTTTCCTCCGCTCAAACACTGCATTTCTTCGTTTTCATCCGAATGAACAACGTTTTTCTTGGTTTTCCTCTGATCTATCCCCGCTTTTCTTGGTTTTCCTCCGCTCTAATCCTGCTTTTCTTGGTTTTCCTCCGCTCTAACCCTGCTTTTCTTGGTTTTCCTCCGCTCTAACCCCACTTTTCATGCTTTTCCTCCGCTCTAACCCCTATTTTCTTGGTTTTCCTCGGAACTAACCCCGCTTTTCTTGGTTTTCCTCCGCTCTAACCCTGCTTTTCTTGGTTTATCTCCGCTCTAACCCAGCTTTTCTTGGTTTTCCTCCCCTCTATCCACGCTTTTCTTGATTTTCCTCCGCTCTAACCCCGCTTTTCTTGGTTTTCCTCCGCTCTAACCCAGCTTTTCATGGTTTTTCTCCACTCTAAACATGCTTTTCTCTGATGTCTGCTGCTCTAACCACGCTTTTCTTCGTTTTCTTCCGTTCTAACTCTGCTTTTCTTGGTTTTCCTCCGCTCTAACCCAGCTTTTCTTGGTTTATCTCCGCTCTAACCCAGCTTTTCTTGGTTTTCCCCCCTCTATCCCCGCTTTCCTTGATTTTCCTCTGCTCTAACCCCGCTTTTCTTGGTTTTTCTCCGCTCTAACCCAGCTTTTCATGGTTTTTCTCCACTCTAACCATGCTTTTCTCTGATGTCTGCTGCTCTAACCACGCTTTTCTTCGTTTTCTTCCGTTCTAACTCTGCTTTTCTTGGTTTTCCTCCGCTCTAACCCAGCTTTTCTTGGTTTTCCTCCCGTCTATCCCCGCTTTTCTTGGTTTTCCTCCGCTCTAACCCCGCTTTTCTTGGTTTTCCTCCGCTCTAATACCGCTTCTCTTGGTTTTTCTCCACTCTAACCATGCTTTTCTTGGATTTCTGCTGCTCTAACCCCGCTTTTCTGTCTTTTCCTCCTCTCTAAGTTCTTTTTATTGGTTTTCCTCCGCTCTAACCCCGATTATCTTGGTTTTCCTCCGCACTAACCCCGCTTTTCTTGGTTTTCCTCCGTTCTAACTTCGCTTTTCTTGGTTTTCCTCAGCTCTAACCCCGCATTTCTTGGTTTTCATCCGCATGAACAACGTTTTTCTTGGTTTTCCTCCGCTCTAACCCTGCTTCTCTTGGTTTTCCTCCGCTCTTACCCCGCTTTTCTTGGTTTTCTTCCGTTCTAACTTCGCTTTTCATGGTTTTCCTCCGCTCTAACCCCGCATTTATTGGTTTTCACCCGCATGAACAACGTTTTTCTTGGTTTTCCTCCGCTCTGTCTTCGCATTTCCTAGTTTTCCTCCGCTCTAACCCTGCTTTTCTTGGTTTTCCTCCGCTCTAACCCCGCTTTTCATGCTTTTCCTCCGCTCTAACCCCGCTTTTCATGGTTTTCCTCCGCTCTAACCCCGCTTTTCATGGTTTTCCTCACCTCTAACTTCACTTTTCTTTCTTTTCCTCCGCTCTAACTTTACTTTTCTTGGTTTTCCTCCGCTCTAACCCCGCTTTTCATGCATTTCCTCCGCTCTAACCCCGCTTTTCCTGGTTTTCCTCACCTCTAACTTCACTTTTCTTTCTTTTCCTCTGCTCTAACTTTACTTTTCTTGGTTTTCCTCCGCTCTAACCCCAATTTTCATGCTTTTCCTCCACTCTAACCCCGCTTTTCTTGGTTTTCCTCGGAACTAACCCCGCTTTTCTTGGTTTTCCTCCGCTCTAACACAGCTTTTCTTGGTTTTCCTCTGCTCTAACCCTGCTTTTCTTGGTTTTTCTCCGCTCTAACCCAGCTTTTCTTGGTTTTCCTCCCTTCTATCCCCGCTTTTCTTGGTTTTTCTCCGCTCTAACCCAGCTTTTCATGGTTTTTCTCCACTGTAACTATGCTTTTCTTGGATGTCTGCTGCTCTAACCACGCTTTTCTTTGTTTTCTTCCGTTCTAACCCAACTTTTCTTGGTTTTCCTCCCCTCTGTCCCCGCTTTTCTTGGTTTTCCTCCGCTCTAACCCCGCTTTTCTTGGTTTTCCTCCGCTCTAATCCCGCTTCTCTTGGTTTTTCTCCACTCTAACCATGCTTTTCTTGGATTTCTGCTGCTCTCACCCCGCTTTTCTGTCTTTTCCTCCTCTCTAAGTTCTTTTTATTGGTTTTCCTCCGCTCTAACCCCGATTATCTTGGTTTTCCTCCGCACTAACCCCGCTTTTCTTGGTTTTCTTCCGCTCAAACTTCGTTTTTTTTTGGTTTTACTCAGATCTAACCCCGCTTTTCTTGGTTTTCAACCGCATGAACAACGTTTTTCTTGGTTTTCCTCCGCTCTAACCCTGCTTCTCTTGGTTTTCCTCCGCTCTTACCCCGCTTTTCTTGGTTTTCTTCCGTTCTAACTTCTCTTTTCTTGGTTTTCCTCCGCTCTAACCCCGCATTTCTTGGTTTTCACCCGCATGAACAACGTTTTTCTTGGTTTTCCTCCGCTCTAACTTTGCATTTCCTAGTTTCCTCCGCTCTTACACTGCTTTTCTTGGTTTTCCTCCGCTCTAACCCCGCTTTTCATGCTTTTCCTCCGCTCTAACCCCGCTTTTCTTGGTTTTCATCACCTCTAACTTCACCTTTCTTTCCTCCGCTCTAACTTTACTTTTCTTGGTTTTCCTCCGCTCTAACCCCGCTTTTCATGCTTTTCCTCTGCTCTAACCCCGCTTTTCTTGGTTTTCCTCACCTCTAACTTCACTTTTCTTTCTGTTCCTCCGCTCTGACTTTACTTTTCTTGGTTTTCCTCCGCTCTAACTCCACTTTTCATGCTTTTCCTCCGCTCTAACCCCGCTTTTCTTGGTTTTCCTCGGAACTAACCCCGCTTTTCTTGGTTTTCCTCCGCTCTAACACAGCTTTTCTTGGTTTTCCTCCGCTCTAACCCTGCTTTTCTTGGTTTTTCTCCGCTCTAACCCAGCTTTTCTTGGTTTTCCTCCCGTCTATCCCCGCTTTTCTTGGTTTTTCTCCGCTCTAACCCAGCTTTTCATGGTTTTTCTCCACTGTAACAATGCTTTTCTTGGATGTCTGCTGCTCTAACCACGCTTTTCTTCGTTTTCTTCCGTTCTAACTCTACTTTTCTTGGTTTTCCTCCGCTCTAACACCACTTTTCTTGGTTTTCCTCCGCTATATCCCCGCTTTTCTTGGTTTTCCTCCGCTATAACCACACTTTTCTTGGTTTTCCTTTGCTCTAACCCCGCTTTTCTTGGTTTTCCTCCGCTATAACCCCGCTTTCCTTGGTTTTCCTCCGCTCTAACCCCGCTTTTCTTGGTTTTCTTGCGTTCTAACTTCGCTTTTCTTGGTTTTCCTCCGCTCTAACACTGCATTTCTTAGTTTTCATAAGCATGAACAACGTTTTTCTTGGTTTTCCTCCGCTCTAACCATGCTTTTCTTGGATTTCCTCCGCTCTAACCCCGTTTCTCTTGGTTTTCCTCCCCTCTATTTCCGCTTTTCTTGGTTTTCCTCCGCTCTAACCCCGCTTTTCTTGGTTTTCCTCCGCTCTAACCCAGCTTTTCTTGGTTTTTCTCCGCTCTAATCCAGCTTTTCATGGTTTTCCTCTGCTCTAACAATGCTTTTCTTGGATGTCTGCTGCTCTAACCACGCTTTTCTTCGTTTTCTTCCTTTCTAACTCTGCTTTTCTTGGTTTTCCTCCGCTCTAAACCCGATTTTCTTGGTTTTCTTCCGTTCTAACTTCGCTTTTCTTGGTTTTCCTTTGCTCTAACCCCGCATTTCTTGGTTTTCATCCGCATGAACAACGTTTTTCTTGGTTTTCCTCCGCTCTATCACCGCTTTTCTTGGTTTTCCTCCGCTCTAACCCCGCTTTTCATGGTTTTCCTCCGCTCTAACCCAGCTTTTCTTGGTTTTCCTCCGCCCTAACCCTGCTTTTCTTGTTTTTTCTACGTTCTAACCCCGGTTTTCTTGGTAATCCTCTCATCTATCCTTGCTGTTCTTGGTTTTTCTCCGCTCTAACCCCGTTTCTCTTGGTTTTCCTCCGCTCCAACTCCGCTTTTCTTGGTTTTCCTTTGCTCTAACCCCTCTTTTCTTGGTTTTCCTCCGCACTAACCCTGCTTTTCTTGGGTTTTCTCCACTCTAACCCAGCTTTTCATGGTTTTTCTCCACTCTAACCATGCTTTTCTAGGATTTCTGCTGCTCTAACCACGCTTTTCTTGGTTTTCTTCGGTTCTAACTCTGCTTTTCTTGGTTTTCGTCCTCTCTAACCCCGCTTTTCTTGGTTTTCCTCCGCTATAACCCCGCTTTTCTTGGTTTTCCTCCGCTCTAATCCCGCTTATCTTGGTTTTCCTCCGCTCTAACCCCGCTTTTCTTGGTTTTCCTCCGAACTAACTTCGTTTTTCTTTGTTTTCCCCCGCTCTAACACCGCTTTTCTTGGTTTTCCTCCGCTCTAACCCTGCTTTTCTTGGTTTTTCTCCGCTCTAACCCTGCTTTTCTTGGTTTTCCTCCCCTCTATCCCCGCTTTTCTTGGTTTTCCTCCGCTCTAACCCAGCTTTTCTTGGTTTTTCTCCGCTCTAACCCAGCTTTTCTTGGTTTTTCTCCACTGTAACCATGCTTTTCTTGGATGTCTGCTGCTCTAACCACGCTTTTCTTCGTTTTCTTCCGTTCTAACTCTGCTTTTCTTGGTTTTCCTCTGCTCTAACACCACTTTTCTTGGTTTTCCTCCGCTATATCCCCTCTTTTCTTGGTTTTCCTACGCTATAACCCCGCTTTTCTTGGTTTTCCTCCGCTCTAACCCCGCTTTTCTTGGTTTTCTTCCGTTCTAACTTTGCTTTTCTTGGTTTTCCTCCGCTCCAACACCGCATTTCTAGGTTTTCTTCCGCATGGACAATGTTTTTCTTGGTTTTCCTCCGCTCTAACCCCGCATTTCTTGGTTTTCATCCGCATGAACAACGTTTTTCTTGGTTTTCCTCTGCTCTAACCCTACTTTTCTTGGTTTTCCTCCGCTCTAACCCCGATTTTCTTGGTTTTCCTCTGCTCTAACCCCGCTTTTCTTGGTTTTCCTCCGCTCTAACCCCGATTTTCTTGGTTTTCCTCTGCTCTAACCCCGCTTTTCTTGGTTTTCCTCTGCTCTAACCCCGCTTTTCTTGGTTTTCCTCCGCTCTAACCCCGCTTTTCTTGGTTTTCTTCCGTTCTAACTTCGCTTTTCTTGGTTTTCCTCCGCTCTAACCCCGCATTTCTTGGTTTTCATCCGCATGAACAACGTTTTTCTTGGTTTTCCTCCGCTCTAACCCTGCTTTTCTTGGTTTTCCTCCGCTCTATCCCCGCTTTTCTTCGTTTTCCACCGCTCTATCCCCGCTTTTCTTGGTTATCCTCCGCTCTAATCCTGCTTTTCTTGGTTTTCCTCCGCTCTAACCCCGCTTTTCTTGGTTTTCTTCCGTTCTAACTTCGCTTTTCTTGGCTTTCCTCCGCTCTATCACCGCTTTTCTTGGTTTTCCTAAGCTCTAACATTGCTTTTCCTGGTTTTCCTCCACTCTAACCCGCTTTTCTTGGTTTTCCTCCGCTCTAACCCTGCTTTTCTTGGTTTATCTCCGCTCTAACCCACCTTTTCTTGCTTTTCCTCCCCTCTATCCCCGCTTTTCTTGATTTTCCTCCGCTCTAACCCCGATTTTCTTGGTTTTCCTCCGCTCTAACCCAGCTTTTCATGGTTTTTCTCCACTCTAACCATGCTTTTCTAGGATTTCTGCTGCTCTAACCACGCTTTTCTTGGTTTTCTTCGGTTCTAACTCTGCTTTTCTTGGTTTTCGTCAGCTCTAACCCCGCTTTTCTTGGTTTTCCTCCGATCTATCCCCGCTTTTCTTGGTTTTCCTCCGCTCTAATCCTGCTTTTCTTGGTTTTCCTCCGCTCTAACCCCGCTTTTCTTGGTTTTCCTCCGCTCTAACCCCACTTTTCATGCTTTTCCTCCGCTCTTACCCCTATTTTCTTGGTTTTCCTCGGAACTAACCCCGCTTTTCTTGGTTTTCCTCCGCTCTAACCCTGCTTTTCTTGGTTTATCTCCGCTCTAACCCAGCTTTTCTTGGTTTTCCTCCCCTCTATCCACGCTTTTCTTGATTTTCCTCCGCTCTAACCCCGCTTTTCTTGGTTTTCCTCCGCTCTAACCCAGCTTTTCATGGTTTTTCTCCACTCTAAACATGCTTTTCTCTGATGTCTGCTGCTCTAACCACGCTTTTCTTCGTTTTCTTCCGTTCTAACTCTGCTTTTCTTGGTTTTCCTCCGCTCTAACCCAGCTTTTCTTGGTTTATCTCCGCTCTAACCCAGCTTTTCTTGGTTTTCCCCCCTCTATCCCCGCTTTCCTTGATTTTCCTCCGCTCTAACCCCGCTTTTCTTGGTTTTTCTCCGCTCTAACCCAGCTTTTCATGGTTTTTCTCCACTCTAACCATGCTTTTCTCTGATGTCTGCTGCTCTAACCACGCTTTTCTTCGTTTTCTTCCGTTCTAACTCTGCTTTTCTTGGTTTTCCTCCGCTCTAACCCAGCTTTTCTTGGTTTTCCTCCCGTCTATCCCCGCTTTTCTTGGTTTTCCTCCGCTCTAACCCCGCTTTTCTTGGTTTTCCTCCGCTCTAATACCGCTTCTCTTGGTTTTTCTCCACTCTAACCATGCTTTTCTTGGATTTCTGCTGCTCTAACCCCGCTTTTCTGTCTTTTCCTCCTCTCTAAGTTCTTTTTATTGGTTTTCCTCCGCTCTAACCCCGATTATCTTGGTTTTCCTCCGCACTAACCCCGCTTTTCTTGGTTTTCCTCCGTTCTAACTTCGCTTTTCTTGGTTTTACTCAGCTCTAACCCCGCATTTCTTGGTTTTCATCCGCATGAACAACGTTTTTCTTGGTTTTCCTCCGCTCTAACCCTGCTTCTCTTGGTTTTCCTCCGCTCTTACCCTGCTTTTCTTGGTTTTCTTCCGTTCTAACTTCGCTTTTCATGGTTTTCCTCCGCTCTAACCCCGCATTTATTGGTTTTCACCCGCATGAACAACGTTTTTCTTGGTTTTCCTCCGCTCTATCTTCGCATTTCCTAGTTTTCCTCCGCTCTAACCCTGCTTTTCTTGGTTTTCCTCCGCTCTAACCCCGCTTTTCATGCTTTTCCTCCGCTCTAACCCCGCTTTTCATGGTTTTCCTCCGCTCTAACCCCGCTTTTCATGGTTTTCCTCACCTCTAACTTCACTTTTCTTTCTTTTCCTCCGCTCTAACTTTACTTTTCTTGGTTTTCCTCCGCTCTAACCCCGCTTTTCATGCATTTCCTCCGCTCTAACCCCGCTTTTCCTGGTTTTCCTCACCTCTAACTTCACTTTTCTTTCTTTTCCTCTGCTCTAACTTTACTTTTCTTGGTTTTCCTCCGCTCTAACCCCACTTTTCATGCTTTTCCTCCACTCTAACCCCGCTTTTCTTGGTTTTCCTCGGAACTAACCCCGCTTTTCTTGGTTTTCCTCCGCTCTAACACAGCTTTTCTTGGTTTTCCTCCGCTCTAACCCTGCTTTTCTTGGTTTTTCTCCGCTCTAACCCAGCTTTTCTTGGTTTTCCTCCCTTCTATCCTTGCTTTTCTTGGTTTTTCTCCGCTCTAACCCAGCTTTTCATGGTTTTTCTCCACTGTAACTATGCTTTTCTTGGATGTCTGCTGCTCTAACCACGCTTTTCTTCGTTTTCTTCCGTTCTAAATCTTCTTTTCTTGGTTTTCCTCCGCTCTAACACCACTTTTCTTGGTTTTCCTCCGCTATATCCCCGCTTTTCTTGGTTTTCCTCCGCTATAACCCCACTTTTCTTGGTTTTCCTTTGCTCTAACCCCGCTTTTCTTGGTTTTCCTCCGCTATAACCCCGCTTTTCTTGGTTTTCCTCCGCTCTAACCCCGCTTTTCTTGGTTTTCTTGCGTTCTAACTTCGCTTTTCTTGGTTTTCCTCCGCTCTAACACTGCATTCCTTGGTTTTCATAAGCATGAACAACGTTTTTCTTGGTTTTCCTCCGCTCTAACCATGCTTTTCTTGGATTTCCTCCGCTCTAACCCCGTTTCTCTTGGTTTTCCTCCCCTCTATCCCCGCTTTTCTTGGTTTTCCTCCGCTCTAACCTCGCTTTTCTTGGTTTTCCTCCGCTCTAACCCAGCTTTTCTTGGTTTTTCTCCGCTCTACTCCAGCTTTTCATGGTTTTTCTCCACTCTAACCATGCTTTTCTCGGATTTCTGCTGCTCTAACCACGCTTTTCTTGGTTTTCTTCCGTTCTAACTTCGCTTTTCTTGGTTTTCCTCCGCTCTTACCCCGCTTTTCTTGGTTTTCTTCCGTTCTAACTTCGCTTTTCTTGGTTTTCCTCCGCTCAAACCCCGCATTTCTTGGTTTCCACTTGTATGAACAACGTTTTTCTTGGTTTTCCTCCGCTCTAACTTCGCATTTCCTAGTTTTCCTCCGCTCTAACCCTGCTTTTCTTGGTTTTCCTCCGCTCTAACCCCGCATTTCATGCTTTTCCTCCGCTCTAACCCCGCTTTTCTTGGTTTTCCTCACACCTAACTTCACTTTTCTTTCTTTTCCTCCGCTCTAACTTTACTTTTCTCTGTTTTCCTCCGCTCTAACCCCTTTTTCATGCTTTTCCTCCGCTCTAACCCCGCTTTTCTTGGTTTTCCTCACCTCTAACTTCACTTCTCTTTCTTTTCCTCCGCTCTAACTTTACTTTTCATGCTTTTCCTCCGCTCTAACCCCTATTTTCTTGGTTTTCCTTGGAACTAACCCCGCTTTTCTTGGTTTTCCTCCGCTCTAACACCGCTTTTCTTGGTTTTCCTCCGCTCTAACCCCGATTTTCTTGGTTTTTCTCCGCTCTAACCCAGCTTTTCATGGTTTTTCTCCACTCTAACCATGCTTTTCTAGGATTTCTGCTGCTCTAACCACGCTTTTCTTGGTTTTCTTCGGTTCTAACTCTGCTTTTCTTGGTTTTCGTCAGCTCTAACCCCGCTTTTCTTGGTTTTCCTCCGATCTATCCCCGCTTTTCTTGGTTTTCCTCCGCTCTAATCCTGCTTTTCTTGGTTTTCCTCCGCTCTAACCCCGCTTTTCTTGGTTTTCCTCCGCTCTAACCCCACTTTTAATGCTTTTCCTCCGCTCTAACCCCTATTTTCTTGGTTTTCCTCGGAACTAACCCCGCTTTTCTTGGTTTTCCTCCGCTCTAACCCCGCTTTTCTTGGTTTATCTCCGCTCTAACCCAGCTTTTCTTGGTTTTCCTCCCCTCTATCCACGCTTTTCTTGATTTTCCTCCGCTCTAACCCCGCTTTTCTTGGTTTTTCTCCGCTCTAACCCAGCTTTTCATGGTTTTTCTCCACTCTAACCATGCTTTTCTCTGATGTCTGCTGCTCTAACCACGCTTTTCTTCGTTTTCTTCCGTTCTAACTCTGCTTTTCTTGGTTTTCCTCCGCTCTAACCCAGCTTTTCTTGGTTTTCCTCCCGTCTATCCCCGCTTTTCTTGGTTTTCCTCCGCTCTAACCCCGCTTTTCTTGGTTTTCCTCCGCTCTAATACCGCTTCTCTTGGTTTTTCTCCACTCTAACCATGCTTTTCTTGGATTTCTGCTGCTCTAACCCCGCTTTTCTGTCTTTTCCTCCTCTCTAAGTTCTTTTTATTGGTTTTCCTCCGCTCTAACCCCGATTATCTTGGTTTTCCTCCGCACTAACCCCGCTTTTCTTGGTTTTCCTCCGTTCTAACTTCGCTTTTCTTGGTTTTCCTCAGCTCTAACCCCGCATTTCTTGGTTTTCATCCGCATGAACAACGTTTTTCTTGGTTTTCCTCCGCTCTAACCCTGCTTCTCTTGGTTTTCCTCCGCTCTTACCCCGCTTTT
The DNA here is from genome assembly GCF_054131305.1 of Coturnix japonica. NCBI lineage: Eukaryota > Metazoa > Chordata > Aves > Galliformes > Phasianidae > Coturnix > Coturnix japonica. Next base: position 7,464,947 of record NC_140666.1, on the reverse strand, counting down.
CTTGGTTTTCTTCCGTTCTAACTTCGCTTTTCATGGTTTTCCTCCGCTCTAACCCCGCATTTATTGGTTTTCACCCGCATGAACAACGTTTTTCTTGGTTTTCCTCCGCTCTATCTTCGCATTTCCTAGTTTTCCTCCGCTCTAACCCTGCTTTTCTTGGTTTTCCTCCGCTCTAACCCCGCTTTTCATGCTTTTCCTCTGCTCTAACCCCGCTTTTCATGGTTTTCCTCCGCTCTAACCCCGCTTTTCTTGGTTTTCCTCACCTCTAACTTCACTTTTCTTTCTTTTCCTCCGCTCTAACTTTACTTTTCTTGGTTTTCCTCCGCTCTAACCCCGCTTTTCATGCTTTTCCTCCGCTCTAACCCCGCTTTTCCTGGTTTTCCTCACCTCTAACTTCACTTTTCTTTCTTTTCCTCTGCTCTAACTTTACTTTTCTTGGTTTTCCTCCGCTCTAACCCCACTTTTCATGCTTTTCCTCCACTCTATCCCCGCTTTTCTTGGTTTTCCTCGGAACTAACCCCGCTTTTCTTGGTTTTCCTCCGCTCTAACACAGCTTTTCTTGGTTTTCCTCCGCTCTAACCCTGCTTTTCTTGGTTTTTCTCCGCTCTAACCCAGCTTTTCTTGGTTTTCCTCCCTTCTATCCCCGCTTTTCTTGGTTTTTCTCCGCTCTAACCCAGCTTTTCATGGTTTTTCTCCACTGTAACAATGCTTTTCTTGGATGTCTGCTGCTCTAACCACGCTTTTCTTCGTTTTCTTCCGTTCTAACTCTGCTTTTCTTGGTTTTCCTCCGCTCTAACACCACTTTTCTTGGTTTTCCTCCGCTATATCCCCGCTTTTCTTGGTTTTCCTCCGCTATAACCCCACTTTTCTTGGTTTTCCTTTGCTCTAACCCCGCTTTTCTTGGTTTTCCTCCGCTATAACCCCGCTTTTCTTGGTTTTCCTCCGCTCTAACCCCGCTTTTCTTGGTTTTCTTGCGTTCTAACTTCGCTTTTCTTGGTTTTCCTCCGCTCTAACACTGCATTCCTTGGTTTTCATAAGCATGAACAACGTTTTTCTTGGTTTTCCTCCGCTCTAACTATGCTTTTCTTGGATTTCCTTCGCTCTAACCCCGTTTCTCTTGGTTTTCCTCCCCTCTATCCCCGCTTTTCTTGGTTTTCCTCCGCTCTAACCCCGCTTTTCTTGGTTTTCCTCCGCTCTAACCCAGCTTTTCTTGGTTTTTCTCCGCTCTAATCCAGCTTTTCATGGTTTTTCTCCACTCTAACCATGCTTTTCTCGGATTTCTGCTGCTCTAACCACGCTTTTCTTCGTTTTCTTCCTTTCTAACTCTGCTTTTCTTGGTATTCCTCCGCTCTAACCCCGCTTTTCTTGGTTTTCTTCTGTTCTAACTTCGCTTTTCTTGGTTATCCTCCGCTCTTACCCGCTTTTCTTGGTTTTCTTCCGTTCTAACTTCGCTTTTCTTGGTTTTCCTCCGTTCAAACCCCGCATTTCTTGGTTTCCACTTGCATGAACAACGTTTTTCTTGGTTTTCCTCCGCTCTAACTTCGCATTTCCTAGTTTTCCTCCGCTCTAACCCTGCTTTTCTTGGTTTTCCTCCGCTCTAACCCCGCTTTTCATGCTTTTCCTCCGCTCTGACCCCGCTTTTCATGGTTTTCCTAACCTCTAACTTCACTTTTCTTTCTTTTCCTCCGCTCTAACTTTACTTTTCTCTGTTTTCCTCCGCTCTAACCCCTTTTTCATGCTTTTCCTCCGCTCTAACCCCGCTTTTCTTGGTTTTCCTCACCTCTAACTTCACTTTTCTTTCTTTTCCTCCGCTCTAACTTTACTTTTCATGCTTTTCCTCCGCTCTAACCCCTATTTTCTTGGTTTTCCTCGGAACTAACCCCGCTTTTCTTGGTTTTCCTCCGCTCTAACACCGCTTTTCTTGGTTTTCCTCCGCTCTAACCCTGCTTTTCTTGGTTTTTCTCCGCTCTAATCCCGTTTCTCTTGGTTTTCCTCCCCTCTATCCCGCTTTTCTTGGTTTTCCTCCGCTCTAACCCCGCTTTTCATGCTTTTCCTCCGCTCTAACCCCGCTTTTCTTGGTTTTCCTCACCTCTAACTTCACTTTTCTTTCTTTTCCTCCGCTCTAACTTTACTTTTCTCTGTTTTCCTCCGCTCTAACCCCTTTTTCATGCTTTTCCTCGGCTCTAACCCCGCTTTTCTTGGTTTTTCTCCGCTGTAACGCAGCTTTCCATGGTTTTTCTCCACTCTAACCATGCTTTTCTCTGACGTCTGCTGCTCTAACCACGCTTTTCTTCGTTTTCTTCCGTTCTAACTCTGCTTTTCTTGGTTTTCCTCCGCTCTAACCCAGCTTTTCTTGGTTTTCCTCCCGTCTATCCCCGCTTTTCTTTGATTTCCTCCGCTCTAACCCCGCTTTTCTTGGTTTTCCTCCGCTCTAATACCGCTTCTCTTGGTTTTTCTCCACTCTAACCATGCTTTTCTTCGATTTCTGCTGCTCTAACCCCGCTTTTCTGTCTTTTCCTCCTCTCTAAGTTCTTTTTATTGGTTTTCCCCCGCTCTAACCCTGCTTCTCTTGGTTTTCCTCCGCCCTTACCCCGCTTTTCTTGGTTTTCTTCCGTTCTAACTTCGCTTTTCATGGTTTTCCTCCGCTCTAACCCCGCATTTCTTGGTTTTCACCCGCATGAACAACGTTTTTCTTGGTTTTCCTCCGCTCTATCTTCGCATTTCCTAGTTTTCCTCCGCTCTAACCCTGCTTTTCTTGGTTTTCCTCCGCTCTAACCCCGCTTTTCATGCTTTTCCTCCGCTCTAACCCCGCTTTTCATGGTTTTCCTATGCTCTAACCCCGCTTTTCTTGGTTTTCCTCACTTCTAACTTCACTTTTCTTTCTTTTCCTCCGCTCTAACTTTACTTTTCTTGGTTTTCCTCCGATCTAACCCCGCTTTTCATGCTTTTCCTCCGCTCTAACCCAGCTTTTCCTGGTTTTCCTCACCTCTAACTTCACTTTTCTTTCTTTTCCTCTGCTCTAACTTTACTTTTCTTGGTTTTCCTCCGCTCTAACCCCACTTTTCATGCTTTTCCTCCACTCTATCCCCGCTTTTCTTGGTTTTCCTCGGAACTAACCCCGCTTTTCTTGGTTTTCCTCCGCTCTAACACAGCTTTTCTTGGTTTTCCTCCGCTCTAACCCTGCTTTTCTTGGTTTTTCTCCGCTCTAACCCAGCTTTTCTTGGTTTTCCTCCCTTCTATCCCCGCTTTTCTTGGTTTTTCTCCGCTCTAACCCAGCTTTTCATGGTTTTTCTCCACTGTAACCATGCTTTTCTTGGATGTCTGCTGCTCTAACCACGCTTTTCTTCGTTTTCTTCCGTTCTAACTCTGCTTTTCTTGGTTTTCCTCCGCTCTAACACCACTTTTCTTGGTTTTCCTCCGCTATATCCCCGCTTTTCTTGGTTTTCCTCCGCTATAACCCCACTTTTCTTGGTTTTCCTTTGCTCTAACCCCGCTTTTCTTGGTTTTCCTCCGCTATAACCCCGCTTTTCTTGGTTTTCCTCCGCTCTAACCCCGCTTTTCTTGGTTTTCTTGCGTTCTAACTTCGCTTTTCTTGGTTTTCCTCCGCTCTAACACTGCATTTCTTGGTTTTCATAAGCATGAACAACGTTTTTCTTGGTTTTCCTCCGCTCTAACCATGCTTTTCTTGGACTTCCTCCGCTCTAACCCCGTTTCTCTTGGTTTTCCTCCCCTCTATCCCCGCTTTTCTTGGTTTTCCTCCGCTCTAACCCCGCTTTTCTTGGTTTTCCTCCGCTCTAACCCAGCTTTTCTTGGTTTTTCTCCGCTCTAATCCAGCTTTTCATGGTTTTTCTCCACTCTAACCATGCTTTTCTCGGATTTCTGCTGCTCTAACCACGCTTTTCTTCGTTTTCTTCCTTTCTAACTCTGCTTTTCTTGGTATTCCTCCGCTCTAACCCCGCTTTTCTTGGTTTTCTTCTGTTCTAACTTCGCTTTTCTTGGTTTTCCTCCGCTCTTACCCCGCTTTTCTTGGTTTTCTTCCGTTCTAACTTCGCTTTTCTTGGTTTTCCTCCGCTCAAACCCCGCTTTTCATGCTTTTCCTCCGCTCTAACCCCGCTTTTCTTGGTTTTCCTCACCTCTAACTTCACTTTTCTTTCTTTTCCTCCGCTCTAACTTTACTTTTCTCTGTTTTCATCCGCTCTAACCCCTTTTTCATGCTTTTCCTCCGCTCTAACCCAGCTTTTCTTGGTTTTCCTCACCTCTAACTTCACTTTTCTTTCTTTTCCTCCGCTCTAACTTTACTTTTCTCTGTTTTCCTCCGCTCTAACCCCTTTTTCATGCTTTTCCTCCGCTCTAACCCCGCTTTTCTTGGTTTTTCTCCGCTCTAACCCAGCTTTTCATGGTTTTTCTCCACTCTAACCATGCTTTTCTCTGATGTCTGCTGCTCTAACCACGCTTTTCTTCGTTTTCTTCCGTTCTAACTCTGCTTTTCTTGGTTTTCCTCCGCTCTAACCCAGCTTTTCTTGGTTTTCCTCCCGTCTATCCCCGCTTTTCTTTGATTTCCTCCCGTCTATCCCCGCTTTTCTTTGATTTCCTCCGCTCTAACCCCGCTTTTCTTGGTTTTTCTCCGCTCTAATACCGCTTCTCTTGGTTTTTCTCCACTCTAACCATGCTTTTCTTGGATTTCTGCTGCTGTAACCCCGCTTTTCTGTCTTTTCCTCCTCTCTAAGTTCTTTTTATTGGTTTTCCTCCGCTCTAACCCCGATTATCTTGGTTTTCCTCCGCACTAACCCCGCTTTTCTTGGTTTTCCTCCGTTCTAACTTCGCTTTTCTTGGTTTTCCTCAGCTCTAACCCCGTATTTCTTGGTTTTCATCCGCATGAACAACGTTTTTCTTGGTTTTCCCCCGCTCTAACCCTGCTTCTCTTGGTTTTCCTCCGCACTTACCCCGCTTTTCTTGGTTTTCTTCCGTTCTAACTTCGCTTTTCATGGTTTTCCTCCGCTCTAACCCCGCATTTCTTGGTTTTCACCCGCATGAACAACGTTTTTCTTGGTTTTCCTCCGCTCTATCTTCGCATTTCCTAGTTTTCCTCCGCTCTAACCCTGCTTTTCTTGGTTTTCCTCCGCTCTAACCCCGCTTTTCATGCTTTTCCTCCGCTCTAACCCCGCTTTTCATGGTTTTCCTATGCTCTAACCCCGCTTTTCTTGGTTTTCCTCACTTCTAACTTCACTTTTCTTTCTTTTCCTCCGCTCTAACTTTACTTTTCTTGGTTTTCCTCCGCTCTAACCCCGCTTTTCATGCTTTTCCTCCGCTCTAACCCAGCTTTTCCTGGTTTTCCTCACCTCTAACTTCACTTTTCTTTCTTTTCCTCTGCTCTAACTTTACTTTTCTTGGTTTTCCTCCGCTCTAACCCCACTTTTCATGCTTTTCCTCCACTCTATCCCCGCTTTTCTTGGTTTTCCTCGGAACTAACCCCGCTTTTCTTGGTTTTCCTCCGCTCTAACACAGCTTTTCTTGGTTTTCCTCCGCTCTAACCCTGCTTTTCTTGGTTTTTCTCCGCTCTAACCCAGCTTTTCTTGGTTTTCCTCCCTTCTATCCCCGCTTTTCTTGGTTTTTCTCCGCTCTAACCCAGCTTTTCATGGTTTTTCTCCACTGTAACAATGCTTTTCTTGGATGTCTGCTGCTCTAACCACACTTTTCTTCGTTTTCTTCCGTTCTAACTCTGCTTTTCTTGGTTTTCCTCCGCTCTAACACCACTTTTCTTGGTTTTCCTCCGCTATATCCCCGCTTTTCTTGGTTTTCCTCCGCTATAACCCCACTTTTCTTGGTTTTCCTTTGCTCTAACCCCGCTTTTCTTGGTTTTCCTCCGCTATAACCCCGCTTTTCTTGGTTTTCCTCCGCTCTAACCCCGCTTTTCTTGGTTTTCTTGCGTTCTAACTTCGCTTTTCTTGGTTTTCCTCCGCTCTAACACTGCATTTCTTGGTTTTCATAAGCATGAACAACGTTTTTCTTGGTTTTCCTCCGCTCTAACCATGCTTTTCTTGGACTTCCTCCGCTCTAACCCCGTTTCTCTTGGTTTTCCTCCCCTCTATCCCCGCTTTTCTTGGTTTTCCTCCGCTCTAACCCCGCTTTTCTTGGTTTTCCTCCGCTCTAACCCAGCTTTTCTTGGTTTTTCTCCGCTCTAATCCAGCTTTTCATGGTTTTTCTCCACTCTAACCATGCTTTTCTCGGATTTCTGCTGCTCTAACCACGCTTTTCTTCGTTTTCTTCCTTTCTAACTCTGCTTTTCTTGGTATTCCTCCGCTCTAACCCCGCTTTTCTTGGTTTTCTTCTGTTCTAACTTCGCTTTTCTTGGTTTTCCTCCGCTCTTACCCCGCTTTTCTTGGTTTTCTTCCGTTCTAACTTCGCTTTTCTTGGTTTTCCTCCGCTCAAACCCCGCATTTCTTGGTTTTCACCCGCATGAACAACGTTTTTCTTGGTTTTCCTCCGCTCTATCTTTGCATTTCCTAGTTTTCCTCCGCTCTAACCCTGCTTTTCTTGGTTTTCCTCCGCTCTAACCCCGCTTTTCATGCTTTTCCTCCGCTCTAACCCCGCTTTTCATGGTTTTCCTATGCTCTAACCCCGCTTTTCTTGGTTTTCCTCACTTCTAACTTCACTTTTCTTTCTTTTCCTCCGCTCTAACTTTACTTTTCTTGGTTTTCCTCCGCTCTAACCCCGCTTTTCATGCTTTTCCTCCGCTCTAACCCAGCTTTTCCTGGTTTTCCTCACCTCTAACTTCACTTTTCTTTCTTTTCCTCTGCTCTAACTTTACTTTTCTTGGTTTTCCTCCGCTCTAACCCCTCTTTTCTTGGTTTTCCTCCACTCTATCCCCGCTTTTCTTGGTTTTCCTCGGAACTAACCCCGCTTTTCTTGGTTTTCCTCCGCTCTAACACAGCTTTTCTTGGTTTTCCTCCGCTCTAACCCTGCTTTTCTTGGTTTTTCTCCGCTCTAACCCAGCTTTTCTTGGTTTTCCTCCCTTCTATCCCCGCTTTTCTTGGTTTTTCTCCGCTCTAACCCAGCTTTTCATGGTTTTTCTCCACTGTAACAATGCTTTTCTTGGATGTCTGCTGCTCTAACCACGCTTTTCTTCGTTTTCTTCCGTTCTAACTCTGCTTTTCTTGGTTTTCCTCCGCTCTAACACCACTTTTCTTGGTTTTCCTCCGCTATATCCCCGCTTTTCTTGGTTTTCCTCCGCTATAACCCCACTTTTCTTGGTTTTCCTTTGCTCTAACCCCACTTTTCTTGGTTTTCCTCCGCTATAACCCCGCTTTTCTTGGTTTTCCTCCGCTCTAACCCCGCTTTTCTTGGTTTTCTTGCGTTCTAACTTCGCTTTTCTTGGTTTTCCTCCGCTCTAACACTGCATTTCTTGGTTTTCATAAGCATGAACAACGTTTTTCTTGGTTTTCCTCCGCTCTAACCATGCTTTTCTTGGATTTCCTCCGCTCTAACCCCGTTTCTCTTGGTTTTCCTCCCCTCTATCCCCGCTTTTCTTGGTTTTCCTCCGCTCTAACCCCGCTTTTCTTGGTTTTCCTCCGCTCTAACCCAGCTTTTCTTGGTTTTTCTCCGCTCTAATCCAGCTTTTCATGGTTTTTCTCCACTCTAACCATGCTTTTCTCGGATTTCTGCTGCTCTAACCACGCTTTTCTTCGTTTTCTTCCTTTCTAACTCTGCTTTTCTTGGTATTCCTCCGCTCTAACCCCGCTTTTCTTGGTTTTCTTCTGTTCTAACTTCGCTTTTCTTGGTTTTCCTCCGCTCTTACCCCGCTTTTCTTGGTTTTCTTCCGTTCTAACTTCGCTTTTCTTGGTTTTCCTCCGCTCAAACCCCGCATTTCTTGGTTTCCACTTGCATGAACAACGTTTTTCTTGGTTTTCCTCCGCTCTAACTTCGCATTTCCTAGTTTTCCTCCGCTCTAACCATGCTTTTCTTGGTTTTCCTCCGCTCTAACCCCGCTTTTCATGCTTTTCCTCCGCTCTAACCCCGCTTTTCTTGGTTTTCCTCACCTCTAACTTCACTTTTCTTTCTTTTCCTCCGCTCTAACTTTACTTTTCTCTGTTTTCCTCCGCTCTAACCCCTTTTTCATGCTTTTCCTCCGCTCTAACCCCGCTTTTCTTGGTTTTCCTCACCTCTAACTTCACTTTTCTTTCTTTTCCTCCGCTCTAACTTTACTTTTCATGCTTTTCCTCCGCTCTAACCCCTATTTTCTTGGTTTTCCTCGGAACTAACCCCGCTTTTCTTGGTTTTCCTCCGCTCTAACACCGCTTTTCTTGGTTTTCCTCCGCTCTAACCCTGCTTTTCTTGGTTTTTCTCCGCTCTAACCCCGTTTCTCTTGGTTTTCCTCCCCTCTATCCCGCTTTTCTTGGTTTTCCTCCGCTCTAACCCCGCTTTTCTTGGTTTTCTTGCGTTCTAACTTCGCTTTTCTTGGTTTTCCTCCGCTCTAACACTGCATTTCTTGGTTTTCATAAGCATGAACAACGTTTTTCTTGGTTTTCCTCCGCTCTAACCATGCTTTTCTTGGACTTCCTCCGCTCTAACCCCGTTTCTCTTGGTTTTCCTCCCCTCTATCCCCGCTTTTCTTGGTTTTCCTCCGCTCTAACCCCGCTTTTCTTGGTTTTCCTCCGCTCTAACCCAGCTTTTCTTGGTTTTTCTCCGCTCTAATCCAGCTTTTCATGGTTTTTCTCCACTCTAACCATGCTTTTCTCGGATTTCTGCTGCTCTAACCACGCTTTTCTTCGTTTTCTTCCTTTCTAACTCTGCTTTTCTTGGTATTCCTCCGCTCTAACCCCGCTTTTCTTGGTTTTCTTCTGTTCTAACTTCGCTTTTCTTGGTTTTCCTCCGCTCTTACCCCGCTTTTCTTGGTTTTCTTCCGTTCTAACTTCGCTTTTCTTGGTTTTCCTCCGCTCAAACCCCGCATTTCTTGGTTTTCACCCGCATGAACAACGTTTTTCTTGGTTTTCCTCCGCTCTATCTTTGCATTTCCTAGTTTTCCTCCGCTCTAACCCTGCTTTTCTTGGTTTTCCTCCGCTCTAACCCCGCTTTTCATGCTTTTCCTCCGCTCTAACCCCGCTTTTCATGGTTTTCCTATGCTCTAACCCCGCTTTTCTTGGTTTTCCTCACTTCTAACTTCACTTTTCTTTCTTTTCCTCCGCTCTAACTTTACTTTTCTTGGTTTTCCTCCGCTCTAACCCCGCTTTTCATGCTTTTCCTCCGCTCTAACCCAGCTTTTCCTGGTTTTCCTCACCTCTAACTTCACTTTTCTTTCTTTTCCTCTGCTCTAACTTTACTTTTCTTGGTTTTCCTCCGCTCTAACCCCACTTTTCATGCTTTTCCTCCACTCTATCCCCGCTTTTCTTGGTTTTCCTCGGAACTAACCCCGCTTTTCTTGGTTTTCCTCCGCTCTAACACAGCTTTTCTTGGTTTTCCTCCGCTCTAACCCTGCTTTTCTTGGTTTTTCTCCGCTCTAACCCAGCTTTTCTTGGTTTTCCTCCCTTCTATCCCCGCTTTTCTTGGTTTTTCTCCGCTCTAACCCAGCTTTTCATGGTTTTTCTCCACTGTAACAATGCTTTTCTTGGATGTCTGCTGCTCTAACCACGCTTTTCTTCGTTTTCTTCCGTTCTAACTCTGCTTTTCTTGGTTTTCCTCCGCTCTAACACCACTTTTCTTGGTTTTCCTCCGCTATATCCCCGCTTTTCTTGGTTTTCCTCCGCTATAACCCCACTTTTCTTGGTTTTCCTTTGCTCTAACCCCACTTTTCTTGGTTTTCCTCCGCTATAACCCCGCTTTTCTTGGTTTTCCTCCGCTCTAACCCCGCTTTTCTTGGTTTTCTTGCGTTCTAACTTCGCTTTTCTTGGTTTTCCTCCGCTCTAACACTGCATTTCTTGGTTTTCATAAGCATGAACAACGTTTTTCTTGGTTTTCCTCCGCTCTAACCATGCTTTTCTTGGATTTCCTCCGCTCTAACCCCGTTTCTCTTGGTTTTCCTCCCCTCTATCCCCGCTTTTCTTGGTTTTCCTCCGCTCTAACCCCGCTTTTCTTGGTTTTCCTCCGCTCTAACCCAGCTTTTCTTGGTTTTTCTCCGCTCTAATCCAGCTTTTCATGGTTTTTCTCCACTCTAACCATGCTTTTCTCGGATTTCTGCTGCTCTAACCACGCTTTTCTTCGTTTTCTTCCTTTCTAACTCTGCTTTTCTTGGTATTCCTCCGCTCTAACCCCGCTTTTCTTGGTTTTCTTCTGTTCTAACTTCGCTTTTCTTGGTTTTCCTCCGCTCTTACCCCGCTTTTCTTGGTTTTCTTCCGTTCTAACTTCGCTTTTCTTGGTTTTCCTCCGCTCAAACCCCGCATTTCTTGGTTTCCACTTGCATGAACAACGTTTTTCTTGGTTTTCCTCCGCTCTAACTTCGCATTTCCTAGTTTTCCTCCGCTCTAACCATGCTTTTCTTGGTTTTCCTCCGCTCTAACCCCGCTTTTCATGCTTTTCCTCCGCTCTAACCCCGCTTTTCTTGGTTTTCCTCACCTCTAACTTCACTTTTCTTTCTTTTCCTCCGCTCTAACTTTACTTTTCTCTGTTTTCCTCCGCTCTAACCCCTTTTTCATGCTTTTCCTCCGCTCTAACCCCGCTTTTCTTGGTTTTCCTCACCTCTAACTTCACTTTTCTTTCTTTTCCTCCGCTCTAACTTTACTTTTCATGCTTTTCCTCCGCTCTAACCCCTATTTTCTTGGTTTTCCTCGGAACTAACCCCGCTTTTCTTGGTTTTCCTCCGCTCTAACACCGCTTTTCTTGGTTTTCCTCCGCTCTAACCCTGCTTTTCTTGGTTTTTCTCCGCTCTAACCCCGTTTCTCTTGGTTTTCCTCCCCTCTATCCCGCTTTTCTTGGTTTTCCTCCGCTCTAACCCCGCTTTTCATGCTTTTCCTCCGCTCTAACCCCGCTTTTCTTGGTTTTCCTCACCTTTAACTTCACTTTTCTTTCTTTTCCTCCGCTCTAACTTTACTTTTCTTGGTTTTCCTCCGCTCTAACCCCTTTTTCATGCTTTTCCTCCGCTCTAACCCCGCTTTTCTTGGTTTTCCTCACCTCAAACTTCACTTTTCTTTCTTTTCCTCCGCTCTAACTTTACTTTTCTTGGTTTTCCTCAGCTCTAACCCCAATTTTCATGCTTTTCCTCCGCTCTAACCCCGCTTTTCTTGGTTTTCCTCGGAACTAACCCCGCTTTTCTTGGTTTTCCTCCGCTCTAACACAGCTTTTCTTGGTTTTCCTCCACTCTAACCCTGCTTTTCTTGGTTTTTCTCCGCTCTAACCCAGCTTTTCTTGGTTTTCCTCCCTTCTATCCCCGCTTTTCTTGGTTTTTCTCCTCTCTAACCCAGCTTTTCATGGTTTTTCTCCACTGTAACCATGCTTTTCTTGGATGTCTGCTGCTCTAACCACGCTTTTCTTCGTTTTCTTCCGTTCTAACTCTGCTTTTCTTGGTTTTCCTCCGCTCTAACCACGGTTTTCTTTGTTTTCCTCCGCTATATCCCCGCTTTTCTTGGTTTTCCTCGGCTATAACCCCGCTTTTCTTGGTTTTCCTTTGCTCTAACCCCGCTTTTCTTGGTTTTCTTCCGTTCTAACTTCGCTTTTCTTGGTTTTCCTACGCTCTAACACTGCATTTCTAGGTTTTCATAAGCATGAACAACGTTTTTCTTGGTTTTCCTCCGCTCTAACCCTGCTTTTCATGGATTTCCTCTGCTCTAACCCCGTTTCTCTTGGTTTTCCTGCCCTCTATCCCCGCTTTTCTTTGTTTTTCTCCGCTCTAACCCCGCTTTTCTTGGTTTTCCTCCGCTCTAACCCAGCTTTTCTTGGTTTTTCTCCGCTCTAATCCAGCTTTTCATGGTTTTTCTCCACTCTAACCATGCTTTTCTCGGATTTCTGCTGCTCTAACCACGCTTTTCTTCGTTTTCTTCCGTTCTAACTGCTTTTCTTGGTTTTCCTCCGCTCTAACCCCGCTTTTCTTGGTTTTCTTCCGTTCTAACTTTGCTTTTCTTGGTTTTCCTCCGCTCTAACCTTGCATTTCTTGGTTTTCATCCGCATGAACAACGTTTTTCTTGGTTTTCCTCAGCTCTAACCCTGCTTTTCTTGGTTTTCCTCCGCTATAACCCCGCTTTTCTTGGTTTTCCTCCGCTCTAACCCCGCTTGTCTTGGTTTTCCTCCGCTCTATCACCGCTTTTCTTGGTTTTCCTCCGCTATAACCCCGCTTTTCTTGGTTTTCCTCCGCTCTAACCCCGCTTGTCTTGGTTTTCCTCCGCACTAACCCTGCTTTTCTTGGTTTTCCTTAGCTCTAACACAACTTTCCTGGTTTTCCTCCGCTCTAACCCAGCTTTTCTTGGTTTTCCTCACCTCTATCCCCGCATTTCTTGGTTTTCCTCCGCTCTAACCCCGATTTTCTTGGATTTCTCCGCTCTAACCCAGCTTTTCATGGTTTTTCTCCACTCTAATTATGCTTTTCTAGGATTTCTGCTGCTCTAACCACGCTTTTCTTGGTTTTCTTCGGTTCTAACTCTGCTTTTCTTGGTTTTCGTCCTCTCTAAACCCGCTTTTCTTGGTTTTCCTCAGCTCTAACCCCGCTTTTCTTGGTTTTCCTCCGCTCTAATCCTGCTTTTCTTGGTTTTCCTCCGCTCTAACCCCGCTTTTCTTGGTTTTTCTCCGCTCTAACCCCGTTTCTCTTGGTTTTCCTCCCCTCTATCCCGCTTTTCTTGGTTTTCCTCCGCTCTAACCCCGCTTTTCATGCTTTTCCTCCGCTCTAACCCCGCTTTTCTTGGTTTTCCTCACCTCTAACTTCACTTTTCTTTCTTTTCCTCTGCTGTAACTTTACTTTTCTTGGTTTTCCTCCGCTCTAAACCCTTTTTCATGCTTTTCCTCCGCTCTAACCCCACTTTCCATGCTTTTCCTCCGCTCTAACCCCTATTTTCTTGGTTTTCCTCGGAACTAACCCCGCTTTTCTTGGTTTTCCTCCGCTCTAACACCGCTTTTCTTGGTTTTCCTCCGCTCTAACCCTGCTTTTCTTGGTTTTTCTCCGCTCTAACCCCGTTTCTCTTGGTTTTCCTCCCCTCTATCCCGCTTTTCTTGGTTTTCCTCCGCTCTAACCCCGCTTTTCATGCTTTTCCTCCGCTCTAACCCCGCTTTTCTTGGTTTTCCTCACCTCTAACTTCACTTTTCTTTCTTTTCCTCTGCTCTAACTTTACTTTTCTTGGTTTTCCTCCGCTCTAAACCATTTTTCATGCTTTTCCTCTGCTCTAACCCCGCTTTTCTTGGTTTTCCTCACCTCTAACTTCACTTTTCTTTCTTTTCCTCCGCTCTAACTTTACTTTTCTTTGTTTTCCTCCGCTCTAACCCCAATTTTCATGCTTTTCCTCCGCTCTAACCCCGCTTTTCTTGGTTTTCCTCAAAACTAACCCCGCTTTTCTTGGTTTTCCTCCGCTGTAACACAGCTTTTCTTGGTTTTCCTCTGCTCTAACCCCGCTTTTCTTGGTTTTTCTCCGCTCTAACCCAGCTTTTCTTGGTTTTCCTCCCTTCTATCCCCGCTTTTCTTGGTTTTTCTCCTCTCTAACCCAGCTTTTCATGGTTTTTCTCCACTGTAACCATGCTTTTCTTGGATATCTGCTGCTCTAACCACGCTTTTCTTCGTTTTCTTCTGTTCTAACTCTGCTTTTCTTGGTTTTCCTCCGCTCTAACCCCGCTTTTCTTGATTTTCCTCCGCTATATCCCCGCTTTTCTTGGTTTTCCTCGGCTATAACCCCGCTTTTCTTGGTTTTCCTTTGCTCTAACCCCGCTTTTCTTGGTTTTCTTCCGTTCTAACTTCGCTTTTCTTGGTTTTCCTGCGCTCTAACACTGCATTTCTAGGTTTTCATAAGCATGAACAACGTTTTTCTTGGTTTTCCTCCGCTCTAACCCTGCTTTTCTTGGTCTTTCTCCGCTCTAACCCCGCTTTTCTTGGTTTTCCTCCGCTCTAACCCAGCTTTTCTTGGTTTTTCTCCGCTCTAATCCAGCTTTTCATGGTTTTTCTCCACTCTAACCATGCTTTTCTCGGATTTCTGCTGCTCTAACCACGCTTTTCTTCGTTTTCTTCCGTTCTAATTGCTTTTCTTGGTTTTCCTCCGCTCTAACCCCGCATTTCTTGGTTTTCATCCGCATGAACAACGTTTTTCTTGGTTTTCCTTCGCTCTAACCCTGCTTTTCTTGGTTTTCCTCCGCTCTAACCCCGCTTTTCTTGGTTTTCCTCCGCTCTAACCCCGCTTGCCTTTGTTTTCCTCCGCTTTATCACCGCTTTTCTTGGTTTTCCTTAGCTCTAACCCCACTTTTCCTGGTTTTCCTCCGCTATAACCCCGCTTTTCTTGGTTTTCCTCCTCTCTAACCCTGCTTTTCTTGGTTTATCACCGCTCTAACCCAGCTTTTCTTGGTTTTCCTCCCCTCTATACCCGCATTTCTTGGTTTTCCCCCGCTCTAACCCCGATTTTCTTGGTTTTTCTCCGCTCTAACCCAGCTTTTCATGGTTTTTCTCCACTCTAACCATGCTTTTCTAGGATTTCTGCTGCTCTAACCACGCTTTTCTTGGTTTTCTTCGGTTCTAACTCTGCTTTTCTTGGTTTTCGTCCTCTCTAACCCCGCTTTTCTTGGTTTTCCTCCGCTATAACCCCGCTTTTCTTGGTTTTCCTCCGCTCTAACCCTGCTTTTCTTGGTTTTCCTCCGCTCTAACCCCGCTTTGCTTGGTTTTCCTCCGCTCTAACCCCACTTTTCATGCTTTTCCTCCGCTCTAACCCCTATTTTCTTGGTTTTCCTCGGAACTAACCCCGCTTTTCTTGGTTTTCCTCCGCTCTAACACCGCTTTTCTTGGTTTTCCTCCGCTCTAACCCTGCTTTTCTTGGTTTTTCTCCGCTCTAACCCCGTTTCTCTTGGTTTTCCTCCCCTCTATCCCGCTTTTCTTGGTTTTCCTCCGCTCGAACCCCGCTTTTCTTGGTTTTTCTCCTCTCTAACCCAGCTTTTCATGGTTTTTCTCCACTCTAACCATGCTTTTCTTGGATTTCTGCTGCTCTAACCGCGCTTTTCTGTCTTTTCCTCCTCTCTTAGTACTTTTTATTGGTTTTCCTCCGCTCTAACCCCGATTATCTTGGCTTTCCTCCGCACTAACCCCGCTTTTCTTGGTTTTCTTCCGTTCTAACTTCGCTTTTCTTGGTTTTACTCAGCTCTAACCCCGCATTTCTTGGTTTTCACCCGCATGAACAACGTTTTTCTTGGTTTTTCTCCGCTCTAACCCCGTTTCTCTTGGTTTTCCTCCGCTCTAACCCTGCTTTTCTTGGTTTTCCTCTGCTCTAACCCCGCTTTTCATGCTTTTCCTCCGCTCTAACCCCGCTTTTCTTGGTTTTCCTCACCTCTAACTTCACTTTTCTTTCTTTTCCTCCGCTCTAACTTTTCTTGGTTTTCCTCCGCACTTATTCCGCCTTTCTTGGTTTTCCTCCGCTCTAACTTCGCTTTTCTTGGTTTTCCTCCGCTCTAACTCCGCTTTTCTTGGTTATCCTCCGCTCTAACCCCGCGTTTCTTGGTTATCCTCCGCTCTAACCCCGCTTTTCTTGGTTTTCCTTTGCACTAACCATGCTTTTCTTGGTTTTCCTCCGCTCTAACCCCGCTTTTCTTGGTTTTCCTCTGCTCTATCATTGCTTTTCTTGGTTTTCCTCCGCTCTAACCCTGCTTTTCTTGGTTTATCTCCGCTCTAACCCAGCTTTTCTTGGTTTTCCTCTCCTCTATCCCCGCATTTCTTGGTTTTCCTCCGCTCTAACCCTGATTTTCTTGGTTTTTCTCCGCTCTAACCCAGCTTTTCATGGTTTTTCTCCACTCTAACCATGCTTTTCTAGGATTTCTGCTGCTCTAACCACGCTTTTCTTGGTTTTCTTCGGTTCTAACTCTGCTTTTCTTGGTTTTCGTCCGCTCTAACCCCGCTTTTCTTGGTTTTCCTCCGCTATAACCCCGCTTTTCTTGGTTTTCCTCCGCTCTAACCCTGCTTTTCTTGGTTTTCCTCCGCTCTAACCCCACTTTTCATGCTTTTCCTCCGCTCTAACCCCTATTTTCTTGGTTTTCCTCGGAACTAACCCCGCTTTTCTTGGTTTTCCTCCGCTCTAACACCGCTTTTCTTGGTTTTCCTCCGCTCTAACCCTGCTTTTCTTGGTTTTTCTCCGCTCTAACCCCGTTTCTCTTGGTTTTCCTCCCCTTTATCCCCGCTTTACTTGGTTTTCCTCCGCTCTAACCCCGCTTTTCTTGGTTTTTCTCCGCTCTAACGCAGCTTTCCATGGTTTTTCTCCACTCTAACCATGCTTTTCTCTGATGTCTGCTGCTCTAACCACGCTTTTCTTCGTTTTCTTCCGTTCTAACTCTGCTTTTCTTGGTTTTCCTCCGCTCTAACTTCGCTTTTCTTGGTTTTCCTCCCCTCTATCCCCGCTTTTCTTGGTTTTCCTCCGCTCTAACCCCGCTTTTCTTGGTTTTCCTCCGCTCTAATCCCGCTTCTCTTGGTTTTTCTCCACTCTAACCATGCTTTTCTTGGATTTCTGCTGCTCTAACCCCGCTTTTCTGTCTTGTCCTCCTCTCTAAGTTTTTTTATTGGTTTTCCTCCGCTCTAACCCCGATTATCTTGGTTTTCCTCCGCACTAACCCCGCTTTTCTTGGTTTTCTTCCGTTCAAACTTCGCTTTTCTTGGTTTTACTCAGATCTAACCTAGCATTTCTTGGTTTTCATCCGTATGAACAACGTTTTTCTTGGTTTTCCTCCGCTCTAACCCTGCTTCTCTTGGTTTTCCTCCGCTCTTACCCTGCTTTTCTTGGTTTTCTTCCGTTCTAACTTCGCTTTTCTTGGTTTTCCTCCGCTGTAACCCCGCATTGCTTGGTTTTCACCCGCATGAACAACGTTTTTCTTGGTTTTCCTCTGCTCTATCTTCGCATTTCCTAGTTTTCCTCCGCTCTAACCCTGCTTTTCTTGGTTTTCCTCCGCTCTAACCCTGCTTTTCATGCTTTTCCTCCGCTCTAACCCCGCTTTTCTTGGTTTTCCTCACCTCTAACTTCACTTTTCTTTCTTTTCCTCCGCTCTAACTCTACTTTTCTTGGTTTTCCTCCGCACTTATTCCGCCTTTCTTGGTTTTCCTCCGCTCTAACTTCGCTTTTCTTGGTTTTCCTCCGCTCTAACTCCGCTTTTCTTGGTTATCCTCCGCTCTAACCCCGCGTTTCTTGGTTATCCTCCGCTCTAACCCCGCTTTTCTTGGTTTTCCTTTGCACTAACCATGCTTTTCTTGGTTTTCCTATGCTCTAACCCCGCTTTTCTTGGTTTTCCTCTGCTCTATCATTGCTTTTCTTGGTTTTCCTACGCTCTAACACCGCTTTTCTTGGTTTTCCTCCGCTCTAACACCGCTTTTCTTGGTTTTCCTCCGCTCTAACCCTGCTTTTCTTGGTTTTTCTCAGCTCTAACCCAGCTTTTCTTGGTTTTCCTCCGCTCTAACCCTGCTTTTCTTGGTTTTTCTCCGCTCTAACCCAGCTTTTCATGGTTTTTCTCCACTCTAACCATGCTTTTCTTGGATTTCTGCTGCTCTAACCACGCTTTTCTTCGTTTTCTTTCGTTCTAACTCTGCTTTTCTTGGTTTTCGTCCGCTCTAACCCAGCTTTTCATGGTTTTTCTCCACTCTAACCATGCTTTTCTCGGATTTCTGCTGCTCTAACCACGCTTTTCTTCGTTTTCTTCCGTTCTAACTCTGCTTTTCTTGGTTTTCCTCCGCTCTAACCCTGCTTTTCTTGGTTTTCCTCCGCTCTAACCCCGCTTTTCTTGGTTTTCCTCCGCTATAACCCCGATTTTCTTGGTTTTCCTCCGCTCTAACCGCGCTTTTCTTGGTTTTCCTCCGCTCTAACCCCTCTTTTCATGCTTTTCCTCCGCTCTAACCTTTATTTTCTTGGTTGTTCTCGGAACTAACCCCGCTTTTCTTGATTTTCCTCCGCTCTAACCCTGCTTTTCTTGGTTTTCCTCCGCTCTAACCCCGCTTTTCTTGGTTTTCCTCCGCTCTAACTTCGCTTTTCTTGGTTATCATCTGCTCTATCCCTGCTTTTTTCGGTTTTCCTCCGCTCTAACCCGGCTTTTCTTGGTTTTCCTTCGCTCTAACCCCGCTTTTCTTGGTTTTCCTTTGCTGTAACCCCGATTTTCTTGGTTTTCCTCCGCTCTAACCCAGCTTTTCATGGTTTTCCTCCGCTCTAACACCGCTTTTCTTGGTTTTCCTCCGCTCTAACCCCACTTTTCTTGGTTTTTCTCCGCTCTAACCCAGCTTTTCATGGTTTTTCTCCATTCTAACAATGCTTTTCTTGGATGTCTGCTGCTCTAACCACGCTTTTCTTCGTTTTCTTCCGTTCTAACTCTGCTTTTCTTGGTTTTCCTCCGCTCTAACCCCGCTTTTCTTGGTTTTCCTCTGCTATATCCCCGCTTTTCTTGGCTTTCCTCCGCTCTAACCCCGCTTTTCTTGGTTTTCCTCCGCTCTAACCCCGCTTTTCTTGGTTTTCCTCCGCTCTAACCCCACTTTTCATGCCTTTTCTCCTCTCTAACCCCGCTTTTCTTGGTTTTTCTCCACTCTAACCATGCTTTTCTTGGTATTCCTCCGCTCTAACACCGCTTTTCTTGGTTTTCCTCCGCTCTAACCCGGTTTTTTTGCTTTTTCTCCACTCTAACAATGCTTTCTTGGATGTCTGCTGCTCTAACCATGATTTTCTTCGTTTTCTTCCGTTCTAACTCTGCTTTTCTTGGTTTTCCTCCGCTCTAACCCCGCTTTTCTTGGTTTTCTTCCGTTCTAACTTCGCTTTTCTTGGTTTTCCTCCGCTCTAACCTCGCATTACTTGGTTTTCATCCGCATGAACAACGTTTTTCTTGGTTTTCCTCCGCTCTATCACCGCTTTTCTTGGTTTTCCTCCGCTCTAACCCCGCTTTTCATGGTTTTCCTCCGCTCTAACCCAGCTTTTCTTGGTTTTCCTCCGCTCTAACCCTGCTTTTCTTGTTTTTTCTACGTTCTAACCCCGCTTTTCTTGGTTATCCTCTCATCTATCCTTGCTTTTCTTGGTTTTTCTCCGCTCTAACCCCGTTTCTCTTGGTTTTCCTCCGCTCCAACTCCGCTTTTCTTGGTTTTTCTTTGCTCTAACCCCTCTTTTCTTGGTTTTCCTCCGCACTAACCCTGCTTTTCTTGGTTTTTCTCCACTCTAACCCAGCTTTTAATGGTTTTTCTCCACTCTAACCATGCTTTTCTCGGATTTCTGCTGCTCTGACCGCGCTTTTCTTCGTTTTTTTACTCTCTTACTTCTTTTTATTGGTTTTCCTCCGCTCTAACCCCGCTTTTCTTGGTTTTCCTCCGCACTTATTCCGCCTTTCTTGGTTTTCCTCCGCTCTAACTTCGCTTTTCTTGGTTTTCGGCTGCCCTATCCCAGCTTTTCTTGGTTCTCCTCCGCTCTAACCCCGCTTTTCTTAGTTTTCTTCCCTTCTAACTTCGCTTTTCTTGGTTTTCCTCCGCTCTAACCTTGCATTTCTTAGTTTTCATCCTTTCTAACCCCGCTTTTCTTGGTTTTCCTCCGCTCTAACCCAGATTTTCTTGGTTTTCCTCCGCTGTAACCCCGCTTTTCTTCGTTTTCCTCCGCTCTAACCCAGCTTTTCTTGGTTTTCCTTCACTCTTACCCTGCTTTTCTTGGTTTTTCTACGCTCTAACCCTGCTTTTTTAGGTTATCCTCTCATCTATCCCTGCTTTTCTTGGTTTTTCTCCGCTGTAACCCCGTTTCTCTTCGTTTTCCTCCGCTCTAACACCGCTTTTCTTGGTTTTCCTTTGCTCTAACCTCTCTTTTCTTGGTTTTCCTCCACACTAACCCTGCTTTTCTTGGTTTTTCTCCACTCTAACCCAGCTTTTCATCGTTTTTCTCCATTCTAACCATGCTTTTCTCGGATTTCTGCTGCTCTAACCGCGCTTTTCTTCGTTTTTTTCCTCTCTAACTTCTTTTTCTTGGTTTTCCTCCGCTCTAACCCCGCTTTTCTTGGTTTTCCTCCGCACTTATTCCGCCTTTCTTGGTTTTCCTCCGCTCTAACCTCGCTTTCCTTGGTTTTCCTCCGCTCTATCCCCACTTTTCTTGGTTATCCTCCGATCTAACTCCGATTTTCTTGGTTTTCCTTTCCACTAACCCTGATTTTCTTGGTTTTCCTCCGCTCTAACCCCGATTTTCTTGGTTTTCCTCCTCTCTATCACCGCTTTTCTTGGTTTTCCTCCGCACTTATTCCGCCATTCTTGGTTTTCCTCCGCTCTAACCTCGCTTTTCTTGGTTTTCCTCCGCTCTATCCCCCTTTTCTTGGTTATCCTCCGATCTAACTCCGATTTTCTTGGTTTTCCTTTGCACTAACCCTGCTTTTCTTGTTTTTCTCCGCTCTAACCCCGCTTTTCTTGGTTTTCCTCCGCTCTATCACCGCTTTTCTTGGTTTTCCTACGCTCTAACACCGCTTTTCTTGAGTTTCCTACGCTCTAACACCGCTTTTATTGGTATTCCTCCTCTCTAACCCTGCTTTTCTTGTTTTTCTCCGCTCTAACCCAGCTTTTCTTTGTTTTCCTCCCCTCTATCCTCGCTTTTCTTGGTTTTCCTCCGCTCTAACCCCGCTTTTCTTGGTTTTCCTCCGCTCTAACTTCGCTTTTCTTGGTTATCCTCCGCTCTAACCCCGCGTTTCTTTGTTATCCTCCGCTCTAACCCCGCTTTTCTTGGTTTTCCTTTGCACTAACCATGCTTTTCTTGGTTTTCCTCCGCTCTAAACCAGCTTTTCTTGGTTTTCCTCCCCTCTATCCCAGCTTTTATGGTTTTCCTCCGCTCTAACCCCGCTTTTCTTTATTTTCCTCCGCTCTAACCCCGCTTTTCTTGGTTATTCTCCACTGTAACCCAGCTTTTCATGGTTTTTCTCCACTCTAACCATGCTTTTCTCCGATTTCTGCTGCACTAACCACGCTTTTCTTCGTTTTCTTCCGTTCTAACTCTGCTTTTCTTGGTTTTCCTCCGCTCTAATCCCGCTTTTCTTGGTTTTTCTTCGCTCTAACTTCGCTTTTCTTGGTTTTCTTCCCTTCTAACTTCCATTTTCTTGGTTTTCCTCCGCTCTAACCCCGCATTTCTTAGTTTTCATCCTTTCTAACCCCGCTTTTCTTGGTTTTCCTCCGCTCTAACCCTGATTTTCTTGGTTTTCCTCCTCTCTAACCCCGCTTTTCTTCGTTTTCCTCCGCTCTAACCCAGCTTTTCTTGGTTTTCCTTCACTCTTACCCTGCTTTTCTTGGTTTTTCTACGCTCTAACCCTGCTTTTTTAGGTTATCCTCTCATCTATCCCTGCTTTTCTTGGTTTTTCTCCGCTGTAACCCCGTTTCTCTTCGTTTTCCTCCGCTCTAACACCGCTTTTCTTGGTTTTCCTTTGCTCTAACCTCTCTTTTCTTGGTTTTCCTCCACACTAACCCTGCTTTTCTTGGTTTTTCTCCACTCTAACCCAGCTTTTCATCGTTTTTCTCCATTCTAACCATGCTTTTCTCGGATTTCTGCTGCTCTAACCGCGCTTTTCTTCGTTTTTTTCCTCTCTAACTTCTTTTTCTTGGTTTTCCTCCGCTCTAACCCCGCTTTTCTTGGTTTTCCTCCGCACTTATTCCGCCTTTCTTGGTTTTCCTCCGCTCTAACCTCGCTTTTCTTGGTTTTCCTCCGCTCTATCCCCACTTTTCTTGGTTATCCTCCGATCTAACTCCGATTTTCTTGGTTTTCCTTTCCACTAACCCTGATTTTCTTGGTTTTCCTCCGCTCTAACCCCGATTTTCTTGGTTTTCCTCCTCTCTATCACCGCTTTTCTTGGTTTTCCTCCGCACTTATTCCGCCATTCTTGGTTTTCCTCCGCTCTAACCTCGCTTTTCTTGGTTTTCCTCCGCTCTATCCCCCTTTTCTTGGTTATCCTCCGATCTAACTCCGATTTTCTTGGTTTTCCTTTGCACTAACCCTGCTTTTCTTGTTTTTCTCCGCTCTAACCCCGCTTTTCTTGGTTTTCCTCCGCTCTATCACCGCTTTTCTTGGTTTTCCTCCGCTCTATCACCGCCTTTCTTGGTTTTCCTACGCTCTAACACCGCTTTTCTTGAGTTTCCTACGCTCTAACACCGCTTTTATTGGTATTCCTCCTCTCTAACCCTGCTTTTCTTGTTTTTCTCCGCTCTAACCCAGCTTTTCTTTGTTTTCCTCCCCTCTATCCTCGCTTTTCTTGGTTTTCCTCCGCTCTAACCCCGCTTTTCTTGGTTATCCTCCGCTCTAACCCCGCGTTTCTTTGTTATCCTCCGCTCTAACCCCGCTTTTCTTGGTTTTCCTTTGCACTAACCATGCTTTTCTTGGTTTTCCTCCGCTTTAAACCAGCTTTTCTTGGTTTTCCTCCCCTCTATCCCAGCTTTTCTTGGTTTTCCTCCGCTCTAACCCCGCTTTTCTTTATTTTCCTCCGCTCTAACACCGCTTTTCTTGGTTATTCTCCACTGTAACCCAGCTTTTCATGGTTTTTCTCCATTCTAACTATGCTTTTCTTGGATTTCTGCTGCTCTAACCACGCTTTTCTTCTTTTTTTTCCTCTCTAACCTATTTTTCTTGGTTTTCCTCCGCTATAACCCCGCTTTTCTTGGTTTTCCTCCGCACTTATTCCGCCTTTCTTGGTTTTCCTCCGCTCTAACCTCGCTTCTCTTGGTTTTCCTCCGCTCTATCCCCACTTTTCTTGGTTATCCTCCGCTCTAAACTCGCTTTTCTTGGTTTTCCTTTGCACTAACCCTGCATTTCTTGGTTTTCCTCCGCTCTAACCTTGCTTTTCTTGGTTTTCCTCCGCTCTATCACCGCTTCTCTTGGTTTTCCTACGCTCTAACACCGCTTTTCTTGGTATTCCTCCTCTCTAACCTTGCTTTTCTTGGTTTTCCTCCGCTCTAACCCCGCTTTTCTTCGTTTTCCTCCGCACTTATTCCGCCTTTCTTGGTTTTCCTCCGCTCTAACCTCGCTTTTCTTGGTTTTCCTCCGCTCTATCCCCACTTTTCTTGGTTATCCTCCGATCTAACTCCGATTTTCTTGGTTTTCCTTTCCACTAACCCTGATTTTCTTGGTTTTCCTCCGCTCTAACCCCGATTTTCTTGGTTTTCCTCCTCTCTATCACCGCTTTTCTTGGTTTTCCTCCGCACTTATTCCGCCATTCTTGGTTTTCCTCCGCTCTAACCCAGCTTTTCTTGGTTTTCCTCCGCTCTATCCCCCTTTTCTTGGTTATCCTCCGATCTAACTCCGATTTTCTTGGTTTTCCTTTGCACTAACCCTGCTTTTCTTGTTTTTCTCCGCTCTAACCCCGCTTTTCTTGGTTTTCCTCCGCTCTATCACCGCTTTTCTTGGTTTTCCTACGCTTTAACACCGCTTTTCTTGAGTTTCCTACGCTCTAACACCGCTTTTATTGGTATTCCTCCTCTCTAACCCTGCTTTTCTTGTTTTTCTCCGCTCTAACCCAGCTTTTCTTTGTTTTCCTCCCCTCTATCCTCGCTTTTCTTGGTTTTCCTCCGCTCTAACCCCGCTTTTCTTGGTTTTCCTCCGCTCTAACTTCGCTTTTCTTGGTTATCCTCCGCTCTAACCCCGCGTTTCTTTGTTATCCTCCGCTCTAACCCCGCTTTTCTTGGTTTTCCTTTGCACTAACCATGCTTTTCTTGGTTTTCCTCCGCTTTAAACCAGCTTTTCTTGGTTTTCCTCCCCTCTATCCCAGCTTTTCTTGGTTTTCCTCCGCTCTAACCCCGCTTTTCTTTATTTTCCTCCGCTCTAACCCCGCTTTTCTTGGTTATTCTCCACTGTAACCCAGCTTTTCATGGTTTTTCTCCACTCTAACCATGCTTTTCTCCGATTTCTGCTGCACTAACCACGCTTTTCTTCTTTTTCTTCCGTTCTAACTTTGCTTTTCTTGGTTTTCCTCCGCTCTAATCCCGCTTTTCTTGGTTTTTCTTCGCTCTAACTTCGCTTTTCTTGGTTTTCCTCCGCTCTATCACCGCTTTTCTTGGTTTTCCTCCGCTCTAACCCTGCTTTTCTTGGTTTTCCTCCGCTCTAACCCTGCTTTTCTTGGTTTTCCTTCTTTCTAACCCTGCTTTTCTTGGCTTTCCCTTGCTGAAACCCAGCTTTTCATGGTTTTCCTCCGCTCTAATCCCGCTTCTCTTGGTTTTTCTACACTCTAACCATGCTTTTCTTGGTTTTTCTCCACTCTAACCATGCTTTTCTTGGATTTCTGCTGCTCTAACCGCGCTTTTCTGTCTTTTCCTCCTCTCTTAGTATTTTTATTGGTTTTCCTCCGCTCTAACCCCGATTATCTTGGTTTTCCTCCGCTCTAACCCCTTTTTCCTTGGTTTTCTTCCGTTCTAACTTCGCTTTTCTTGGTTTTCCTCCGCTCTAACCCCACATTTCTTGGTTTTCGCCCGCATGAACAACGTTTTCCTTGGTTTTCTTCCGCTCTAACTTCGCATTTCCTAGTTTTCCTCCGCTCTAACCCTGCTTTTCTTGGATTTCCTCCGCTCTAATCCCGCTTTTCATGCTTTTCCTCCGCTCCAACCCCGCTTTTCTTGGTTTTCCTCACATCTAACTTCACGTTTCTTTCTTTTCCTCCACTCTACCTTTACTTTTCTTGGTTTTCCTCCTTTCTAACCCCGCTTTTCTTGGTTTTCCTCCACTCTAACCCCGCTTTTCATGGTTTTCCTACGCTATAACATCGCTTTTCTTGGTTTTCCTCCTCTCTAACCCTGCTTTTCTTGGTTTTTCTCCACTCTAACCCAGCTTTTCATGGTTTTTCTCCAATCAAACCTTGCTTTTCTCGGATTTCTGCTGCTCTAACCACGCTTTTCTTCGCTTTTTTCCTCTCTAACTTATTTTTCTTGGCTTTCCTCCGCTCTAACCCCGCTTTTCTTGGTTTTCCTTCGCTCTAACCCCGATTTTCTTGGTTTTCCTCCGCTCTAACTACGCTTTTCTTCGTTTTCCTCCGCTCTAACCCAGCTTTTCTTGGTTTTCCTCCGCTCTAACCCTGCTTTTCTTGGTTTTTCTCCGCTCTAACCCCGTTTCTCTTCGTTTTCCTCCGCTCTAACAACGCTTTTCTTGGTTTTCCTTTGCTCTAACCCCTCTTTTCTTGGTTTTCCTCCGCACTAACCCTGCTTTTCTTGGTTTTTGTCCACTCTAACCCAGGTTTTCATCGTTTTTCTCCATTCTAACTATGCTTTTCTCGGATTTCTGCTGCTCTAACCACGCTTTTTTTCTTTTTTTTCCTCTCTAACCTATTTTTCTTGGTTTTCCTCCGCTATAACCCCGCTTTTCTTGGTTTTCCTCCGCACTTATTCCGCCTTTCTTGGTTTTCCTCCGCTCTAACCTCGCTTCTCTTGGTTTTCCTCCGCTCTATCCCCACTTTTCTTGGTTATCCTCCGCTCTAAACTCGCTTTTCTTGGTTTTCCTTTGCACTAACCCTGCATTTCTTGGTTTTCCTCCGCTCTAACCTTGCTTTTCTTGGTTTTCCTCCGCTCTATCACCGCTTCTCTTGGTTTTCCTACGCTCTAACACCGCTTTTCTTGGTATTCCTCCTCTCTAACCCTGCTTTTCTTGGTTTTCCTCCGCTCTAACCCCGCTTTTCTTGGTTTTCCTCCACTCTAACTCCGCTTTTCTTGGTTATCATCCGCTCTAACCCCGCGTTTCTTGGTTATCCTCCGCTCTAACCCCGCTTTTCTTGGTTTTCCTTTGCACTAACGATGCTTTTCTTGGTTTTCTCCGCTCTAACCCAGCTTTTCTTGGTTTTCCTCCACTCTAATCCCGCTTTTCTTGGATTTTCTCCGCTCTAACTTTGCTTTTCTTGGTTTTCCTCCGCTCTAACCCAGCTTTTCTTAATTTTCCTCCGCTCTAACACAGCTTTTCTTGGTTTTCCTCCGCTCTAACCCCGCTTTTCTTGGTTTTCCTTCCCTCTAACCCCGCTTTTCTTCGTTTTCCTTTGCTCAAACCCAGCTTTTCATGGTTTTCCTCTGCTCTAATCCCGCTTCTCTTGGTTTTTCTCCACTCTAACCATGCTTTTCTTGGTTTTTCTCCACTCTAACCATGCTTTTCTTGGATTTCTGCTGCTCTAACCGCGCTTTTCTGTCTTTTCCTCCTCTCTTAGTACTTTTTATTGGCTTTCCTTCGCTCTAACCCCGATTATCTTGGTTTTCCTCCGCTCTAACCCCTTTTTCCTTGGTTTTCTTCCATTCTAACTTCGCTTCTCTTGGTTTTCCTCCACTCTAACCATGCTTTTCTTGGTTTTTCTCCACTCTAACCATGCTTTTCTTGGATTTCTGCTGCTCTAACCGCGCTTTTCTGTCTTTTCCTCCTCTCTTAGTACTTTTTATTGGTTTTCCTCTGCTCTAACACCGATTATCTTGGTTTTCCTCCGCTCTAACCCCTTTTACCTTGGTTTTCTTCCATTCTAACTTCGCTTTTCTTGGATTTCCTCCGCTCTAACCCCGCGTTTCTTGGTTTTCACCCGCATGAACAACGTTTTTCTTGGTTTTCCTCCGCTCTAACTTCGCATTTCCTAGTTTTCCTCCGCTCTAACCCTGCTTTTCTTGGATTTCCTCGGCTCTAACCCCGCTTTTCATGCTTTTCCTCCGCTCCAACCCCGCTTTTCTTGGTTTTCCTCACCTCTAACTTCACGTTTCTTTCTTTTCCTCCGCTCTACCTTTACTTTTCTTGGTTTCCCTCCCCTCTATCCCCGCTTTTCTTGGTTTTCCTTTCCTCTAACCCCTCTTTTCTTGGTTTTCCTCCGCAATAACCCTGCTTTTCTTGGTTTTTCTCCACTCTAACCCAGCTTTTCATGGTTTTTCTCCAATCTAACCATGCTTTTCTCGGATTTCTGCTGCTCTAACCACGCTTTTCTTCGCTTTTTTCCTCTCTAACTTCTTTTTCTTGGTTTTTCTCCGCTCTAACCCCGCTTTTCTTGGTTTTCCTCCGCACTTATTCCGCCTTTCTTGGTTTTCCTCCGCTCTAACTTCGCTTTTCTTGGTTTTCCTCCGCTCTAACTCCGCTTTTCTTGGTTATCCTCCGCTCTAACCACGCGTTTCTTGGTTATCCTCCGCTCTAACCCCACTTTTCTTGGTTTTCCTTTGCACTAACCATGCTTTTCTTGGTTTTCCTCCGCTCTAACCCCGCTTTTCGTGGTTTTCCTCCGCTCTATCACCGCTTTTCTTGGTTTTTCTCCGCTCTAACACCGCTTTTCTTGGTTTTCCTCCGCTCTAATCCTGCTTTTCTTGGTTTTTCTCAGCTCTAACCCAGCTTTTCTTGGTTTTCCTCCGCTCTAACCCTGCTTTTCTTGGTTTTTCTCCGCTCTAACCCAGCTTTTCATGGTTTTTCTCCATTCTAACCATGCTTTTCTCGGATTTCTGCTGCTCTAACCGCGCTTTTCTTCGTTTTCTTTCGTTCTAACTCTGCTTTTCTTGGTTTTCGTCCGCTCTAACACAGCTTTTCATGGTCTTCATCCGCTCTAACCATGCTTTTCTCGGATTTCTGCTGCTCTAACCACGCTTTTCGTTTTCTTCCGTTCTAACTCTGTTTTTCGTGGTTTTTGTCCGCTCTAACCCCTCTTTTCTTGGTTTTCCTCCGCTCTAACCCCGCTTTTCTTGGTTTTCCTCCGCTCTATCACCGCTTTTCTTGGTTTTCCTCCGCTCTAACCTCGCTTTTCTTCGTTTTCCTCCGCTCTAACCCCTCTTTTCATGCTTTTCCTCCACTCTAACCACTATTTTCTTGGTTGTCCTCGGAACTAACCCCGCTTTTCTTGATTTTCCTCCGCTCTAACCCTGTTTTTCTTGGTTTTCCTCAGCTCTAACCCCGCTTTTCTTGGTTTTCCTCCGCTCTAACTTCGCTTTTCTTGGTTATCCTCCGCTCTATCCCCGCTTTTTTCGGTTTTCCTCCGCTCTAACCCGGCTTTTCTTGGTTTTCCTTTGCTCTAACCCCGCTTTTCTTGGTTTTCCTTTGCTGTAACCCCGATTTTCTTGGTTTTCCTCCGCTCTAACCCAGCTTTTCTTGGTTTTCCTCCGCTCTAACCCAGTTTTTCTTGGTTTTCCTCCGCACTTATTCCGCCTTTCTTGGTTTTCCTCCGCTCTAACTTCGCTTTTCTTGGTTTTCCTCCGCTCTAACCCCGCTTTTCTTGGTTTTCCTCCACTATAACCCCGATTTTCTTGGTTTTCCTCCGCTCTAACCGCGCTTTTCTTGGTTTTCCTCCACTCTAACCCCACATTTCTTGGTTTTCACCCGCATGAACAACGTTTTCCTTGGTTTTCCTCCGCTCTAACTTCGCATTTCCTAGTTTTCCTCCGCTCTAACCCTGCTTTTCTTGGATTTCCTCCGCTCTAATCCCGCTTTTCATGCTTTTCCTCCGCTCCAACCCCGCTTTTCTTGGTTTTCCTCACCTCTAACTTCACGTTTCTTTCTTTTCCTCCGCTCTACCTTTACTTTTCTTGGTTTTCCTCCTTTCTAACCCCGCTTTTCTTGATTTTCCTCCGCACTAATCCTGCTTTTCTTGGTTTTTCTCCACTCTAACCCAGCATTTCATGGTTTTTCTCCAATCTAAACATGCTTTTCTCGGATTTCTGCTGCTCTAACCACGCTTTTCTTCGCTTTTTTCCTCTCTAACTTCTTTTTCTTGGTTTTCCTTAGCTCTAACCCCGCTTTTCTTGATTTTCCTCCGCTCTAACCCTGTTTTTCGTGGTTTTCCTCAGCTCTAACCCCGCTTTTCTTGGTTTTCCTCCGCTCTAACTTCGCTTTTCTTGGTTATCCTCCGCTCTATCACCGCTTTTCTTGGTTTTCCTCCGCTCTAACCTCGCTTTTCTTCGTTTTCCTCCGCTCTAACCCCTCTTTTCATGCTTTTCCTCCACTCTAACCACTATTTTCTTGGTTGTCCTCGGAACTAACCCCGCTTTTCTTGATTTTCCTCCGCTCTAACCCTGTTTTTCTTGGTTTTCCTCAGCTCTAACCCCGCTTTTCTTGGTTTTCCTCCGCTCTAACTTCGCTTTTCTTGGTTATCCTCCGCTCTATCCCCGCTTTTTTCGGTTTTCCTCCGCTCTAACCCGGCTTTTCTTGGTTTTCCTTTGCTCTAACCCCGCTTTTCTTGGTTTTCCTTTGCTGTAACCCCGATTTTCTTGGTTTTCCTCCGCTCTAACCCAGCTTTTCTTGGTTTTCCTCCGCTCTAACCCAGTTTTTCTTGGTTTTCCTCCGCACTTATTCCGCCTTTCTTGGTTTTCCTCCGCTCTAACTTCGCTTTTCTTGGTTTTCCTCCGCTCTAACCCCGCTTTTCTTGGTTTTCCTCCACTATAACCCCGATTTTCTTGGTTTTCCTCCGCTCTAACCGCGCTTTTCTTGGTTTTCCTCCACTCTAACCCCACATTTCTTGGTTTTCACCCGCATGAACAACGTTTTCCTTGGTTTTCCTCCGCTCTAACTTCGCATTTCCTAGTTTTCCTCCGCTCTAACCCTGCTTTTCTTGGATTTCCTCCGCTCTAATCCCGCTTTTCATGCTTTTCCTCCGCTCCAACCCCGCTTTTCTTGGTTTTCCTCACCTCTAACTTCACGTTTCTTTCTTTTCCTCCGCTCTACCTTTACTTTTCTTGGTTTTCCTCCTTTCTAACCCCGCTTTTCTTGATTTTCCTCCGCACTAATCCTGCTTTTCTTGGTTTTTCTCCACTCTAACCCAGCATTTCATGGTTTTTCTCCAATCTAAACATGCTTTTCTCGGATTTCTGCTGCTCTAACCACGCTTTTCTTCGCTTTTTTCCTCTCTAACTTCTTTTTCTTGGTTTTCCTTAGCTCTAACCCCGCTTTTCTTGATTTTCCTCCGCTCTAACCCTGTTTTTCGTGGTTTTCCTCAGCTCTAACCCCGCTTTTCTTGGTTTTCCTCCGCTCTAACTTCGCTTTTCTTGGTTATCCTCCGCTCTATCCCCGCTTTTTTCGGTTTTCCTCCGCTCTAACCCGGCTTTTCTTGGTTTTCCTTTGCTCTAACCCCGCTTTTCTTGGTTTTCCTTTGCTGTAACCCCGATTTTCTTGGTTTTCCTCCGCTCTAACCCAGCTTTTCTTGGTTTTCCTCCGCTCTAACCCAGTTTTTCTTGGTTTTCCTCCGCTCTAACCCTGCTTTTCTTGGTTTTTCTACGTTCTAACCCCGCTTTTCTTGGTTATCCTCTCATCTATCCTTGCTTTTCTTTATTTTTCTCCACTCTAACTCAGCTTTTCATGGTTTTTCTCCACTCTAACCATGCTTTTCTTGGTTTTTCTCCCCTCTATCCCCGCTTTTCTTCGTTTTTCTCCGCTCTAACCCAGCTTTTCATGGTTTTTCTCCACTCTAACCATGCTTTTCTCGGATTTCTGCTGCTCTAACCACGCTTTTCTTCATTTTCTTCCGTTCTAACTCTGCTTTTCTTGGTTTTCCTCCGCTCTAACCCCGCTTTTCTTGGTTTTCCTCCGCTCTAACACCGCTTTTCTTGGTTTTCCTCTGCTCTAACCCCGCTTTTCTTGGTTTTTCTCCGCTCTTACACCGCTTTTCTTGGATTTCCTCCCCTCTATCCCCGCTTTTCTTGGTTTTCCTCCGCTCTAACCCCGCTTTTCTTGGTTTTTCTCCGCTCGAACCCAGCTTTTCATGGTTTTTCTCCACTCTAACCATGCTTTTCTCGGATGTCTGCTGCTCTAACCACGCTTTTCTTCGTTTTCTTCCGTTCTAACTCTGCTTTTCTTGGTTTTCCTCCGCTCTAACCCCGCTTTTCTTGGTTTTCCTCCGCTATAACCTTGCTTTTCTTGGTTTTCCTCCGTTATAACCCCGCTTTTCTTGATTTTCCTCCGCTCTAACCCCGCTTTACTTGGTTACTCTCCACTGTAACCCAGCTTTTCATGGTTTTTCTCCACTCTAACCATGCTTTTCTCGGATTTCTGCTGCTCTAACCACGCTTTTCTTCGTTTTCTTCCGTTCTAACTCTGCTTTTCTTGGTTTTTCTCCACTCTAACCCAGCTTTTCTTGGTTTTTCTCCATTCTAACCATGCTTTTCTTGGATTTCTGCTGTTCTAACCTCGCTTTTCTGTCTTTTCCTCCTCTCTAAGTTCTTTTTATTGGTTTTCCTCCGATCTAACCCCGATTATCTTGGTTTTCCTCCGCTCTAAACCCGCTTTTCTTGGTTTTCTTCCGTTCTAACTTCGCTTTTCTAGGTTTTCCTCCGCTCTAACCCCGCATTTCTTGGTTTTCATCCGCACGAACAACGTTTTTCTTGGTTTTCCTCCGCTCTAACTTCGCATTTCCTAGCTTTCCTCCGCTCTAACCCTGCTTTTCTTGGTTTTCCTCCGCTCTAACCCCGCTTTTCATGCTTTTCCTCCGCTCTAATCTCGCTTTTCTTGGTTTTTTAATCCCGCTTCTCTTCGTTTTTCTCCACTCTAAACCAGCTTTTCTTGGTTTTTCTCCACTCTAACCATGCTTTTCTTGGATTTCTGCTGCTCTAACCCCGCTTTTCTGTCTTTTCCTCCTCTCTAAGTTCTTCTCATTCGTTTTCCTCCACTCTAACCCCGATTATCTTGGTTTTCCTCCGCTCTAACCCCGCTTTTCTTGGTTTTCCTTACCTCTAACTTCACTTTTCTTTGTTTGCCTCCGCTCTAACTTTACTTTTCTTGGTTTTCCTCCGCTCTAAGCCGGCTTTTCTTGGTTTTCCTCCGCTCTATCCTAGGTTTTCTTGGTTTTCCTCAGCTCTAACCCCACTTTTCCTGCTTTTCCTCCGCTCTAACCCCGCATTTATTGGTTTTCCTCCGCTCTAACTTCACTTTTCTTGGTTTTCCTCCACTCTAACTTCGCATTTCCTAGTTTTCCTCCGCCATAACCCTGCTTTTCTTGGTTTTCTTCCGCTCTAACCCCGCTTTTCATGCTTTTCCTCCGCTCTAACCGCGCTTTTCTTGGTTTTCCTCACCTCTAACTTCACTTTTCTTTCTTTGCCTCTGCTCTAACTTTACTTTTCTTTCTTTGCCTCTGCTCTAACTTTACTTTTCTTGGTTTTCCTCCTTTCTAACTCCGCTTTTCTTGGTTTTCCTCCGCTCTAACCCCGCATTTATTGGTTTTCCTCCGCACGAACAACGTTTTTCTTGGTTTTCCTCCGCTCTAACTTCGCATTTCCTAGTTTTCCTCCGCTCTAACCCTGCTTTTCTTGGTTTTCCTCCGCTCTAACCCCGCTTTTCATGCTTTTCCTCCGCTCTAACCCCGCTTTTCTTGGTTTTCATCACCTCTAACTTCACCTTTCTTTTCCTCCGCTCTAACTTTACTTTTCTTGGTTTTCCTCCACTCTTACCCATTTTTCATGTTTTTCCTCCGCTCTAACCCCGCTTTTCTTGGTTTTCCTCACCTCTAACTTCACTTTTCTTTCTTTTCCTCCGCTCTAACTTTACTTTTCTTGGTTTTCCTCCGCTCTAACTCCACTTTTCATGCTTTTCCTCCGCTCTAACCCCGCTTTTCTTGGTTTTCCTCGGAACTAACCCCACTTTTCTTGGTTTTCCTCCGCTCTAACACAGCTTTTCTTGGTTTTCCTCCGCTCTAACCCTGCTTTTCTTGGTTTTTCTCCGCTCTAACCCAGCTTTTCTTGGTTTTCCTCCGCTCTAACCCCGCGTTTCTTCGTTTTCCTGACCTCTAACTTCACTTTTCTTTGTTTTCCTCCGCTCTAACTCTGCTTTTCTTGGTTTTCCTCCGCTCTAACACCGCTTTTCTTGGTTTTCCTCCGCTCTAACCATGCTTTTCTCGGATGTCTGCTGCTCCAACCACGCTTTTCTTCGTTTTCTTCCGTTCTAACTCTGCTTTTCTTGGTTTTCCTCCGCTCTAATCCCGCTTTTCTTGGTTTTCCTCCGCTATAACCCCGCCTTTCTTGGTTTTCCTTCGCTCTAACCCCACTTTTCTTGATTTTCCTCCACTCTAACCCCGCTTTTCTTGGTTATTCTCCGCTGTAACACAGCTTTTCATGGTTTTTCTCTACTGTAACCATGCTTTTGTAGGATTTCTGCTGCTCAAACCACGGTTTTCTTTGTTTTCTTCCGTTCTAACTCTGCTTTTCTTGGTTTTTCTCCACTCTAACCCAGCTTTTCTTGGATTTTCTCCACTCTAACCACGCTTTTCTTGGATTTCTGCTGCTCTTACCTCGCTTTTCTGTCTTTTCCTCCTCTCTAAGTTCTTTTTATTGCTTTTCCTCCGATCTAGCCAAGATTATCTTGGTTTTCCTCTGCTCTAACCACGCTTTTCTTGGTTTTCATCCGCACGAACAACGTTTTTCTTGGTTTTCCTCCGCTCTAACTTCGCATTTCCTAGTTTTCCTCCGCTCTAACCCAGCTTTTCATGGTTTTTCTCCGCTCTAACCATGCTTTTCTCGGATTTTTGCTGTTCTCAGCAAGCTTTTCTTTGTTTTCTTCCGTTCTAACTCTGCTTTTCTTGGTTTTCCTCCGCTCTAACCCCGCTTTTCTTGGTTTTCCTCCGCTATAACCCCGCTTTTCTGGGTTTTTGTCGGCTCTAACCCAGCTTTTCATGGTTTTTCTCCACTCTAACCATGCTTTTCTCGGATTCCTGCTGCTCTAACCACGCTTTTCTTTGTTTTCTTCCGTTCTAACTCTGCTTTTCTTGGTTTTCCTCCGCTCTAACCCCGCTTTTCTTGGTTTTCCTCCACTCTAGCCCCGCTTTTCTTGGTTTTCCTACGCTCTAACCCCACTTTTCATGCATTTCCTCCGCTCTAACCCTGATTTTCTTGGTTTTCCTCGGAACTAACCTTGCTTTTCTTGGTTTTCCTCCGCTCTAACACCGCTTTTCTTGGTTTTCCTCCGCTCTAACCCTGCTTTTCTTGGTTTTCTCCGCTCCAACCCAGCTTTTCTTGGTTTTCCTACGCTCTAACACCACTTTTCTTGGTTTTCATCCGCTCTAACCCCCCTTTTCTTGGTTTTTGTTCGCACTAACCCAGCTTTTCATGGTTTTTCGCCACTCTAACCATGTTTTTCTCGGATTTCTGCTGCTGTAACCGCGCTTTTCTTCGTTTTTTTCCTCTCTAACTTCTTTTTCTTGGTTTTCCTCCGCTCTAACCCCACTTTTCTTGTTTTTCCTCCGCACTTATTCCGCCTTTCTTGGTTTTCCTCCGCTCTACCTTCGCTTTTCTTGGTTTTCCTCCGCTCTAACACCGCTTTTCTTGGTTTTCCTCTGCTCTAACCCCGCTTTTCCTGGTTATTCTCCGCTCTAACCCCGGTTTTCTTGGTTTTCCTCCGCTCTAACCCCGCTTTTCTTGGTTTTCCTCCGCTCTAACCCCGCTTTTCTTGGTTTTCCTCCGCTCTAACCCCACTTTTCATGCTTTTCCTCCAATCTAACCCCTATTTTCTTGGTTTTCCTCGGAACTAACCCCGCTTTTCTTGGTTTTCCTCCGCTTTAACACCGCTTTTCTTGGTTTTCCTCCGCTCTATCCCTGCTTTTCTTTGTTTTTCTCCGCTCTAACCCAGCTTTTCTTGGTTTTCCTCCCGTCTATCCCCGCTTTTTTTGGTTTTCCTCCGCTCTAACCCCGCTTTTCTTGGTTTTTGTCCGCTCTAACCCAGCTTTTCATGGATTTTCTCCACTCTAACCATGCTTTTCTCTGATGTCTGCTGCTCTAACCGTGCTTTTCTTCGTTTTTTTCCTCTCGAACTTTTTCTCTTGGTTTTCCTCTGCTCTTACCCCGCTTTTCTTGGTTTTCCTCCGCTCTAACTTTACTTTCCATGGTTTTCCTTTGCTCTAACCCCGCTTTTCTTGGTTTTCCTATGCACTAACCCTGCTTTTCTTGGTTTTCCTCCGCTCTAACACCGCTTTTCTTGGTTTTCCTACGCTCTGACACCGCTTTTCTTGATTTTCCTACGCTCTAGCACCGCTTTTCTTGGTTTTCCTCCGCTCTAACCCTGCTTTTCTTGGTTTTTCTATGCTCTAACCCCGCTTTTCTTGGTTTTCCTCACCTCTATCCCCGCTTTTCTTGGTTTTCCTCCGCTCTAAACCCGCTTTTCTTGGTTTTCCTCCGCTCTAACCCCACTTTTCATGGTTTTCCTCTGCTCTAAACCCTATTTTCTTGGTTTTCCTCCGAATTAACCCAGCTTTTCTTGGTTTTCCTCCCCTCTATCCCCGCTTTTCTTGGTTTTCCTCCACTCTAACCCCGGTTTTCTTGGTTTTTCTCCGCTCTAACCCAGCTTTTCATCGTTTTTCTCCACTCTAACCATGCTTTTCTCGGATTTCTGCTGCTCTAACCACGCTTTTCTTCGTTTTCTTCCGTTCTAACTCTGCTTTTCTTGGTTTTCCTCCGCTCTAACCCCACTTTTCTTGGTTTTCCTCCGCTCTAACCCCGCTTCTCTTGGTTTTCCTCCGGTCTAACCCCGCTTTTCATGGATTTCCTCCGCTCTATCACCGCTTTTCTTGGTTTTCCTCCGCTCTATCACTGCTTTTCATGGCTGTCCTACGCTCTAACACCGCTTCTCTTGGTTTTCCTCCGCTCTAACACCGCTTTTCTTGGTTTTCCTCCGCTCTAATTCCGCTTTTCTTGGTTTTTGTCCGCTCTAACCCAGCTTTTCATGGTTTTTCTGCACTCTAACCATGCTTTTCTCGGATTTCTGGTGCTCTAACCGCGCTTTTCTTCGTTTTTTTCCTCTCTAACTTCTTTTTCTCGGTTTTCCTCCGCTCTAACCCCGCTTTTCTTGGTTTTCCTCCGCACTTATTTCGCCTTTCTTGGTTTTCCTCCGCTCTAACTTCGCTTTTCTTGGTTTTCCTCCGCTCTAACCCCGCTTTTCTTGGTTTTCCTCTGCTCTAACCCCGCTTTTCTTGGTTATACTCCGCTCTAACCCCGCTTTTCTTGGTTTTCCTCCGCTCTAACTTCGCTTTTCTTGGTTTTCCTCCGCTCTAACCCCGCTTTTCTTGGTTTTCCTCCGCTCTAACCCCGCTTTTCTTGGTTTTCCTCCGCTCTAACCACGCTTTTCTTGGTTTTCATTTGCACTCACCCTGCTTTTCTTGGTTTTCCTTCGCTCTAACCCCGCTTTTCTTGGTTTTCATCCGCTCTATCACCGATTTTCTTGGTTTTACTACGCTCTAACACCGCTTTTCTTGGTTTTCCTCCGCTCTAACACTGCTTTTCATGGTTTTCCTCTGCTCTAACCCTGCTTTTCTTGGTTTTTCTCCGCTCTAACCCAGCTTTTCTTCGTTTTCCTACCCTCTATCCTCGATTTTCTTGGTTTTCCTCCGCTCTAACCCCGCTTTTCTTGGTTTTTCTCCGCTCTAACCCAGCTTTTCATGGTTTTTCTCCACTCTAACCATGCTTTTCCCGGATTTCTGCTGCTCTAACCACGCTTTTCTTCGTTTTCTTCCGTTCTAACTCTGCTTTTCTTGGTTTTCCTCCGCTCTAACCCCGCTTTTCTTGGTTTTCCTCCACTATAACCCCGCTTTTCTTGGTTTTCCTCCGCTATAACCCCGCTTTTCTTGGTTTTCCTCCGCTCTAACCCCACTTTTCATGCTTTTCCTCCGCTCTAAACCCTATTTTCTTGGTTTTCCTTGGAACTAACCCCGCTTTTCTTGGTTTTACTCCGCTCTAACCCCACTTTTCTTGGTTTTCCTCCGCTCTAACCCCGGTTTTCTTGGTTTTTCTCCGCTCTAACCCAGCTTTTCATGGTTTTTCTCCACTCTAACCATGCTTTTCTCGGATTTCTGCTGCTTTAACCACGCTTTTCTTCGTTTTCTTCCGTTCTAACTCTGCTTTTCTTGGTTTTACTCCGCTCTAACCCCGCTTTTCTTGGTTTTCCTCCGCTCTAACCCCGCTTCTCTTGGCTTTCCTCCGGTCTAACCCCGCTTTTCTTGGTTTTCCTCCGCTCTATCACCGCTTTTCTTGGTTTTCCTCCGCTCTATCACTGCTTTTCATGGTTGTCCTACGCTCTAACACCGCTTCTATTGGTTTTCCTCCGCTCTAACACCGCTTTTCTTGGTTTTCCTCCGCTCTAACCCCGCTTTTCTTGGATTTGTCGGCTCTAACTCAGCTTTTCATGGTTTTCCTGCACTCTAACCATGCTTTTCTCGGATTTCTGGTGCTCTAACCGCGCTTTTCTTCGTTTTTTTCCTCTCTAACTTCTTTTTCTCGGTTTTCCTCCGCTCTAACCCCGCTTTTCTTGGTTTTCCTCCGCACTTATTCCGCCTTTCTTGGTTTTCCTCCGCTCTAACTTCGCTTTTCTTGGTTTTCCTCCGCTCTAACACCGCCTTTCTTGGTTTTCCTCTGCTCTAACCCCGCTTTTCTTGGTTATACTCCTCTCTAACCCCGCTTTTCTTGGTTTTCCTCCGCTCTAACTTTACATTTCTTGGTTTTCCTCCGCTCTAACCCCGCCTTTCTTTGTTTTCCTCCGTTCTAACTTCGCTTTTCTTGGTTTTCCTCCTCTCTAACCCCGCTTTTCTTGGTTTTCCTCCGTTCTAACCCTGCTTTTCTTGGTTTTCTCCGCTCTAACCCAGCTTTTCTTGGTTTTCCTTTCCTCTATCCCCGCTTTTCTTGGTTTTCCTTCGCTCTAACCCAGCTTTTCTTGGTTTTTCTCCACTCTAACCATGCTTTTCTTGGTTTTCCTCCGCTCTATCCGCGCTTTTCTTTGTTTTTTTCCTCTCTAACTTCTTTTTCTTGGTTTTCCTCCGCTCTAACCCCGCTTTTCTTGTTTTTCCTCCGCACTTATTCCGCCTTTCTTGGTTTTCCTCCACTCTAACTTCGCTTTTCTTGGTATTCCTCCGCTCTAACCCCGCTTTTCTTGGTTTTCCTCCGCTCTAACCCCGCTTTTCTTGGTTATCCTCCTCTCTAACCCCGCTTTTCTTGGTTTTCCTCCGCTCTAACTTTACTTTTCTTGGTTTTCCTCCGCTCTAACCCCGCTTTTCTTGTTTTTCATTTGCAGTAACCCTGCTTTTCTTGGTTTTCCTCCGCTCTAACCCAGCTTTTCTTGGTTTTCCTCCGCTCTATCACCGATTTTCTTGGTTTTACTACGCTCTAACACCGCTTTTCTTGGTTTTCCTCCGCTCTAACACCGCTTTTCATGGTTTCCCTCTGCTCTAACCCTGATTTTCTTGGTTTTTCTCCGCTCTAACCCAGCTTTTCATGGTTTTTCTCCACTCTAACCATGCTTTTCCCGGATTTCTGCTGCTCTAACCAAGCTTTTCTTCGTTTTCTTCCGTTCTAACTCTGCTTTTCTTGGTTTTCCTCCGCTCTAACCCCGCTTTTCTTGGTTTTCCTCTGCTATAACACTGCTTTTCTTGGTTTTCCTCCGCTATAACCCCGCTTTTCTTGGTTTTCCTCCGCTCTAACCCCACTTTTCATGCTTTTCCTTTGCTCTAACCCCTATTTTCTTGGTTTTCCTCGGAACTAACCCCGCTTTTCTTGGTTTTCCTCCGCTCTAACACCGCTTTTCTTGGTTTTCCTCCGCTCTAACTTCGCTTTTCTTGGTTTTCCTCCGCTCTAACCCCGCTTTTCTTGGTTTTCCTGTGCTCTAACCCCGCTTTTCTTGGTTATACTCCGCTCTCACCCCGCTTTTCTTGGTTTTCCTCCGCTCTTACTTTACATTTCTTGGTTTTCCTCTGCTCTAACCCCGCCTTTCTTGGTTTTCCTCTGCTCTAACCCCGCTTTTCTTGGTTTTCCTTTGCACTAACCCTGCTTTTTTTGGTTTTTTTCCGCTCTAACCCCGCTTTTCTTGGATTTCCTCCGCTCTAACACCACTTTTCTTTGTTTCCTACGCTCTAACACCGCTTTTCTTAGTTTTCCTACGCTCTAGCACCGTTTTTCTTGGTTTTCCTCCGCTCTAACCCTGCTTTTCTTGGTTTTTCTCCGCTCTAACCCAGCTTTTCTTGGTTTTCCTCCCCTCTATCCCTGCTTTTCTTGGTTTTCCTCCGCTCTAACCCCGTTTTTCTTGGTTTTTCTCCGCTCTAACTCAGCTTTTCATGGTTTTTCTCCACTCTAACCATGCTTTTCTCGGATTTCTGCTGCTCTAACCACGCTTTTCTTCGTTTTCTTCCGTTCTAACTCTGCTTTTCTTGGTTTTCCTCCGATCTAACCCTGCTTTTCTTGGTTTTCCTCCGCTCTAACCCCGCTTTTCTTGGTTTTCCTCCGCTCTAACCCCGCTTTTCTTGGTTTTCCTCCGGCCTAACCCCGCTTTTCTTGGTTTTCCTCCGCTCTATCCCCGCTTTTCTTGGTTTTCCTCCGCTCTATCCCCGCTTTTCTTTGTTGTCCTACGCTCTAACACCGCTTTTCTTGGTTTTCCTCCGCTCTAACTCCGCTTTTCTTGGTTTTCATCCGCTCTAACCCCGCTTTTCTTGGTTTTTGTCCGCTCTAACCCAGCTTTTCATGGTTTTTTCCACTCTAACCATGATTTTCTCGGATTTCTGTTGCTCTAACCGCGCTTTTCTTCGTTTTTTTCCTCTCTAACTTCTTTTTCTTGGTTTTCTTCCGCTCTAACCCCGCTTTTCTTGGTTTTCCTCCGCACTTATTCCGCCTTTCTTGGTTTTCCTCCGCTCTAACTTCGCTTTTCTTGGTTTTCCACCGGTCTAACCCCGCTTTTCTTGGTTTTCCTCCGCTCTAACCCCGCTTTTCTTGGTTATACTCCGCTCTAACCCCGCTTTTCTTAATTTTTCTCCGCTCTAAATTTACATTTCTTGGTTTTCCTCCGCTCTAACCTCGCCTTTCTTTGTTTTCCTCCTCTCTAACTTCGCTTTTCTTGGTTTTCCTCCGCTCTAACCCCGCTTTTATTGGTTTTCCTCCGCTCTAACACCGCTTTTTTTCTTATCCTCCGCTCTAACCCCGCTTTTCTTGGTTTTCCTCCGCTCTAACTTTACTTTTATTGGTTTTCCTCCGCTCTAACCCGGTTTTTCTTGTTTTTCCTTTGCACTAGCCCTGCTTTTCTTGGTTTTCCGCCCCCTTATCCCCGATTTTCTTAGTTTTCCTCCGCACTAACCCCGCTTTTCTTGGTTTTTCTCCGCTCTAACCCAGCTTTTCATGGTTTATCTCCACTCTAACCATGCTTTTCTCGGATTTCTGCTGCTCTAACCACGCTTTTCTTTGTTTTCTTCCGTTCTAACTCTGCTTTTCTTGGTTTTCCTCCGCTCTAACCCCGCTTTTCTTGGTTTTCCTCCGCTCTAACCCCGCTTTCCTTGGTTTTCCTCCGCTCTAACTTCGCTTTTCTTGGTTTTCCTCCGCTCTAACCCAGCTTTTCTTGGTTTTACTTTCCTCTATCCCTGCTTTTCTTGATTTTCCTCCGCTCTAACCCAGCTTTTCTTGGTTTTTCTCCACTCTAACCATGCTTTTCTCGGATTTCTGCTGCTCTAACTGCGCTTTTCTTCTTTTTTTTCCTCTCTAACTTATTTTCTTGGTTTTCCTCCGCTCTAACACCGCTTTTCTTGGTTTTCCTCCGCTCTAACCCTGCTTTTCTTGGTTTTCTCCGCTCTAACCCAGCTTTTCTTGGTTTTACTTTCCTCTATCCCCGCTTTTCTTGGTTTTCCTCCGCTCTAACCCAGCTTTTCTTGGTTTTTCTCC
This sequence comes from Coturnix japonica, assembly GCF_054131305.1. Lineage (NCBI taxonomy): Eukaryota > Metazoa > Chordata > Aves > Galliformes > Phasianidae > Coturnix > Coturnix japonica. The sequence goes on along the minus strand of NC_140666.1, from coordinate 7,424,323 downwards.
ACTCTAACCATGCTTTTCTCGGATTTCTGCTGCTCTAACTGCGCTTTTCTTCGTTTTTTTCCTCTCTAACTTCTTTTTCTTGGTTTTCCTCCGCTCTAACCCCTCTTTTCTTGTTTTTCCTCCGCACTTATTCCGCCTTTCTTGGTTTTCCTCCACTCTAACTTCGCTTTTCTTGGTATTCTTCCGCTCTAACTTTGCTTTTCTTGGTTTTCCTCCGCTCTAACCCCACTTTTCTTGGTTTTCCTCCGCTCTAACTTTACTTTTCTTGGTTTTCCTCCGCTCTAACCCCGCTTTTCTTGTTTTTCATTTGCACTAACCCTGCTTTTCCTGGTTTTCCTCCGCTCTAACCCCGCTTTTCTTGGTTTTCCTCCGCTCTATCACCGATTTTCTTGGTTTTACTACGCTCTAACACCGCTTTTCTTGGTTTTCCTCTGCACTAACACCACTTTTCTTGGTTTTCCTCTTCTCTAACCCTGCTTTTCTTGGTTTTTCTCCGGTCTAACACAGCTTTTCTTGGTTTTCCTCCCCTCTATCTCCGATTTTCTTGGTTTTCCTCCGCTCTAACCCCGCTTTTCTTGGTTTTTCTCCGCTCTAACCCAGCTTTTCATCGTGTTTCTCCACTCTAACCATGCTTTTCTCGGATTTCTGCTGCTCTAACCACGCTTTTCTTCGTTTTCTTCAGTACTAACTCTGCTTTTCTTGGGTTTCCTCCGCTCTAACCCCGCTTTTCTTGTTTTTCCTCCGCTATAACCTTGCTTCTCTTGGTTTTCCTCCGCTCTAACCCCGCTTTTCTTGGTTTTTCTCCGCTCTAACCCAGCTTTTCATGGTTTTTCTCCCCTCTATCCCCGCTTTTCTTGGTTTTCCTCCGCACTTATTCCGCCTTTCTTGGTTTTCCTCCGCTCTAACCCCGCTTTTCTTGGTTTTTCTCCGATCTAACCCAGCTTTTCATGGTTTTTCTCCACTCTAACCATGCTTTTCTCGGATTTCTGCTGCTCTAACCACGCTTTTCTTCGTTTTCTTCAGTACTAACTCTGCTTTTCTTGGTTTTTCTCCGCTCTAACACCGCTTTTCTTGGTTTTTCTCCGCTCTAACCCAGCTTTTCTTGGTTTTCCTACTCTCTATCCCCGCTTTTCTTGGTTTTCCTCCGCTATAACCCTGCTTCTCTTGGTTTTCCTCCGCTCTAACCCCGCTTTTCTTGGTTTTTCTTTGCTCTAACCCAGCTTTTCATGGTTTTTCTCCCCTCTATCCCCGCTTTTCTTGGTTTTCCTCCGCACTTATTCCGCCTTTCTTGGTTTCCCTCCGCTCTAACTTCGCTTTTCTTTGTTTTCCTCCGCTCTAACACCGCTTTTCTTGGTTTTCCTTTACTCTAACCCCCCTTTTCTTTGTTTTCCTCCGCTCTAACCCTGCTTTTCTTGGTTTTTCTCCACTCTAACCCAGCTTTTCATGGTTTTTCTCCACTCTAACCATGCTTTTCTCGGATTTCTGCTGCTCTAGCCGCGCTTTTCTTCGTTTTCTTCCTCTCTAACTTCTTTTTCTTGCTTTTCCTCCGCTCTAACCCCGCTTTTCTTGGTTTTCCTCCGCACTTATTCCGCCTTTCTTGGTTTTCCTCCACTCTAACTTCGCTTTTACTGGTTTTCCTCCGCTCTAACCCCGCTTTTCTTCGTTTTCCTCCGCTCTAACCCTGCTTTTCTTGGTTATCCTCCGCTCTAACCCCGCTTTTCTTGGATTTCCTCCGCTCTAACCCCTCTTTTCTTGGTTTTCCTCAACTCTAACTTGACTGTTTTTGGTTTTCCTCCGCTCTAACCCCGCTTTTCTTGGTTTTCCTTTGCACTAACCCTGCTTTTCTTGGTTTTCCTCCGCTCTAACACCGCTTTTCTTGGTTTTCCTCCGCTCTATCACCGCTTTTCTTGGTTTTCCTCCGCTCTAACACCACTTTTCTTGGTTTTTCTCCACTCTAACCATGCTTTTCTTGGATTTCCTCCGCTCTAACCCCGCTTTTCTTGGTTTTCCTCCGCTCTAACCCCGCTTTTCTTGGTTTTCCTCAGCTCTAACCCCACTTTACATGCTTTTCCTCCGCTCTAACCCCGATTTTCTTGGTTTTCCTCCGCTCTAATCCCGCTTTTCTTGGTTTTCCTCCGCTCTAACCCAGCTTTTCTTGGTTTTCCTCCACTCTAACTTTGCTTTTCTTGGTTTTTCTCCGCTCTAACCCCGTTTTCTTGGTTTTCCTTCTTTCTATCCTTGCTTTTCTTTGTTTTTCTCCGCTCTAACCCCGTTTCTCTTGTTTTCCTCCGCTCTAACACAGCTTTTCTTGTTTTTCCTTTGCTCTAACCCCTCTTTTCTTGGTTTTCCTCCGCACCAACCCTGCTTTTCTTGGTTTTTCTCCACTCTAACACAGCTTTTCATGGTTTTTCTCCACTCTAACCATGCTTTTCTCCGATTTCTGCTGTTCTAACCTCGCTTTTCTTCGTTTTTTTCCTCTCTAACTTTTTTTCTTGGTTTTCCTCCGCTGTAACCCTGCTTTTCTTGGTTTTCCTCCGCACTTATTCCGCCTTTCTTGGTTTTCCTCCGCTCTAACTTCGCTTTTCTTGGTTTTCCTCCGCTCTAACCCCGATTATCTTGGTGTTCCTCCGCTCTAACCCCGCTTTTCTTGGTTTTCCTCCACTCTAACCCCGCTTTTCTTGGTTTTGATCCGCTCTAACCCCGCTTTTCTTGGTTTTCCTCAGCTCTAACTTTACTTTTCTTGGTTTTCCTCCGCACTAACCCTGCTTTTCTTGGTTTTCCTTTGCACTAACCCTGCTTTTCTTGGTTTTCCTCTGCTCTATCACCTCTTTTCTTGGTTTTCCTACGCTCTAACACCAAATTTCTTGGTTTTTCTCCACTCTAACCATGCTTTTTTCGGATTTCTGCTGCTGTAACCGCGCTTTTCTTCGTTTTTTTCCTCTCTAACTTCTTTTTCTTGGTTTTCCTCTGCTCTAACTTAGCTTTTCTTGGTTTTCCTCCACTCTAACCCCGCTTTTCTTGGTTTTCCTCCACTCTAACCCCGCTTTTCTTGGTTTTCCTCCGCTCTAACCCTGCTTTTCTTAATTATCCTCCGCTCTAACCCCGCTTTTCTTGGTTTTCCTCAGTTCTAACTTTTCTTTTCTTGGTTTTCCTTTGCTCTAACCCCGCTTTTCTTGGTTTTCCTTTGCACTAACCCTGCTTTTCTTGGATTTCCTCCGCTCTAACACCGCTTTTCTTGGTTTTCCTTTGCTCTAACCCCTCTTTTCTTTGCTTTCCTCCGCACTAACCCTGCTTTTCTTGGTTTTTCTCCGCTCTAACCCAGCTTTTCATGGTTTTTCTCCACTCTAACCATGCTTTTCTCGGATTTCTGCTGCTCTAACACCGCTTTTCTTCGTTTTTTTTTTCTCTAACTTCTTTTTCTTGGTTTTCCTCCGCTCTAACCCCGCTTTTCTTGCTTTTCCTCCGCTCTAACCCTGCTTTTCTTGGTTTTTCTCCACTCAAACCCAGCTTTTCATGGTTTTTCTCCACTCTAACCATGCTTTTCTCGGATTTCTGCTGCTCTAACACCGCTTTTCTTCGTTTTTTTCCTCTCTAACTTCTTTTTCTTGGTTTTCCTCCGCTCTAACCCCGCTTTTCTTGGTAATCCTCCGTACTAACCACGCTTTTCTTGGTTTTCCTCAGCTCTAACTTTTCTTTTCTTGGTTCTCCTCCGCTCTAACCCCGCTTTTCTTGGTTTTCCTTTGCACTAACCCTGCTTTTCTTGGATTTCCTCCGCTCTAACACCGCTTTTCTTGGTTTTCCTCCGCTCTATCACCGCTTTTCTTGGTTTTTCTACGCTCTAACTTTACTTTTATTGGCTTTTCTCCACTCTAACCATGCTTTCCTTGGATTTCCTCCTATCTAACCCCGCTTTTCTTAGTTTTCCTCTGCTCTAACCCCGCTTTTCTTGGTTTTCCTCAGCTCTAACACCACTTTTCAAGCTTTTCCTCCGCTCTAACCCCGATTTACTTGGTTTTCCTCCGCTCTAACCCTGCTTTTCTTGGTTTTTCTCTGCTCTAACCCCGTTTTCTTCTTTTTCCTCCCTTCTATCCTTGCTTTTCTTGGTTTTTCTCCGCTCTAACCCCGTTTCTCTTGGTTTTCCTCCGCTCTATACACCGCTTTTCTAGGTTTTCCTTTGCTCTAACACCGCTTTTCTTGGTTTTCCTCCGCTCTAACCGCGCTTTTATTGGTTTTCCTCCGCTCTAACCCCTCTTTTCATGCTTTTCCTCCACTCTAACCACTATTTTCTTGGTTGTCCTCGGAACTTTTCTTCGTTTTTTACCTCTCTAACTTCATTTTCTTGGTTTTCCTCCGAACTAACCCCGCCTTTCTTGGTTTTCCTCCGCTCTAACTTTGCTTTTCTTGGTTTTCCTCCGCTCTAACCCCGCTTTTCTTTGTTTTCCTCCGCTCTAACCCCGCTTTTCTTGGTTATCCTCCGCTCTAACCCCGCTTTTCTTGGTTTTCTCCGCTCTAACCCAGCTTTTCTTGGTTTTACTTTCCTCTATCCCCGCTTTTCTTGGTTTTCCTCCGCTCTAACCCAGCTTTTCTTGGTTTTTCTCCACTCTAACCATGCTTTTCTCGGATTTCTGCTGCTCTAACTGCGCTTTTCTTCGTTTTTTTCCTCTCTAACTTCTTTTTCTTGGTTTTCCTCCGCTCTAACCCCTCTTTTCTTGTTTTTCCTCCGCACTTATTCCGCCTTTCTTGGTTTTCCTCCACTCTAACTTCGCTTTTCTTGGTATTCTTCCGCTCTAACTCCGCTTTTCTTGGTTTTCCTCCGCTCTAACCCCACTTTTCTTGGTTTTCCTCCGCTCTAACTTTACTTTTCTTGGTTTTCCTCCGCTCTAACCCCGCTTTTCTTGTTTTTCATTTGCACTAACCCTGCTTTTCTTGGTTTTCCTCCGCTCTAACCCCGCTTTTCTTGGTTTTCCTCCGCTCTATCACCGATTTTCTTGGTTTTACTACGCTCTAACACCGCTTTTCTTGGTTTTCCTCTGCACTAACACCACTTTTCTTGGTTTTCCTCTTCTCTAACCCTGCTTTTCTTGGTTTTTCTCCGGTCTAACACAGCTTTTCTTGGTTTTCCTCCCCTCTATCTCCGATTTTCTTGGTTTTTCTCCGCTCTAACCCAGCTTTTCATCGTTTTTCTCCACTCTAACCATGCTTTTCTCGGATTTCTGCTGCTCTAACCACGCTTTTCTTCGTTTTCTTCAGTACTAACTCTGCTTTTCTTGGTTTTCCTCCGCTCTAACCCCGCTTTTCTTGTTTTTCCTCCGCTATAACCCTTCTTCTCTTGGTTTTCCTCCGCTCTAACCCCGCTTTTCTTGGTTTTTCTCCGCTCTAACCCAGCTTTTCATGGTTTTTCTCCCCTCTATCCCCGCTTTTCTTGGTTTTCCTCCGCACTTATTCCGCCTTTCTTGGTTTTCCTCCGCTCTAACCCCGCTTTTCTTGGTTTTTCTCCGATCTAACCCAGCTTTTCATGGTTTTTCTGCACTCTAACCATGCTTTTCTCGGATTTCTGCTGCTCTAACCACGCTTTTCTTCGTTTTCTTCAGTACTAACTCTGCTTTTCTTGGTTTTTCTCCGCTCTAACACCGCTTTTCTTGGTTTTTCTCCGCTCTAACCCAGCTTTTCTTGGTTTTCCTACTCTCTATCCCCGCTTTTCTTGGTTTTCCTCCGCTATAACCCTGCTTCTCTTGGTTTTCCTCCGCTCTAACCCCGCTTTTCTTGGTTTTTCTTTGCTCTAACCCAGCTTTTCATGGTTTTTCTCCCCTCTATCCCCGCTTTTCTTGGTTTTCCTCCGCACTTATTCCGCCTTTCTTGGTTTCCCTCCGCTCTAACTTCGCTTTTCTTTGTTTTCCTCCGCTCTAACACCGCTTTTCTTGGTTTTCCTTTACTCTAACCCCCCTTTTCTTTGTTTTCCTCTGCTCTAACCCTGCTTTTCTTGGTTTTTCTCCACTCTAACCCAGCTTTTCATGGTTTTTCTCCACTCTAACCATGCTTTTCTCGGATTTCTGCTGCTCTAGCCGCGCTTTTCTTCGTTTTCTTCCTCTCTAACTTCTTTTTCTTGCTTTTCCTCCGCTCTAACCCCGCTTTTCTTGGTTTTCCTCCGCACTTATTCCGCCTTTCTTGGTTTTCCTCCACTCTAACTTCGCTTTTACTGGTTTTCCTCCGCTCTAACCCCGCTTTTCTTCGTTTTCCTCCGCTCTAACCCTGCTTTTCTTGGTTATCCTCCGCTCTAACCCCGCTTTTCTTGGATTTCCTCCGCTCTAACCCCTCTTTTCTTGGTTTTCCTCAACTCTAACTTGACTGTTTTTGGTTTTCCTCCGCTCTAACCCCGCTTTTCTTGGTTTTCCTTTGCACTAACCCTGCTTTTCTTGGTTTTCCTCCGCTCTAACACCGCTTTTCTTGGTTTTCCTCCGCTCTATCACCGCTTTTCTTGGTTTTCCTCCGCTCTAACACCACTTTTCTTGGTTTTTCTCCACTCTAACCATGCTTTTCTTGGATTTCCTCCGCTCTAACCCCGCTTTTCTTGGTTTTCCTCCGCTCTAACCCCGCTTTTCTTGGTTTTCCTCAGCTCTAACCCCACTTTACATGCTTTTCCTCCGCTCTAACCCCGATTTTCTTGGTTTTCCTCCGCTCTAATCCCGCTTTTCTTGGTTTTCCTCCGCTCTAACCCAGCTTTTCTTGGTTTTCCTCCACTCTAACTTTGCTTTTCTTGGTTTTTCTCCGCTCTAACCCCGTTTTCTTGGTTTTCCTTCTTTCTATCCTTGCTTTTCTTTGTTTTTCTCCGCTCTAACCCCGTTTCTCTTGTTTTCCTCCGCTCTAACACAGCTTTTCTTGTTTTTCCTTTGCTCTAACCCCTCTTTTCTTGGTTTTCCTCCGCACCAACCCTGCTTTTCTTGGTTTTTCTCCACTCTAACACAGCTTTTCATGGTTTTTCTCCACTCTAACCATGCTTTTCTCCGATTTCTGCTGTTCTAACCTCGCTTTTCTTCGTTTTTTTCCTCTCTAACTTTTTTTCTTGGTTTTCCTCCGCTGTAACCCTGCTTTTCTTGGTTTTCCTCCGCACTTATTCCGCCTTTCTTGGTTTTCCTCCGCTCTAACGTCGCTTTTCTTGGTTTTCCTCCGCTCTAACCCCGATTATCTTTGTGTTCCTCCGCTCTAACCCCGCTTTTCTTGGTTTTCCTCCACTCTAACCCCGCTTTTCTTGGTTTTGATCCGCTCTAACCCCGCTTTTCTTGGTTTTCCTCAGCTCTAACTTTACTTTTCTTGGTTTTCCTCCGCACTAACCCTGCTTTTCTTGGTTTTCCTTTGCACTAACCCTGCTTTTCTTGGTTTTCCTCTGCTCTATCACCTCTTTTCTTGGTTTTCCTACGCTCTAACACCAAATTTCTTGGTTTTTCTCCACTCTAACCATGCTTTTTTCGGATTTCTGCTGCTGTAACCGCGCTTTTCTTCGTTTTTTTCCTCTCTAACTTCTTTTTCTTGGTTTTCCTCTGCTCTAACTTAGCTTTTCTTGGTTTTCCTCCACTCTAACCCCGCTTTTCTTGGTTTTCCTCCACTCTAACCCCGCTTTTCTTGGTTTTCCTCCGCTCTAACCCTGCTTTTCTTAGTTATCCTCCGCTCTAACCCCGCTTTTCTTGGTTTTCCTCAGTTCTAACTTTTCTTTTCTTGGTTTTCCTTTGCTCTAACCCCGCTTTTCTTGGTTTTCCTTTGCACTAACCCTGCTTTTCTTGGATTTCCTCCGCTCTAACACCGCTTTTCTTGGTTTTCCTTTGCTCTAACCCCTCTTTTCTTTGCTTTCCTCCGCACTAACCCTGCTTTTCTTGGTTTTTCTCCGCTCTAACCCAGCTTTTCATGGTTTTTCTCCACTCTAACCATGCTTTTCTCGGATTTCTGCTGCTCTAACACCGCTTTTCTTCGTTTTTTTTTCTCTAACTTCTTTTTCTTGGTTTTCCTCCGCTCTAACCCCGCTTTTCTTGCTTTTCCTCCGCTCTAACCCTGCTTTTCTTGGTTTTTCTCCACTCAAACCCAGCTTTTCATGGTTTTTCTCCACTCTAACCATGCTTTTCTCGGATTTCTGCTGCTCTAACACCGCTTTTCTTCGTTTTTTTCCTCTCTAACTTCTTTTTCTTGGTTTTCCTCCGCTCTAACCCCGCTTTTCTTGGTAATCCTCCGTACTAACCACGCTTTTCTTGGTTTTCCTCAGCTCTAACTTTTCTTTTCTTGGTTTTCCTCCGCTCTAACCCCGCTTTTCTTGGTTTTCCTTTGCACTAACCCTGCTTTTCTTGGATTTCCTCCGCTCTAACACCGCTTTTCTTGGTTTTCCTCCGCTCTATCACCGCTTTTCTTGGTTTTTCTACGCTCTAACTTTACTTTTATTGGCTTTTCTCCACTCTAACCATGCTTTCCTTGGATTTCCTCCTATCTAACCCCGCTTTTCTTAGTTTTCCTCTGCTCTAACCCCGCTTTTCTTGGTTTTCCTCAGCTCTAACACCACTTTTCAAGCTTTTCCTCCGCTCTAACCCCGATTTACTTGGTTTTCCTCCGCTCTAACCCTGCTTTTCTTGGTTTTTCTCTGCTCTAACCCCGTTTTCTTCTTTTTCCTCCCTTCTATCCTTGCTTTTCTTGGTTTTTCTCCGCTCTAACCCCGTTTCTCTTGGTTTTCCTCCGCTCTATACACCGCTTTTCTTGGTTTTCCTTTGCTCTAACACCGCTTTTCTTGGTTTTCCTCCGCTCTAACCGCGCTTTTATTGGTTTTCCTCCGCTCTAACCCCTCTTTTCATGCTTTTCCTCCACTCTAACCACTATTTTCTTGGTTGTCCTCGGAACTTTTCTTCGTTTTTTTCCTCTCTAACTTCATTTTCTTGGTTTTCCTCCGATCTAACCCTGCCTTTCTTGGTTTTCCTCCGCTCTAACTTTGCTTTCCTTGGTTTTCCTCCGCTCTAACCCCGCTTTTCTTTGTTTTCCTCCTCTCTAACCCCGCTTTTCTTGGTTATCCTCCGCTCTAACCCCGCTTTTCTTGGTTTTCCTCCGCTCTAACCCCGCTTTTCTTTGTTTTCCTCAGATCTAACTTTACTTTTCTTGGTTTTCCTCCGCTCTAACCCTGCTTTTCTTGGTTTTCCTTTGCACTAACCCTGCTTTTCTTGGTTTTCCTCCGCTCTAACACCGTTTTTCTTGGTTTTCCTCCGCTCTATCACCGCTTTTCTTGGTTTTTCTCCACTCTAACCATGCTTTTCTTGGATTTCCTTTGCTCTAACCCCGCTTTTCTTGGTTTTTCTCCGCTCTAACCTTGCTTTTCTTGGTTATCCTCCGCTCTAACCCCGCTTTTCTTGGTTTTCCTCCGCTCTAACCCTGCTTTTCTTGGTTTTCCTCCGCTCTAACTTCGCTTTTCTTGGTTTTCCTCCTTTCTAACCCCACTTTTCTTGGTTTTCCACCTCTCTAATCCCGCTTCTCTTGGTTTTTCTCCACTCTAACCCAGCTTTTCTTGGTTTTTCTCCACTCTAACCCTGCTTTTCTTGGTTTTCCTCCGCTCTAACTTCGCTTTTCTTGGTTTTCCTCCTTTCTAACCCCACTTTTCTTGGTTTTCCACCTCTCTAATCCCGCTTCTCTTGGTTTTTCTCCACTCTAACCCAGCTTTTCTTGGTTTTTCTCCACTCTAACCATGTTTTTCATGGATTTCTGCTGCTCTAACCGCTCTTTTCTGTCTTTTCCTCCTCTCTTATTTCTTTATATTGGTTTTGCTCCGCTCTAACCCCGATTATCTTGGTTTTCCTCCGCTCTAACCCTGCTTTTCTTCGTTTTCCTCTGCTCTAACCCCGCTTTTCTAGATTTGCTTTTCCATTGACCCTGCTTTTCTTGGTTTTCCTCCGCTCTAACCTTGCTTTTCTTGGTTTTCCTCCGCTCTATCACCGCTTTTCTTGGTTTTCCTACGCTCTAACACCACTTTTCTTGCTTTTACTCCGCTCTATCACTGCTTTTCTTGGTTTTCCTATGCTCTAACTTCGCTTTTCTTGGTTTTCCTCCTTTCTAACCCAGCTTTTTTGGTTTTCCTCCGCTCTAATCCCGCTTCTCTTGGTTTTTCTCCACTCTTACCCAGCTTTTCTTGGTTTTCCTCCGCTCTAACCCCGCTTTTCTTGGTTTTTATCCACTGTAACCCAGCTTTTCATGGTTTTTCTCCACTCTACCCATGCTTTTCTCGGATTTCTGCTGCTCTAACCACGCTTTTCTTCGTTTTCTTCCGTTCTAACTCTGCTTTTCTTGGTTTTCCTCCGCTCTAACCCCGATTATCTTGCTTTTACTCCGCTCTATCACTGCTTTTCTTGGTTTTCCTATGCTCTAACTTCGCTTTTCTTGGTTTTCCTCCTTTCTAACCCCGCTTTTCTTGGTTTTCCTCCGCTCTAATCCCGCTTCTCTTGGTTTTTCTCCACTCTAACCATGCTTTTCTTGGATTTCTGCTGCTCTAACCTCGTTTTTCTGTCTTTTTCTCCTCTCTTAGTTCTTTTTATTGGTTTTCCTCCGCTCTAACCCCGATTATCTTGGTTTTCCTACGTTCTAACCCCGCTTTTCTTGGTTTTCCTACGCTCTAACACCACTTTTCTTGGATTTTCTCCACTCTATCCATGCTTTTCATGGATTTGTGCTGCTCTAACCGCTCTTTTCTGTCTTTTCCTCCTGTCTTTGTTCTTTATATTGGTTTTGCTCCGCAATAACCCCGATTATCTTGGTTTTCCTCCGCTCTAACCCCTTTTTTCTTGGTTTTCTTCCGTTCTAACTTCGCTTTTCTTGGTTTTCCTCCGCTCTAACTTCGCATTTCCTAGTTTTCCTCCTCTCTAACCCTGCTCTTCTTGGTTTTCCTCCACTCTAACCCCGATTTTCTTGGTTTTCCTCCGATCTAACCAAGCTTTTCTTGGTTTTCCTCCGCTCTAACCAAGCTTTTCTTGGTTTTCCTCCGCTCTAACCCTGCTTTTCTTGGTTTTCCTCCAATCAAACCCCGCTTTTCTTGGTTTTCCTCCGCTCTAACACCGCTTTTCTTCGTTTTCCTCTGCTCTAACCCCGCTTTTCTAGATTTTCTTTTCCACTGACCCTGCTTTTCTTGGTTTTCCTCCGCTCTAACCTTGCTTTTCTTGGTTTTCCTCCGCTCTATCACCGCTTTTCTTGGTTTTCCTACGCTCTAAGATGACTTTTCTTGCTTTTCCTCCGCTCTATCACCGCTTTTCTTGTTTTCCTACGCTCTAGCTTCGCTTTTCTTGGTTTTCCTCCTTTCTAACGCCGCTTTTCTTGGTTTTCCTCCGCTCTAATCCCGCTTCTCCTGGTTTTCCTCAGCTCTTACTTTTCTTTTCTTGGTTTTCCTCCGCTCTAACCCCAATTTTCTTGGTTTTCCTTTGCACTAACCCTGCTTTTCTTGGATTTCCTCCGCTCTAACACCGCTTTTCTTGGTTTTCCTCCGCTCTATCACCGCTTTTCTTGGTTTTCCTACGCTCTAACTTTGCTTTTCTTGGTTTTTCTCCACTCTAACCATAAATTGAGAGACCTTAAATTAAGCTGGAAACAATAATGTGTGGGAGGCGTGGAATTGGGGGGGCGTGCTTTAAAAGGGGGAGGAATTTAAATGTGGGGTTCTAAAATAAGGGGGACATTGAAATGGAGGTGTTTTAAAATGGGAGGAGTCCCTTAAATCGGGGGGATTGATATAAATGTGTAAGTGTTCGTTAATTTGGGGGACACCATAAAAAGGGAGGGACTTAAAGGGGGTGGGCTAAAATGGGAGGAGTTCTTTAAATGGGGGGGTGTACTTAAATGGGTGGACACTATAATGTGTGAAGGGGGTCAAAATGGGGAAGGACGTTAAAAAGGGAGGAAGAGCCTTAAATGCGAGGGTTGATAAAATGGGGGGGTTTCGATTTTTTGTCTGATTTAGGGTATTTTGTGTCTGATTTGGAGTACCCCTACTTATTTCTCCCCAGTGGAAAGAGAACTGCTAGATAGAGTGCTAGGAGTTGTGCTTTCAGCAAGAAAAGAAGTTGAGGACAAAAGTGCTCCTTTCCGGGCTACAGAGAGAAACCCCCCTCAGCGGAAGAAAGCAGCCGGCTAAAGTCGCACTTTTTCGGCTACCGATTTGTCCGCAACCGCTCTTTTCTCTCTCAAGCGGCATTCCCAGGGAACCGTGATACCAACATCTCCGTTGCACTCGGGGAGTGCCTCTTCAGCCTTCTAAAGGACTCCTCCCATTTTAAACACGGGAGCCGGCTGAAGAGGCTCTTAAAATGGGGGGTGGTGTTTAAATGTGGAGGGTCTTTAAATGGGGGGGACCGCAAAAAATGGGGGGCGGTCCAAAAAATGGGGGGAGATCTTAAATTGAGCTGGAAACAATAATGGGTGGGAGGCGTTGAAATGGGGGGGCGTCCATTAAAAGGGGGAGGAATTTAAATGTGGTGTTCTAAAATAGAGGGGGACATTGAAATGGAGGTGTTTTAAAATGGGAGGAGTCCCTTAAATCGGGGGGATTGATATAAATGTGTAAGTGTTCGTTAATTTGGGGGAGACCATAAAAAGGGAGGGACTTAAAGGGGGTGGGCTAAAATGGGAGGAGTTCTTTAAATGGGGGGTGTACTTAAATGGGTGGACACTATAATGTGTGAAGGGGGTCAAAATGGGGAAGGACGTTAAAAAGGGAGGGGGAGCCTTAAATGGAAGGGTTGATAAAATGGGGGGGTTTCGATTTTTTGTCTGATTTAGGGTATTTTGTGTCTGATTTGGAGTACCCCTACTTATTTCTCCCCAGTGGAAAGAGAACTGCTAGATAGAGTGCTAGGAGTTGTGCTTTCAGCAAGAAAAGAAGTTGAGGACAAAAGTGCTCCTTTCCGGGCTACAGAGAGAAACCCCCCTCAGCGGAAGAAAGCAGCCGGCTAAAGTCGCACTTTTTCGGCTACCGATTTGTCCGCAACCGCTCTTTTCTCTCTCAAGCGGCATTCCCAGGGAACCGTGATACCAACATCTCCGTTGCACTCCGGGAGTGCCTCTTCAGCCTTCTAAAGGACTCCTCCCATTTTAAAGACGGGAGCCGGCTGAAGAGGCTCTTAAAATGGGGGGAGGTGTTTCAATGTGGAGGGTCTTTAAATGGGGGGGACCGTAAAAAATGGGGGCGGTCCAAAAAATGGGGGGAGATCTTAAATTGAGCTGGAAACAATAATGGGTGGGAGGCGTTGAAATGGGGGGGCGTCATTTAAAAGGGGGAGGAATTTAAATGTGGGGTTCTAAAAGAGAGGGGGACATTGAAATGGAGGTGTTTTAAAATGGGAGGAGTCCCTTAAATTGGGGGGATTTATATAAATGTGTAAGTGTTCGTTAATTTGGGGGAGACCTTAAAAAGGGAGGGACTTAAAGGGGGTGGGCTAAAATGGGAGGAGTTCTTTAAATGGGGGGGTGTACTTAAATGGGTGGACACTATAATGTGTGAAGAGGGTGAAAATGGGGAAGGACGTTAAAAAGGGTGGGGGAGCCTTAAATGGGAGGGTTGATAAAATGGGGGGGTTTCGATTTTTTGTCTGATTTAGGGTATTTTGTGTCTGATTTGGAGTACCCCTACTTATTTCTCTCCAGTGGAAAGAGTACTGCTAGATAGAGTGCTAGGAGTTGTGCTTTCAGCAAGAAAAGAAGTTGAGGACAAAAGTGCTCCTTTCCGGGCTACAGAGAGAAACCCCCCTCAGCGGAAGAAAGCAGCCGGCTAAAGTCGCACTTTTTCGGCTACCGATTTGTCCGCAACCGCTCTTTTCTCACTCAAGCGGCATTCCCAGGGAACCGTGATATCAACATCTCCGTTGCACTCGGGGAGTGCCTCTTCAGACTTCTAAAGGACTCCTCCCATTTTAAACACGGGAGCCGGCTGAAGAGGCTCTTAAAATGGGGGGAGGTGTTTCAATGTGGAGGGTCTTTAAATGGGGGGGACCGTAAAAAATGGGGGGCGGTCCAAAAAATGGGGGGAGATCTTAAATTGAGCTGGAAACAATAATGGGTGGGAGGCGTTGAAATGGGGGGGCGTCATTTAAAAGGGGGAGGAATTTAAATGTGGGGTTCTAAAAGAGAGGGGGACATTGAAATGGAGGTGTTTTAAAATGGGAGGAGTCCCTTAAATTGGGGGGATTTATATAAATGTGTAAGTGTTCGTTAATTTGGGGGAGACCATAAAAAGGGAGGGACTTAAAGGGGGTGGGTTAAAATCAGAGGAGTTCTTTAAATGGGGGCGTGTACTTAAATGGGTGGACACTATAATGTGTGAAGGGGGTCAAAATGGGGAAGGACGTTAAAAAGGGAGGGGGAGCCTTAAATGGGAGGGTTGATAAAATGGGGGGGTTTCGATTTTTTGTCTGATTTAGAGTATTTTGTGTCTGATTTGGAGTACCCCTACTTATTTCTCCCCAGTGGAAAGAGAACTGCTAGATAGAGTGCTAGGAGTTGTGCTTTCAGCAAGAAAAGAAGTTGAGGACAAAAGTGCTCCTTTCCGGGCTACAGAGAGAAACCCCCCTCAGCGGAAGAAAGCAGCCGGCTAAAGTCGCACTTTTTAGGCTACCGATTTGTCCGCAACCGCTCTTTTCTCTCTCAAGCGGCATTCCCAGGGAACCGTGATACCAACATCTCCGTTGCACTCGAGTGCCTCTTCAGCCTTCTAAAGGACTCCTCCCATTTTAAAGACGGGAGCCGGCTGAAGAGGCTCTTAAAATGGGGGGAGGTGTTTCAATGTGGAGGGTCTTTAAATGGGGGGGACCGTAAAAAATGGGGGCGGTCCAAAAAATGGGGGGAGATCTTAAATTGAGCTGGAAACAATAATGGGTGGGAGGCGTTGAAATGGGGGGGCGTCATTTAAAAGGGGGAGGAATTTAAATGTGGGGTTCTAAAAGAGAGGGGGACATTGAAATGGAGGTGTTTTAAAATGGGAGGAGTCCCTTAAATTGGGGGGATTTATATAAATGTGTAAGTGTTCGTTAATTTGGGGGAGACCTTAAAAAGGGAGGGACTTAAAGGGGGTGGGCTAAAATGGGAGGAGTTCTTTAAATGGGGGGGTGTACTTAAATGGGTGGACACTATAATGTGTGAAGAGGGTGAAAATGGGGAAGGACGTTAAAAAGGGTGGGGGAGCCTTAAATGGGAGGGTTGATAAAATGGGGGGGTTTCGATTTTTTGTCTGATTTAGGGTATTTTGTGTCTGATTTGGAGTACCCCTACTTATTTCTCTCCAGTGGAAAGAGTACTGCTAGATAGAGTGCTAGGAGTTGTGCTTTCAGCAAGAAAAGAAGTTGAGGACAAAAGTGCTCCTTTCCGGGCTACAGAGAGAAACCCCCCTCAGCGGAAGAAAGCAGCCGGCTAAAGTCGCACTTTTTAGGCTACCGATTTGTCCGCAACCGCTCTTTTCTCTCTCAAGCGGCATTCCCAGGGAACCGTGATACCAACATCTCCGTTGCACTCGGGGAGTGCCTCTTCAGCCTTCGAAAGGACTCATCCGATTTTAAAGACGGGAGCCGGCTGAAGAGGCTCTTAAAATGGGGGGAGGTGTTTCAATGTGGAGGGTCTTTAAATGGGGGGGACCGTAAAAAATGGGGGGCGGTCCAAAAAATGGGGGGAGATCTTAAATTGAGCTGGAAACAATAATGGGTGGGAGGCGTTGAAATGGGGGGGCGTCATTTAAAAGGGGGAGGAATTTAAATGTGGGGTTCTAAAAGAGAGGGGGACATTGAAATGGAGGTGTTTTAAAATGGGAGGAGTCCCTTAAATTGGGGGGATTTATATAAATGTGTAAGTGTTCGTTAATTTGGGGGAGACCTTAAAAAGGGAGGGACTTAAAGGGGGTGGGCTAAAATGGGAGGAGTTCTTTAAATGGGGGGGTGTACTTAAATGGGTGGACACTATAATGTGTGAAGGGGGTCAAAATGGGGAAGGACGTTAAAAAGGGAGGGGGAGCCTTAAATGGGAGGGTTGATAAAATGGGGGGGTTTCGATTTTTTGTCTGATTTAGAGTATTTTGTGTCTGATTTGGAGTACCCCTACTTATTTCTCCCCAGTGGAAAGAGAACTGCTAGATAGAGTGCTAGGAGTTGTGCTTTCAGCAAGAAAAGAAGTTGAGGACAAAAGTGCTCCTTTCCGGGCTACAGAGAGAAACCCCCCTCAGCGGAAGAAAGCAGCCGGCTAAAGTCGCACTTTTTAGGCTACCGATTTGTCCGCAACCGCTCTTTTCTCTCTCAAGCGGCATTCCCAGGGAACCGTGATACCAACATCTCCGTTGCACTCGAGTGCCTCTTCAGCCTTCTAAAGGACTCCTCCCATTTTAAAGACGGGAGCCGGCTGAAGAGGCTCTTAAAATGGGGGGAGGTGTTTCAATGTGGAGGGTCTTTAAATGGGGGGCACCGTAAAAAATGGGGGGCGGTCCAAAAAATGGGGGGAGATCTTAAATTGAGCTGGAAACAATAATGGGTGGGAGGCGTTGAAATGGGGGGGCGTCATTTAAAAGGGGGAGGAATTTAAATGTGGGGTTCTAAAAGAGAGGGGGACATTGAAATGGAGGTGTTTTAAAATGGGAGGAGTCCCTTAAATTGGGGGGATTTATATAAATGTGTAAGTGTTCGTTAATTTGGGGGAGACCTTAAAAAGGGAGGGACTTAAAGGGGGTGGGCTAAAATGGGAGGAGTTCTTTAAATGGGGGGGTGTACTTAAATGGGTGGACACTATAATGTGTGAAGAGGGTGAAAATGGGGAAGGACGTTAAAAAGGGTGGGGGAGCCTTAAATTGGAGGGTTGATAAAATGGGGGGGTTTCGATTTTTTGTCTGATTTAGGGTATTTTGTGTCTGATTTGGAGTACCCCTACTTATTTCTCTCCAGTGGAAAGAGTACTGCTAGATAGAGTGCTAGGAGTTGTGCTTTCAGCAAGAAAAGAAGTTGAGGACAAAAGTGCTCCTTTCCGGGCTACAGAGAGAAACCCCCCTCAGCGGAAGAAAGCAGCCGGCTAAAGTCGCACTTTTTCGGCTACCGATTTGTCCGCAACCGCTCTTTTCTCACTCAAGCGGCATTCCCAGGGAACCGTGATATCAACATCTCCGTTGCACTCGGGGAGTGCCTCTTCAGACTTCTAAAGGACTCCTCCCATTTTAAAGACGGGAGCCGGCTGAAGAGGCTCTTAAAATGGGGGGAGGTGTTTCAATGTGGAGGGTCTTTAAATGGGGGGGACCGTAAAAAATGGGGGGCGGTCCAAAAAATGGGGGGAGATCTTAAATTGAGCTGGAAACAATAATGGGTGGGAGGCGTTGAAATGGGGGGGCGTCATTTAAAAGGGGGAGGAATTTAAATGTGGGGTTCTAAAAGAGAGGGGGACATTGAAATGGAGGTGTTTTAAAATGGGAGGAGTCCCTTAAATTGGGGGGATTTATATAAATGTGTAAGTGTTCGTTAATTTGGGGGAGACCATAAAAAGGGAGGGACTTAAAGGGGGTGGGTTAAAATCAGAGGAGTTCTTTAAATGGGGGCGTGTACTTAAATGGGTGGACACTATAATGTGTGAAGGGGGTCAAAATGGGGAAGGACGTTAAAAAGGGAGGGGGAGCCTTAAATGGGAGGGTTGATAAAATGGGGGGGTTTCGATTTTTTGTCTGATTTAGAGTATTTTGTGTCTGATTTGGAGTACCCCTACTTATTTCTCCCCAGTGGAAAGAGAACTGCTAGATAGAGTGCTAGGAGTTGTGCTTTCAGCAAGAAAAGAAGTTGAGGACAAAAGTGCTCCTTTCCGGGCTACAGAGAGAAACCCCCCTCAGCGGAAGAAAGCAGCCGGCTAAAGTCGCACTTTTTAGGCTACCGATTTGTCCGCAACCGCTCTTTTCTCTCTCAAGCGGCATTCCCAGGGAACCGTGATACCAACATCTCCGTTGCACTCGAGTGCCTCTTCAGCCTTCTAAAGGACTCCTCCCATTTTAAAGACGGGAGCCGGCTGAAGAGGCTCTTAAAATGGGGGGAGGTGTTTCAATGTGGAGGGTCTTTAAATGGGGGGGACCGTAAAAAATGGGGGCGGTCCAAAAAATGGGGGGAGATCTTAAATTGAGCTGGAAACAATAATGGGTGGGAGGCGTTGAAATGGGGGGGCGTCATTTAAAAGGGGGAGGAATTTAAATGTGGGGTTCTAAAAGAGAGGGGGACATTGAAATGGAGGTGTTTTAAAATGGGAGGAGTCCCTTAAATTGGGGGGATTTATATAAATGTGTAAGTGTTCGTTAATTTGGGGGAGACCTTAAAAAGGGAGGGACTTAAAGGGGGTGGGCTAAAATGGGAGGAGTTCTTTAAATGGGGGGGTGTACTTAAATGGGTGGACACTATAATGTGTGAAGAGGGTGAAAATGGGGAAGGACGTTAAAAAGGGTGGGGGAGCCTTAAATTGGAGGGTTGATAAAATGGGGGTGTTTCGATTTTTTGTCTGATTTAGGGTATTTTGTGTCTGATTTGGAGTACCCCTACTTATTTCTCTCCAGTGGAAAGAGTACTGCTAGATAGAGTGCTAGGAGTTGTGCTTTCAGCAAGAAAAGAAGTTGAGGACAAAAGTGCTCCTTTCCGGGCTACAGAGAGAAACCCCCCTCAGCGGAAGAAAGCAGCCGGCTAAAGTCGCACTTTTTCGGCTACCGATTTGTCCGCAACCGCTCTTTTCTCACTCAAGCGGCATTCCCAGGGAACCGTGATATCAACATCTCCGTTGCACTCGGGGAGTGCCTCTTCAGCCTTCTAAAGGACTCCTCCCATTTTAAAGACGGGAGCCGGCTGAAGAGGCTCTTAAAATGGGGGGAGGTGTTTCAATGTGGAGGGTCTTTAAATGGGGGGGACCGTAAAAAATGGGGGGCGGTCCAAAAAATGGGGGGAGATCTTAAATTGAGCTGGAAACAATAATGGGTGGGAGGCGTTGAAATGGGGGGGCGTCATTTAAAAGGGGGAGGAATTTAAATGTGGGGTTCTAAAAGAGAGGGGGACATTGAAATGGAGGTGTTTTAAAATGGGAGGAGTCCCTTAAATTGGGGGGATTTATATAAATGTGTAAGTGTTCGTTAATTTGGGGGAGACCATAAAAAGGGAGGGACTTAAAGGGGGTGGGTTAAAATCAGAGGAGTTCTTTAAATGGGGGCGTGTACTTAAATGGGTGGACACTATAATGTGTGAAGGGGGTCAAAATGGGGAAGGACGTTAAAAAGGGAGGGGGAGCCTTAAATGGGAGGGTTGATAAAATGGGGGGGTTTCGATTTTTTGTCTGATTTAGAGTATTTTGTGTCTGATTTGGAGTACCCCTACTTATTTCTCCCCAGTGGAAAGAGAACTGCTAGATAGAGTGCTAGGAGTTGTGCTTTCAGCAAGAAAAGAAGTTGAGGACAAAAGTGCTCCTTTCCGGGCTACAGAGAGAAACCCCCCTCAGCGGAAGAATGCAGCCGGCTAAAGTCGCACTTCTTCGGCTACCGATTTGTCTGCAACCGCTCTTTTCTCTCTCAAGCGGCATTCCCAGGGAACCGTGATTCCAACATCTTCGTTGCACTCGGGGAGTGCCTCTTCAGCCTTCGAAAGGACTCCTCCCATTTTAAAGACGGGAGCCGGCTGAAGAGGCTCTTAAAATGGGGGAGGTGTTTAAATGTGGAGGGTCTTTAAATGGGGGGCACCGTAAAAAATGGGGGGCGGTCCAAAAAATGGGGGGAGACCTTAAATTGAGCTGGAAACAATAATGGGTGGGAGGCGTTGAAATGGGGGGGCGTCATTTAAAAGGGGGAGGAATTTAAATGTGGGGTTCTAAAATAGAGGGGGACATTGAAATGGAGGTGTTTTAAAATGGGAGGAGTCCCTTAAATTGGGGGGATTTATATAAATGTGTGTTCATTAATTTGGGGGACACCATAAAAAGGGAGGGACTTAAAGGGGGTGGGTTAAAATGGGAAGAGTTCTTTAAATGTGGGGGTGTCCTTAAATGGGGGGGTACTTAAATGCAGTGGGTCCTTCAATGGGGGGGTGGCTATAAATGGGTGGGTGCCGTTTAAATGGGGGGGAGGATTTAAAAGGGTGAGGATAATTTAACTGGGGGTTCCATGTCCATAAAGGACTTGGAGAGGGACATAATGGGGTGGGAGGGGGGTTCATAAAATGGCCAAGGTTTGATAAAATCTTGTTCCTTTCCTGTTCAGTTTCCGATGTATATCAAACTAATATCAGGACTTACACCAGAAAAAATTGTCTTCTCTCTTAGGTATCACTCTTGAATCTTGCAAAAAATTCATTTTCTTACCAAGACAAAGCTTTTCATCATTACAAGTAGATTTTCTACCCAAAAAAGTGCTTTTCATCCCCAATAGAAATCCTTTTCTCTACTAATGGTCCCTTGTAGCAACATATGAAACACTGTTATTGGAACATTATGTTATTTCTCCACTCTAACCCAGCTTTTCATGGTTTTCCTCCGCTGTAACTTCGCTTTTCTTGGTTTTTCTCCGCTCTAACCCCGTTTCTCTTGGTTTTCCTCCGCTCTAACCTTGATTATCTTGGCTTTCCTCCGCTCTAACCCCGCTTTTCTTGGTTTTCCTCCGCTCCAACCTCGCTATTCTGGGTTTTACTCAGCTCTAACTTCGCTTTTCTTGGTTTTCCTCTGCTCTACCCAGCTTCTCTTGGTTTTTCTCCACTCTAACCATGCTTTTCTTGGATTTCCGCTGCTCTAACTTCGCTTTTTTTCCTCCGTTCTAACCCTGCTTTTCAGGGCTTTCCTCCGCCCTAACCCCGCTTTTCTTGGTTTGCCGCCGCTCTGCCATCGCTTTTCTTGGATTTCCTCCGCTCTAACCCCGCTTTTCTTGGTTTTCCTCCGCTCTAACCCCGCTTTTCTTGGTTTTAGTCCACTCTAACCACGCTTTTCATAGTTTCATAGTTTCATAATTTCGTGCGGGTTGGAAGGGACTTTAGAGATCATCGAGTCCGGCCCCCGGGATTCGAGCCTCTGTGTAGCAAAGCGGCACTTCTACCACTTGCGTCACAGGTGGGATTCGAACTCCGGGCCCCAGTGTTGCATGGCGGCATCTTTAACCACTGCGCCACCGGGGCACACTTGGATTTCTGCTGCTCTAACCGCGCTTTTCTTTGTTTTCTTTCTCTCTAACTTCTTTTTATTGGTTTTCCTCCGCTCTAACCCCGATTATCTTGGTTTTCCTGCTCTCTAAACCTGCTTTTCTTGGTTTTCTTCCGTTCTAACTCTGCTTTTCTTGGTTTTCCTCCGCTCTAACCCAGCTTTTCTTGGTTTTCCTCCGCTCTAACCCCGCTTTTCTTGGTTTTCCTTCACTCTAACCTTGATTATATTGGTTTTCCGCCGCTCTACCATCGCTTTTCTTGGTTTTCCTCCGCTCTAAGTTCACTTTTCTCGGTTTTCCTCCTCTCTAATCCCGCTTTTCTTGGTTTCCCCCCGCTCTAACCCAGCTTTTCTTGGTTTTCCTCCGCTCTAACCCCGCTTTTCTTGGTTTTCCTCCGCTCTAACCCAGCTTTCCTTGGTTTTCTTCCGCTCTAACCCCGCTTTTCTTGGTTTTCCTCCTTTCTAACCCAGCTTTTCTTGGTTTTCCTCTGCTCTAACCCCGCTTTTCCTGGTTTTAGTCCACTCTAACCACGTTTTTCATAGTTTCATAGTTTCATAATTTCGTGCGGGTTGGAAGGGACTTTAGAGATCATCGAGTCCGGCCCCCGGGATTCGAGCCTCTGTGTAGCAAAGCGGCACTTCTACCACTTGCGTCACAGGTGGGATTCGAACTCCGGGCCCCAGTGTTGCATGGCGGCATCTTTAACCACTGCGCCACCGGGGCACACTTGGATTTCTGCTGCTCTAACCGCGCTTTTCTTTGTTTTCTTCCTCTCTAACTTCTTTTTATTGGTTTTCCTCCGCTCTAACCCCGATTATCTTGGTTTTCCTGCTCTCTAAACCCGCTTTTTTTGGTTTTCTTCCGTTCTAACTCTGCTTTTCTTGGTTTTCCTCCGCTCTAACCCCTCATTTCTTGGTTTTCATCCACATAAACCTCTCTTTTCTTGGTTTTCCTCCGCTCTAACCCAGCTTTTCTTGGTTTTCCTCCGCTCTAACCCCGCTTTTCTTGGTTTTCCTCCGCTCCAACCTCGCTATTCTGGGTTTTACTCCGCTCTAACTTCGCTTTTCTGCGTTTTCCTCCGCCCTAACCCCCTTTTCTTCGCTTTCCTCCGCTCTAACCCCGCTTTTCTTTGTTTTCCGCCGCTCTACCATCGCTTTTCTTGGTTTTCCTCCACTCTAACCCCGCTTTTCTTGGTTTTCCTCCGCTCTAACCCCGCTTTTCTTGGTTTTCCTCCGCTCTAACCCAGCTTTTCTTGGTTTTTCTCCACTCTAACCATGCTTTTCTTGGTTTTCCGCTGCTCTAACTTCGCTTTCCTTGGTTTCCTTCCGCTCTAACCCCGCTTTTCTTGGTTTTCCTCCTTTCTAACCTCGCTTTTCTTGGTTTTCCTCTGCTCTAACCCCGCTTTTCCTGGTTTTAGTCCACTCTAACCACGCTTTTCATAGTTTCATAGTTTCATAATTTCGTGCGCGTTGGAAGGGACTTTAGAGATCATCGAGACCGGCCCCCGGGATTCGAGCCTCTGTGTAGCAGAGCGGCACTTCTACCACTTGCGCCACAGGGGGGATTCGAACTCCGGGCCCCAGTGTTGCATGGCAGCATCTTTAACCACTGCGCCACCGGGGCACACTTGGATTTCTGCTGCTCTAACCGCGCTTTTCTTTGTTTTCTTCCTCTCTAACTTCTTTTTATTGGTTTTCCTCCGCTCTAACCCCGATTATCTTGGTTTTCCTGCTCTCTAAACCCGCTTTTTTTGGTTTTCTTCCGTTCTAACTCTGCTTTTCTTGGTTTTCCTCCGCTCTAACCCCTCATTTCTTGGTTTTCATCCGCATGAACCTCTCTTTTCTTGGTTTTCCTCCGCTCTAATCCCGCTTTTCTTGGTTTTCCCCCGCTCTAACCCCGCTTTTCTTGGTTTTCCTCCGCTCTAACCCATGCTTTTCTTGGTTTTTCTCCACTCTAACCATGCTTTTCTTGGATTTCCGCTGTTCTAACTTCGCTTTACTTTTTTCCTCTTCCGCTCTAACCCAGTTTCTCTTGATTTTCCTCCGCTCTAACCTTGATTATCTTGGCTTTCCTCCGCTCTAACCCCGCTTTTCTGGGCTTTCCTCCGCCCTAACCCCCTTTTCTTGGTTTTCCTCCGCTCTAACCCCGCTTTTCTTGGTTTTCCGCCGCTCTACCATCGCTTTTCTTGGATTTCCTCCGCTCTAACCCCGCTTTTCTTGGTTTTCCTCCTTTCTAACCTCGCTTTTCTTGGTTTTAGTCCACTCTAACCACGTTTTTCATAGTTTCATAGTTTCGTGCGGGTTGGAAGGGACTTTAGAGATCATCGAGTCCGGCCCCCGGGATTCGAGCCTCTCTGTAGCAGAGCGGCACTTCTACCACTTGCGCCACAGGGGGGATTCGAACTCCGGGCCCCAGTGTTGCATGGCGGCATCTTTAACCACTGCGCCACCGGGGCACACTTGGATTTCTGCTGCTCTAACCGCGCTTTTCTTTGTTTTCTTCCTCTCTAACTTCTTTTTATTGGTTTTCCTCCGCTCTAACCCCGATTATCTTGGTTTTCCTGCTCTCTAAACCCGCTTTTCTTGGTTTTCTTCCGTTCTAACTCTCTTTTTCTTGGTTTTCCTCCGCTCTAACCCCTCATTTCTTGGTTTTCATCCGCATGAACCTCTCTTTTCTTGGTTTTCCTCCGCTCTAATCCCGCTTTTCTTGGTTTTCCCCCGCTCTAACCCCGCTTTTCTTGGTTTTCCTCCGCTCTAACCCAGCTTTTCTTGGTTTTTCTCCACTCTAACCATGCTTTTCTTGGATTTCCGCTGCTCTAACTTTGCTTTACTTTTATCCTCTTCCGCTCTAACCCAGTTTCTCTTGATTTTCCTCCGCTCTAACCTTGATTATCTTGGCTTTCCTCCGCTCTAACCCCGCTTTTCTGGACTTTCCTCCGCCCTAACCCCCTTTTCGTGGTTCTCCTCCGCTCTAACCCCGCTTTTCTTGGTTTTCCGCCGCTCTACCATCGCTTTTCTTGGATTTCCTCCGCTCTAACCCCGCTTTTCTTGGTTTTCCTCCGCTCTAACCCAGCTTTTCTTGGTTTTTCTCCACTCTAACCATGCTTTTCTTGGATTTCCGCTGCTCTAACTTCGCTTTCCTTGGTTTTCTTCCGCTCTAATTCCGCTTTTCTTGGTTTTCCTCCTTTCTAACCTCGCTTTTCTTGGTTTTAGTCCACTCTAACCACGTTTTTCATAGTTTCATAGTTTCGTGCGGGTTGGAAGGGACTTTAGAGATCATCGAGTCCGGCCCCCGGGATTCGAGCCTCTGTGTAGCAGAGCGGCACTTCTACCACTTGCGCCACAGGGGGGATTCGAACTCCGGGCCCCAGTGTTGCATGGCGGCATCTTTAACCACTGCGCCACCGGGGCACACTTGGATTTCTGCTGCTCTAACCGCGCTTTTCTTTGTTTTCTTCCTCTCTAACTTCTTTTTATTGGTTTTCCTCCGCTCTAACCCCGATTATCTTGGTTTTCCTGCTCTCTAAACCCGCTTTTCTTGGTTTTCTTCCGTTCTAACTCTCCTTTTCTTGGTTTTCCTCCGCTCTAACCCCTCATTTCTTGGTTTTCATCCGCATGAACCTCTCTTTTCTTGGTTTTCCTCCGCTCTAATCCCGCTTTTCTTGGTTTTCCCCCGCTCTAACCCCGCTTTTCTTGGTTTTCCTCCGCTCTAACCCCGCTTTTCTGGACTTTCCTCCGCCCTAACCCCCTTTTCGTGGTTCTCCTCCGCTCTAACCCCGCTTTTCTTGGTTTTCCGCCGCTCTACCATCGCTTTTCTTGGATTTCCTCCGCTCTAACCCCGCTTTTCTTGGTTTTCCTCCGCTCTAACCCAGCTTTTCTTGGTTTTTCTCCACTCTAACCATGCTTTTCTTGGATTTCCGCTGCTCTAACTTCGCTTTCCTTGGTTTTCTTCCGCTCTAATTCCGCTTTTCTTGGTTTTCCTCCTTTCTAACCCCGCTTTTCTTGGTTTTAGTCCACTCTAACCACGTTTTTCATAGTTTCATAGTTTCGTGCGGGTTGGAAGGGACTTTAGAGATCATCGAGTCCCGCCCCCGGGATTCGAGCCTCTGTGTAGCAAAGCGGCACTTTTACCACTTGCGTCACAGGTGGGATTCGAACTCCGGGCCCCAGTGTTGCATGGCGGCATCTTTAACCACTGCGCCACCGGGGCACACTTGGATTTCTGCTGCTCTAACCGCGCTTTTCTTTGTTTTCTTCCTCTCTAACTTCTTTTTATTGGTTTTCCTCCGCTCTAACCCCGATTATCCTGGTTTTCCTGCTCTCTAAACCCGCTTTTTTTGGTTTTCTTCCGTTCTAACTCTGCTTTTCTTGGTTTTCCTCCGCTCTAACCCAGCTTTTCTGGTTTTCCTCCGCTCTAACCCCGCTTTTCTTGGTTTTCCTTCACTCTAACCTTGATTATATTGGTTTTCCGCCGCTCTACCATCGCTTTTCTTGGTTTTCCTACACTCTATCCCCGGTTTTCTTGGTTTTCCTCCGCTCTAAGTTCACTTTTCTCGGTTTTCCTCCTCTCTAATCCCGCTTTTCTTGGTTTTCCCCCGCTCTAACCCCGCTTTTCTTGGTTTTCCTCCACTCTAACCCCGCTTTTCTTGGTTTTCCTCTGCTCTAACCCAGCTTTTCTTGGTTTTTCTACACTCTAACCATGCTTTTCTTGGTTTTTCTCCGCTCTAACCCTGCTTTTCTTGGTTTTCGTCTGCTCTAACCCAGCTTTTCTTGGTTTTTCTCCACTCTAACCATGCTTTTCTTGGTTTTCCTCCGCTCTAACCCCACTTTTCTTGGTTTTTCTCCACTCTAACCCCGCTTTTCTTGGTTTTCCTCCGCTGTAACTTCGCTTTTTTTGGTTTTTCTCCGCTCTAACCCCGTTTCTCTTGGCTTTCCTCCGCTCTAACCCCGCTTTTCTTGGTTTTCCTCCGCTCCAATCTCGCTATTCTGGGTTTTACTCCGCTCTAACTTCGCTTTTCTGCTTTTTCCTCCGCCCTAACCCCCTTTTCTTCTCTTTCCTCCGCTCTAACCCCACTTTTCTTGGTTTTCCGCCGCTCTACCATCGCTTTTCTTGGTTTTCCTACACTCTAACCCCGCTTTTCTTGGTTTTCCTCCGCTCTAACCCCGCTTTTCTTGGTTTTCCTCCGCTCCAACCCAGCTTTTCTTGGTTTTTCTCCACTCTAACCATGCTTTTCTTGGATTTCCGCTGCTCTAACTTCGCTTTCCTTGGTTTTCTTCAGCTCTAACCCCGCTTTTCTTGGTTTTCCTCTGCTCCAACCCCGCTTTTCCTGGTTTTCCTCTGCTCTAACCCCGCTTTTCCTGGTTTTAGTCCACTCTAACCACGCTTTTCATAGTTTCATAGTTTCATAGTTTCATAATTTCGTGCGGGTTGGAAGGGACTTTAGAGATCATCGAGTCCGGCCCCCGGGATTCGAGCCTCTGTGTAGCAGAGCGGCACTTCTACCACTTGCGCCACAAGTGGGATTCGAACTCCGGGCCCCAGTGTTGCATGGCGGCATCTTTAACCACTGCGCCACCGGGGCACACTTGGATTTCTGCTGCTCTAACAGCGCTTTTCTTTGTTTTCTTCCTCTCTAACTTCTTTTTATTGGTTTTCCTCCGCTCTAACCCCGATTATCTTGGTTTTCCGGCTCTCTAAACCCGCTTTTCTTGGTTTTCTTCCGTTCTAACTCTCCTTTTCTTGGTTTTCCTCCGCTCTAACCCCTCATTTCTTGGTTTTCATCTGCATGAACCTCTCTTTTCTTGGTTTTCCTCCGCTCTAATCCCGCTTTTCTTGGTTTTCCCCCGCTCTAACCCCGCTTTTCTTGGTTTTCCTCCGCTCTAATCCCGCTTTTCTTGGTTTTCCCCCGCTCTAACCCCGCTTTTCTTGGTTTTCCTCCACTCTAACCCAGCTTTTCTTGGTTTTTCTCCACTCTAACCATGCTTTTCTTGGATTTCCGCTGCTCTAACTTCGCTTTCCTCGGTTTTCTTCCGCTCTAACCCCGCATTTCTTGGTTTTCCTCTGCTCCAACCCCGCTTTTCCTGGTTTTAGTCCACTCTAACCACGTTTTTCATAGTTTCATAGTTTCATAATTTCGTGCGGGTTGGAAGGGACTTTAGAGATCATCGAGTCCCGCCCCCGGGATTCGAGCCTCTGTGTAGCAAAGCGGCACTTCTACCACTTGCGTCACAGGTGGGATTCGAACTCCGGGCCCCAGTGTTGCATGGCGGCATCTTTAACCACTGCGCCACCGGGGCACACTTGGATTTCTGCTGCTCTAACCGCGCTTTTCTTTGTTTTCTTCCTCTCTAACTTCTTCTTATTGGTTTTCCTCCGCTCTAACCCCGATTATCTTGGTTTTCCTGCTCTCTAAACCCGCTTTTCTTGGTTTTCTTCCGTTCTAACTCTGCTTTTCTTGGTTTTCCTCCGCTCTAACCCCTCATTTCTTGGTTTTCATCCACATAAACCTCTCTTTTCTTGGTTTTCCTCCGCTCTAACCCAGCTTTTCTTGGTTTTCCTCCACTCTAACCCCGCTTTTCTTGGTTTTCCTCCGCTCCAACCTCGCTATTCTGGGTTTTTTTCCGCTCTAACTTCGCTTTTCTGCGTTTTGCTCCGCCCTAACCCCCTTTTCTTCGCTTTCCTCCGCTCTAACCCCGCTTTTCTTGGTTTTCCGCCGCTCTACCATCGCTTTTCTTGGTTTTCCTCCACTCTAACCCCGCTTTTCTTGGTTTTCCTCCGCTCTAACCCCGCTTTTCTTGGTTTTTCTCCGCTCTAACCCAGCTTTTCTTGGTTTTTCTCCACTCTAACCATGCTTTTCTTGGATTTCCGCTGCTCTAACTTCGCTTTCCTTGGTTTTCTTCCGCTCTAACCCCGCTTTTCTTGGTTTTCCTCCTTTCTAACCTCGCTTTTCTTGGTTTTCCTCTGCTCTAACCCCGCTTTTCCTGGTTTTAGTCCACTCTAACCACGCTTTTCATAGTTTCATAGTTTCATAATTTCGTGCGGGTTGGAAGGGACTTTAGAGATCATCGAGTCCGGCTCCCGGGATTCGAGCCTCTGTGTAGCAAAGCGGCACTTCTACCACTTGCGTCACAGGTGGGATTCGAACTCCGGGCCCCAGTGTTGCATGGCGGCATCTTTAACCACTGCGCCACCGGGGCACACTTGGATTTCTGCTGCTCTAACCGCGCTTTTCTTTGTTTTCTTCCTCTCTAACTTCTTTTTATTGGTTTTCCTCCGCTCTAACCCCGATTATCTTGGTTTTCCTGCTCTCTAAACCCGCTTTTCTTGGTTTTCTTCCGTTCTAACTCTCTTTTTCTTGGTTTTCCTCCGCTCTAACCCCTCATTTCTTGGTTTTCATCCGCATGAACCTCTCTTTTCTTGGTTTTCCTCCGCTCTAACCCAGCTTTTCTTGGTTTTTCTCCACTCTAACCATGCTTTTCTTAGATTTCCGCTGCTCTAACTTTGCTTTACTTTTATCCTCTTCCGCTCTAACCCAGTTTCTCTTGATTTTCCTCCGCTCTAACCTTGATTATCTTGGCTTTCCTCCGCTCTAACCCCGCTTTTCTGGACTTTCCTCCGCCCTAACCCCCTTTTCTTGGTTTTCCTCCGCTCTAACCCCGCTTTTCTTGGTTTTCCGCCGCTCTACCATCGCTTTTCTTGGATTTCCTCCGCTCTAACCCCGCTTTTCTTGGTTTTCCTCCGCTCTAACCCAGCTTTTCTTGGTTTTTCTCCACTCTAACCATGCTTTTCTTGGATTTCCGCTGCTCTAACTTCGCTTTCCTTGGTTTTCTTCCGCTCTAATTCCGCTTTTCTTGGTTTTCCTCCTTTCTAACCTCGCTTTTCTTGGTTTTAGTCCACTCTAACCACGTTTTTCATAGTTTCATAGTTTCGTGCGGGTTGGAAGGGACTTTAGAGATCATCGAGTCCGGCCCCCGGGATTCGAGCCTCTGTGTAGCAGAGCGGCACTTCTACCACTTGCGCCACAGGGGGGATTCGAACTCCGGGACCCAGTGTTGCATGGCGGCATCTTTAACCACTGCGCCACCGGGGCACACTTGGATTTCTGCTGCTCTAACCGCGCTTTTCTTTGTTTTCTTCCTCTCTAACTTCTTTTTATTGGTTTTCCTCCGCTCTAACCCCGATTATCTTGGTTTTCCTGCTCTCTAAACCCGCTTTTCTTGGTTTTCTTCCGTTCTAACTCTCTTTTTCTTGGTTTTCCTCCGCTCTAACCCCTCATTTCTTGGTTTTCATCCGCATGAACCTCTCTTTTCTTGGTTTTCCTCCGCTCTAACCCAGCTTTTCTTGGTTTTTCTCCACTCTAACCATGCTTTTCTTGGATTTCCGCTGCTCTAACTTTGCTTTACTTTTATCCTCTTCCGCTCTAACCCAGTTTCTCTTGATTTTCCTCCGCTCTAACCTTGATTATCTTGGCTTTCCTCCGCTCTAACCCCGCTTTTCTGGACTTTCCTCCGCCCTAACCCCCTTTTCTTGGTTTTCCTCCGCTCTAACCCCGCTTTTCTTGGTTTTCCGCCGCTCTACCATCGCTTTTCTTGGATTTCCTCCGCTCTAACCCCGCTTTTCTTGGTTTTCCTCCGCTCTAACCCAGCTTTTCTTGGTTTTTCTCCACTCTAACCATGCTTTTCTTGGATTTCCGCTGCTCTAACTTCGCTTTCCTTGGTTTTCTTCCGCTCTAATTCCGCTTTTCTTGGTTTTCCTCCTTTCTAACCTCGCTTTTCTTGGTTTTAGTCCACTCTAACCACGTTTTTCATAGTTTCATAGTTTCGTGCGGGTTGGAAGGGACTTTAGAGATCATCGAGTCCGGCCCCCGGGATTCGAGCCTCTGTGTAGCAGAGCGGCACTTCTACCACTTGCGCCACAGGGGGGATTCGAACTCCGGGACCCAGTGTTGCATGGCGGCATCTTTAACCACTGCGCCACCGGGGCACACTTGGATTTCTGCTGCTCTAACCGCGCTTTTCTTTGTTTTCTTCCTCTCTAACTTCTTTTTATTGGTTTTCCTCCGCTCTAACCCCGATTATCTTGGTTTTCCTGCTCTCTAAACCCGCTTTTCTTGGTTTTCTTCCGTTCTAACTCTCCTTTTCTTGGTTTTCCTCCGCTCTAACCCCTCATTTCTTGGTTTTCATCCGCATGAACCTCTCTTTTCTTGGTTTTCCTCCGCTCTAATCCCGCTTTTCTTGGTTTTCCCCCGCTCTAACCCCGCTTTTCTTGGTTTTCCTCCGCTCTAACCCCGCTTTTCTGGACTTTCCTCCGCCCTAACCCCCTTTTCGTGGTTCTCCTCCGCTCTAACCCCGCTTTTCTTGGTTTTCCGCCGCTCTACCATCGCTTTTCTTGGATTTCCTCCGCTCTAACCCCGCTTTTCTTGGTTTTCCTCCGCTCTAACCCAGCTTTTCTTGGTTTTTCTCCACTCTAACCATGCTTTTCTTGGATTTCCGCTGCTCTAACTTCGCTTTCCTTGGTTTTCTTCCGCTCTAATTCCGCTTTTCTTGGTTTTCCTCCTTTCTAACCTCGCTTTTCTTGGTTTTAGTCCACTCTAACCACGTTTTTCATAGTTTCATAGTTTCGTGCGGGTTGGAAGGGACTTTAGAGATCATCGAGTCCCGCCCCCGGGATTCGAGCCTCTGTGTAGCAAAGCGGCACTTCTACCACTTGCGTCACAGGTGGGATTCGAACTCCGGGCCCCAGTGTTGCATGGCGGCATCTTTAACCACTGCGCCACCGGGGCACACTTGGATTTCTGCTGCTCTAACCGCGCTTTTCTTTGTTTTCTTCCTCTCTAACTTCTTTTTATTGGTTTTCCTCCGCTCTAACCCCGATTATCCTGGTTTTCCTGCTCTCTAAACCCGCTTTTTTTGGTTTTCTTCCGTTCTAACTCTGCTTTTCTTGGTTTTCCTCCGCTCTAACCCAGCTTTTCTGGTTTTCCTCCGCTCTAACCCCGCTTTTCTTGGTTTTCCTTCACTCTAACCTTGATTATATTGGTTTTCCGCCGCTCTACCATCGCTTTTCTTGGTTTTCCTACACTCTATCCCTGGTTTTCTTGGTTTTCCTCCGCTCTAAGTTCACTTTTCTCGGTTTTCCTCCTCTCTAATCCCGCTTTTCTTGGTTTTCCCCCGCTCTAACCCCGCTTTTCTTGGTTTTCCTCCACTCTAACCCCGCTTTTCTTGGTTTTCCTCTGCTCTAACCCAGCTTTTCTTGGTTTTTCTACACTCTAACCATGCTTTTCTTGGTTTTTCTCCGCTCTAACCCTGCTTTTCTTGGTTTTCGTCTGCTCTAACCCAGCTTTTCTTGGTTTTTCTCCACTCTAACCATGCTTTTCTTGGTTTTCCTCCGCTCTAACCCCACTTTTCTTGGTTTTTCTCCACTCTAACCCCGCTTTTCTTGGTTTTCCTCCGCTGTAACTTCGCTTTTTTTGGTTTTTCTCCGCTCTAACCCCGTTTCTCTTGGCTTTCCTCCGCTCTAACCCCGCTTTTCTTGGTTTTCCTCCGCTCCAATCTCGCTATTCTGGGTTTTACTCCGCTCTAACTTCGCTTTTCTGCTTTTTCCTCCGCCCTAACCCCCTTTTCTTCGCTTTCCTCCGCTCTAACCCCACTTTTCTTGGTTTTCCGCCGCTCTACCATCGCTTTTCTTGGTTTTCCTACACTCTAACCCCGCTTTTCTTGGTTTTCCTCCGCTCTAACCCCGCTTTTCTTGGTTTTCCTCCGCTCCAACCCAGCTTTTCTTGGTTTTTCTCCACTCTAACCATGCTTTTCTTGGATTTCCGCTGCTCTAACTTCGCTTTCCTTGGTTTTCTTCAGCTCTAACCCCGCTTTTCTTGGTTTTCCTCTGCTCCAACCCCGCTTTTCCTGGTTTTCCTCTGCTCTAACCCCGCTTTTCCTGGTTTTAGTCCACTCTAACCACGCTTTTCATAGTTTCATAGTTTCATAGTTTCATAATTTCGTGCGGGTTGGAAGGGACTTTAGAGATCATCGAGTCCGGCCCCCGGGATTCGAGCCTCTGTGTAGCAGAGCGGCACTTCTACCACTTGCGCCACAAGTGGGATTCGAACTCCGGGCCCCAGTGTTGCATGGCGGCATCTTTAACCACTGCGCCACCGGGGCACACTTGGATTTCTGCTGCTCTAACAGCGCTTTTCTTTGTTTTCTTCCTCTCTAACTTCTTTTTATTGGTTTTCCTCCGCTCTAACCCCGATTATCTTGGTTTTCCTGCTCTCTAAACCCGCTTTTCTTGGTTTTCTTCCGTTCTAACTCTCCTTTTCTTGGTTTTCCTCCGCTCTAACCCCTCAATTCTTGGTTTTCATCTGCATGAACCTCTCTTTTCTTGGTTTTCCTCCGCTCTAATCCCGCTTTTCTTGGTTTTCCCCCGCTCTAACCCCGCTTTTCTTGGTTTTCCTCCGCTCTAATCCCGCTTTTCTTGGTTTTCCCCCGCTCTAACCCCGCTTTTCTTGGTTTTCCTCCACTCTAACCCAGCTTTTCTTGGTTTTTCTCCACTCTAACCATGCTTTTCTTGGATTTCCGCTGCTCTAACTTCGCTTTCCTCGGTTTTCTTCCGCTCTAACCCCGCTTTTCTTGGTTTTCCTCTGCTCCAACCCCGCTTTTCCTGGTTTTAGTCCACTCTAACCACGTTTTTCATAGTTTCATAGTTTCATAATTTCGTGCGGGTTGGAAGGGACTTTAGAGATCATCGAGTCCCGCCCCCGGGATTCGAGCCTCTGTGTAGCAAAGCGGCACTTCTACCACTTGCGTCACAGGTGGGATTCGAACTCCGGGCCCCAGTGTTGCATGGCGGCATCTTTAACCACTGCGCCACCAGGGCACACTTGGATTTCTGCTGCTCTAACCGCGCTTTTCTTTGTTTTCTTCCTCTCTAACTTCTTCTTATTGGTTTTCCTCCGCTCTAACCCCGATTATCTTGGTTTTCCTGCTCTCTAAACCCGCTTTTCTTGGTTTTCTTCCGTTCTAACTCTGCTTTTCTTGGTTTTCCTCTGCTCTAACCCCTCATTTCTTGGTTTTCATCCACATAAACCTCTCTTTTCTTGGTTTTCCTCCGCTCTAACCCAGCTTTTCTTGGTTTTCCTCCACTCTAACCCCGCTTTTCTTGGTTTTCCTCCGCTCCAACCTCGCTATTCTGGGTTTTTTTCCGCTCTAACTTCGCTTTTCTGTGTTTTGCTCCGCCCTAACCCCCTTTTCTTCGCTTTCCTCCGCTCTAACCCCGCTTTTCTTGGTTTTCCGCCGCTCTACCATCGCTTTTCTTGGTTTTCCTCCACTCTAACCCGTTTTTCTTGGTTTTCCTCCGCTCTAACCCCGCTTTTCTTGGTTTTTCTCCGCTCTAACCCAGCTTTTATTGGTTTTTCTCCACTCTAACCATGCTTTTCTTGGATTTCCGCTGCTCTAACTTCGCTTTCCTTGGTTTTCTTCCGCTCTAACCCCGCTTTTCTTGGTTTTCCTCCTTTCTAACCTCGCTTTTCTTGGTTTTCCTCTGCTCTAACCCCGCTTTTCCTGGTTTTAGTCCACTCTAACCACGCTTTTCATAGTTTCATAGTTTCATAATTTCGTGCGGGTTGGAAGGGACTTTAGAGATCATCGAGTCCGGCTCCCGGGATTCGAGCCTCTGTGTAGCAGAGCGGCACTTCTACCACTTGCGCCACAGGGGGGATTCGAACTCCGGGCCCCAGTGTTGCATGGCGGCATCTTTAACCACTGCGCCACCGGGGCACACTTGGATTTCTGCTGCTCTAACCGCGCTTTTCTTTGTTTTCTTCCTCTCTAACTTCTTTTTATTGGTTTTCCTCCGCTCTAACCCCGATTATCTTGGTTTTCCTGCTCTCTAAACCCGCTTTTCTTGGTTTTCTTCCGTTCTAACTCTCTTTTTCTTGGTTTTCCTCCGCTCTAACCCCTCATTTCTTGGTTTTCATCCGCATGAACCTCTCTTTTCTTGGTTTTCCTCCGCTCTAACCCAGCTTTTCTTGGTTTTTCTCCACTCTAACCATGCTTTTCTTGGATTTCCGCTGCTCTAACTTTGCTTTACTTTTATCCTCTTCCGCTCTAACCCAGTTTCTCTTGATTTTCCTCCGCTCTAACCTTGATTATCTTGGCTTTCCTCCGCTCTAACCCCGCTTTTCTGGACTTTCCTCCGCCCTAACCCCCTTTTCTTGGTTTTCCTCCGCTCTAACCCCGCTTTTCTTGGTTTTCCGCCGCTCTACCATCGCTTTTCTTGGATTTCCTCCGCTCTAACCCCGCTTTTCTTGGTTTTCCTCCGCTCTAACCCAGCTTTTCTTGGTTTTTCTCCACTCTAACCATGCTTTTCTTGGATTTCCGCTGCTCTAACTTCGCTTTCCTTGGTTTTCTTCCGCTCTAATTCCGCTTTTCTTGGTTTTCCTCCTTTCTAACCTCGCTTTTCTTGGTTTTAGTCCACTCTAACCACGTTTTTCATAGTTTCATAGTTTCGTGCGGGTTGGAAGGGACTTTAGAGATCATCGAGTCCGGCCCCCGGGATTCGAGCCTCTGTGTAGCAGAGCGGCACTTCTACCACTTGCGCCACAGGGGGGATTCGAACTCCGGGACCCAGTGTTGCATGGCGGCATCTTTAACCACTGCTCCACCGGGGCACACTTGGATTTCTGCTGCTCTAACCGCGCTTTTCTTTGTTTTCTTCCTCTCTAACTTCTTTTTATTGGTTTTCCTCCGCTCTAACCCCGATTATCTTGGTTTTCCTGCTCTCTAAACCCGCTTTTCTTGGTTTTCTTCCGTTCTAACTCTCTTTTTCTTGGTTTTCCTCCGCTCTAACCCCTCATTTCTTGGTTTTCATCCGCATGAACCTTTCTTTTCTTGGTTTTCCTCCGCTCTAACCCAGCTTTTCTTGGTTTTTCTCCACTCTAACCATGCTTTTCTTGGATTTCCGCTGCTCTAACTTTGCTTTACTTTTATCCTCTTCCGCTCTAACCCAGTTTCTCTTGATTTTCCTCCGCTCTAACCTTGATTATCTTGGCTTTCCTCCGCTCTAACCCCGCTTTTCTGGACTTTCCTCCGCCCTAACCCCCTTTTCTTGGTTTTCCTCCGCTCTAACCCCGCTTTTCTTGGTTTTCCGCCGCTCTACCATCGCTTTTCTTGGATTTCCTCCGCTCTAACCCCGCTTTTCTTGGTTTTCCTCCGCTCTAACCCAGCTTTTCTTGGTTTTTCTCCACTCTAACCATGCTTTTCTTGGATTTCCGCTGCTCTAACTTCGCTTTCCTTGGTTTTCTTCCGCTCTAATTCCGCTTTTCTTTGTTTTCCTCCTTTCTAACCTCGCTTTTCTTGGTTTTAGTCCACTCTAACCACGTTTTTCATAGTTTCATAGTTTCGTGCGGGTTGGAAGGGACTTTAGAGATCATCGAGTCCGGCCCCCGGGATTCGAGCCTCTGTGTAGCAGAGCGGCACTTCTACCACTTGCGCCACAGGGGGGATTCGAACTCCGGGACCCAGTGTTGCATGGCGGCATCTTTAACCACTGCGCCACCGGGGCACACTTGGATTTCTGCTGCTCTAACCGCGCTTTTCTTTGTTTTCTTCCTCTCTAACTTCTTTTTATTGGTTTTCCTCCGCTCTAACCCCGATTATCTTGGTTTTCCTGCTCTCTAAACCCGCTTTTCTTGGTTTTCTTCCGTTCTAACTCTCCTTTTCTTGGTTTTCCTCCGCTCTAACCCCTCATTTCTTGGTTTTCATCCGCATGAACCTCTCTTTTCTTGGTTTTCCTCCGCTCTAATCCCGCTTTTCTTGGTTTTCCCCCGCTCTAACCCCGCTTTTCTTGGTTTTCCTCCGCTCTAACCCAGCTTTTCTTGGTTTTTCTCCACTCTAACCATGCTTATCTTGGATTTCCGCAGCTCTAACTTTGCTTTACTTTTTTCCTCTTCCGCTCTAACCCAGTTTCTCTTGATTTTCCTCCGCTCTAACCTTGATTATCTTGGCTTTCCTCCGCTCTAACCCCGCTTTTCTGGACTTTCCTCCGCCCTAACCCCCTTTTCGTGGTTCTCCTCCGCTCTAACCCCGCTTTTCTTGGTTTTCCGCCGCTCTACCATCGCTTTTCTTGGATTTCCTCCGCTCTAACCCCGCTTTTCTTGGTTTTCCTCCGCTCTAACCCAGCTTTTCTTGGTTTTTCTCCACTCTAACCATGCTTTTCTTGGATTTCCGCTGCTCTAACTTCGCTTTCCTTGGTTTTCTTCCGCTCTAATTCCGCTTTTCTTGGTTTTCCTCCTTTCTAACCTCGCTTTTCTTGGTTTTAGTCCACTCTAACCACGTTTTTCATAGTTTCATAGTTTCGTGCGGGTTGGAAGGGACTTTAGAGATCATCGAGTCCGGCCCCCGGGATTCGAGCCTCTGTGTAGCAAAGCGGCACTTCTACCACTTGCGTCACAGGTGGGATTCGAACTCCGGGCCCCAGTGTTGCATGGCGGCATCTTTAACCACTGCGCCACCGGGGCACACTTGGATTTCTGCTGCTCTAACCGCGCTTTTCTTTGTTATCTTCCTCTCTAACTTCTTTTTATTGGTTTTCCTCCGCTCTAACCCCGATTATCCTGGTTTTCCTGCTCTCTAAACCCGCTTTTTTTGGTTTTCTTCCGTTCTAACTCTGCTTTTCTTGGTTTTCCTCCGCTCTAACCCAGCTTTTCTGGTTTTCCTCCGCTCTAACCCCGCTTTTCTTGGTTTTCCTTCACTCTAACCTTGATTATATTGGTTTTCCGCCGCTCTACCATCGCTTTTCTTGGTTTTCCTACACTCTATCCCCGGTTTTCTTGGTTTTCCTCCGCTCTAAGTTCACTTTTCTCGGTTTTCCTCCTCTCTAATCCCGCTTTTCTTGGTTTTCCCCCTCTCTAACCCCGCTTTTCTTGGTTTTCCTCCACTCTAACCCCGCTTTTCTTGGTTTTCCTCTGCTCTAACCCAGCTTTTCTTGGTTTTTCTACACTCTAACCATGCTTTTCTTGGTTTTTCTCCGCTCTAACCCTGCTTTTCTTGGTTTTCGTCTGCTCTAACCCAGCTTTTCTTGGTTTTTCTCCACTCTAACCATGCTTTTCTTGGTTTTCCTCCGCTCTAACCCCACTTTTCTTGGTTTTTCTCCACTCTAACCCCGCTTTTCTTGGTTTTCCTCCGCTGTAACTTCGCTTTTTTTGGTTTTTCTCCGCTCTAACCCCGTTTCTCTTGGCTTTCCTCCGCTCTAACCCCGCTTTTCTTGGTTTTCCTCCGCTCCAACCTCGCTATTCTGGGTTTTACTCCGCTCTAACTTCGCTTTTCTGCTTTTTCCTCCGCCCTAACCCCCTTTTCTTCGCTTTCCTCCGCTCTAACCCCACTTTTCTTGGTTTTCCGCCGCTCTACCATCGCTTTTCTTGGTTTTCCTACACTCTAACCCCGCTTTTCTTGGTTTTCCTTCGCTCTAACCCCCTTTTCTTCGCTTTCCTCCGCTCTAACCCCACTTTTCTTGGTTTTCCGCCGCTCTACCATCGCTTTTCTTGGTTTCCCTACACTCTAACCCCGCTTTTCTTGGTTTTCCTCCGCTCTAACCCCGCTTTTCCTGGTTTTCCTCTGCTCTAACCCAGCTTTTCTTGGTTTTTCTCCACTCTAACCATGCTTTTCTTGGATTTCCGCTGCTCTAACTTCGCTTTCCTTGGTTTTCTTCCGCTCTAACCCCGCTTTTCTTGGTTTTCCTCTGCTCCATCCCCGCTTTTCCTGGTTTTCCTCTGCTCTAACCCCGCTTTTCCTGGTTTTAGTCCACTCTAACCACGCTTTTCATAGTTTCATAGTTTCATAATTTCGTGCGGGTTGGAAGGGACTTTAGAGATCATCGAGTCCGGCCCCCGGGATTCGAGCCTCTGTGTAGCAGAGCGGCACTTCTACCACTTGCGCCACAAGTGGGATTCGAACTCCGGGCCCCAGTGTTGCATGGCGGCATCTTTAACCACTGCGCCACCGGGGCACACTTGGATTTCTGCTGCTCTAACAGCGCTTTTCTTTGTTTTCTTCCTCTCTAACTTCTTTTTATTGGTTTTCCTCCGCTCTAACCCCGATTATCTTGGTTTTCCTGCTCTCTAAACCCGCTTTTCTTGGTTTTCTTCCATTCTAACTCTGCTTTTCTTGGTTTTCCTCCGCTCTAACCCCTCATTTCTTGGTTTTCATCCACATAAACCTCTCTTTTCTTGGTTTTCCTCCGCTCTAACCCAGCTTTTCTTGGTTTTCCTCCACTCTAACCCCGCTTTTCTTGGTTTTCCTCCGCTCCAACCTCGCTATTCTGGGTTTTTTTCCGCTCTAACTTCGCTTTTCTGCGTTTTCCTCCGCCCTAACCCCCTTTTCTTCGCTTTCCTCCGCTCTAACCCCGCTTTTCTTGGTTTTCCGCCGCTCTACCATCGCTTTTCTTGGTTTTCCTCCACTCTTACCCCGCTTTTCTTGGTTTTCCCCCGCTCTAACCCCGCTTTTTTAGGTTTTCCTCAGCTCTAACCCAGCTTTTCTTGGTTTTTCTCCACTCTAACCATGCTTTTCTTGGATTTCCGCTGCTCTAACTTCGCTTTACTTTTTTCCTCTTCCGCTCTAACCCAGTTTCTCTTGATTTTCCTCCGCTCTAACCTTGATTATCTTGGCTTTCCTCCGCTCTAACCCCGCTTTTTTGGGCTTTCCTTCTCCCTAACCCCCTTTTCTTGGTTTTCCTCCGCTCTAACCCCGCTTTTCTTGGTTTTCCACCGCTCTACCATCGCTTTTCTTGGATTTCCTCCGCTCTAACCCAGCTTTTCTTGGTTTTCCTCCGCTCTAACCCAGCTTTTCTTGGTTTTTCTCCACTCTAACCATGCTTTTCTTGGATTTCCGCTGCTCTAACTTCGCTTTCCTTGGTTTTCTTCCGCTCTAACCCCGCTTTTCTTGGTTTTCCTCCTTTCTAACCTCGCTTTTCTTGGTTTTAGTCCACTCTAACCACGTTTTTCATAGTTTCATAGTTTCGTGCGGGTTGGAAGGGACTTTAGAGATCATCGAGTCCGGCCCCCGAGATTCGAGCCTCTGTGTAGCAAAGCGGCACTTCTACCACTTGCCTCACAGGTGGGATTCGAACTCCGGGCCCCAGTGTTGCATGGCGGCATCTTTAACCACTGCGCCACCGGGGCACACTTGGATTTCTGCTGCTCTAACCGCGCTTTTCTTTGTTTTCCTGCTCTCTAACTTCTTTTTATTGGTTTTCCTCCGCTCTAACCCTGATTATCTTGGTTTTCCTGCTCTCTAAACCCGCTTTTTTTGGTTTTCTTCCGTTCTAACTCTGCTTTTCTTGGTTTTCCTCCGCTCTAACCCAGCTTTTCTTGGTTTTCCTCCGCTCTAACCCCGCTTTTCTTGGTTTTCCTTCACTCTAACCTTGATTATATTGGTTTTCCGCCGCTCTACCATCGCTTTTCTTGGTTTTCCTACACTCTATCCCCGGTTTTCTTGGTTTACCTCCGCTCTAAGTTCACTTTTCTCGGTTTTCCTCCTCTCTAATCCCGCTTTTCTTGGTTTTCCCCTGCTCTAACCCCGCTTTTCGTGGTTTTCCTCCGCTCTAACCCAGCTTTCCTTGGTTTTCTTCCGCTCTAACCCCGCTTTTCTTGGTTTTCCTCCTTTCTAACCTCGCTTTTCATAGTTTCATAGTTTCATAATTTCATGCGGGTTGGAAGGGACTTTAGAGATCATCGAGTCCGGCCCCCGGGATTCGAGCCTCTGTGTAGCAGAGCGGCACTTCTACCACTTGCGCCACAGGGGGGATTCGAACTCCGGGCCCCAGTGTTGCATGGCGGCATCTTTAACCACTGCGCCACCGGGGCACACTTGGATTTCTGCTGCTCTAACCGCGCTTTTCTTTGTTTTCTTCCTCTCTAACTTCTTTTTATTGGTTTTCCTCCGCTCTAACCCCGATTATCTTGGTTTTCCTGCTCTCTAAACCCGCTTTTCTTGGTTTTCTTCCGTTCTAACTCTCCTTTTCTTGGTTTTCCTCCGCTCTAACCCCTCATTTCTTGGTTTTCATCCGCATGAACCTCTCTTTTCTTGGTTTTCCTCCGCTCTAATCCCGCTTTTCTTGGTTTTCCCCCGCTCTA
Organism: Coturnix japonica; assembly: GCF_054131305.1. Taxonomy (NCBI): domain Eukaryota; kingdom Metazoa; phylum Chordata; class Aves; order Galliformes; family Phasianidae; genus Coturnix; species Coturnix japonica. Next base: position 7,384,052 of record NC_140666.1, on the reverse strand, counting down.
ACCCCGCTTTTCTTGGTTTTCCTCCGCTCTAACCCAGCTTTTCTTGGTTTTTCTCCACTCTAACCATGCTTTTCTTGGATTTCCGCTGCTCTAACTTCGCTTTATTTTTTCCTCTTCCGCTCTAACCCAGTTTCTCTTGATTTTCCTCCGCTCTAACCTTGATTATCTTGGCTTTCCTCCGCTCTAACCCCGCTTTTCTGGGCTTTCCTCCGCCCTAACCCCCTTTTCTTGGTTTTCCTCCGCTCTAACCCCGCTTTTCTTGGTTTTCCGCCGCTCTACCATCGCTTTTCTTGGATTTCCTCCGCTCTAACCCCGCTTTTCTTGGTTTTCCTCCGCTCTAACCCAGCTTTTCTTGGTTTTTCTCCATTCTAACCATGCTTTTCTTGGATTTCCGCTGCTCTAACTTCGCTTTCCTTGGTTTTCTTCCGCTCTAACCCCGCTTTTCTTGGTTTTCCTCTGCTCTAACCCCGCTTTTCTTGGTTTTAGTCCACTCTAACCACGTTTTTCATAGTTTCATAATTTCGTGCGGGTTGGAAGGGACTTTAGAGATCATCGAGTCCGGCCCCCGGGATTCGAGCCTCTGTGTAGCAAAGCGGCACTTCTACCACTTGCGTCACAGGTGGGATTCGAACTCCGGGCCCCAGTGTTGCATGGCGGCATCTTTAACCACTGCGCCACCGGGGCACACTTGGATTTCTGCTGCTCTAACCGCGCTTTTCTTTGTTTTCTTCCTCTCTAACTTCTTTTTATTGGTTTTCCTCCGCTCTAACCCCGATTATCTTGGTTTTCCTGCTCTCTAAACCATCTTTTCTTGGTTTTCTTCCGTTCTAACTCTGCTTTTCTTGGTTTTCCTCCGCTCTAACCCAGCTTTTCTTGGTTTTCATCCACATAAACCTCTCTTTTCTTGGTTTTCCTCCGCTCTAACCCAGCTTTTCTTGGTTTTCCTCCACTGTAACCCCGCTTTTCTTGGTTTTCCTCCGCTCCAACCTCGCTATTCTGGGTTTTACTCCGCTCTAACTTCGCTTTTCTGCGTTTTCCTCCGCCCGAATCCCCTTTTCTTCGCTTTCCTCCGCTCTAACCCCGCTTTTCTTGGTTTTCCGCCGCTCTACCATCGCTTTTCATGGTTTTCCTCCACTCTAACCCCGTTTTTCTTGGTTTTCCTCCGCTCTAACCCCGCTTTTCTTGATTTTCCTCCGCTCTAACCCAGCTTTTCTTGGTTTTTCTCCACTCTAACCATGCTTTTCTTGGATTTCCGCTGCTCTAACTTCGCTTTCCTTGGTTTTCTTTCGCTCTAACCCCGCTTTTCTTGGTTTTCCTCCTTTCTAACCTCGCTTTTCTTGGTTTTCCTCTGCTCTAACCCCGCTTTTCCTGGTTTTAGTCCACTCTAACCACGCTTTTCATAGTTTCATAGTTTCATAATTTCGTGCGGGTTGGAAGGGACTTTAGAGATCATCGAGTCCGGCTCCCGGGATTCGAGCCTCTGTGTAGCAGAGCGGCACATCTACCACTTGCGCCACAGGGGGGATTCGAACTCCGGGCCCCAGTGTTGCATGGCGGCATCTTTAACCACTGCGCCACCGGGGCACACTTGGATTTCTGCTGCTCTAACCGCGCTTTTCTTTGTTTTCTTCCTCTCTAACTTCTTTTTATTGGTTTTCCTCCGCTCTAACCCCGATTATCTTGGTTTTCCTGCTCTCTAAACCCGCTTTTCTTGGTTTTCTTCCGTTCTAACTCTCCTTTTCTTGGTTTTCCTCCGCTCTAACCCCTCATTTCTTGGTTTTCATCCGCATGAAACTCTCTTTTCTTGGTTTTCCTCCGCTCTAACCCAGCTTTTCTTGGTTTTTCTCCACTCTAACCATGCTTTTCTTGGATTTCCGCTGTTCTAACTTCGCTTTACTTTTTTCCTCTTCCGCTCTAACCCAGTTTCTCTTGATTTTCCTCCGCTCTAACCTTGATTATCTTGGCTTTCCTCCGCTCTAACCCCGCTTTTCTGGGCTTTCCTCCGCCCTAACCCCCTTTTCTTGGTTTTCCTCCGCTCTAACCCCGCTTTTCTTGGTTTTCCGCCGCTCTACCATCGCTTTTCTTGGATTTCCTCCGCTCTAACCCAGCTTTTCTTGGTTTTTCTCCACTCTAACCATGCTTTTCTTGGATTTCCGCTGCTCTAACTTCGCTTTCCTTGGTTTTCTTCCGCTCTAACCCCGCTTTTCTTGGTTTTCCTCCTTTCTAACCTCGCTTTTCTTGGTTTTAGTCCACTCTAACCACGTTTTTCATAGTTTCATAGTTTCGTGCGGGTTGGAAGGGACTTTAGAGATCATCGAGTCCGGCCCCCGGGATTCGAGCCTCTGTGTAGCAAAGCGGCACTTCTACCACTTGCGTCACAGGTGGGATTCGAACTCCGGGCCCCAGTGTTGCATGGCGGCATCTTTAACCACTGCGCCACCGGGGCACACTTGGATTTCTGCTGCTCTAACCGCGCTTTTCTTTGTTTTCTTCCTCTCTAACTTCTTTTTATTGGTTTTCCTCCGCTCTAACCCCGATTATCCTGGTTTTCCTGCTCTCTAAACCCGCTTTTTTTGGTTTTCTTCCGTTCTAACTCTGCTTTTCTTGGTTTTCCTCCGCTCTAACCCAGCTTTTCTGGTTTTCCTCCGCTCTAACCCCGCTTTTCTTGGTTTTCCTTCACTCTAACCTTGATTATATTGGTTTTCTGCCGCTCTACCATCGCTTTTCTTGGTTTTCCTACACTCTATCCCCGGTTTTCTTGGTTTTCCTCCGCTCTAAGTTCACTTTTCTCGGTTTTCCTCCTCTCTAATCCCGCTTTTCTTGGTTTTCCCCCGCTCTAACCCCGCTTTTCTTGGTTTTCCTCCACTCTAACCCCGCTTTTCTTGGTTTTCCTCTGCTCTAACCCAGCTTTTCTTGGTTTTTCTACACTCTAACCATGCTTTTCTTGGTTTTTCTCCGCTCTAACCCTGCTTTTCTTGGTTTTCGTCTGCTCTAACCCAGCTTTTCTTGGTTTTCCTCCGCTCTAACCCCACTTTTCTTGGTTTTTCTCCACTCTAACCCCGTTTCTCTTGGCTTTCCTCCGCTCTAACCCCGCTTTTCTTGGTTTTCCTCCGCTCCAACCTCGCTATTCTGGGTTTTACTCCGCTCTAACTTCGCTTTTCTGCTTTTTCCTCCGCCCTAACCCCCTTTTCTTCGCTTTCCTCCGCTCTAACCCCACTTTTCTTGGTTTTCCGCCGCTCTACCATCGCTTTTCTTGGTTTTCCTACACTCTAACCCCGCTTTTCTTGGTTTTCCTCCGCTCTAACCCCGCTTTTCTTGGTTTTCCTCCGCTCTAACCCAGCTTTTCTTGGTTTTTCTCCACTCTAACCATGCTTTTCTTGGATTTCCGCTGCTCTAACTTCGCTTTCCTTGGTTTTCTTCCGCTCTAACCCCGCTTTTCTTGGTTTTCCTCTGCTCCAACCCCGCTTTTCCTGGTTTTCCTCTGCTCTAACCCCGCTTTTCCTGGTTTTAGTCCACTCTAACCACGCTTTTCATAGTTTCATAGTTTCATAGTTTAATAATTTCGTGCGGGTTGGAAGGGACTTTAGAGATCATCGAGTCCGGCCCCCGGGATTCGAGCCTCTGTGTAGCAGAGCGGCACTTCTACCACTTGCGCCACAAGTGGGATTCGAACTCCGGGCCCCAGTGTTGCATGGCGGCATCTTTAACCACTGCGCCACCGGGGCACACTTGGATTTCTGCTGCTCTAACCGCGCTTTTCTTTGTTTTCTTCCTCTCTAACTTCTTTTTATTGGTTTTCCTCCGCTCTAACCCCGATTATCTTGGTTTTCCTGCTCTCTAAACCCGCTTTTCTTGGTTTTCTTCCGTTCTAACTCTCCTTTTCTTGGTTTTCCTCCGCTCTAACCCCTCATTTCTTGGTTTTCATCTGCATGAACCTCTCTTTTCTTGGTTTTCCTCCGCTCTAATCCCGCTTTTCTTGGTTTTCCCCCGCTCTAACCCCGCTTTTCTTGGTTTTCCTCCGCTCTAATCCCGCTTTTCTTGGTTTTCCCCCGCTCTAACCCCGCTTTTCTTGGTTTTCCTCAACTCTAACCCAGCTTTTCTTGGTTTTTCTCCACTCTAACCATGCTTTTCTTGGATTTCCGCTGCTCTAACTTCGCTTTCCTCGGTTTTCTTCCGCTCTAACCCCGCTTTTCTTGGTTTTCCTCTGCTCCAACCCCGCTTTTCCTGGTTTTAGTCCACTCTAACCACGTTTTTCATAGTTTCATAGTTTCATAATTTCGTGCGGGTTGGAAGGGACTTTAGAGATCATCGAGTCCCGCCCCCGGGATTCGAGCCTCTGTGTAGCAAAGCGGCACTTCTACCACTTGCGTCACAGGTGGGATTCGAACTCCGGGCCCCAGTGTTGCATGGCGGCATCTTTAACCACTGCGCCACCGGGGCACACTTGGATTTCTGCTGCTCTAACCGCGCTTTTCTTTGTTTTCTTCCTCTCTAACTTCTTCTTATTGGTTTTCCTCCGCTCTAACCCCGATTATCTTGGTTTTCCTGCTCTCTAAACCCGCTTTTCTTGGTTTTCTTCCGTTCTAACTCTGCTTTTCTTGGTTTTCCTCCGCTCTAACCCCTCATTTCTTGGTTTTCATCCACATAAACCTCTCTTTTCTTGGTTTTCCTCCGCTCTAACCCAGCTTTTCTTGGTTTGCCTCCACTCTAACCCCGCTTTTCTTGGTTTTCCTCCGCTCCAACCTCGCTATTCTGGGTTTTTTTCCGCTCTAACTTCGCTTTTCTGCGTTTTGCTCCGCCCTAACCCCCTTTTCTTCGCTTTCCTCCGCTCTAACCCCGCTTTTCTTGGTTTTCCGCCGCTCTACCATCGCTTTTCTTGGTTTTCCTCCACTCTAACCCCGCTTTTCTTGGTTTTCCTCCGCTCTAACCCCGCTTTTCTTGGTTTTTCTCCGCTCTAACCCAGCTTTTCTTGGTTTTTCTCCACTCTAACCATGCTTTTCTTGGATTTCCGCTGCTCTAACTTCGCTTTCCTTGGTTTTCTTCCGCTCTAACCCCGCTTTTCTTGGTTTTCCTCCTTTCTAACCTCGCTTTTCTTGGTTTTCCTCTGCTCTAACCCCGCTTTTCCTGGTTTTAGTCCACTCTAACCACGCTTTTCATAGTTTCATAGTTTCATAGTTTCGTGAGGGTTGGAAGGGACTTTAGAGATCATCGAGTCCGGCTCCCGGGATTCGAGCCTCTGTGTAGCAGAGCGGCACTTCTACCACTTGCGCCACAGGGGGGATTCGAACTCCGGGCCCCAGTGTTGCATGGCGGCATCTTTAACCACTGCGCCACCGGGGCACACTTGGATTTCTGCTGCTCTAACCGCGCTTTTCTTTGTTTTCTTCCTCTCTAACTTCTTTTTATTGGTTTTCCTCCGCTCTAACCCCGATTATCTTGGTTTTCCTGCTCTCTAAACCCGCTTTTCTTGGTTTTCTTCCGTTCTAACTCTCTTTTTCTTGGTTTTCCTCCGCTCTAACCCCTCATTTCTTGGTTTTCATCCGCATGAACCTCTCTTTTCTTGGTTTTCCTCCGCTCTAATCCCGCTTTTCTTGGTTTTCCCCCGCTCTAACCCCGCTTTTCTTGGTTTTCCTCCGCTCTAACCCAGCTTTTCTTGGTTTTTCTCCACTCTAACCATGCTTTTCTTGGATTTCCGCTGCTCTAACTTTGCTTTACTTTTATCCTCTTCCGCTCTAACCCAGTTTCTCTTGATTTTCCTCCGCTCTAACCTTGATTATCTTGGCTTTCCTCCGCTCTAACCCCGCTTTTCTGGACTTTCCTCCGCCCTAACCCCCTTTTCTTGGTTTTCCTCCGCTCTAACCCCGCTTTTCTTGGTTTTCCGCCGCTCTACCATTGCTTTTCTTGGATTTCCTCCGCTCTAACCCCGCTTTTCTTGGTTTTCCTCCGCTCTAACCCAGCTTTTCTTGGTTTTTCTCCACTCTAACCATGCTTTTCTTGGATTTCCGCTGCTCTAACTTCGCTTTCCTTGGTTTTCTTCCGCTCTAATTCCGCTTTTCTTGGTTTTCCTCCTTTCTAACCTCGCTTTTCTTGGTTTTAGTCCACTCTAACCACGTTTTTCATAGTTTCATAGTTTCGTGCGGGTTGGAAGGGACTTTAGAGATCATCGAGTCCGGCCCCCGGGATTCGAGCCTCTGTGTAGCAGAGCGGCACTTCTACCACTTGCGCCACAGGGGGGATTCGAACTCCGGGACCCAGTGTTGCATGGCGGCATCTTTAACCACTGCGCCACCGGGGCACACTTGGATTTCTGCTGCTCTAACCGCGCTTTTCTTTGTTTTCTTCCTCTCTAACTTCTTTTTATTGGTTTTCCTCCGCTCTAACCCCGATTATCTTGGTTTTCCTGCTCTCTAAACCCGCTTTTCTTGGTTTTCTTCCGTTCTAACTCTCCTTTTCTTGGTTTTCCTCCGCTCTAACCCCTCATTTCTTGGTTTTCATCCGCATGAACCTCTCTTTTCTTGGTTTTCCTCCGCTCTAATCCCGCTTTTCTTGGTTTTCCCCCGCTCTAACCCCGCTTTTCTTGGTTTTCCTCAACTCTAACCCAGCTTTTCTTGGTTTTTCTCCACTCTAACCATGCTTTTCTTGGATTTCCGCTGCTCTAACTTCGCTTTCCTCGGTTTTCTTCCGCTCTAACCCCGCTTTTCTTGGTTTTCCTCTGCTCCAACCCCGCTTTTCCTGGTTTTAGTCCACTCTAACCACGTTTTTCATAGTTTCATAGTTTCATAATTTCGTGCGGGTTGGAAGGGACTTTAGAGATCATCGAGTCCCGCCCCCGGGATTCGAGCCTCTGTGTAGCAAAGCGGCACTTCTACCACTTGCGTCACAGGTGGGATTCGAACTCCGGGCCCCAGTGTTGCATGGCGGCATCTTTAACCACTGCGCCACCGGGGCACACTTGGATTTCTGCTGCTCTAACCGCGCTTTTCTTTGTTTTCTTCCTCTCTAACTTCTTCTTATTGGTTTTCCTCCGCTCTAACCCCGATTATCTTGGTTTTCCTGCTCTCTAAACCCGCTTTTCTTGGTTTTCTTCCGTTCTAACTCTGCTTTTCTTGGTTTTCCTCCGCTCTAACCCCTCATTTCTTGGTTTTCATCCACATAAACCTCTCTTTTCTTGGTTTTCCTCCGCTCTAACCCAGCTTTTCTTGGTTTGCCTCCACTCTAACCCCGCTTTTCTTGGTTTTCCTCCGCTCCAACCTCGCTATTCTGGGTTTTTTTCCGCTCTAACTTCGCTTTTCTGCGTTTTGCTCCGCCCTAACCCCCTTTTCTTCGCTTTCCTCCGCTCTAACCCCGCTTTTCTTGGTTTTCCGCCGCTCTACCATCGCTTTTCTTGGTTTTCCTCCACTCTAACCCCGCTTTTCTTGGTTTTCCTCCGCTCTAACCCCGCTTTTCTTGGTTTTTCTCCGCTCTAACCCAGCTTTTCTTGGTTTTTCTCCACTCTAACCATGCTTTTCTTGGATTTCCGCTGCTCTAACTTCGCTTTCCTTGGTTTTCTTCCGCTCTAACCCCGCTTTTCTTGGTTTTCCTCCTTTCTAACCTCGCTTTTCTTGGTTTTCCTCTGCTCTAACCCCGCTTTTCCTGGTTTTAGTCCACTGTAACCACGCTTTTCATAGTTTCATAGTTTCATAGTTTCGTGCGGGTTGGAAGGGACTTTAGAGATCATCGAGTCCGGCTCCCGGGATTCGAGCCTCTGTGTAGCAGAGCGGCACTTCTACCACTTGCGCCACAGGGGGGATTCGAACTCCGGGCCCCAGTGTTGCATGGCGGCATCTTTAACCACTGCGCCACCGGGGCACACTTGGATTTCTGCTGCTCTAACCGCGCTTTTCTTTGTTTTCTTCCTCTCTAACTTCTTTTTATTGGTTTTCCTCCGCTCTAACCCCGATTATCTTGGTTTTCCTGCTCTCTAAACCCGCTTTTCTTGGTTTTCTTCCGTTCTAACTCTCTTTTTCTTGGTTTTCCTCCGCTCTAACCCCTCATTTCTTGGTTTTCATCCGCATGAACCTCTCTTTTCTTGGTTTTCCTCCGCTCTAATCCCGCTTTTCTTGGTTTTCCCCCGCTCTAACCCCGCTTTTCTTGGTTTTCCTCCGCTCTAACCCAGCTTTTCTTGGTTTTTCTCCACTCTAACCATGCTTTTCTTGGATTTCCGCTGCTCTAACTTTGCTTTACTTTTATCCTCTTCCGCTCTAACCCAGTTTCTCTTGATTTTCCTCCGCTCTAACCTTGATTATCTTGGCTTTCCTCCGCTCTAACCCCGCTTTTCTGGACTTTCCTCCGCCCTAACCCCCTTTTCTTGGTTTTCCTCCGCTCTAACCCCGCTTTTCTTGGTTTTCCGCCGCTCTACCATTGCTTTTCTTGGATTTCCTCCGCTCTAACCCCGCATTTCTTGGTTTTCCTCCGCTCTAACCCAGCTTTTCTTGGTTTTTCTCCACTCTAACCATGCTTTTCTTGGATTTCCGCTGCTCTAACTTCGCTTTCCTTGGTTTTCTTCCGCTCTAATTCCGCTTTTCTTGGTTTTCCTCCTTTCTAACCTCGCTTTTCTTGGTTTTAGTCCACTCTAACCACGTTTTTCATAGTTTCATAGTTTCGTGCGGGTTGGAAGGGACTTTAGAGATCATCGAGTCCGGCCCCCGGGATTCGAGCCTCTGTGTAGCAGAGCGGCACTTCTACCACTTGCGCCACAGGGGGGATTCGAACTCCGGGACCCAGTGTTGCATGGCGGCATCTTTAACCACTGCGCCACCGGGGCACACTTGGATTTCTGCTGCTCTAACCGCGCTTTTCTTTGTTTTCTTCCTCTCTAACTTCTTTTTATTGGTTTTCCTCCGCTCTAACCCCGATTATCTTGGTTTTCCTGCTCTCTAAACCCGCTTTTCTTGGTTTTCTTCCGTTCTAACTCTCCTTTTCTTGGTTTTCCTCCGCTCTAACCCCTCATTTCTTGGTTTTCATCCGCATGAACCTCTCTTTTCTTGGTTTTCCTCCGCTCTAATCCCGCTTTTCTTGGTTTTCCCCCGCTCTAACCCCGCTTTTCTTGGTTTTCCTCCGCTCTAACCCAGCTTTTCTTGGTTTTTCTCCACTCTAACCATGCTTATCTTGGATTTCCGCTGCTCTGACTTTGCTTTACTTTTTTCCTCTTCCGCTCTAACCCAGTTTCTCTTGATTTTCCTCCGCTCTAACCTTGATTATCTTGGCTTTCCTCCGCTCTAACCCCGCTTTTCTGGACTTTCCTCCGCCCTAACCCCCTTTTCGTGGTTCTCCTCCGCTCTAACCCCGCTTTTCTTGGTTTTCCGCCGCTCTACCATCGCTTTTCTTGGATTTCCTCCGCTCTAACCCCGCTTTTCTTGGTTTTCCTCCGCTCTAACCCAGCTTTTCTTGGTTTTTCTCCACTCTAACCATGCTTTTCTTGGATTTCCGCTGCTCTAACTTCGCTTTCCTTGGTTTTCTTCCGCTCTAATTCCGCTTTTCTTGGTTTTCCTCCTTTCTAACCTCGCTTTTCTTGGTTTTAGTCCACTCTAACCACGTTTTTCATAGTTTCATAGTTTCGTGCGGGTTGGAAGGGACTTTAGAGATCATCGAGTCCGGCCCCCGGGATTCGAGCCTCTGTGTAGCAAAGCGGCACTTCTACCACTTGCACCACAGGGGGGATTCGAACTCCGGGCCCCAGTGTTGCATGGCGGCATCTTTAACCACTGCGCCACCGGGGCACACTTGGATTTCTGCTGCTCTAACCGCGCTTTTCTTTGTTTTCTTCCTCTCTAACTTCTTTTTATTGGTTTTCCTCCGCTCTAACCCCGATTATCCTGGTTTTCCTGCTCTCTAAACCCGCTTTTTTTGGTTTTCTTCCGTTCTAACTCTGCTTTTCTTGGTTTTCCTCCGCTCTAACCCAGCTTTTCTGGTTTTCCTCCACTCTAACCCCGCTTTTCTTGGTTTTCCTTCACTCTAACCTTGATTATATTGGTTTTCCGCCGCTCTACCATCGCTTTTCTTGGTTTTCCTACACTCTATCCCCGGTTTTCTTGGTTTTCCTCCGCTCTAAGTTCACTTTTCTCGGTTTTCCTCCTCTCTAATCCCGCTTTTCTTGGTTTTCCCCCGCTCTAACCCCGCTTTTCTTGGTTTTCCTCCACTCTAACCCCGCTTTTCTTGGTTTTCCTCTGCTCTAACCCAGCTTTTCTTGGTTTTTCTACACTCTAACCATGCTTTTCTTGGTTTTTCTCCGCTCTAACCCTGCTTTTCTTGGTTTTCGTCTGCTCTAACCCATCTTTTCTTGGTTTTTCTCCACTCTAACCATGCTTTTCTTGGTTTTCCTCCGCTCTAACCCCACTTTTCTTGGTTTTTCTCCACTCTAACCCCGCTTTTCTTGGTTTTCCTCCGCTGTAACTTCGCTTTTTTTGGTTTTTCTCCGCTCTAACCCCGTTTCTCTTGGCTTTCCTCCGCTCTAACCCCGCTTTTCTTGGTTTTCCTCCGCTCCAACCTCGCTATTCTGGGTTTTACTCCGCTCTAACTTCGCTTTTCTGCTTTTTCCTCCGCCCTAACCCCCTTTTCTTCGCTTTCCTCCGCTCTAACCCCACTTTTCTTGGTTTTCCGCCGCTCTACCATCGCTTTTCTTGGTTTTCCTACACTCTAACCCCGCTTTTCTTGGTTTTCCTTCGCTCTAACCCCCTTTTCTTCGCTTTCCTCCGCTCTAACCCCACTTTTCTTGGTTTTCCGCCGCTCTACCATCGCTTTTCTTGGTTTCCCTACACTCTAACCCCGCTTTTCTTGGTTTTCCTCCGCTCTAACCCCGCTTTTCTTGGTTTTCCTCCGCTCTAACCCAGCTTTTCTTGGTTTTTCTCCACTCTAACCATGCTTTTCTTGGATTTCCGCTGCTCTAACTTCGCTTTCCTTGGTTTTCTTCCGCTCTAACCCCGCTTTTCTTGGTTTTCCTCTGCTCCAACCCCGCTTTTCCTGGTTTTCCTCTGCTCTAACCCCGCTTTTCCTGGTTTTAGTCCACTCTAACCACGCTTTTCATAGTTTCATAGTTTCATAATTTCGTGCGGGTTGGAAGGGACTTTAGAGATCATCGAGTTCGGCCCCCGGGATTCGAGCCTCTGTGTAGCAGAGCGGCACTTCTACCACTTGCGCCACATGGGGGATTCGAACTCCGGGCCCCAGTGTTGCATGGCGGCATCTTTAACCACTGCGCCACCGGGGCACACTTGGATTTCTGCTGCTCTAACCGCGCTTTTCTTTGTTTTCTTCCTCTCTAACTTCTTTTTATTGGTTTTCCTCCGCTCTAACCCCGATTATCCTGGTTTTCCTGCTCTCTAAACCCGCTTTTTTTGGTTTTCTTCCGTTCTAACTCTGCTTTTCTTGGTTTTCCTCCGCTCTAACCCAGCTTTTCTGGTTTTCCTCCGCTCTAACCCCGCTTTTCTTGGTTTTCCTTCACTCTAACCTTGATTATATTGGTTTTCCGCCGCTCTACCATCGCTTTTCTTGGTTTTCCTACACTCTATCCCCGGTTTTCTTGGTTTTCCTCCGCTCTAAGTTCACTTTTCTCGGTTTTCCTCCTCTCTAATCCCGCTTTTCTTGGTTTTCCCCCGCTCTAACCCCGCTTTTCTTGGTTTTCCTCCACTCTAACCCCGCTTTTCTTGGTTTTCCTCTGCTCTAACCCAGCTTTTCTTGGTTTTTCTACACTCTAACCATGCTTTTCTTGGTTTTTCTTTGCTCTAACCCTGCTTTTCTTGGTTTTCGTCTGCTCTAACCCAGCTTTTCTTGGTTTTTCTCCACTCTAACCATGCTTTTCTTGGTTTTCCTTTGCTCTAACCCCACTTTTCTTGGTTTTTCTCCACTCTAACCCCGCTTTTCTTGGTTTTCCTCCGCTGTAACTTCGCTTTTTTTGGTTTTTCTCCGCTCTAACCTCGTTTCTCTTGGCTCTCCTCCGCTCTAACCCCGCTTTTCTTGGTTTTCCTCCGCTCCAACCTCGCTATTCTGGGTTTTACTCCGCTCTAACTTCGCTTTTCTGCTTTTTCCTCCGCCCTAACCCCCTTTTCTTCGCTTTCCTCCGCTCTAACCCCACTTTTCTTGGTTTTCCGCCGCTCTACCATCGCTTTTCTTGGTTTTCCTACACTCTAACCCCGCTTTTCTTGGTTTTCCTTCGCTCTAACCCCCTTTTCTTCGCTTTCCTCCTCTCTAACCCCACTTTTCTTGGTTTTCCGCCGCTCTACCATCGCTTTTCTTGGTTTCCCTACACTCTAACCCCGCTTTTCTTGGTTTTCCTCCGCTCTAACCCCGCTTTTCTTGGTTTTCCTCCGCTCTAACCCAGCTTTTCTTGGTTTTTCTCCACTCTAACCATGCTTTTCTTGGATTTCCGCTGCTCTAACTTCGCTTTCCTTGGTTTTCTTCCGCTCTAACCCCGCTTTTCTTGGTTTTCCTCTGCTCCAACCCCGCTTTTCCTGGTTTTCCTCTGCTCTAACCCCGCTTTTCCTGGTTTTAGTCCACTCTAACCACGCTTTTCATAGTTTCATAGTTTCATAATTTCGTGCGGGTTGGAAGGGACTTTAGAGATCATCGAGTTCGGCCCCCGGGATTCGAGCCTCTGTGTAGCAGAGCGGCACTTCTACCACTTGCGCCACAAGTGGGATTCGAACTCCGGGCCCCAGTGTTGCATGGCGGCATCTTTAACCACTGCGCCACCGGGGCACACTTGGATTTCTGCTGCTCTAACCGCGCTTTTCTTTGTTTTCTTCCTCTCTAACTTCTTTTTATTGGTTTTCCTCCGCTCTAACCCCGATTATCTTGGTTTTCCTGCTCTCTAAACCCGCTTTTCTTGGTTTTCTTCCGTTCTAACTCTCTTTTTCTTGGTTTTCCTCCGCTCTAACCCCTCATTTCTTGGTTTTCATCCGCATGAACCTCTCTTTTCTTGGTTTTCCTCCGCTCTAATCCCGCTTTTCTTGGTTTTCCCCCGCTCTAACCCCGCTTTTCTTGGTTTTCCTCCGCTCTAACCCAGCTTTTCTTGGTTTTTCTCCACTCTAACCATGCTTTTCTTGGATTTCCGCTGCTCTAACTTTGCTTTACTTTTATCCTCTTCCGCTCTAACCCAGTTTCTCTTGATTTTCCTCCGCTCTAACCTTGATTATCTTGGCTTTCCTCCGCTCTAACCCCGCTTTTCTGGACTTTCCTCCGCCCTAACCCCCTTTTCTTGGTTTTCCTCCGCTCTAACCCCGCTTTTCTTGGTTTTCCGCCGCTCTACCATTGCTTTTCTTGGATTTCCTCCGCTCTAACCCCGCATTTCTTGGTTTTCCTCCGCTCTAACCCAGCTTTTCTTGGTTTTTCTCCACTCTAACCATGCTTTTCTTGGATTTCCGCTGCTCTAACTTCGCTTTCCTTGGTTTTCTTCCGCTCTAATTCCGCTTTTCTTGGTTTTCCTCCTTTCTAACCTCGCTTTTCTTGGTTTTAGTCCACTCTAACCACGTTTTTCATAGTTTCATAGTTTCGTGCGGGTTGGAAGGGACTTTAGAGATCATCGAGTCCGGCCCCCGGGATTCGAGCCTCTGTGTAGCAGAGCGGCACTTCTACCACTTGCGCCACAGGGGGGATTCGAACTCCGGGACCCAGTGTTGCATGGCGGCATCTTTAACCACTGCGCCACCGGGGCACACTTGGATTTCTGCTGCTCTAACCGCGCTTTTCTTTGTTTTCTTCCTCTCTAACTTCTTTTTATTGGTTTTCCTCCGCTCTAACCCCGATTATCTTGGTTTTCCTGCTCTCTAAACCCGCTTTTCTTGGTTTTCTTCCGTTCTAACTCTCCTTTTCTTGGTTTTCCTCCGCTCTAACCCCTCATTTCTTGGTTTTCATCCGCATGAACCTCTCTTTTCTTGGTTTTCCTCCGCTCTAATCCCGCTTTTCTTGGTTTTCCCCCGCTCTAACCCCGCTTTTCTTGGTTTTCCTCCGCTCTAACCCAGCTTTTCTTGGTTTTTCTCCACTCTAACCATGCTTATCTTGGATTTCCGCTGCTCTGACTTTGCTTTACTTTTTTCCTCTTCCGCTCTAACCCAGTTTCTCTTGATTTTCCTCCGCTCTAACCTTGATTATCTTGGCTTTCCTCCGCTCTAACCCCGCTTTTCTGGACTTTCCTCCGCCCTAACCCCCTTTTCGTGGTTCTCCTCCGCTCTAACCCCGCTTTTCTTGGTTTTCCGCCGCTCTACCATCGCTTTTCTTGGATTTCCTCCGCTCTAACCCCGCTTTTCTTGGTTTTCCTCCGCTCTAACCCAGCTTTTCTTGGTTTTTCTCCACTCTAACCATGCTTTTCTTGGATTTCCGCTGCTCTAACTTCGCTTTCCTTGGTTTTCTTCCGCTCTAATTCCGCTTTTCTTGGTTTTCCTCCTTTCTAACCTCGCTTTTCTTGGTTTTAGTCCACTCTAACCACGTTTTTCATAGTTTCATAGTTTCGTGCGGGTTGGAAGGGACTTTAGAGATCATCGAGTCCGGCCCCCGGGATTCGAGCCTCTGTGTAGCAAAGCGGCACTTCTACCACTTGCACCACAGGGGGGATTCGAACTCCGGGCCCCAGTGTTGCATGGCGGCATCTTTAACCACTGCGCCACCGGGGCACACTTGGATTTCTGCTGCTCTAACCGCGCTTTTCTTTGTTTTCTTCCTCTCTAACTTCTTTTTATTGGTTTTCCTCCGCTCTAACCCCGATTATCCTGGTTTTCCTGCTCTCTAAACCCGCTTTTTTTGGTTTTCTTCCGTTCTAACTCTGCTTTTCTTGGTTTTCCTCCGCTCTAACCCAGCTTTTCTGGTTTTCTTCCACTCTAACCCCGCTTTTCTTGGTTTTCCTTCACTCTAACCTTGATTATATTGGTTTTCCGCCGCTCTACCATCGCTTTTCTTGGTTTTCCTACACTCTATCCCCGGTTTTCTTGGTTTTCCTCCGCTCTAAGTTCACTTTTCTCGGTTTTCCTCCTCTCTAATCCCGCTTTTCTTGGTTTTCCCCCGCTCTAACCCCGCTTTTCTTGGTTTTCCTCCACTCTAACCCCGCTTTTCTTGGTTTTCCTCTGCTCTAACCCAGCTTTTCTTGGTTTTTCTACACTCTAACCATGCTTTTCTTGGTTTTTCTCCGCTCTAACCCTGCTTTTCTTGGTTTTCGTCTGCTCTAACCCATCTTTTCTTGGTTTTTCTCCACTCTAACCATGCTTTTCTTGGTTTTCCTCCGCTCTAACCCCACTTTTCTTGGTTTTTCTCCACTCTAACCCCGCTTTTCTTGGTTTTCCTCCGCTGTAACTTCGCTTTTTTTGGTTTTTCTCCGCTCTAACCCCGTTTCTCTTGGCTTTCCTCCGCTCTAACCCCGCTTTTCTTGGTTTTCCTCCGCTCCAACCTCGCTATTCTGGGTTTTACTCCGCTCTAACTTCGCTTTTCTGCTTTTTCCTCCGCCCTAACCCCCTTTTCTTCGCTTTCCTCCGCTCTAACCCCACTTTTCTTGGTTTTCCGCCGCTCTACCATCGCTTTTCTTGGTTTTCCTACACTCTAACCCCGCTTTTCTTGGTTTTCCTTCGCTCTAACCCCCTTTTCTTCGCTTTCCTCCGCTCTAACCCCACTTTTCTTGGTTTTCCGCCGCTCTACCATCGCTTTTCTTGGTTTCCCTACACTCTAACCCCGCTTTTCTTGGTTTTCCTCCGCTCTAACCCCGCTTTTCTTGGTTTTCCTCCGCTCTAACCCAGCTTTTCTTGGTTTTTCTCCACTCTAACCATGCTTTTCTTGGATTTCCGCTGCTCTAACTTCGCTTTCCTTGGTTTTCTTCCGCTCTAACCCCGCTTTTCTTGGTTTTCCTCTGCTCCAACCCCGCTTTTCCTGGTTTTCCTCTGCTCTAACCCCGCTTTTCCTGGTTTTAGTCCACTCTAACCACGCTTTTCATAGTTTCATAGTTTCATAATTTCGTGCGGGTTGGAAGGGACTTTAGAGATCATCGAGTTCGGCCCCCGGGATTCGAGCCTCTGTGTAGCAGAGCGGCACTTCTACCACTTGCGCCACATGGGGGATTCGAACTCCGGGCCCCAGTGTTGCATGGCGGCATCTTTAACCACTGCGCCACCGGGGCACACTTGGATTTCTGCTGCTCTAACCGCGCTTTTCTTTGTTTTCTTCCTCTCTAACTTCTTTTTATTGGTTTTCCTCCGCTCTAACCCCGATTATCCTGGTTTTCCTGCTCTCTAAACCCGCTTTTTTTGGTTTTCTTCCGTTCTAACTCTGCTTTTCTTGGTTTTCCTCCGCTCTAACCCAGCTTTTCTGGTTTTCCTCCGCTCTAACCCCGCTTTTCTTGGTTTTCCTTCACTCTAACCTTGATTATATTGGTTTTCCGCCGCTCTACCATCGCTTTTCTTGGTTTTCCTACACTCTATCCCCGGTTTTCTTGGTTTTCCTCCGCTCTAAGTTCACTTTTCTCGGTTTTCCTCCTCTCTAATCCCGCTTTTCTTGGTTTTCCCCCGCTCTAACCCCGCTTTTCTTGGTTTTCCTCCACTCTAACCCCGCTTTTCTTGGTTTTCCTCTGCTCTAACCCAGCTTTTCTTGGTTTTTCTACACTCTAACCATGCTTTTCTTGGTTTTTCTTTGCTCTAACCCTGCTTTTCTTGGTTTTCGTCTGCTCTAACCCAGCTTTTCTTGGTTTTTCTCCACTCTAACCATGCTTTTCTTGGTTTTCCTTTGCTCTAACCCCACTTTTCTTGGTTTTTCTCCACTCTAACCCCGCTTTTCTTGGTTTTCCTCCGCTGTAACTTCGCTTTTTTTGGTTTTTCTCCGCTCTAACCTCGTTTCTCTTGGCTCTCCTCCGCTCTAACCCCGCTTTTCTTGGTTTTCCTCCGCTCCAACCTCGCTATTCTGGGTTTTACTCCGCTCTAACTTCGCTTTTCTGCTTTTTCCTCCGCCCTAACCCCCTTTTCTTCGCTTTCCTCCGCTCTAACCCCACTTTTCTTGGTTTTCCGCCGCTCTACCATCGCTTTTCTTGGATTTCCTACACTCTAACCCCGCTTTTCTTGGTTTTCCTTCGCTCTAACCCCCTTTTCTTCGCTTTCCTCCTCTCTAACCCCACTTTTCTTGGTTTTCCGCCGCTCTACCATCGCTTTTCTTGGTTTCCCTACACTCTAACCCCGCTTTTCTTGGTTTTCCTCCGCTCTAACCCCGCTTTTCTTGGTTTTCCTCCGCTCTAACCCAGCTTTTCTTGGTTTTTCTCCACTCTAACCATGCTTTTCTTGGATTTCCGCTGCTCTAACTTCGCTTTCCTTGGTTTTCTTCCGCTCTAACCCCGCTTTTCTTGGTTTTCCTCTGCTCCAACCCCGCTTTTCCTGGTTTTCCTCTGCTCTAACCCCGCTTTTCCTGGTTTTAGTCCACTCTAACCACGCTTTTCATAGTTTCATAGTTTCATAATTTCGTGCGGGTTGGAAGGGACTTTAGAGATCATCGAGTTCGGCCCCCGGGATTCGAGCCTCTGTGTAGCAGAGCGGCACTTCTACCACTTGCGCCACAAGTGGGATTCGAACTCCGGGCCCCAGTGTTGCATGGCGGCATCTTTAACCACTGCGCCACCGGGGCACACTTGGATTTCTGCTGCTCTAACAGCGCTTTTCTTTGTTTTCTTCCTCTCTAACTTCTTTTTATTGGTTTTCCTCCGCTCTAACCCCGATTATCTTGGTTTTCCTGCTCTCTAAACCCGCTTTTCTTGGTTTTCTTCCGTTCTAACTCTCCTTTTCTTGGTTTTCCTCCGCTCTAACCCCTCATTTCTTGGTTTTCATCTGCATGAACCTCTCTTTTCTTGGTTTTCCTCCGCTCTAATCCCGCTTTTCCTAGTTTTAGTCCACTCTAACCACGTTTTTCATATTTTCATATTTTCGTGCGGGTTGGAAGGGACTTTAGAAATCATTGAGTCCGGCCCCCGGGATTCGAGCCTCTGTGTAGCAAAGCGGCACTTCTACCACTTGCGTCACAGGTGGGATTCGAACTCCGGGCCCCAGTGTTGCATGGCGGCATCTTTAACCACTGCGCCACCGGGGCACACTTGGATTTCTGCTGCTCTAACCGCGCTTTTCTTTGTTTTCTTCCTCTCTAACTTCTTTTTATTGGTTTTCCTCCGCTCTAACCCCGATTATCCTGGTTTTCCTGCTCTCTAAACCCGCTTTTCTTGGTTTTCTTCCATTCTAACTCTGCTTTTCTTGGTTTTCCTCCGCTCTAACCCCTCATTTCTTGGTTTTCATCCACATAAACCTCTCTTTTCTTGGTTTTCCTCCGCTCTAACCCAGCTTTTCTTGGTTTTCCTCCACTCTAACCCCGCTTTTCCTGGTTTTCCTCCGCTCCAACCTCGCTATTCTGGGTTTTTTTCCGCTCTAACTTCGCTTTTCTGCGTTTTCCTCCGCCCTAACCCCCTTTTCTTCGCTTTCCTCCGCTCTAACCCCGCTTTTCTTGGTTTTCCGCCGCTCTACCATCGCTTTTCTTGGTTTTCCTCCACTCTAACCCCGCTTTTCTTGGTTTTCCCCCGCTCTAACCCCGCTTTTTTAGGTTTTCCTCAGCTCTAACCCAGCTTTTCTTGGTTTTTCTCCACTCTAACCATGCTTTTCTTGGATTTCCGCTGCTCTAACTTCGCTTTACTTTTTTCCTCTTCCGCTCTAACCCAGTTTCTCTTGATTTTCCTCCGCTCTAACCTTGATTATCTTGGCTTTCCTCCGCTCTAACCCCGCTTTTTTGGGCTTTCCTCCGCCCTAACCCCCTTTTCTTGGTTTTCCTCCGCTCTAACCCCGCTTTTCTTGGTTTTCCACCGCTCTACCATCGCTTTTCTTGGATTTCCTCCGCTCTAACCCAGCTTTTCTTGGTTTTCCTCCGCTCTAACCCAGCTTTTCTTGGTTTTTCTCCACTCTAACCATGCTTTTCTTGGATTTCCGCTGCTCTAACTTCGCTTTCCTTGGTTTTCTTCCGCTCTAACCCCGCTTTTCTTGGTTTTCCTCCTTTCTAACCTCGCTTTTCTTGGTTTTAGTCCACTCTAACCACGTTTTTCATAGTTTCATAGTTTCGTGCGGGTTGGAAGGGACTTTAGAGATCATCGAGTCCGGCCCCCGAGATTCGAGCCTCTGTGTAGCAAAGCGGCACTTCTACCACTTGCCTCACAGGTGGGATTCGAACTCCGGGCACCAGTGTTGCATGGCGGCATCTTTAACCACTGCGCCACCGGGGCACACTTGGATTTCTGCTGCTCTAACCGCGCTTTTCTTTGTTTTCCTGCTCTCTAACTTCTTTTTATTGGTTTTCCTCCGCTCTAACCCTGATTATCTTGGTTTTCCTGCTCTCTAAACCCGCTTTTTTTGGTTTTCTTCCGTTCTAACTCTGCTTTTCTTGGTTTTCCTCCGCTCTAACCCAGCTTTTCTTTGTTTTCCTCCGCTCTAACCCCGCTTTTCTTGGTTTTCCTTCACTCTAACCTTGATTATATTGGTTTTCCGCCGCTCTACCATCGCTTTTCTTGGTTTTCCTACACTCTATCCCCGGTTTTCTTGGTTTACCTCCGCTCTAAGTTCACTTTTCTCGGTTTTCCTCCTCTCTAATCCCGCTTTTCTTGGTTTTCCCCCGCTCTAACCCCGCTTTTCGTGGTTTTCCTCCGCTCTAACCCAGCTTTCCTTGGTTTTCTTCCGATCTAACCCCGCTTTTCTTGGTTTTCCTCCTTTCTAACCTCGCTTTTCATAGTTTCATAGTTTCATAATTTCATGCGGGTTGGAAGGGACTTTAGAGATCATCGAGTCCGGCCCCCGGGATTCGAGCCTCTGTGTAGCAGAGCGGCACTTCTACCACTTGCGCCACAGGGGGGATTCGAACTCCGGGCCCCAGTGTTGCATGGCGGCATCTTTAACCACTGCGCCACCGGGGCACACTTGGATTTCTGCTGCTCTAACCGCGCTTTTCTTTGTTTTCTTCCTCTCTAACTTCTTTTTATTGGTTTTCCTCCGCTCTAACCCCGATTATCTTGGTTTTCCTGCTCTCTAAACCCGCTTTTCTTGGTTTTCTTCCGTTCTAACTCTCCTTTTCTTGGTTTTCCTCCGCTCTAACCCCTCATTTCTTGGTTTTCATCCGCATGAACCTCTCTTTTCTTGGTTTTCCTCCGCTCTAATCCCGCTTTTCTTGGCTTTCCCCCGCTCTAACCCCGCTTTTCTTGGTTTTCCTCCGCTCTAACCCAGCTTTTCTTGGTTTTTCTCCACTCTAACCATGCTTTTCTTGGATTTCCGCTGCTCTAACTTCGCTTTATTTTTTCCTCTTCCGCTCTAACCCAGTTTCTCTTGATTTTCCTACGCTCTAACCTTGATTATCTTGGCTTTCCTCCGCTCTAACCCCGCTTTTCTGGGCTTTCCTCCGCCCTAACCCCCTTTTCTTGGTTTTCCTCCGCTCTAACCCCGCTTTTCTTGGTTTTCCGCCGCTCTACCATCGCTTTTCTTGGATTTCCTCCGCTCTAACCCCGCTTTTCTTGGTTTTCCTCCGCTCTAACCCAGCTTTTCTTGGTTTTTCTCCATTCTAACCATGCTTTTCTTGGATTTCCGCTGCTCTAACTTCGCTTTCCTTGGTTTTCTTCCGCTCTAACCTCGCTTTTCTTGGTTTTCCTCTGCTCTAACCCCGCTTTTCTTGGTTTTAGTCCACTATAACCACGTTTTTCATAGTTTCATAATTTCGTGCGGGTTGGAAGGGACTTTAGATATCATCGAGTCCGGCCCCCGGGATTCGAGCCTCTGTGTAGCAAAGCGGCACTTCTACCACTTGCGTCACAGGTGGGATTCGAACTCCGGGCCCCAGTGTTGCATGGCGGCATCTTTAACCACTGCGCCACCGGGGCACACTTGGATTTCTGCTGCTCTAACCGCGCTTTTCTTTGTTTTCTTCCTCTCTAACTTCTTTTTATTGGTTTTCCTCCGCTCTAACCCCGATTATCTTGGTTTTCCTGCTCTCTAAACCATCTTTTCTTGGTTTTCTTCCGTTCTAACTCTGCTTTTCTTGGTTTTCCTCCGCTCTAACCCAGCTTTTCTTGGTTTTCATCCACATAAACCTCTCTTTTCTTGGTTTTCCTCCGCTCTAACCCAGCTTTTCTTGGTTTTCCTCCACTGTAACCCCGCTTTTCTTGGTTTTCCTCCGCTCCAACCTCGCTATTCTGGGTTTTACTCCGCTCTAACTTCGCTTTTCTGCGTTTTCCTCCGCCCGAACCCCCTTTTCTTCGCTTTCCTCCGCTCTAACCCCGCTTTTCTTGGTTTTCCGCCGCTCTACCATCGCTTTTCTTGGTTTTCCTCCACTCTAACCCCGTTTTTCTTGGTTTTCCTCCGCTCTAACCCCGCTTTTCTTGATTTTCCTCCGCTCTAACCCAGCTTTTCTTGGTTTTTCTCCACTCTAACCATGCTTTTCTTGGATTTCCGCTGCTCTAACTTCGCTTTCCTTGGTTTTCTTCCGCTCTAACCCCGCTTTTCTTGGTTTTCCTCCTTTCTAACCTCGCTTTTCTTGGTTTTCCTCTGCTCTAACCCCGCTTTTCCTGGTTTTAGTCCACTCTAACCACGCTTTTCATAGTTTCATAGTTTCATAATTTCGTGCGGGTTGGAAGGGACTTTAGAGATCATCGAGTCCGGCTCCCGGGATTCGAGCCTCTGTGTAGCAGAGCGGCACATCTACCACTTGCGCCACAGGGGGGATTCGAACTCCGGGCCCCAGTGTTGCATGGCGGAATCTTTAACCACTGCGCCACCGGGGCACACTTGGATTTCTGCTGCTCTAACCGCGCTTTTCTTTGTTTTCTTCCTCTCTAACTTCTTTTTATTGGTTTTCCTCCGCTCTAACCCCGATTATCTTGGTTTTCCTGCTCTCTAAACCCGCTTTTCTTGGTTTTCTTCCGTTCTAACTCTCCTTTTCTTGGTTTTCCTCCGCTCTAACCCCTCATTTCTTGGTTTTCATCCGCATGAAACTCTCTTTTCTTGGTTTTCCTCCGCTCTAACCCAGCTTTTCTTTGTTTTTCTCCACTCTAACCATGCTTTTCTTGGATTTCCGCTGCTCTAACTTCGCTTTACTTTTTTCCTCTTCCGCTCTAACCCAGTTTCTCTTGATTTTCCTCCGCTCTAACCTTGATTATCTTGGCTTTCCTCCGCTCTAACCCCGCTTTTCTGGGCTTTCCTCCGCCCTAACCCCCTTTTCTTGGTTTTCCTCCGCTCTAACCCCGCTTTTCTTGGATTTCCGCCGCTCTACCATCGCTTTTCTTGGATTTCCTCCGCTCTAACCCAGCTTTTCTTGGTTTTCCTCCGCTCTAACCCAGCTTTTCTTGGTTTTTCTCCACTCTAACCATGCTTTTCTTGGATTTCCGCTGCTCTAACTTCGCTTTCCTTGGTTTTCTTCCGCTCTAACCCCGCTTTTCTTGGTTTTCCTCCTTTCTAACCTCGCTTTTCTTGGTTTTAGTCCACTCTAACCACGTTTTTCATAGTTTCATAGTTTCGTGCGGGTTGGAAGGGACTTTAGAGATCATCGAGTCCGGCCCCCGGGATTCGAGCCTCTGTGTAGCAAAGCGGCACTTCTACCACTTGCGTCACAGGTGGGATTCGAACTCCGGGCCCCAGTGTTGCATGGCGGCATCTTTAACCACTGCGCCACCGGGGCACACTTGGATTTCTGCTGCTCTAACCGCGCTTTTCTTTGTTTTCTTTCTCTCTAACTTCTTTTTATTGGTTTTCCTCCGCTCTAACCCCGATTATCTTGGTTTTCCTGCTCTCTAAACCTGCTTTTTTTGGTTTTCTTCCGTTCTAACTCTGCTTTTCTTGGTTTTCCTCCGCTCTAACCCAGCTTTTCTTGGTTTTCCTCCGCTCTAACCCCACTTTTCTTGGTTTTCCTTCACTCTAACCTTGATTATATTGGTTTTCCGCCGCTCTACCATCGCTTTTCTTGGTTTTCCTACACTCTATCCCCGGTTTTCTTGGTTTTCCTCCGCTCTAAGTTCACTTTTCTCGGTTTTCCTCCTCTCTAATCCCGCTTTTCTTGGTTTCCCCCCGCTCTAACCCCGCTTTTCTTGGTTTTCCTCCGCTCTAACCCCGCTTTTCTTGGTTTTCCTCCGCTCTAACCCAGCTTTCCTTGGTTTTCTTCCGCTCTAACCCCGCTTTTCTTGGTTTTCCTCCTTTCTAACCCAGCTTTTCTTGGTTTTCCTCTGCTCTAACCCCGCTTTTCCTGGTTTTAGTCCACTCTAACCACGTTTTTCATAGTTTCATAGTTTCATAATTTCGTGCGGGTTGGAAGGGACTTTAGAGATCATCGAGTCCGGCCCCCGGGATTCGAGCCTCTGTGTAGCAAAGCGGCACTTCTACCACTTGCGTCACAGGTGGGATTCGAACTCCAGGCCCCAGTGTTGCATGGCGGCATCTTTAACCACTGCGCCACCGGGGCACACTTGGATTTCTGCTGCTCTAACCGCGCTTTTCTTTGTTTTCTTCCTCTCTAACTTCTTTTTATTGGTTTTCCTCCGCTCTAACCCCGATTATCTTGGTTTTCCTGCTCTCTAAACCCGCTTTTCTTGGTTTTCTTCCGTTCTAACTCTGCTTTTCTTGGTTTTCCTCCGCTCTAACCCCTCATTTCTTGGTTTTCATCCGCATGAACCTCTCTTTTCTTGGTTTTCCTCCGCTCTAATCCCTCATTTCTTGGTTTTCCCCCGCTCTAACCCCGCTTTTCTTGGTTTTCCTCCGCTCTAACCCAGCTTTTCTTGGTTTTTCTCCACTCTAACCATGCTTTTCTTGGATTTCCGCTGCTCTAACTTCGCTTTACTTTTTTCCTCTTCCGCTCTAACCCAGTTTCTCTTGATTTTCCTCCGCTCTAACCTTGATTATCTTGGCTTTCCTCCGCTCTAACCCCGCTTTTCTGGGCTTTCCTCCGCCCTAACCCCCTTTTCTTGGTTTTCCTCCGCTCTAACCCCGCTTTTCTTGGTTTTCCGCCGCTCTACCCCCGCTTTTCTTGGATTTCCTCCACTCTAACCCCGCTTTTCTTGGTTTTCCTCCGCTCTAACCCAGCTTTTCTTGGTTTTTCTCCACTCTAACCATGCTTTTCTTGGATTTCCGCTGCTCTAACTTCGCTTTCCTTGGTTTTCTTCCGCTCTAACCCCGCTTTTCTTGGTTTTCCTCTGCTCTAACCCCGCTTTTCCTGGTTTTAGTCCACTCTAACCACGTTTTTCATAGTTTCATAGTTTCATAATTTCGTGCGGGTTGGAAGGGACTTTAGAGATCATCGAGTCCGGCCCCCGGGATTCGAGCCTCTGTGTAGCAAAGCGGCACTTCTACCACTTGCGTCACAGGTGGGATTCGAACTCCGGGCCCCAGTGTTGCATGGCGGCATCTTTAACCACTGCGCCACCGGGGCACACTTGGATTTCTGCTGCTCTAACCGCGCTTTTCTTTGTTTTCTTCCTCTCTAACTTCTTTTTATTGGTTTTCCTCCGCTCTAACCCCGATTATCTTGGTTTTCCTGCTCTCTAAACCCGCTTTTCTTGGTTTTCTTCCGTTCTAACTCTGCTTTTCTTGGTTTTCCTCCGCTCTAACCCCTCATTTCTTGGTTTTCATCCACATAAACCTCTCTTTTCTTGGTTTTCCTCCGCTCTAACCCAGCTTTTCTTGGTTTTCCTCCACTCTAACCCCGCTTTTCTTGGTTTTCCTCCGCTCTAACCCAGCTTTTCTTGGTTTTCCTCCACTGTAACCCCGCTTTTCTTGGTTTTCCTCCGCTCCAACCTCGCTATTCTGGGTTTTACTCCGCTCTAACTTCGCTTTTCTGCTTTTTCCTCCGCCCTAACCCCCTTTTCTTCGCTTTCCTCCGCTCTAACCCCACTTTTCTTGGTTTTCCGCCGCTCTACCATCGCTTTTCTTGGTTTTCCTACACTCTAACCCCGCTTTTCTTGGTTTTCCTCCGCTCTAACCCCCTTTTCTTCGCTTTCCTCCGCTCTAACCCCACTTTTCTTGGTTTTCCGCCGCTCTACCATCGCTTTTCTTGGTTTCCCTACACTCTAACCCCGCTTTTCTTGGTTTTCCTCTGCTCCAACCCCGCTTTTCCTGGTTTTCCTCTGCTCTAACCCCGCTTTTCCTGGTTTTAGTCCACTCTAACCACGCTTTTCATAGTTTCATAGTTTCATAATTTCGTGCGGGTTGGAAGGGACTTTAGAGATCATCGAGTCCGGCCCCCGGGATTCGAGCCTCTGTGTAGCAGAGCGGCACTTCTACCACTTGCGCCACAGGGGGGATTCGAACTCCGGGCCCCAGTGTTGCATGGCGGCATCTTTAACCACTGCGCCACCGGGGCACACTTGGATTTCTGCTGCTCTAACAGCGCTTTTCTTTGTTTTCTTCCTCTCTAACTTCTTTTTATTGGTTTTCCTCCGCTCTAACCCCGATTATCTTGGTTTTCCTGCTCTCTAAACCCGCTTTTCTTGGTTTTCTTCCGTTCTAACTCTCCTTTTCTTGGTTTTCCTCCGCTCTAACCCCTCATTTCTTGGTTTTCATCTGCATGAACCTCTCTTTTCTTGGTTTTCCTCCGCTCTAATCCCGCTTTTCCTGGTTTTAGTCCACTCTAACCACGTTTTTCATATTTTCATAGTTTCGTGCGGGTTGGAAGGGACTTTAGAGATCATTGAGTCCGGCCCCCGGGATTCGAGCCTCTGTGTAGCAAAGCGGCACTTCTACCACTTGCGTCACAGGTGGGATTCAAACTCCGGGCCCCAGTGTTGCATGGCGGCATCTTTAACAACTGCGCCACCGGGGCACACTTGGATTTCTGCTGCTCTAACCGCGCTTTTCTTTGTTTTCTTCCTCTCTAACTTCTTTTTATTGGTTTTCCTCCGCTCTAACCCCGATTATCCTGGTTTTCCTGCTCTCTAAACCCGCTTTTCTTGGTTTTCTTCCATTCTAACTCTGCTTTTCTTGGTTTTCCTCCGCTCTAACCCCTCATTTCTTGGTTTTCATCCACATAAACCTCTCTTTTCTTGGTTTTCCTCCGCTCTAACCCAGCTTTTCTTGGTTTTCCTCCACTCTAACCCCGCTTTTCTTGGTTTTCCTCCGCTCCAACCTCGCTATTCTGGGTTTTTTTCCGCTGTAACTTCGCTTTTCTGCGTTTTCCTCCGCCCTAACCCCCTTTTCTTCGCTTTCCTCCGCTCTAACCCCGCTTTTCTTGGTTTTCCGCCGCTCTACCATCGCTTTTCTTGGTTTTCCTCCACTCTAACCCCGCTTTTCTTGGTTTTCCCCCGCTCTAACCCCGCTTTTTTAGGTTTTCCTCAGCTCTAACCCAGCTTTTCTTGGTTTTTCTCCACTCTAACCATGCTTTTCTTGGATTTCCGCTGCTCTAACTTCGCTTTACTTTTTTCCTCTTCCGCTCTAACCCAGTTTCTCTTGATTTTCCTCCGCTCTAACCTTGATTATCTTGGCTTTCCTCCGCTCTAACCCCGCTTTTTTGGGCTTTCCTCCGCCCTAACCCCCTTTTCTTGGTTTTCCTCCGCTCTAACCCCGCTTTTCTTGGTTTTCCACCGCTCTACCATCGCTTTTCTTGGATTTCCTCCGCTCTAACCCAGCTTTTCTTGGTTTTCCTCCGCTCTAACCCAGCTTTTCTTGGTTTTTCTCCACTCTAACCATGCTTTTCTTGGATTTCCGCTGCTCTAACTTCGCTTTCCTTGGTTTTCTTCCGCTCTAACCCCGCTTTTCTTGGTTTTCCTCCTTTCTAAACTCGCTTTTCTTGGTTTTAGTCCACTCTAACCACGTTTTTCATAGTTTCATAGTTTCGTGCGGGTTGGAAGGGACTTTAGAGATCATCGAGTCCGGCCCCCGAGATTCGAGCCTCTGTGTAGCAAAGCGGCACTTCTACCACTTGCCTCACAGGTGGGATTCGAACTCCGGGCACCAGTGTTGCATGGCGGCATCTTTAACCACTGCGCCACCGGGGCACACTTGGATTTCTGCTGCTCTAACCGCGCTTTTCTTTGTTTTCCTGCTCTCTAACTTCTTTTTATTGGTTTTCCTCCGCTCTAACCCTGATTATCTTGGTTTTCCTGCTCTCTAAACCCGCTTTTTTTGGTTTTCTTCCGTTCTAACTCTGCTTTTCTTGGTTTTCCTCCGCTCTAACCCAGCTTTTCTTGGTTTTCCTCCGCTCTAACCCCGCTTTTCTTGGTTTTCCTTCACTCAAAC
This sequence comes from Coturnix japonica, assembly GCF_054131305.1. Lineage (NCBI taxonomy): Eukaryota > Metazoa > Chordata > Aves > Galliformes > Phasianidae > Coturnix > Coturnix japonica. The sequence goes on along the minus strand of NC_140666.1, from coordinate 7,356,834 downwards.
CTTGATTATATTGGTTTTCCGCCGCTCTACCATCGCTTTTCTTGGTTTTCCTACACTCTATCCCCGGTTTTCTTGGTTTACCTCTGCTCTAAGTTCACTTTTCTCGGTTTTCCTCCTCTCTAATCCCGCTTTTCTTGGTTTTCCCCTGCTCTAGCCCCGCTTTTCGTGGTTTTCCTCCGCTCTAACCCAGCTTTCCTTGGTTTTCTTCCGCTCTAACCCCGCTTTTCTTGGTTTTCCTCCTTTCTAACCTCGCTTTTCATAGTTTCATAGTTTCATAATTTCATGCGGGTTGGAAGGGACTTTAGAGATCATCGAGTCCGGCCCCCGGGATTCGAGCCTCTGTGTAGCAGAGCGGCACTTCTACCACTTGCGCCACAGGGGGGATTCGAACTCCGGGCCCCAGTGTTGCATGGCGGCATCTTTAACCACTGCGCCACCGGGGCACACTTGGATTTCTGCTGCTCTAACCGCGCTTTTCTTTGTTTTCTTCCTCTCTAACTTCTTTTTATTGGTTTTCCTCCGCTCTAACCCCGATTATCTTGGTTTTCCTGCTCTCTAAACCCGCTTTTCTTGGTTTTCTTCCGTTCTAACTCTCCTTTTCTTGGTTTTCCTCCGCTCTAACCCCTCATTTCTTGGTTTTCATCCGCATGAACCTCTCTTTTCTTGGTTTTCCTCCGCTCTAATCCCGCTTTTCTTGGTTTTCCCCCGCTCTAACCCCGCTTTTCTTGGTTTTCCTCCGCTCTAACCCAGCTTTTCTTGGTTTTTCTCCACTCTAACCATGCTTTTCTTGGATTTCCGCTGCTCTAACTTCGCTTTATTTTTTCCTCTTCCGCTCTAACCCAGTTTCTCTTGATTTTCCTCCGCTCTAACCTTGATTATCTTGGCTTTCCTCCGCTCTAACCCCGCTTTTCTGGGCTTTCCTCCGCCCTAACCCCCTTTTCTTGGTTTTCCTCCGCTCTAACCCCGCTTTTCTTGGTTTTCCGCCGCTCTACCATCGCTTTTCTTGGATTTCCTCCGCTCTAACCCCGCTTTTCTTGGTTTTCTTCCGCTCTAACCCAGCTTTTCTTGGTTTTTCTCCATTCTAACCATGCTTTTCTTGGATTTCCGCTGCTCTAACTTCGCTTTCCTTGGTTTTCTTCCGCTCTAACCCCGCTTTTCTTGGTTTTCCTCTGCTCTAACCCCGCTTTTCTTGGTTTTAGTCCACTCTAACCACGTTTTTCATAGTTTCATAATTTCGTGCGGGTTGGAAGGGACTTTAGAGATCATCGAGTCCGGCCCCCGGGATTCGAGCCTCTGTGTAGCAAAGCGGCACTTCTACCACTTGCGTCACAGGTGGGATTCGAACTCCGGGCCCCAGTGTTGCATGGCGGCATCTTTAACCACTGCGCCACCGGGGCACACTTGGATTTCTGCTGCTCTAACCGCGCTTTTCTTTGTTTTCTTCCTCTCTAACTTCTTTTTATTGGTTTTCCTCCGCTCTAATCCCGATTATCTTGGTTTTCCTGCTCTCTAAACCATCTTTTCTTGGTTTTCTTCCGTTCTAACTCTGCTTTTCTTGGTTTTCCTCCGCTCTAACCCAGCTTTTCTTGGTTTTCATCCACATAAACCTCTCTTTTCTTGGTTTTCCTCCGCTCTAACCCAGCTTTTCTTGGTTTTCCTCTACTGTAACCCCGCTTTTCTTGTTTTTCTTCCGCTCCAACCTCGCTATTCTGGGTTTTACTCCGCTCTAACTTCGCTTTTCTGCCTTTTCCTCCGCCCGAACCCCCTTTTCTTCGCTTTCCTCCGCTCTAACCCCGCTTTTCTTGGTTTTCCGCCGCTCTACCATCGCTTTTCTTGGTTTTCCTCCACTCTAACCCCGTTTTTCTTGGTTTTCCTCCGCTCTAACCCCGCTTTTCTTGATTTTCCTCCGCTCTAACCCAGCTTTTCTTGGTTTTTCTCCACTCTAACCATGCTTTTCTTGGATTTCCGCTGCTCTAACTTCGCTTTCCTTGGTTTTCTTCCGCTCTAACCCCGCTTTTCTTGGTTTTCCTCCTTTCTAACCTCGCTTTTCTTGGTTTTCCTCTGCTCTAACCCCGCTTTTCCTGGTTTTAGTCCACTCTAACCACGCTTTTCATAGTTTCATAGTTTCATAATTTCGTGCGGGTTGGAAGGGACTTTAGAGATCATCGAGTCCGGCTCCCGGGATTCGAGCCTCTGTGTAGCAGAGCGGCACATCTACCACTTGCGCCACAGGGGGGATTCGAACTCCGGGCCCCAGTGTTGCATGGCGGCATCTTTAACCACTGCGCCACCGGGGCACACTTGGATTTCTGCTGCTCTAACCGCGCTTTTCTTTGTTTTCTTCCTCTCTAACTTCTTTTTATCGGTTTTCCTCCGCTCTAACACCGATTATCTTGGTTTTCCTGCTCTCTAAATCCGCTTTTCTTGGTTTTCTTCCGTTCTAACTCTACTTTTCTTGGTTTTCCTCCGCTCTAACCCCTCATTTCTTGGTTTTCATCCGCATGAAACTCTCTTTTCTTGGTTTTCCTCCGCTCTAACCCAGCTTTTCTTGGTTTTTCTCCACTCTAACCATGCTTTTCTTGGATTTCCGCTGCTCTAACTTCGCTTTACTTTTTTCCTCTTCCGCTCTAACCCAGTTTCTCTTGATTTTCCTCCGCTCTAACCTTGATTATCTTGGCTTTCCTCCGCTCTAACCCCCCTTTCTGGGCTTTCCTCCGCCCTAACCCCCTTTTCTTGGTTTTCCTCCGCTCTAACCCCGCTTTTCTTGGATTTCCGCCGCTCTACCATCGCTTTTCTTGGATTTCCTCCGCTCTAACCCAGCTTTTCTTGGTTTTCCTCCGCTCTAACCCAGCTTTTCTTGGTTTTTCTCCACTCTAACCATGCTTTTCTTGGATTTCCGCTGCTCTAACTTCGCTTTCCTTGGTTTTCTTCCGCTCTAACCCTGCTTTTCTTGGTTTTCCTCCTTTCTAACCTCGCTTTTCTTGGTTTTAGTCCACTCTAACCACGTTTTTCATAGTTTCATAGTTTCGTGCGGGTTGGAAGGGACTTTAGAGATCATCGAGTCCGGCCCCCGGGATTCGAGCCTCTGTGTAGCAAAGCGGCACTTCTACCACTTGCGTCACAGGTGGGATTCGAACTCCGGGCCCCAGTGTTGCATGGCGGCATCTTTAACCACTGCGCCACCGGGGCACACTTGGATTTCTGCTGCTCTAACCGCGCTTTTCTTTGTTTTCTTTCTCTCTAACTTCTTTTTATTGGTTTTCCTCCGCTCTAACCCCGATTATCTTGGTTTTCCTGCTCTCTAAACCTGCTTTTTTTGGTTTTCTTCCGTTCTAACTCTGCTTTTCTTGGTTTTCCTCCGCTCTAACCCAGCTTTTCTTGGTTTTCCTCCGCTCTAACCCCGCTTTTCTTGGTTTTCCTTCACTCTAACCTTGATTATATTGGTTTTCCGCCGCTCTACCATCGCTTTTCTTGGTTTTCCTACACTCTATCCCCGGTTTTCTTGGTTTTCCTCCGCTCTAAGTTCACTTTTCTCGGTTTTCCTCCTCTCTAATCCCGCTTTTCTTGGTTTCCCCCCGCTCTAACCCCGCTTTTCTTGGTTTTCCTCCGCTCTAACCCCGCTTTTCTTGGTTTTCCTCCGCTCTAACCCAGCTTTCCTTGGTTTTCTTCCGCTCTAACCCCGCTTTTCTTGGTTTTCCTCCTTTCTAACCCAGCTTTTCTTGGTTTTCCTCTGCTCTAACCCCGCTTTTCCTGGTTTTAGTCCACTCTAACCACGTTTTTCATAGTTTCATAGTTTCATAATTTCGTGCGGGTTGGAAGGGACTTTAGAGATCATCGAGTCCGGCCCCCGGGATTCGAGCCTCTGTGTAGCAAAGCGGCACTTCTACCACTTGCGTCACAGGTGGGATTCGAACTCCAGGCCCCAGTGTTGCATGGCGGCATCTTTAACCACTGCGCCACCGGGGCACACTTGGATTTCTGCTGCTCTAACCGCGCTTTTCTTTGTTTTCTTCCTCTCTAACTTCTTTTTATTGGTTTTCCTCCGCTCTAACCCCGATTATCTTGGTTTTCCTGCTCTCTAAACCCGCTTTTCTTGGTTTTCTTCCGTTCTAACTCTGCTTTTCTTGGTTTTCCTCCGCTCTAACCCCTCATTTCTTGGTTTTCATCCGCATGAACCTCTCTTTTCTTGGTTTTCCTCCGCTCTAATCCCGCTTTTCTTGGTTTTCCCCCGCTCTAACCCCGCTTTTCTTGGTTTTCCTCCGCTCTAACCCAGCTTTTCTTGGTTTTTCTCCACTCTAACCATGCTTTTCTTGGATTTCCGCTGCTCTAACTTCGCTTTACTTTTTTCCTCTTCCGCTCTAACCCAGTTTCTCTTGATTTTCCTCCGCTCTAACCTTGATTATCTTGGCTTTCCTCCGCTCTAACCCCGCTTTTCTGGGCTTTCCTCCGCCCTAACCCCCTTTTCTTGGTTTTCCTCCGCTCTAACCCCGCTTTTCTTGGTTTTCCGCCGCTCTACCCCCGCTTTTCTTGGATTTCCTCCACTCTAACCCCGCTTTTCTTGGTTTTCCTCCGCTCTAACCCAGCTTTTCTTGGTTTTTCTCCACTCTAACCATGCTTTTCTTGGATTTCCGCTGCTCTAACTTCGCTTTCCTTGGTTTTCTTCCGCTCTAACCCCGCTTTTCTTGGTTTTCCTCTGCTCCAACCCCGCTTTTCCTGGTTTTAGTCCACTCTAACCACGTTTTTCATAGTTTCATAGTTTCATAATTTCGTGCGGGTTGGAAGGGACTTTAGAGATCATCGAGTCCGGCCCCCGGGATTCGAGCCTCTGTGTAGCAAAGCGGCACTTCTACCACTTGCGTCACAGGTGGGATTCGAACTCCGGGCCCCAGTGTTGCATGGCGGCATCTTTAACCACTGCGCCACCGGGGCACACTTGGATTTCTGCTGCTCTAACCGCGCTTTTCTTTGTTTTCTTCCTCTCTAACATCTTTTTATTGGTTTTCCTCCGCTCTAACCCCGATTATCTTGGTTTTCCTGCTCTCTAAACCCGCTTTTCTTGGTTTTCTTCCGTTCTAACTCTGCTTTTCTTGGTTTTCCTCCGCTCTAACCCCTCATTTCTTGGTTTTCATCCACATAAACCTCTCTTTTCTTGGTTTTCCTCCGCTCTAACCCTGCTTTTCTTGGTTTTCCTCCACTCTAACCCCGCTTTTCTTGGTTTTCCTCCGCTCCAACCTCGCTATTCTGGGTTTTTTTCCGCTCTAACTTCGCTTTTCTGCGTTTTCCTCCGCCCTAACCCCCTTTTCTTCGCTTTCCTCCGCTCTAACCCCGCTTTTCTTGGTTTTCCGCCGCTCTACCATCGCTTTTCTTGGTTTTCCTCCACTCTAACCCCGCTTTTCTTGGTTTTCCCCCGCTCTAACCCCGCTTTTCTTGGTTTTCCTCCGCTCTAACCCAGCTTTTCTTGGTTTTTCTCCACTCTAACCATGCTTTTCTTGGATTTCCGCTGCTCTAACTTCGCTTTACTTTTTTCCTCTTCCGCTCTAACCCAGTTTCTCTTGATTTTCCTCCGCTCTAACCTTGATTATCTTGGCTTTCCTCCGCTCTAACCCCGCTTTTCTGGGCTTTCCTCCGCCCTAACCCCCTTTTCTTGGTTTTCCTCCGCTCTAACCCCGCTTTTCTTGGTTTTCCGCCGCTCTACCATCGCTTTTCTTGGATTTCCTCCGCTCTAACCCCGCTTTTCTTGGTTTTCCTCCGCTCTAACCCAGCTTTTCTTGGTTTTTCTCCACTCTAACCATGCTTTTCTTGGATTTCCGCTGCTCTAACTTCGCTTTCCTTGGTTTTCTTCCGCTCTAACCCCGCTTTTCTTGGTTTTCCTCCTTTCTAACCTCGCTTTTCTTGGTTTTAGTCCACTCTAACCACGTTTTTCATAGTTTCATAGTTTCGTGCGGGTTGGAAGGGACTTTAGAGATCATCGAGTCCGGCCCCCGGGATTCGAGCCTCTGTGTAGCAAAGCGGCACTTCTACCACTTGCGTCACAGGTGGGATTCGAACTCCGGGCCCCAGTGTTGCATGGCGGCATCTTTAACCACTGCGCCACCGGGGCACACTTGGATTTCTGCTGCTCTAACCGCGCTTTTCTTTCTTTTCTTCCTCTCTTACTTCTTTTTATTGGTTTTTCTCTGCTCTAACCCCGATTATCTTGGTTTTCCTGCTCTCTAAACCCGCTTTTTTTGGTTTTCTTCCGTTCTAACTCTGCTTTTCTTGGTTTTCCTCCGCTCTAACCCAGCTTTTCTTGGTTTTCCTCCGCTCTAACCCCGCTTTTCTTGGTTTTCCTTCACTCTAACCTTGATTATATTGGTTTTCCGCCGCTCTACCATCGCTTTTCTTGGTTTTCCTACACTCTATCCCCGGTTTTCTTGGTTTTCCTCCGCTCTAAGTTCACTTTTCTCGGTTTTCCTCCTCTCTAATCCCGCTTTTCTTGGTTTTCCCCCGCTCTAACCCCGCTTTTCTTGGTTTTCCTCCGCTCTTACTCCGCTTTTCTTGGTTTTCCTCCGCTCTAACCCAGCTTTCCTTGATTTTCTTCCGCTCTAACCCCGCTTTCCTTGGTTTTCCTCCTTTCTAACCTCGCTTTTCTTGGTTTTCCTCTGCTCTAACCCCGCTTTTCCTGGTTTTAGTCCACTCTAACCACGCTTTTCATAGTTTCATAGTTTCATAATTTCGTGCGGGTTGGAAGGGACTTTAGAGATCATCGAGTCCGGCCCCCGGGATTCGAGCCTCTGTGTAGCAGAGCGGCACTTCTACCACTTGCGCCACAGGGGGGATTCGAACTCCGGGCCCCAGTGTTGCATGGTGGCATCTTTAACCACTGCGCCACCGGGGCACACTTGGATTTCTGCTGCTCTAACCGCGCTTTTCTTTGTTTTCTTCCTCTCTAACTTCTTTTTATTGGTTTTCCTCCGCTCTAACCCCGATTATCTTGGTTTTCCTGCTCTCTAAACCCGCTTTTCTTGGTTTTCTTCCGTTCTAACTCTCCTTTTCTTGGTTTTCCTCCGCTCTAACCCCTCATTTCTTGGTTTTCATCCGCATGAACCTCTCTTTTCTTGGTTTTCCTCCGCTCTAATCCCGCTTTTCTTGGTTTTCCCCCGCTCTTACCCCGCTTTTCTTGGTTTTCCTCCGCTCTAACCCAGCTTTTCTTGGTTTTTCTCCACTCTAACCATGCTTTTCTTGGATTTCCGCTGCTCTAACTTCGCTTTACTTTTTTCCTCTTCCGCTCTAACCCAGTTTCTCTTGATTTTCCTCCGCTCTAAACTTGATTATCTTGGCTTTCCTCCGCTCTAACCCCGCTTTTCTGGGCTTTCCTCCGCCCTAACCCCCTTTTCTTGGTTTTCCTCCGCTCTAACCCCGCTTTTCTTGGTTTTCCGCCGCTCTACCATCGCTTTTCTTGGATTTCCTCCGCTCTAACCCAGCTTTTCTTGGTTTTCCTCCGCTCTAACCCAGCTTTTCTTGGTTTTTCTCCACTCTAACCATGCTTTTCTTGGATTTCCGCTGCTCTAACTTCGCTTTCCTTGGTTTTCTTCCGCTCTAACCCCGCTTTTCTTGGTTTTCCTCCTTTCTAACCTCGCTTTTCTTGGTTTTAGTCCACTCTAACCACGTTTTTCATAGTTTCATAATTTCGTGCGGGTTGGAAGGGACTTTAGAGATCATCGAGTCCGGCCCCCGGGATTCGAGCCTCTGTGTAGCAAAGCGGCACTTCTACCACTTGCGTCACAGGTGGGATTCGAACTCCGGGCCCCAGTGTTGCATGGCGGCATCTTTAACCACTGCGCCACCGGGGCACACTTGGATTTCTGCTGCTCTAACCGCGCTTTTCTTTGTTTTCTTCCTCTCTAACTTCTTTTTATTGGTTTTCCTCCGCTCTAACCCCGATTATCTTGGTTTTCCTGCTCTCTAAACCCTCTTTTTTTGGTTTTCTTCCGTTCTAACTCTGCTTTTCTTGGTTTTCCTCCGCTCTAACCCAGCTTTTCTTGGTTTTCCTCCGCTCTAACCCCGCTTTTCTTGGTTTTCCTTCACTCTAACCTTGATTATATTGGTTTTCCGCCGCTCTACCATCGCTTTTCTTGGTTTTCCTACACTCTATCCCCGGTTTTCTTGGTTTTCCTCCGCTCTAAGTTCACTTTTTTCGGTTTTCCTCCTCTCTAATCCCGCTTTTCTTGGTTTTCCCCCGCTCTAACCCCGCTTTTCTTGGTTTTCCTCCGCTCTAACCCCGCTTTTCTTGGTTTTCCACCGCTCTAACCCAGCTTTCCTTGGTTTTCTTCCGCTCTAACCCCGCTTTTCTTGGTTTTCCTCCTTTCTAACCCAGCTTTTCTTGGTTTTCCTCTGCTCTAACCCCGCTTTTCCTGGTTTTAGTCCACTCTAACCACGCTTTTCATAGTTTCATAGTTTCATAATTTCGTGCGGGTTGGAAGGGACTTTAGAGATCATCGAGTCCGGCCCCCGGGATTCGAGCCTCTGTGTAGCAGAGCGGCACTTCTACCACTTGCGCCACAGGGGGGATTCGAACTCCGGGCCCCAGTGTTGCATGGTGGCATCTTTAACCACTGCGCCACCGGGGCACACTTGGATTTCTGCTGCTCTAACCGCGCTTTTCTTTGTTTTCTTCCTCTCTAACTTCTTTTTATTGGTTTTCCTCCGCTCTAACCCCGATTATCTTGGTTTTCCTGCTCTCTAAACCCGCTTTTCTTGGTTTTCTTCCGTTCTAACTCTCCTTTTCTTGGTTTTCCTCCGCTCTAACCCCTCATTTCTTGGTTTTCATCCGCATGAACCTCTCTTTTCTTGGTTTTCCTCCGCTCTAATCCCGCTTTTCTTGGTTTTCCCCCGCTCTAACCCCGCTTTTCTTGGTTTTCCTCCGCTCTAACCCAGCTTTTCTTGGTTTTTCTCCACTCTAACCATGCTTTTCTTGGATTTCCGCTACTCTAACTTCGCTTTACTTTTTTCCTCTTCCGCTCTAACCCAGTTTCTCTTGATTTTCCTCCGCTCTGACCTTGATTATCTTGGCTTTCCTCCGCTCTAACCCCGCTTTTCTGGGCTTTCCTCCGCCCTAACTCCCTTTTCTTGGTTTTCCTCCGCTCTAACCCTGCTTTTCTTGGTTTTCCGCCGCTCTACCATCGCTTTTCTTGGATTTCCTCCGCTCTAACCCCGCTTTTCTTGGTTTTCCTCCGCTCTAACCCAGATTTTCTTGGTTTTTCTCCACTCTAACCATGCTTTTCTTGGATTTCCGCTGCTCTAACTTCGCTTTCCTTGGTTTTCTTCCGCTCTAACCCCGCTTTTCTTGGTTTTCCTCTGCTCTAACCCCGCTTTTCCTGGTTTTAGTCCACTCTAACCACGTTTTTCATAGTTTCATAGTTTCATAATTTCGTGCGGGTTGGAAGGGACTTTAGAGATCATCGAGTCCGGCCCCCGGGATTCGAGCCTCTGTGTAGCAAAGCGGCACTTCTACCACTTGCGTCACAGGTGGGATTCGAACTCCGGGCCCCAGTGTTGCATGGCGGCATCTTTAACCACTGCGCCACCGGGGCACACTTGGATTTCTGCTGCTCTAACCGCGCTTTTCTTTGTTTTCTTCCTCTCTAACTTCTTTTTATTGGTTTTCCTCCGCTCTAACCCCGATTATCTTGGTTTTCCTGCTCTCTAAACCCGCTTTTCTTGGTTTTCTTCCGTTCTAACTCTGCTTTTCTTGGTTTTCCTCCGCTCTAACCCCTCATTTCTTGGTTTTCATCCACATAAACCTCTCTTTTCTTGGTTTTCCTCCGCTCTAACCCCGCTTTTCTTGGTTTTCCTCCGCTCCAACCTCGCTATTCTGGGTTTTACTCCACTCTAACTTCGCTTTTCTGCGTTTTCCTCCGCCCGAACCCCCTTTTCTTCGCTTTCCTCCGCTCTAACCCCGCTTTTCTTGGTTTTCCGCCGCTCTACCATCGCTTTTCTTGGTTTTCCTCCACTCTAACCCCGCTTTTCTTGGTTTTCCTCCGCTCTAACCCCGCTTTTCTTGATTTTCCTCCGCTCTAACCCAGCTTTTCTTGGTTTTTCTCCACTCTAACCATGCTTTTCTTGGATTTCCGCTGCTCTAACTTCGCTTTCCTTGGTTTTCTTCCGCTCTAACCCCGCTTTTCTTGGTTTTCCTCCTTTCTAACCTCGCTTTTCTTGGTTTTCCTCTGCTCTAACCCCGCTTTTCCTGGTTTTAGTCCACTCTAACCACGCTTTTCATAGTTTCATAGTTTCATAACTTTGTGCGGGTTGGAAGGGACTTTAGAGATCATCGAGTCCGGCTCCCGGGATTCGAGCCTCTGTGTAGCAGAGCGGCACTTCTACCACTTGCGCCACAGGGGGGATTCGAACTTTGGGCCCCAGTGTTGCATGGCAGCATCTTTAACCACTGCGCCACCGGAGCACACTTGGATTTCTGCTGCTCTAACCGCGCTTTTCTTTGTTTTCTTCCTCTCTAACTTCTTTTTATTGGTTTTCCTCCGCTCTAACCCCGATTATCTTGGTTTTCCTGCTCTCTAAACCCGCTTTTCTTGGTTTTCTTCCGTTCTAACTCTGCTTTTCTTGGTTTTCCTCCGCTCTAACCCCTCATTTCTTGGTTTTCATCCGCATGAACCTCTCTTTTCTTGGTTTTCCTCCGCTCTAACCCAGCTTTTCTTGGTTTTTCTCCACTCTAACCATGCTTTTCTTGGATTTCCGCTGCTCTAACTTCGCTTTACTTTTTTCCTCTTCCGCTCTAACCCAGTTTATCTTGATTTTCCTCCGCTCTAACCTTGATTATCTTGGCTTTCCTCCGCTCTAACCCCGCTTTTCTGGGCTTTCCTCCGCCCTAACCCCCTTTTCTTGGTTTTCCTCCGCTCTAACCCAGCTTTTCTTGGTTTTCCTTTGCTCTAACCCAGCTTTTCTTGGTTTTTCTCCACTCTAACCATGCTTTTCTTGGATTTCCGCTGCTCTAACTTCGCTTTCCTTGGTTTTCTTCCGCTCTAACCCCGCTTTTCTTGGTTTTCCTCTGCTCTAACCCCGCTTTTCCTGGTTTTAGTCCACTCTAACCACGTTTTTCATAGTTTCATAGTTTCATAATTTCGTGCGGGTTGGAAGGGACTTTAGAGATCATCGAGTCCGGCCCCCGGGATTCGAGCCTCTGTGTAGCAAAGCGGCACTTCTACCACTTGCGTCACAGGTGGGATTCGAACTCCGGGCCCCAGTGTTGCATGGCGGCATCTTTAACCACTGCGCCACCGGGGCACACTTGGATTTCTGCTGCTCTAACCGCGCTTTTCTTTGTTTTCTTCCTCTCTAACTTCTTTTTATTGGTTTTCCTCCGCTCTAACCCCGATTATCTTGGTTTTCCTGCTCTCTAAACCCGCTTTTCTTGGTTTTCTTCCGTTCTAACTCTGCTTTTCTTGGTTTTCCTCCGCTCTAACCCCTCATTTCTTGGTTTTCATCCACATAAACCTCTCTTTTCTTGGTTTTCCTCCGCTCTAACCCAGCTTTTCTTGGTTTTCCTCCACTCTAACCCCGCTTTTCTTGGTTTTCCTCCGCTCCAACCTCGCTATTCTGGGTTTTACTCCGCTCTAACTTCGCTTTTCTGCGTTTTCCTCCGCCCGAACCCCATTTTCTTCGCTTTCCTCCGCTCTAACCCCGCTTTTCTTGGTTTTCCGCCGCTCTACCATCGCTTTTCTTGGTTTTCCTCCACTCTAACCCCGCTTTTCTTGGTTTTCCTCCGCTCTAACCCCGCTTTTCTTGATTTTCCTCCGCTCTAACCCAGCTTTTCTTGGTTTTTCTCCACTCTAACCATGCTTTTCTTGGATTTCCGCTGCTCTAACTTCGCTTTCCTTGGTTTTCTTCCGCTCTAACCCCGCTTTTCTTGGTTTTCCTCCTTTCTAACCTCGCTTTTCTTGGTTTTCCTCTGCTCTAACCCCGCTTTTCCTGGTTTTAGTCCACTCTAACCACGCTTTTCATAGTTTCATAGTTTCATAATTTTGTGCGGGTTGGAAGGGACTTTAGAGATCATCGAGTCCGGCTCCCGGGATTCGAGCCTCTGTGTAGCAGAGCGGCACTTCTACCACTTGCGCCACAGGGGGGATTCGAACTTTGGGCCCCAGTGTTGCATGGCGGCATCTTTAACCACTGCGCCACCGGGGCACACTTGGATTTCTGCTGCTCTAACCGCGCTTTTCTTTGTTTTCTTCCTCTCTAACTTCTTTTTATTGGTTTTCCTCCGCTCTAACCCCGATTATCTTGGTTTTCCTGCTCTCTAAACCCGCTTTTCTTGGTTTTCTTCCGTTCTAACTCTCCTTTTCATGGTTTTCCTCCGCTCTAACCCCTCATTTCTTGGTTTTCATCCGCATGAACCTCTCTTTTCTTGGTTTTCCTCCGCTCTAACCCAGCTTTTCTTGGTTTTTCTCCACTCTAACCATGCTTTTCTTGGATTTCCGCTGCTCTAACTTCGCTTTACTTTTTTCCTCTTCCGCTCTAACCCAGTTTCTCTTGATTTTCCTCCGCTCTAACCTTGATTATCTTGGCTTTCCTTCGCTCTAACCCCGCTTTTCTGGGCTTTCCTCCGCCCTAACCCCCTTTTCTTGGTTTTCCTCCGCTCTAACCTCGCTTTTCTTGGTTTTCCGCCGCTCTACCATCGCTTTTCTTGGATTTCCTCCGCTCTAACCCAGCTTTTCTTGGTTTTCCTCCGCTCTAACCCAGCTTTTCTTGGTTTTTCTCCACTCTAACCATGCTTTTCTTGGATTTCCGCTGCTCTAACTTCGCTTTCCTTGGTTTTCTTCCGCTCTAACCCCGCTTTTCTTGGTTTTCCTCCTTTCTAACCTCGCTTTTCTTGGTTTTAGTCCACTCTAACCACGTTTTTCATAGTTTCATAGTTTCGTGCGGTTTGGAAGGGACTTTAGAGATCATCGAGTCCGGCCCCCGGGATTCGAGCCTCTGTGTAGCAAAGCGGCACTTCTACCACTTGCGCCACAGGTGGGATTCGAACTCCGGGCCCCAGTGTTGCATGGCGGCATCTTTAACCACTGCGCCACCGGGGCACACTTGGATTTCTGCTGCTCTAACCGCGCTTTTCTTTGTTTTCTTTCTCTCTAACTTCTTTTTATTGGTTTTCCTCCGCTCTAACCCCGATTATCTTGGTTTTCCTGCTCTCTAAACCTGCTTTTTTTGGTTTTCTTCCGTTCTAACTCTGCTTTTCTTGGTTTTCCTCCGCTCTAACCCAGCTTTTCTTGGTTTTCCTCCGCTCTAACCCCGCTTTTCTTGGTTTTCCTTCACTCTAACGTTGATTATATTGGTTTTCCGCCGCTCTACCATCGCTTTTCTTGGTTTTCCTACACTCTATCCCCGGTTTTCTTGGTTTTCCTCCGCTCTAAGTTCACTTTTCTCGGTTTTCCTCCTCTCTAATCCCGCTTTTCTTGGTTTCCCCCCGCTCTAACCCCGCTTTTCTTGGTTTTCCTCCGCTCTAACCCCGCTTTTCTTGGTTTTCCTCCGCTCTAACCCAGCTTTCCTTGGTTTTCTTCCGCTCTAACCCCGCTTTTCTTGGTTTTCCTCCTTTCTAACCCAGCTTTTCTTGGTTTTCCTCTGCTCTAACCCCGCTTTTCCTGGTTTTAGTCCACTCTAACCACGTTTTTCATAGTTTCATAGTTTCATAATTTCGTGCGGGTTGGAAGGGACTTTAGAGATCATCGAGTCCGGCCCCCGGGATTCGAGCCTCTGTGTAGCAAAGCGGCACTTCTACCACTTGCGTCACAGGTGGGATTCGAACTCCGGGCCCCAGTGTTGCATGGCGGCATCTTTAACCACTGCGCCACCGGGGCACACTTGGATTTCTGCTGCTCTAACCGCGCTTTTCTTTGTTTTCTTCCTCTCTAACTTCTTTTTATTGGTTTTCCTCCGCTCTAACCCCGATTATCTTGGTTTTCCTGCTCTCTAAACCCGCTTTTCTTGGTTTTCTTCCGTTCTAACTCTGCTTTTCTTGGTTTTCCTCCGCTCTAACCCCTCATTTCTTGGTTTTCATCCGCATGAACCTCTCTTTTCTTGGTTTTCCTCCGCTCTAATCCCGCTTTTCTTGGTTTTCCCCCGCTCTAACCCCGCTATTCTGGGTTTTCCTCCGCTCTAACCCAGCTTTTCTTGGTTTTTCTCCACTCTAACCATGCTTTTCTTGGATTTCCGCTGCTCTAACTTCGCTTTACTTTTTTCCTCTTCCGCTCTAACCCAGTTTCTCTTGATTTTCCTTTGCTCTAACCTTGATTATCTTGGCTTTCCTCCGCTCTAACCCCGCTTTTCTGGGCTTTCCTCCGCCCTAACCCCCTTTTCTTGGTTTTCCTCCGCTCTAACCCCGCTTTTCTTGGTTTTCCGCCGCTCTACCCCCGCTTTTCTTGGATTTCCTCCACTCTAACCCCGCTTTTCTTGGTTTTCCTCCGCTCTAACCCAGCTTTTCTTGGTTTTTCTCCACTCTAACCATGCTTTTCTTGGATTTCCGCTGCTCTAACTTCGCTTTCCTTGGTTTTCTTCCGCTCTAACCCCGCTTTTCTTGGTTTTCCTCTGCTCTAACCCCGCTTTTCCTGGTTTTAGTCCACTCTAACCACGTTTTTCATAGTTTCATAGTTTCATAATTTCGTGCGGGTTGGAAGGGACTTTAGAGATCATCGAGTCCGGCCCCCGGGATTCGAGCCTCTGTGTAGCAAAGCGGCACTTCTACCACTTGCGTCACAGGTGGGATTCGAACTCCGGGCCCCAGTGTTGCATGGCGGCATCTTTAACCACTGCGCCACCGGGGCACACTTGGATTTCTGCTGCTCTAACCGCGCTTTTCTTTGTTTTCTTCCTCTCTAACTTCTTTTTATTGGTTTTCCTCTGCTCTAACCCCGATTATCTTGGTTTTCCTGCTCTCTAAACCCGCTTTTCTTGGTTTTCTTCCGTTCTAACTCTGCTTTTCTTGGTTTTCCTCCGCTCTAACCCCTCATTTCTTGGTTTTCATCCACATAAACCTCTCTTTTCTTGGTTTTCCTCCGCTCTAACCCAGCATTTCTTGGTTTTCCTCCACTCTAACCCCGCTTTTCTTGGTTTTCCTCCGCTCCAACCTCGCTATTCTGGGTTTTTTTCCGCTCTAACTTCGCTTTTCTGCGTTTTCCTCCGCCCTAACCCCCTTTTCTTCGCTTTCCTCCGCTCTAACCCCGCTTTTCTTGGTTTTCCGCCGCTCTACCATCGCTTTTCTTGGTTTTCCTCCACTCTAACCCCGCTTTTCTTGGTTTTCCCCCGCTCTAACCCCGCTTTTCTTGGTTTTCCTCCGCTCTAACCCAGCTTTTCTTGGTTTTTCTCCACTCTAACCATGCTTTTCTTGGATTTCCGCTGCTCTAACTTCGCTTTACTTTTTTCCTCTTCCGCTCTAACCCAGTTTCTCTTGATTTTCCTCCGCTCTAACCTTGATTATCTTGGCTTTCCTCCGCTCTAACCCCGCTTTTCTGGGCTTTCCTCCGCCCTAACCCCCTTTTCTTGGTTTTCCTCCGCTCTAACCCCGCTTTTCTTGGTTTTCCGCCTCTCTACCATCGCTTTTCTTGGATTTCCTCCGCTCTAACCCCGCTTTTCTTGGTTTTCCTCCGCTCTAACCCAGCTTTTCTTGGTTTTTCTCCACTCTAACCATGCTTTTCTTGGATTTCCGCTGCTCTAACTTCGCTTTCCTTGGTTTTCTTCCGCTCTAACCCCGCTTTTCTTGGTTTTCCTCCTTTCTAACCTCGCTTTTCTAGGTTTTAGTCCACTCTAACCACGTTTTTCATAGTTTCATAGTTTCGTGCGGGTTGGAAGGGACTTTAGAGATCATCGAGTCCGGCCCCCGGGATTCGAGCCTCTGTGTAGCAAAGCGGCACTTCTACCACTTGCGTCACAGGTGGGATTCGAACTCCGGGCCCCAGTGTTGCATGGCGGCATCTTTAACCACTGCGCCACCGGGGCACACTTGGATTTCTGCTGCTCTAACCGCGCTTTTCTTTGTTTTCTTCCTCTCTAAATTCTTTTTATTGGTTTTCCTCTGCTCTAACCCCGATTATCTTGGTTTTCCTGCTCTCTAAACCCGCTTTTTTTGGTTTTCTTCCGTTCTAACTCTGCTTTTCTTGGTTTTCCTCCGCTCTAACCCAGCTTTTCTTGGTTTTCCTCCGCTCTAACCCCGCTTTTCTTGGTTTTCCTTCACTCTAACCTTGATTATATTGGTTTTCCGCCGCTCTACCATCGCTTTTCTTGGTTTTCCTACAATCTATCCCCGGTTTTCTTGGTTTTCCTCCGCTCTAAGTTCACTTTTCTCGGTTTTCCTCCTCTCTAATCCCGCTTTTCTTGGTTTTCCCCCGCTCTAACCCCGCTTTTCTTGGTTTTCCTCCGCTCTTACCCCGCTTTTCTTGGTTTTCCTCCGCTCTAACCCAGCTTTCCTTGGTTTTCTTCCGCTCTAACCCCGCTTTTCTTGGTTTTCCTCCTTTCTAACCTCGCTTTTCTTGGTTTTCCTCTGCTCTAACCCCGCTTTTCCTGGTTTTAGTCCACTCTAACCACGCTTTTCATAGTTTCATAGTTTCATAATTTCGTGCGGGTTGGAAGGGACTTTAGAGATCATCGAGTCCGGCCCCCGGGATTCGAGCCTCTGTGTAGCAGAGCGGCACTTCTACCACTTGCGCCACAGGGGGGATTCGAACTCCGGGCCCCAGTGTTGCATGGTGGCATCTTTAACCACTGCGCCACCGGGGCACACTTGGATTTCTGCTGCTCTAACCGCGCTTTTCTTTGTTTTCTTCCTCTCTAACTTCTTTTTATTGGTTTTCCTCCGCTCTAACCCCGATTATCTTGGTTTTCCTGCTCTCTAAACCCGCTTTTCTTGGTTTTCTTCCGTTCTAACTCTCCTTTTCATGGTTTTCCTCCGCTCTAACCCCTCATTTCTTGGTTTTCATCCGCATGAACCTCTCTTTTCTTGGTTTTCCTCCGCTCTAACCCAGCTTTTCTTGGTTTTTCTCCACTCTAACCATGCTTTTCTTGGATTTCCGCTGCTCTAACTTCGCTTTACTTTTTTCCTCTTCCGCTCTAACCCAGTTTCTCTTGATTTTCCTCCGCTCTAACCTTGATTATCTTGGCTTTCCTTCGCTCTAACCCCGCTTTTCTGGGCTTTCCTCCGCCCTAACCCCCTTTTCTTGGTTTTCCTCCGCTCTAACCTCGCTTTTCTTGGTTTTCCGCCGCTCTACCATCGCTTTTCTTGGATTTCCTCCGCTCTAACCCAGCTTTTCTTGGTTTTCCTCCGCTCTAACCCAGCTTTTCTTGGTTTTTCTCCACTCTAACCATGCTTTTCTTGGATTTCCGCTGCTCTAACTTCGCTTTCCTTGGTTTTCTTCCGCTCTAACCCCGCTTTTCTTGGTTTTCCTCCTTTCTAAACTCGCTTTTCTTGGTTTTAGTCCACTCTAACCACGTTTTTCATAGTTTCATAGTTTCGTGCGGTTTGGAAGGGACTTTAGAGATCATCGAGTCCGGCCCCCGGGATTCGAGCCTCTGTGTAGCAAAGCGGCACTTCTACCACTTGCGCCACAGGTGGGATTCGAACTCCGGGCCCCAGTGTTGCATGGCGGCATCTTTAACCACTGCGCCACCGGGGCACACTTGGATTTCTGCTGCTCTAACCGCGCTTTTCTTTGTTTTCTTTCTCTCTAACTTCTTTTTATTGGTTTTCCTCCGCTCTAACCCCGATTATCTTGGTTTTCCTGCTCTCTAAACCTGCTTTTTTTGGTTTTCTTCCGTTCTAACTCTGCTTTTCTTGGTTTTCCTCCGCTCTAACCCAGCTTTTCTTGGTTTTCCTCCGCTCTAACCCCGCTTTTCTTGGTTTTCCTTCACTCTAACGTTGATTATATTGGTTTTCCGCCGCTCTACCATTGCTTTTCTTGGTTTTCCTACACTCTATCCCCGGTTTTCTTGGTTTTCCTCCGCTCTAAGTTCACTTTTCTCGGTTTTCCTCCTCTCTAATCCCGCTTTTCTTGGTTTCCCCCCGCTCTAACCCCGCTTTTCTTGGTTTTCCTCCGCTCTAACCCCGCTTTTCTTGGTTTTCCTCCGCTCTAACCCAGCTTTCCTTGGTTTTCTTCCGCTCTAACCCCGCTTTTCTTGGTTTTCCTCCTTTCTAACCCAGCTTTTCTTGGTTTTCCTCTGCTCTAACCCCGCTTTTCCTGGTTTTAGTCCACTCTAACCACGTTTTTCATAGTTTCATAGTTTCATAATTTCGTGCGGGTTGGAAGGGACTTTAGAGATCATCGAGTCCGGCCCCCGGGATTCGAGCCTCTGTGTAGCAAAGCGGCACTTCTACCACTTGCGTCACAGGTGGGATTCGAACTCCGGGCCCCAGTGTTGCATGGCGGCATCTTTAACCACTGCGCCACCGGGGCACACTTGGATTTCTGCTGCTCTAACCGCGCTTTTCTTTGTTTTCTTCCTCTCTAACTTCTTTTTATTGGTTTTCCTCCGCTCTAACCCCGATTATCTTGGTTTTCCTGCTCTCTAAACCCGCTTTTCTTGGTTTTCTTCCGTTCTAACTCTGCTTTTCTTGGTTTTCCTCCGCTCTAACCCCTCATTTCTTGGTTTTCATCCGCATGAACCTCTCTTTTCTTGGTTTTCCTCCGCTCTAATCCCGCTTTTCTTGGTTTTCCCCCGCTCTAACCCCGCTATTCTGGGTTTTCCTCCGCTCTAACCCAGCTTTTCTTGGTTTTTCTCCACTCTAACCATGCTTTTCTTGGATTTCCGCTGCTCTAACTTCGCTTTACTTTTTTCCTCTTCCGCTCTAACCCAGTTTCTCTTGATTTTCCTTTGCTCTAACCTTGATTATCTTGGCTTTCCTCCGCTCTAACCCCGCTTTTCTGGGCTTTCCTCCGCCCTAACCCCCTTTTCTTGGTTTTCCTCCGCTCTAACCCCGCTTTTCTTGGTTTTCCGCCGCTCTACCCCCGCTTTTCTTGGATTTCCTCCACTCTAACCCCGCTTTTCTTGGTTTTCCTCCGCTCTAACCCAGCTTTTCTTGGTTTTTCTCCACTCTAACCATGCTTTTCTTGGATTTCCGCTGCTCTAACTTCGCTTTCCTTGGTTTTCTTCCGCTCTAACCCCGCTTTTCTTGGTTTTCCTCTGCTCTAACCCCGCTTTTCCTGGTTTTAGTCCACTCTAACCACGTTTTTCATAGTTTCATAGTTTCATAATTTCGTGCGGGTTGGAAGGGACTTTAGAGATCATCGAGTCCGGCCCCCGGGATTCGAGCCTCTGTGTAGCAAAGCGGCACTTCTACCACTTGCGTCACAGGTGGGATTCGAACTCCGGGCCCCAGTGTTGCATGGCGGCATCTTTAACCACTGCGCCACCGGGGCACACTTGGATTTCTGCTGCTCTAACCGCGCTTTTCTTTGTTTTCTTCCTCTCTAACTTCTTTTTATTGGTTTTCCTCTGCTCTAACCCCGATTATCTTGGTTTTCCTGCTCTCTAAACCCGCTTTTCTTGGTTTTCTTCCGTTCTAACTCTGCTTTTCTTGGTTTTCCTCCGCTCTAACCCCTCATTTCTTGGTTTTCATCCACATAAACCTCTCTTTTCTTGGTTTTCCTCCGCTCTAACCCAGCATTTCTTGGTTTTCCTCCACTCTAACCCCGCTTTTCTTGGTTTTCCTCCGCTCCAACCTCGCTATTCTGGGTTTTTTTCCGCTCTAACTTCGCTTTTCTGCGTTTTCCTCCGCCCTAACCCCCTTTTCTTCGCTTTCCTCCGCTCTAACCCCGCTTTTCTTGGTTTTCCGCCGCTCTACCATCGCTTTTCTTGGTTTTCCTCCACTCTAACCCCGCTTTTCTTGGTTTTCCCCCGCTCTAACCCCGCTTTTCTTGGTTTTCCTCCGCTCTAACCCAGCTTTTCTTGGTTTTTCTCCACTCTAACCATGCTTTTCTTGGATTTCCGCTGCTCTAACTTCGCTTTACTTTTTTCCTCTTCCGCTCTAACCCAGTTTCTCTTGATTTTCCTCCGCTCTAACCTTGATTATCTTGGCTTTCCTCCGCTCTAACCCCGCTTTTCTGGGCTTTCCTCCGCCCTAACCCCCTTTTCTTGGTTTTCCTCCGCTCTAACCCCGCTTTTCTTGGTTTTCCGCCTCTCTACCATCGCTTTTCTTGGATTTCCTCCGCTCTAACCCCGCTTTTCTTGGTTTTCCTCCGCTCTAACCCAGCTTTTCTTGGTTTTTCTCCACTCTAACCATGCTTTTCTTGGATTTCCGCTGCTCTAACTTCGCTTTCCTTGGTTTTCTTCCGCTCTAACCCCGCTTTTCTTGGTTTTCCTCCTTTCTAACCTCGCTTTTCTAGGTTTTAGTCCACTCTAACCACGTTTTTCATAGTTTCATAGTTTCGTGCGGGTTGGAAGGGACTTTAGAGATCATCGAGTCCGGCCCCCGGGATTCGAGCCTCTGTGTAGCAAAGCGGCACTTCTACCACTTGCGTCACAGGTGGGATTCGAACTCCGGGACCCAGTGTTGCATGGCGGCATCTTTAACCACTGCGCCACCGGGGCACACTTGGATTTCTGCTGCTCTAACCGCGCTTTTCTTTGTTTTCTTCCTCTCTAAATTCTTTTTATTGGTTTTCCTCTGCTCTAACCCCGATTATCTTGGTTTTCCTGCTCTCTAAACCCGCTTTTTTTGGTTTTCTTCCGTTCTAACTCTGCTTTTCTTGGTTTTCCTCCGCTCTAACCCAGCTTTTCTTGGTTTTCCTCCGCTCTAACCCCGCTTTTCTTGGTTTTCCTTCACTCTAACCTTGATTATATTGGTTTTCCGCCGCTCTACCATCGCTTTTCTTGGTTTTCCTACAATCTATCCCCGGTTTTCTTGGTTTTCCTCCGCTCTAAGTTCACTTTTCTCGGTTTTCCTCCTCTCTAATCCCGCTTTTCTTGGTTTTCCCCCGCTCTAACCCCGCTTTTCTTGGTTTTCCTCCGCTCTTACCCCGCTTTTCTTGGTTTTCCTCCGCTCTAACCCAGCTTTCCTTGGTTTTCTTCCGCTCTAACCCCGCTTTTCTTGGTTTTCCTCCTTTCTAACCTCGCTTTTCTTGGTTTTCCTCTGCTCTAACCCCGCTTTTCCTGGTTTTAGTCCACTCTAACCACGCTTTTCATAGTTTCATAGTTTCATAATTTCGTGCGGGTTGGAAGGGACTTTAGAGATCATCGAGTCCGGCCCCCGGGATTCGAGCCTCTGTGTAGCAGAGCGGCACTTCTACCACTTGCGCCACAGGGGGGATTCGAACTCCGGGCCCCAGTGTTGCATGGTGGCATCTTTAACCACTGCGCCACCGGGGCACACTTGGATTTCTGCTGCTCTAACCGCGCTTTTCTTTGTTTTCTTCCTCTCTAACTTCTTTTTATTGGTTTTCCTCCGCTCTAACCCCGATTATCTTGGTTTTCCTGCTCTCTAAACCCGCTTTTCTTGGTTTTCTTCCGTTCTAACTCTCCTTTTCTTGGTTTTCCTCCGCTCTAACCCCTCATTTCTTGGTTTTCATCCGCATGAACCTCTCTTTTCTTGGTTTTCCTCCGCTCTAATCCCGCTTTTCTTGGTTTTCCCCCGCTCTAACCCCGCTTTTCTTGGGTTTCCTCCGCTCTAACCCAGCTTTTCTTGGTTTTTCTCCACTCTAACCATGCTTTTCTTGGATTTCCGCTGCTCTAACTTCGCTTTACTTTTTTCCTCTTCCGCTCTAACCCAGTTTCTCTTGATTTTCCTCCGCTCTAACCTTGATTATCTTGGCTTTCCTTCGCTCTAACCCCGCTTTTCTGGGCTTTCCTCCGCCCTAACCCCCTTTTCTTGGTTTTCCTCCGCTCTAACCTCGCTTTTCTTGGTTTTCCGCCGCTCTACCATCGCTTTTCTTGGATTTCCTCCGCTCTAACCCAGCTTTTCTTGGTTTTCCTCCGCTCTAACCCAGCTTTTCTTGGTTTTTCTCCACTCTAACCATGCTTTTCTTGGATTTCCGCTGCTCTAACTTCGCTTTCCTTGGTTTTCTTCCGCTCTAACCCCGCTTTTCTTGGTTTTCCTCCTTTCTAACCTCGCTTTTCTTGGTTTTAGTCCACTCTAACCACGTTTTTCATAGTTTCATAGTTTCGTGCGGGTTGGAAGGGACTTTAGAGATCATCGAGTCCGGCCCCCGGGATTCGAGCCTCTGTGTAGCAAAGCGGCACTTCTACCACTTGCGCCACAGGTGGGATTCGAACTCCGGGCCCCAGTGTTGCATGGCGGCATCTTTAACCACTGCGCCACCGGGGCACACTTGGATTTCTGCTGCTCTAACCGCGCTTTTCTTTGTTTTCTTTCTCTCTAACTTCTTTTTATTGGTTTTCCTCCGCTCTAACCCCGATTATCTTGGTTTTCCTGCTCTCTAAACCTGCTTTTTTTGGTTTTCTTCCGTTCTAACTCTGCTTTTCTTGGTTTTCCTCCGCTCTAACCCAGCTTTTCTTGGTTTTCCTCCGCTCTAACCCCGCTTTTCTTGGTTTTCCTTCACTCTAACCTTGATTATATTGGTTTTCCGCCGCTCTACCATCGCTTTTCTTGGTTTTCCTACAATCTATCCCCGGTTTTCTTGGTTTTCCTCCGCTCTAAGTTCACTTTTCTCGGTTTTCCTCCTCTCTAATCCCGCTTTTCTTGGTTTTCCCCCGCTCTAACCCCGCTTTTCTTGGTTTTCCTCCGCTCTAACCCCGCTTTTCTTGGTTTTCCTCCGCTCTAACCCAGCTTTCCTTGGTTTTCTTCCGCTCTAACCCCGCTTTTCTTGGTTTTCCTCCTTTCTAACCCAGCTTTTCTTGGTTTTCCTCTGCTCTAACCCCGCTTTTCCTGGTTTTAGTCCACTCTAACCACGTTTTTCATAGTTTCATAGTTTCATAATTTCGTGCGGGTTGGAAGGGACTTTAGAGATCATCGAGTCCGGCCCCCGGGATTCGAGCCTCTGTGTAGCAAAGCGGCACTTCTACCACTTGCGTCACAGGTGGGATTCGAACTCCGGGCCCCAGTGTTGCATGGCGGCATCTTTAACCACTGCTCCACCGGGGCACACTTGGATTTCTGCTGCTCTAACCGCGCTTTTCTTTGTTTTCTTCCTCTCTAACTTCTTTTTATTGGTTTTCCTCCGCTCTAACCCCGATTATCTTGGTTTTCCTGCTCTCTAAACCCGCTTTTCTTGGTTTTCTTCCGTTCTAACTCTGCTTTTCTTGGTTTTCCTCCGCTCTAACCCCTCATTTCTTGGTTTTCATCCGCATGAACCTCTCTTTTCTTGGTTTTCCTCCGCTCTAATCCCGCTTTTCTTGGTTTTCCCCCGCTCTAACCCCGCTTTTCTTGGTTTTCCTCCGCTCTAACCCAGCTTTTCTTGGTTTTTCTCCACTCTAACCATGCTTTTCTTGGATTTCCGCTGCTCTAACTTCGCTTTACTTTTTTCCTCTTCCGCTCTAACCCAGTTTCTCTTGATTTTCCTCCGCTCTAACCTTGATTATCTTGGCTTTCCTCCGCTCTAACCCCGCTTTTCTGGGCTTTCCTCCGCCCTAACCCCCTTTTCTTGGTTTTCCTCCGCTCTAACCCCGCTTTTCTTGGTTTTCCGCCGCTCTACCCCCGCTTTTCTTGGATTTCCTCCACTCTAACCCCGCTTTTCTTGGTTTTCCTCCGCTCTAACCCAGCTTTTCTTGGTTTTTCTCCACTCTAACCATGCTTTTCTTGGATTTCCGCTGCTCTAACTTCGCTTTCCTTGGTTTTCTTCCGCTCTAACCCCGCTTTTCTTGGTTTTCCTCTGCTCTAACCCCGCTTTTCCTGGTTTTAGTCCACTCTAACCACGTTTTTCATAGTTTCATAGTTTCATAATTTCGTGCGGGTTGGAAGGGACTTTAGAGATCATCGAGTCCGGCCCCCGGGATTCGAGCCTCTGTGTAGCAAAGCGGCACTTCTACCACTTGCGTCACAGGTGGGATTCGAACTCCGGGCCCCAGTGTTGCATGGCGGCATCTTTAACCACTGCGCCACCGGGGCACACTTGGATTTCTGCTGCTCTAACCGCGCTTTTCTTTGTTTTCTTCCTCTCTAACTTCTTTTTATTGGTTTTCCTCTGCTCTAACCCCGATTATCTTGGTTTTCCTGCTCTCTAAACCCGCTTTTCTTGGTTTTCTTCCGTTCTAACTCTGCTTTTCTTGGTTTTCCTCCGCTCTAACCCCTCATTTCTTGGTTTTCATCCACATAAACCTCTCTTTTCTTGGTTTTCCTCCGCTCTAACCCAGCATTTCTTGGTTTTCCTCCACTCTAACCCCGCTTTTCTTGGTTTTCCTCCGCTCCAACCTCGCTATTCTGGGTTTTTTTCCGCTCTAACTTCGCTTTTCTGCGTTTTCCTCCGCCCTAACCCCCTTTTCTTCGCTTTCCTCCGCTCTAACCCCGCTTTTCTTGGTTTTCCGCCGCTCTACCATCGCTTTTCTTGGTTTTCCTCCACTCTAACCCCGCTTTTCTTGGTTTTCCCCCGCTCTAACCCCGCTTTTCTTGGTTTTCCTCCGCTCTAACCCAGCTTTTCTTGGTTTTTCTCCACTCTAACCATGCTTTTCTTGGATTTCCGCTGCTCTAACTTCGCTTTACTTTTTTCCTCTTCCGCTCTAACCCAGTTTCTCTTGATTTTCCTCCGCTCTAACCTTGATTATCTTGGCTTTCCTCCGCTCTAACCCCGCTTTTCTGGGCTTTCCTCCGCCCTAACCCCCTTTTCTTGGTTTTCCTCCGCTCTAACCCCGCTTTTCTTGGTTTTCCGCCTCTCTACCATCGCTTTTCTTGGATTTCCTCCGCTCTAACCCCGCTTTTCTTGGTTTTCCTCCGCTCTAACCCAGCTTTTCTTGGTTTTTCTCCACTCTAACCATGCTTTTCTTGGATTTCCGCTGCTCTAACTTCGCTTTCCTTGGTTTTCTTCCGCTCTAACCCCGCTTTTCTTGGTTTTCCTCCTTTCTAACCTCGCTTTTCTAGGTTTTAGTCCACTCTAACCACGTTTTTCATAGTTTCATAGTTTCGTGCGGGTTGGAAGGGACTTTAGAGATCATCGAGTCCGGCCCCCGGGATTCGAGCCTCTGTGTAGCAAAGCGGCACTTCTACCACTTGCCTCACAGGTGGGATTCGAACTCCGGGACCCAGTGTTGCATGGCGGCATCTTTAACCACTGCGCCACCGGGGCACACTTGGATTTCTGCTGCTCTAACCGCGCTTTTCTTTGTTTTCTTCCTCTCTAAATTCTTTTTATTGGTTTTCCTCTGCTCTAACCCCGATTATCTTGGTTTTCCTGCTCTCTAAACCCGCTTTTTTTGGTTTTCTTCTGTTCTAACTCTGCTTTTCTTGGTTTTCCTCCGCTCTAACCCAGCTTTTCTTGGTTTTCCTCCGCTCTAACCCCGCTTTTCTTGGTTTTCCTTCACTCTAACCTTGATTATATTGGTTTTCCGCCGCTCTACCATCGCTTTTCTTGGTTTTCCTACAATCTATCCCCGGTTTTCTTGGTTTTCCTCCGCTCTAAGTTCACTTTTCTCGGTTTTCCTCCTCTCTAATCCCGCTTTTCTTGGTTTTCCCCCGCTCTAACCCCGCTTTTCTTGGTTTTCCTCCGCTCTTACCCCGCTTTTCTTGGTTTTCCTCCGCTCTAACCCAGCTTTCCTTGGTTTTCTTCCGCTCTAACCCCGCTTTTCTTGGTTTTCCTCCTTTCTAACCTCGCTTTTCTTGGTTTTCCTCTGCTCTAACCCCGCTTTTCCTGGTTTTAGTCCACTCTAACCACGCTTTTCATAGTTTCATAGTTTCATAATTTCGTGCGGGTTGGAAGGGACTTTAGAGATCATCGAGTCCGGCCCCCGGGATTCGAGCCTCTGTGTAGCAGAGCGGCACTTCTACCACTTGCGCCACAGGGGGGATTCGAACTCCGGGCCCCAGTGTTGCATGGTGGCATCTTTAACCACTGCGCCACCGGGGCACACTTGGATTTCTGCTGCTCTAACCGCGCTTTTCTTTGTTTTCTTCCTCTCTAACTTCTTTTTATTGGTTTTCCTCCGCTCTAACCCCGATTATCTTGGTTTTCCTGCTCTCTAAACCCGCTTTTCTTGGTTTTCTTCCGTTCTAACTCTCCTTTTCTTGGTTTTCCTCCGCTCTAACCCCTCATTTCTTGGTTTTCATCCGCATGAACCTCTCTTTTCTTGGTTTTCCTCCGCTCTAATCCCGCTTTTCTTGGTTTTCCCCCGCTCTAACCCCGCTTTTCTTGGGTTTCCTCCGCTCTAACCCAGCTTTTCTTGGTTTTTCTCCACTCTAACCATGCTTTTCTTGGATTTCCGCTGCTCTAACTTCGCTTTACTTTTTTCCTCTTCCGCTCTAACCCAGTTTCTCTTGATTTTCCTCCGCTCTAACCTTGATTATCTTGGCTTTCCTTCGCTCTAACCCCGCTTTTCTGGGCTTTCCTCCGCCCTAACCCCCTTTTCTTGGTTTTCCTCCGCTCTAACCTCGCTTTTCTTGGTTTTCCGCCGCTCTACCATCGCTTTTCTTGGATTTCCTCCGCTCTAACCCAGCTTTTCTTGGTTTTCCTCCGCTCTAACCCAGCTTTTCTTGGTTTTTCTCCACTCTAACCATGCTTTTCTTGGATTTCCGCTGCTCTAACTTCGCTTTCCTTGGTTTTCTTCCGCTCTAACCCCGCTTTTCTTGGTTTTCCTCCTTTCTAACCTCGCTTTTCTTGGTTTTAGTCCACTCTAACCACGTTTTTCATAGTTTCATAGTTTCGTGCGGGTTGGAAGGGACTTTAGAGATCATCGAGTCCGGCCCCCGGGATTCGAGCCTCTGTGTAGCAAAGCGGCACTTCTACCACTTGCGCCACAGGTGGGATTCGAACTCCGGGCCCCAGTGTTGCATGGCGGCATCTTTAACCACTGCGCCACCGGGGCACACTTGGATTTCTGCTGCTCTAACCGCGCTTTTCTTTGTTTTCTTTCTCTCTAACTTCTTTTTATTGGTTTTCCTCCGCTCTAACCCCGATTATCTTGGTTTTCCTGCTCTCTAAACCTGCTTTTTTTGGTTTTCTTCCGTTCTAACTCTGCTTTTCTTGGTTTTCCTCCGCTCTAACCCAGCTTTTCTTGGTTTTCCTCCGCTCTAACCCCGCTTTTCTTGGTTTTCCTTCACTCTAACCTTGATTATATTGGTTTTCCGCCGCTCTACCATCGCTTTTCTTGGTTTTCCTACACTCTATCCCCGGTTTTCTTGGTTTTCCTCCGCTCTAAGTTCACTTTTCTCGGTTTTCCTCCTCTCTAATCCCGCTTTTCTTGGTTTCCCCCCGCTCTAACCCCGCTTTTCTTGGTTTTCCTCCGCTCTAACCCCGCTTTTCTTGGTTTTCCTCCGCTCTAACACAGCTTTCCTTGGTTTTCTTCCGCTCTAACCCCGCTTTTCTTGGTTTTCCTCCTTTCTAACCCAGCTTTTCTTGGTTTTCCTCTGCTCTAACCCCGCTTTTCCTGGTTTTAGTCCACTCTAACCACGTTTTTCATAGTTTCATAGTTTCATAATTTCGTGCGGGTTGGAAGGGACTTTAGAGATCACCGAGTCCGGCCCCCGGGATTCGAGCCTCTGTGTAGCAAAGCGGCACTTCTACCACTTGCGTCACAGGTGGGATTCGAACTCCGGGCCCCAGTGTTGCATGGCGGCATCTTTAACCACTGCGCCACCGGGGCACACTTGGATTTCTGCTGCTCTAACCGCGCTTTTCTTTGTTTTCTTCCTCTCTAACTTCTTTTTATTGGTTTTCCTCCGCTCTAACCCCGATTATCTTGGTTTTCCTCCGCTCTAATCCCGCTTTTCTTGGTTTTCCCCCGCTCTAACCCCGCTTTTCTTGGTTTTCCTCCGCTCTAACCCAGCTTTTCTTGGTTTTTCTCCACTCTAACCATGCTTTTCTTGGATTTCCGCTGCTCTAACTTCGCTTTACTTTTTTCCTCTTCCGCTCTAACCCAGTTTCTCTTGATTTTCCTCCGCTCTAACCTTGATTATCTTGGCTTTCCTCCGCTCTAACCCCGCTTTTCTGGGCTTTCCTCCGCCCTAACCCCCTTTTCTTGGTTTTCCTCCGCTCTAACCCCGCTTTTCTTGGTTTTCCGCCGCTCTACCCCCGCTTTTCTTGGATTTCCTCCACTCTAACC
The DNA here is from genome assembly GCF_054131305.1 of Coturnix japonica. Classification (NCBI taxonomy): domain Eukaryota; kingdom Metazoa; phylum Chordata; class Aves; order Galliformes; family Phasianidae; genus Coturnix; species Coturnix japonica. The sequence goes on along the minus strand of NC_140666.1, from coordinate 7,328,658 downwards.
CCGCTTTTCTTGGTTTTCCTCCGCTCTAACCCAGCTTTTCTTGGTTTTTCTCCACTCTAACCATGCTTTTCTTGGATTTCCGCTGCTCTAACTTCGCTTTCCTTGGTTTTCTTCCGCTCTAACCCCGCTTTTCTTGGTTTTCCTCTGCTCTAACCCCGCTTTTCCTGGTTTTAGTCCACTCTAACCACGTTTTTCATAGTTTCATAGTTTCATAATTTCGTGCGGGTTGGAAGGGACTTTAGAGATCATCGAGTCCGGCCCCCGGGATTCGAGCCTCTGTGTAGCAAAGCGGCACTTCTACCACTTGCGTCACAGGTGGGATTCGAACTCCGGGCCCCAGTGTTGCATGGCGGCATCTTTAACCACTGCGCCACCGGGGCACACTTGGATTTCTGCTGCTCTAACCGCGCTTTTCTTTGTTTTCTTCCTCTCTAACTTCTTTTTATTGGTTTTCCTCTGCTCTAACCCCGATTATCTTGGTTTTCCTGCTCTCTAAACCCGCTTTTCTTGGTTTTCTTCAGTTCTAACTCTGCTTTTCTTGGTTTTCCTCCGCTCTAACCCCTCATTTCTTGGTTTTCATCCACATAAACCTCTCTTTTCTTGGTTTTCCTCCGCTCTAACCCAGCTTTTCTTGGTTTTCCTCCACTCTAACCCCGCTTTTCTTGGTTTTCCTCCGCTCCAACCTCGCTATTCTGGGTTTTTTTCCGCTCTAACTTCGCTTTTCTGCGTTTTCCTCCGCCCTAACCCCCTTTTCTTCGCTTTCCTCCGCTCTAACCCCGCTTTTCTTGGTTTTCCGCCGCTCTACCATCGCTTTTCTTGGTTTTCCTCCACTCTAACCCCGCTTTTCTTGGTTTTCCCCCGCTCTAACCCCGCTTTTCTTGGTTTTCCTCCGCTCTAACCCAGCTTTTCTTGGTTTTTCTCCACTCTAACCATGCTTTTCTTGGATTTCCGCTGCTCTAACTTCGCTTTACTTTTTTCCTCTTCCGCTCTAACCCAGTTTCTCTTGATTTTCCTCCGCTCTAACCTTGATTATCTTGGCTTTCCTCCGCTCTAACCCCGCTTTTCTGGGCTTTCCTCCGCCCTAACCCCCTTTTCTTGGTTTTCCTCCGCTCTACCATCGCTTTTCTTGGTTTTCCTCCGCTCTAACCCCGCTTTTCTTGGTTTTCCTCCGCTCTAACCCAGCTTTTCTTGGTTTTTCTCCACTCTAACCATGCTTTTCTTGGATTTCCGCTGCTCTAACTTCGCTTTCCTTGGTTTTCTTCCGCTCTAACGCCGCTTTTCTTGGTTTTCCTCCTTTCTAACCTCGCTTTTCTTGGTTTTAGTCCACTCTAACCACGTTTTTCATAGTTTCATAGTTTCGTGCGGGTTGGAAGGGACTTTAGAGATCATCGAGTCCGGCCCCCGGGATTCGAGCCTCTGTGTAGCAAAGCGGCACTTCTACCACTTGCGTCACAGGTGGGATTCGAACTCCGGGCCCCAGTGTTGCATGGCGGCATCTTTAACCACTGCGCCACCGGGGCACACTTGGATTTCTGCTGCTCTAACCGCGCTTTTCTTTGTTTTCTTCCTCTCTAACTTCTTTTTATTGGTTTTCCTCTGCTCTAACCCCGATTATCTTGGTTTTCCTGCTCTCTAAACCCGCTTTTTTTGGTTTTCTTCCGTTCTAACTCTGCTTTTCTTGGTTTTCCTCCGCTCTAACCCAGCTTTTCTTGGTTTTCCTCCGCTCTAACCCCGCTTTTCTTGGTTTTCCTTCACTCTAACCTTGATTATATTGGTTTTCCGCCGCTCTACCATCGCTTTTCTTGGTTTTCCTACAATCTATCCCCGGTTTTCTTGGTTTTCCTCCGCTCTAAGTTCACTTTTCTCGGTTTTCCTCCTCTCTAATCCCGCTTTTCTTGGTTTTCCCCCGCTCTAACCCCGCTTTTCTTGGTTTTCCTCCGCTCTTACCCCGCTTTTCTTGGTTTTCCTCCGCTCTAACACAGCTTTCCTTGGTTTTCTTCCGCTCTAACCCCGCTTTTCTTGGTTTTCCTCCTTTCTAACCTCGCTTTTCTTGGTTTTCCTCTGCTCTAACCCCGCTTTTCCTGGTTTTAGTCCACTCTAACCACTCTTTTCATAGTTTCATAGTTTCATAATTTCGTGCGGGTTGGAAGGGACTTTAGAGATCATCGAGTCCGGCCCCCGGGATTCGAGCCTCTGTGTAGCAGAGCGGCACTTCTACCACTTGCGCCACAGGGGGGATTCGAACTCCGGGCCCCAGTGTTGCATGGTGGCATCTTTAACCACTGCGCCACCGGGGCACACTTGGATTTCTGCTGCTCTAACCGCGCTTTTCTTTGTTTTCTTCCTCTCTAACTTCTTTTTATTGGTTTTCCTCCGCTCTAACCCCGATTATCTTGGTTTTCCTGCTCTCTAAACCCGCTTTTCTTGGTTTTCTTCCGTTCTAACTCTCCTTTTCTTGGTTTTCCTCCGCTCTAACCCCTCATTTCTTGGTTTTCATCCGCATGAACCTCTCTTTTCTTGGTTTTCCTCCGCTCTAATCCCGCTTTTCTTGGTTTTCCCCCGCTCTAACCCCGCTTTTCTTGGTTTTCCTCCGCTCTAACCCAGCTTTTCTTGGTTTTTCTCCACTCTAACCATGCTTTTCTTGGATTTCCGCTGCTCTAACTTCGCTTAACTTTTTTCCTCTTCCGCTCTAACCCAGTTTCTCTTGATTTTCCTCCGCTCTAAACTTGATTATCTTGGCTTTCCTCCGCTCTAACCCCGCTTTTCTGGGCTTTCCTCCGCCCTAACCCCCTTTTCTTGGTTTTCCTTTGCTCTAACCCCGCTTTTCTTGGTTTTCCGCCGCTCTACCATCGCTTTTCTTGGATTTCCTCCGCTCTAACCCAGCTTTTCTTGGTTTTCCTCCGCTCTAACCCAGCTTTTCTTGGTTTTTCTCCACTCTAACCATGCTTTTCTTGGATTTCCGCTGCTCTAACTTCGCTTTTTTTGGTTTTCTTCCGCTCTAACCCCGCTTTTCGTGGTTTTCCTCCTTTCTAACCTCGCTTTTCTTGGTTTTAGTCCACTCTAACCACGTTTTTCATAGTTTCATAATTTCGTGCGGGTTGGAAGGGACTTTAGAGATCATCGAGTCCGGCCCCCGGGATTCGAGCCTCTGTGTAGCAAAGCGGCACTTCTACCACTTGCGTCACAGGTGGGATTCGAACTCCGGGCCCCAGTGTTGCATGGCGGCATCTTTAACCACTGCGCCACCGGGGCACACTTGGATTTCTGCTGCTCTAACCGCGCTTTTCTTTGTTTTCTTCCTCTCTAACTTCTTTTTATTGGTTTTCCTCCGCTCTAACCCCGATTATCTTGGTTTTCCTGCTCTCTAAACCCTCTTTTTTTGGTTTTCTTCCGTTCTAACTCTGCTTTTCTTCGTTTTCCTCCGCTCTAACCCAGCTTTTCTTGGTTTTCCTCTGCTCTAACCCCGCTTTTCTTGGTTTTCCTTCACTCTAACCTTGATTATATTGGTTTTCCGCCGCTCTACCATCGCTTTTCTTGGTTTTCCTACACTCTATCCCCGGTTTTCTTGGTTTTCCTCCGCTCTAAGTTCACTTTTTTCGGTTTTCCTCCTCTCTAATCCCGCTTTTCTTGGTTTTCCCCCGCTCTAACCCCGCTTTTCTTGGTTTTCCTCCGCTCTAACCCCGCTTTTCTTGGTTTTCCTCCGCTCTAACCCAGCTTTCCTTGGTTTTCTTCCGCTCTAACCCCGCTTTTCTTGGTTTTCCTCCTTTCTAACCTCGCTTTTCTTGGTTTTCCTCTGCTCTAACCCCGCTTTTCCTGGTTTTAGTCCACTCTAACCACGCTTTTCATAGTTTCATAGTTTCATAATTTTGTGCGGGTTGGAAGGGACTTTAGAGATCATCGAGTCCGGCTCCCGGGATTCGAGCCTCTGTGTAGCAGAGCGGCACTTCTACCACTTGCGCCACAGGGGGGATTCGAACTTTGGGCCCCAGTGTTGCACGGCGGCATCTTTAACCACTGCGCCACCGGGGCACACTTGGATTTCTGCTGCTCTAACCGCGCTTTTCTTTGTTTTCTTCCTCTCTAACTTCTTTTTATTGGTTTTCCTCCGCTCTAACCCCGATTATCTTGGTTTTCCTGCTCTCTAAACCCGCTTTTCTTGGTTTTCTTCCGTTCTAACTCTCCTTTTCTTGGTTTTCCTCCGCTCTAACCCCTCATTTCTTGGTTTTCATCCGCATGAACCTCTCTTTTCTTGGTTTTCCTCCGCTCTAACCCAGCTTTTCTTGGTTTTTCTCCACTCTAACCATGCTTTTCTTGGATTTCCGCTGCTCTAACTTCGCTTTACTTTTTTCCTCTTCCGCTGTAACCCAGTTTCTCTTGATTTTCCTCCGCTCTAACCTTGATTATCTTGGCTTTCCTCCGCTCTAACCCCGCTTTTCTGGGCTTTCCTCCGCCCTAACCCCCTTTTCTTGGTTTTCCTCCGCTCTAACCCCGCTTTTCTTGGTTTTCCGCCGCTCTACCATCGCTTTTCTTGGATTTCCTCCGCTCTAACCCAGCTTTTCTTGGTTTTCCTCCGCTCTAACCCAGCTTTTCTTGGTTTTCCTCCGCTCTAACCCAGCTTTTCTTGGTTTTTCTCCACTCTAACCATGCTTTTCTTGGATTTCCGCTGCTCTAACTTCGCTTTCCTTGGTTTTCTTCCGCTCTAATTCCGCTTTTCTTGGTTTTCCTCCTTTCTAACCTCGCTTTTCTTGGTTTTAGTCCACTCTAACCACGTTTTTCATAGTTTCATAGTTTCGTGCGGGTTGGAAGGGACTTTAGAGATCATCGAGTCCGGCCCCCGGGATTCGTGCCTCTGTGTAGCAAAGCGGCACTTCTACCACTTGCGTCACAGGTGGGATTCGAACTCCGGGCCCCAGTGTTGCATGGCGGCATCTTTAACCACTGCGCCACCGGGGCACACTTGGATTTCTGCTGCTCTAACTGCGCTTTTCTTTGTTTTCTTCCTCTCTAACTTCTTTTTATTGGTTTTCCTCCGCTCTAACCCCGATTATCTTGGTTTTCCTGCTCTCTAAACCCGCTTTTTTTGGTTTTCTTCCGTTCTAACTCTGCTTTTCTTGGTTTTCCTCCGCTCTAACCCAGCTTTTCTTGGTTTTCCTCCGCTCTAACCCCGCTTTTCTTGGTTTTCCTTCACTCTAACCTTGATTATATTGGTTTTCCGCTGCTCTACCATCGCTTTTCTTGGTTTTCCTACACTCTATCCCCGGTTTTCTTGGTTTTCCTCCGCTCTAAGTTCACTTTTCTCGGTTTTCCTCCTCTCTAATCCCGCTTTTCTTGGTTTTCCCCCGCTCTAACCCCGCTTTTCTTGGTTTTCCTCCGCTCTAACCCCGCTTTTCTTGGTTTTCCTCCGCTCTAACCCAGCTTTCCTTGGTTTTCTTCCGCTCTAACCCCGCTTTTCTTGGTTTTCCTCCTTTCTAACCCAGCTTTTCTTGGTTTTCCTCTGCTCTAACCCCGCTTTTCCTGGTTTTTGTCCACTCTAACCACGCTTTTCATAGTTTCATAGTTTCATAATTTCGTGCGGGTTGGAAGGGACTTGAGAGATCATCGAGTCCGGCCCCCGGGATTCGAGCCTCTGTGTAGCAGAGCGGCACTTCTACCACTTGCGCCACAGGGGGGATTCGAACTCCGGGCCCCAGTGTTGCATGGCGGCATCTTTAACCACTGCGCCACCGGGGCACACTTGGATTTCTGCTGCTCTAACCGCGCTTTTCTTTGTTTTCTTCCTCACTAACTTCTTTTTATTGGTTTTCCTCCGCTCTAACCCCGATTATCTTGGTTTTCCTGCTCTCTAAACCCGCTTTTCTTGGTTTTCTTCCGTTCTAACTCTCCTTTTCTTGGTTTTCCTCCACTCTAACCCCTCATTTCTTGGTTTTCATCCGCATGAACCTCTGTTTCCTTGGTTTTCCTCCGCTCTAATCCCGCTTTTCTTGGTTTTCCTCCGCTCTAACCCCGCTTTTCTTGGTTTTCTGCCGCTCTACCATCGCTTTTCTTGGATTTCCTCCGCTCTAACCCAGCTTTTCTTGGTTTTCCTCCGCTCTAACCCAGCTTTTCTTGGTTTTTCTCCACTCTAACCATGCTTTTCTTGGATTTCCGCTGCTCTAACTTCGCTTTCCTTGGTTTTCTTCCGCTCTAATTCCGCTTTTCTTGGTTTTCCTCCTTTCTAACCTCGCTTTTCTTGGTTTTAGTCCACTCTAACCACGTTTTTCATAGTTTCATAGTTTCGTGCGGGTTGGAAGGGACTTTAGAGATCATCGAGTCCGGCCCCCTGGATTCGAGCCTCTGTGTAGCAAAGCGGCACTTCTACCACTTGCGTCACAGGTGGGATTCGAACTCCGGGCCCCAGTGTTGCATGGCGGCATCTTTAACCACTGCGCCACCGGGGCACACTTGGATTTCTGCTGCTCTAACCGCGCTTTTCTTTGTTTTCTTCCTCTCTAACTTCTTTTTATTGGTTTTCCTCCGCTCTAACCCCGATTATCCTGGTTTTCCTGCTCTCTAAACCCGCTTTTTTTGGTTTTCTTCCGTTCTAACTCTGCTTTTCTTGGTTTTCCTCCGCTCTAACCCAGCTTTTCTTGGTTTTCCTCCGCTCTAACCCCGCTTTTCTTGGTTTTCCTTCACTCTAACCTTGATTATATTGGTTTTCCGCCGCTCTACCATCGCTTTTCTTGGTTTTCCTACACTCTATCCCCGGTTTTCTTGGTTTTCCTCCGCTCTAAGTTCACTTTTCTCGGTTTTCCTCCTCTCTAATCCCGCTTTTCTTGGTTTTCCCCCCCTCTAACCCCGCTTTTCTTGGTTTTCCTCCGCTCTAACCCCGCTTTTCTTGGTTTTCCTCTGCTCTAACCCCGCTTTTCTTGGTTTTTCTCCACTCTAACCCTGCTTTTCTTGGTTTTCGTCTGCTCTAACCCAGCTTTTCTTGGTTTTTCTCCACTCTAACCATGCTTTTCTTGGTTTTCCTCCACTCTAACCCCACTTTTCTTGTTTTTTCTCCACTCTAACCCCGCTTTTCTTGGTTTTCCTCCGCTCTAACCCCGCTTTTCTTGGTTTTTCTCCACTCTAACCATGCTTTTCTTGGATTTCCGCTGCTCTAACTTCGCTTTCCTTGGTTTTCTTCCGCTCTAACCCCGCTTTTCTTGGTTTTCCTCCTTTCTAACCTCGCTTTTCTTGGTTTTCCTCTGCTCTAACCCCGCTTTTCCTGGTTTTAGTCCACTCTAACCACGCTTTTCATAGTTTCATAGTTTCATAATTTCGTGCGGGTTGGAAGGGACTTTAGAGATCATCGAGTCCGGCCCCCGGGATTCGAGCCTCTGTGTAGCAGAGCGGCACTTCTACCACTTGTGCCACAGGGGGGATTCGAACTCCGGGCCCCAGTGTTGCATGGCGGCATCTTTAACCACTGCGCCACCGGGGCACACTTGGATTTCTGCTGCTCTAACCGCGCTTTTCTTTGTTTTCTTCCTCTCTAACTTCTTTTTATTGGTTTTCCTCGGCTCTAACCCCGATTATCTTGGTTTTCCTGCTCTCTAAACCCGCTTTTCTTGGTTTTCTTCCGTTCTAACTCTCCTTTTCTTGGTTTTCCTCCGCTCTAACCCCTCATTTCTTGGTTTTCATCCGCATGAACCTCTCTTTTCTTGGTTTTCCTCCGCTCTAATCCCGCTTTTCTTGGTTTACCCCCGCTCTAACCCCGCTTTTCTTGGTTTTCCTCCGCTCTAACCCAGCTTTTCTTGGTTTTTCTCCACTCTAACCATGCTTTTCTTGGATTTCCGCTGCTCTAACTTCGCTTTACTTTTTTCCTCTTCCGCTCTAACCCAGTTTCTCTTGATTTTCCTCCGCTCTAACCTTGATTATCTTGGCTTTCCTCCACTCTAACCCCGCTTTTCTGGGCTTTCCTCCGCCCTAACCCCCTTTTCTTGGTTTTCCTCCGCTCTAACCCCGCTTTTCTTGGTTTTCCGCCGCTCTACCCCTGCTTTTCTTGGATTTCCTCCGCTCTAACCCCGCTTTTCTTGGTTTTCCTCCACTCTAACCCAGCTTTTCTTGGTTTTTCTCCACTCTAACCATGCTTTTCTTGGATTTCCGCTGCTCTAACTTCGCTTTCCTTGGTTTTCTTCCGCTCTAACCCCGCTTTTCTTGGTTTTCCTCTGCTCCAACCCCGCTTTTCCTGGTTTTAGTCCACTCTAACCACGTTTTTCATAGTTTCATAGTTTCATAATTTCGTGCGGGTTGGAAGGGACTTTAGAGATCATCGAGTCCGGCCCCCGGGATTCGAGCCTCTGTGTAGCAAAGCGGCACTTCTACCACTTGCGCCACAGGGGGGATTCGAACTCCGGGCCCCAGTGTTGCATGGCGGCATCTTTAACCACTGCGCCACCGGGGCACACTTGGATTTCTGCTGCTCTAACCGCGCTTTTCTTTGTTTTCTTCCTCTCTAACTTCTTTTTATTGGTTTTCCTCCGCTCTAACCCCGATTATCTTGGTTTTCCTGCTCTCTAAACCCGCTTTTCTTGGTTTTCTTCCGTTCTAACTCTGCTTTTCTTGGTTTTCCTCCGCTCTAACCCCTCATTTCTTGGTTTTCATCCATATAAACCTCTCTTTTCTTGGTTTTCCTCCGCTCTAACCCAGCTTTTCTTGGTTTTCCTCCACTCTAACCCCGCTTTTCTTGGTTTTCCTCCGCTCCAACCTCGCTATTCTGGGTTTTTTTTCGCTCTAACTACGCTTTTCTGCGTTTTCCTCCGCCCTAACCCCCTTTTCTTCGCTTTCCTCCGCTCTAACCCCGCTTTTCTTGGTTTTCCGCCGCTCTACCATCGCTTTTCTTGGTTTTCCTCCACTCTAACCCCGCTTTTCTTGGTTTTCCCCCGCTCTAACCCCGCTTTTCTTGGTTTTCCTCCGCTCTAACCCAGCTTTTCTTGGTTTTTCTCCACTCTAACCATGCTTTTCTTGGATTTCCGCTGCTCTAACTTCGCTTTACTTTTTTCCTCTTCCGCTCTAACCCATTTTCTCTTGATTTTCCTCCGCTCTAACCTTGATTTTCTTGGCTTTCCTCCGCTCTAACCCCGCTTTTCTGGGATTCCTTTGCCCTAACCCCCTTTTCTTGGTTTTCCTCTGCTCTAACCCCGCTTTTCTTGGTTTTCCGCCGCTCTACTATCGCTTTTCTTGGATTTCCTCCGCTCTAACCCAGCTTTTCTTGGTTTTCCTCCGCTCTAACCCAGCTTTTCTTGGTTTTTCTCCACTCTAACCATGCTTTTCTTGGATTTCCGCTGCTCTAACTTCGCTTTCCTTGGTTTTCTTTCGCTCTAACCCCGCTTTTCTTGGTTTTCCTCTGCTCTAACCCCGCTTTTCCTGGTTTTAGTCCACTCTAACCACGTTTTTCATAGTTTCATAGTTTCGTGCGGGTTGGAAGGGACTTTAGAGATCATCGAGTCCGGCCCCCGGGATTCGAGCCTCTGTGTAGCAAAGCGGCACTTCTACCACTTGCGTCACAGGTGGGATTCGAACTCCGGGCCCCAGTGTTGCATGGCGGCATCTTTAACCACTGCGCCACCGGGGCACACTTGGATTTCTGCTGCTCTAACCGCGCTTTTCTTTGTTTTCTTCCTCTCTAACTTATTTTTATTGGTTTTCCTCCGCTCTAACCCTGATTATCTTGGTTTTCCTGCTCTCTAAACCCGCTTTTTTTGGTTTTCTTCCGTTCTAACTCTGCTTTTCTTGGTTTTCCTCCGCTCTAACCCAGCTTTTCTTGGTTTTCCTCCGCTCTAACCCCGCTTTTCTTGGTTTTCCTTCACTCTAACCTTGATTATATTGGTTTTCCGCCGCTCTACCATCGCTTTTCTTGGTTTTCCTACACTCTATCCCCGGTTTTCTTGGTTTTCCTCCGCTCTAAGTTCACTTTTCTCGGTTTTCCTCCTCTCTAATCCCGCTTTTCTTGGTTTTCCCCCGCTCTAACCATGCTTTTCTTGGTTTTTCTCCGCTCTAACCCTGCTTTTCTTGGTTTTCCTCTGCTCTAACCCCGCTTTTCTTGGTTTTTCTCCACTCTAACCATGCTTTTCTTGGTTTTCCTCCACTCTAACCCCACTTTTCTTGGTTTTTCTCCACTCTAACCCCGCTTTTCTTGGTATTCCTCCGCTCTAACCCAGCTTTTCTTGGTTTTTCTCCACTCTAACCATGCTTTTCTTGGATTTCCACTGCTCTAACTTCGCTTTCCTTGGTTTTCTTCCGCTCTAACCCCGCTTTTCTTGGTTTTCCTCCTTTCTAACCTCGCTTTTCTTGGTTTTCCTCTGCTCTAACCCCGCTTTTCCTGGTTTTAGTCCACTCTAACCACGCTTTTCATAGTTTCATAGTTTCATAATTTCGTGCGGGTTGGAAGGGACTTTAGAGATCATCGAGTCCGGCCCCCGGGATTCGAGCCTCTGTGTAGCAGAGCGGCACTTCTACCACTTGCGCCACAGGTGGGATTCGAACTCCGGGCCCCAGTGTTGCATGGCGGCATCTTTAACCACTGCGCCACCGGGGCACACTTGGATTTCTGCTGCTCTAACCGCGCTTTTCTTTGTTTTCTTCCTCTCTAACTTCTTTTTATTGGTTTTCCTCGGCTCTAACCCCGATTATCTTGGTTTTCCTGCTCTCTAAACCCGCTTTTCTTGGTTTTCTTCCGTTCTAACTCTCCTTTTCTTGGTTTTCCTCCGCTCTAACCCCTCATTTCTTGGTTTTCATCCGCATGAACCTCTCTTTTCTTGGTTTTCCTCCGCTCTAATCCCGCTTTTCTTGGTTTTCCCCCGCTCTAACCCCGCTTTTCTTGGTTTTCCTCCGCTCTAACCCAGCTTTTCTTGGTTTTTCTCCACTCTAACCATGCTTTTCTTGGATTTCCGCTGCTCTAACTTCGCTTTACTTTTTTCCTCTTCCGCTCTAACCCAGTTTCTCTTGATTTTCCTCCGCTCTAACCTTGATTATCTTGGCTTTCCTCCGCTCTAACCCAGCTTTCCTTGGTTTTCTTCCGCTCTAACCCCGCTTTTCTTGGTTTTCCTCCTTTCTAACCTCGCTTTTCTTGGATTTCCTCTGCTCTAACCCCGCTTTTCCTGGTTTTAGTCCACTCTAACCACGCTTTTCATAGTTTCATAGTTTCATAATTTCGTGCGGGTTGGAAGGGACTTTAGAGATCATCGAGTCCGGCCCCCGGGATTCGAGCCTCTGTGTAGCAAAGCGGCACTTCTACCACTTGCGTCACAGGTGGGATTCGAACTCCGGGCCCCAGTGTTGCATGGCGGCATCTTTAACCACTGCGCCACCGGGGCACACTGGGATTTCTGCTGCTCTAACCGCGCTTTTCTTTGTTTTCTTCCTCTCTAACTTCTTTTTATTGGTTTTCCTCCGCTCTAACCCCGATTATCCTGGTTTTCCTGCTCTCTAAACCCGCTTTTTTTGGTTTTCTTCCGTTCTAACTCTGCTTTTCTTGGTTTTCCTCCGCTCTAACCCAGCTTTTCTTGGTTTTCCTCCGCTCTAACCCCGCTTTTCTTGGTTTTCCTTCACTCTAACCTTGATTATATTGGTTTTCCGCCGCTCTACCATCGCTTTTCTTGGTTTTCCTACACTCTATCCCCGGTTTTCTTGGTTTTCCTCCGCTCTAAGTTCACTTTTCTCGGTTTTCCTCCTCTCTAATCCCGCTTTTCTTGGTTTTCCCCCGCTCTAACCCCGCTTTTCTTGGTTTTCCTCCGCTCTAACCCCGCTTTTCTTGGTTTTCCTCTGCTCTAACCCCGCTTTTCTTGGTTTTTCTCCACTCTAACCATGCTTTTCTTGGTTTTTCTCCGCTCTAACCCTGCTTTTCTTGGTTTTCGTCTGCTCTAACCCAGCTTTTCTTGGTTTTTCTCCACTCTAACCATGCTTTTCTTGGTTTTCCTCCACTCTAACCCCACTTTTCTTGGTTTTTCTCCACTCTAACCCCGCTTTTCTTGGTTTTCCTCCGCTCTAACCCAGCTTTTCTTGGTTTTTCTCCACTCTAACCATGCTTTTCTTGGATTTCCGCTGCTCTAACTTCGCTTTCCTTGGTTTTCTTCCGCTCTAACCCCGCTTTTCTTGGTTTTCCTCCTTTCTAACCTCGCTTTTCTTGGTTTTCCTCTGCTCTAACCCCGCTTTTCCTGGTTTTAGTCCACTCTAACCACGCTTTTCATAGTTTCATAGTTTCATAATTTCGTGCGGGTTGGAAGGGACTTTAGAGATCATCGAGTCCGGCCCCCGGGATTCGAGCCTGTGTGTAGCAGAGCGGCACTTCTACCACTTGCGCCACAGGGGGGATTCGAACTCCGGGCCCCAGTGTTGCATGGCGGCATCTTTAACCACTGCGCCACCGGGGCACACTTGGATTTCTGCTGCTCTAACCGCGCTTTTCTTTGTTTTCTTCCTCTCTAAATTCTTTTTATTGGTTTTCCTCCGCTCTAACCCCGATTATCTTGGTTTTCCTGCTCTCTAAACCCGCTTTTCTTGGTTTTCTTCCATTCTAACTCTCCTTTTCTTGGTTTTCCTCCGCTCTAACCCCTCATTTCTTGGTTTTCATCCGCATGAACCTCTCTTTTCTTGGTTTTCCTCCGCTCTAATCCCGCTTTTCTTGGTTTTCCCCCGCTCTAACCCCGCTTTTCTTGGTTTTCCTCCGCTCTAACCCAGCTTTTCTTGGTTTTTCTCCACTCTAACCATGCTTTTCTTGGATTTCCGCTGCTCTAACTTCGCTTTACTTTTTTCCTCTTCCGCTCTAACCCAGTTTCTCTTGATTTTCCTTCACTCTAACCTTGATTATCTTGGCTTTCCTCCGCTCAAACCCCGCTTTTCTGGGCTTTCCTCCGCCCTAACCCCCTTTTCTTGGTTTTCCTCCGCTCTAACCCCGCTTTTCTTGGTTTTCCGCCGCTCTACCCCTGCTTTTCTTGGATTTCCTCCACTCTAACCCCGCTTTTCTTGGTTTTCCTCCGCTCTAACCCAGCTTTTCTTGGTTTTCCTCCGCTCTAACCCAGCTTTTCTTGGTTTTTCTCCACTCTAACCATGCTTTTCTTGGATTTCCGCTGCTCTAACTTCGCTTTCCTTGGTTTTCTTCCGCTCTAACCCCGCTTTTCTTGGTTTTCCTCTGCTCTAATTCCGCTTTTCCTGGTTTTAGTCCACTCTAACCACGTTTTTCATAGTTTCATAGTTTCATAATTTCGTGCGGGTTGGAAGGGACTTTAGAGATCATCGAGTCCGGCCCCCGGGATTCGAGCCTCTGTGTAGCAAAGCGGCACTTCTACCACTTGCGTCACAGGTGGGATTCGAACTCCGGGCCCCAGTGTTGCATGGCGGCATCTTTAACCACTGCGCCACCGGGGCACACTTGGATTTCTGCTGCTCTAACCGCGCTTTTCTTTGTTTTCTTCCTCTCTAACTTCTTTTTATTGGTTTTCCTCCGCTCTAACCCCGATTATCTTGGTTTTCCTTCTCTCTAAACCCGCTTTTCTTGGTTTTCTTCCGTTCTAACTCTGCTTTTCTTGGTTTTCCTCCGCTCTAACCCCTCATTTCTTGGTTTTCATCCACATAAACCTCTCTTTTCTTGGTTTTCCTCCACTCTAACCCAGCTTTTCTTGGTTTTCCTCCACTCTAACCCCGCTTTTCTTGGTTTTCCTCCGCTCCAACCTCGCTATTCTGGGTTTTACTCCGCTCTAACTTCGCTTTTCTGCGTTTTCCTCCGCCCGAACCCCCTTTTCTTCGCTTTCCTCCGCTCTAACCCCGCTTTTCTTGGTTTTCCGCCGCTCTACCATCGCTTTTCTTGGATTTCCTCCGCTCTAACCCCGCTTTTCTTGGTATTCCTCCGCTCTAACCCAGCTTTTCTTGGTTTTTCTCCACTCTAACCATGCTTTTCTTGGATTTCCGCTGCTCTAACTTCGCTTTCCTTGGTTTTCTTCCGCTCTAACCCCGCTTTTCTTGGTTTTCCTCCTTTCTAACCTCGCTTTTCTTGGTTTTCCTCTGCTCTAACCCCGCTTTTCCTGGTTTTAGTCCACTCTAACCACGCTTTTCATAGTTTCATAGTTTCATAATTTTGTGCGGGTTGGAAGGGACTTTAGAGATCATCGAGTCCGGCTCCCGGGATTCGAGCCTCTGTGTAGCAGAGCGGCACTTCTACCACTTGCGCCACAGGGGGGATTCGAACTCCGGGCCCCAGTGTTGCATGGCGGCATCTTTAACCACTGCGCCACCGGGGCACACTTGGATTTCTGCTGCTCTAACCGCGCTTTTCTTTGTTTTCTTCCTCTCTAACTTCTTTTTATTGGTTTTCCTCCGCTCTAACCCCGATTATCTTGGTTTTCCTGCTCTCTAAACCCGCTTTTCTTGGTTTTCTTCCGTTCTAACTCTCCTTTTCTTGGTTTTCCTCCGCTCTAACCCCTCATTTCTTGGTTTTCATCCGCATGAACCTCTCTTTTCTTGGTTTTCCTCCGCTCTAACCCAGCTTTTCTTGGTTTTTCTCCACTCTAACCATGCTTTTCTTGGATTTCCGCTGCTCTAACTTCGCTTTACTTTTTTCCTCTTCCGCTCTAACCCAGTTTCTCTTGATTTTCCTCCGCTCTAACCTTGATTATCTTGGCTTTCCTCCGCTCTAACCTTGATTATCTTGGCTTTCCTCCGCCCTAACCCCCTTTTCTTGGTTTTCCTCCGCTCTAACCCCGCTTTTCTTGGTTTTCCGCCGCTCTACCATCGCTTTTCTTGGATTTCCTCCGCTCTAACCCAGCTTTTCTTGGTTTTCCTCCGCTCTAACCCAGCTTTTCTTGGTTTTTCTCCACTCTAACCATGCTTTTCTTGGATTTCCGCTGCTCTAACTTCGCTTTCCTTGGTTTTCTTCCGCTCTAACCCCGCTTTTCTTGGTTTTCCTCCTTTCTAACCTCGCTTTTCTTGGTTTTAGTCCACTCTAACCACGTTTTTCATAGTTTCATAGTTTCGTGCGGGTTGGAAGGGACTTTAGAGATCATCGAGTCCGGCCCCCGGGATTCGAGCCTCTGTGTAGCAAAGCGGCACTTCTACCACTTGCGTCACAGGTGGGATTCGAACTCCGGGCCCCAGTGTTGCATGGCGGCATCTTTAACCACTGCGCAACCGGGGCACACTTGGATTTCTGCTGCTCTAACCGCGCTTTTCTTTGTTTTCTTCCTCTCTAACTTCTTTTTATTGGTTTTCCTCCGCTCTAACCCTGATTATCTTGGTTTTCCTGCTCTCTAAACCCGCTTTTTTTGGTTTTCTTCCGTTCTAACTCTGCTTTTCTTGGTTTTCCTCCGCTCTAACCCAGCTTTTCTTGGTTTTCCTCTGCTCTAACCCCGCTTTTCTTGGTTTTCCTTCACTCTAACCTTGATTATATTGGTTTTTCGCCGCTCTACCATCGCTTTTCTTGGTTTTCCTACACTCTATCCCCGGTTTTCTTGGTTTTCCTCCGCTCTAAGTTCACTTTTCTCGGTTTTCCTCCTCTCTAATCCCGCTTTTCTTGGTTTTCCCCCGCTCTAACCATGCTTTTCTTGGTTTTTCTCCGCTCTAACCCTGCTTTTCTTGGTTTTCCTCTGCTCTAACCCCGCTTTTCTTGGTTTTTCTCCACTCTAACCATGCTTTTCCTGGTTTTCCTCCACTCTAACCCCACTTTTCTTGGTTTTCCTCCACTCTAACCCCTCATTTCTTGGTTTTCTTCCGCATGAACCTCTCTTTTCTTGGTTTTCCTCCGCTCTAATCCCGCTTTTCTTGGTTTTCCTCCGCTCTAACCCCGCTTTTCTTGGTTTTCCGCCGCTCTACCATCGCTTTTCTTGGATTTCCTCCGCTCTAACCCCGCTTTTCTTGGTTTTCCTCCGCTCTAACCCAGCTTTTCTTGGTTTTTCTCCACTCTAACCATGCTTTTCTTGGATTTCCGCTGCTCTAACTTCGCTTTCCTTGGTTTTCTTCCGCTCTAACCCCGCTATTCTTGGTTTTCCTTCTTTCTAACCTCGCTTTTCTTGGTTTTAGTCCACTCTAACCACGTTTTTCATAGTTTCATAGTTTCGTGCGGGTTGGAAGGGACTTTAGAGATCATCGAGTCCGGCCCCCGGGATTCGAGCCTCTGTGTAGCAAAGCGGCACTTCTACCACTTGCGTCACAGGTGGGATTCGAACTCCGGGCCCCAGTGTTGCATGGCGGCATCTTTAACCACTGCGCCACCGGGGCACACTTGGATTTCTGCTGCTCTAACCGCGCTTTTCTTTGTTTTCTTCCTCTCTAACTTCTTTTTATTGGTTTTCCTCCGCTCTAACCCCGATTATCCTGGTTTTCCTGCTCTCTAAACCCGCTTTTTTTGGTTTTCTTCCGTTCTAACTCTGCTTTTCTTGGTTTTCCTCCGCTCTAACCCAGCTTTTCATGGTTTTCCTCCGCTCTAACCCCGCTTTTCTTGGTTTTCCTTCACTCTAACCTTGATTATATTGGTTTTCCGCCGCTCTACCATCGCTTTTCTTGGTTTTCCTACACTCTATCCCCGGTTTTCTTGGTTTTCCTCCGCTCTAAGTTCACTTTTCTCGGTTTTCCTCCTCTCTAATCCCGCTTTTCTTGGTTTTCCCCCGCTCTAACCCCGCTTTTCTTGGTTTTCCTCCGCTCTAACCCCGCTTTTCTTGGTTTTCCTCTGCTCTAACCCCGCTTTTCTTGGTTTTTCTCCACTCTAACCATGCTTTTCTTGGTTTTTCTCCGCTCTAACCCTGCTTTTCTTGGTTTTCGTCTGCTCTAACCCAGCTTTTCTTGGTTTTTTTCCACTCTAACCATGCTTTTCTTGGTTTTCCTCCACTCTAACCCCACTTTTCTTGGTTTTTCTCCACTCTAACCCCGCTTTTCTTGGTTTTCCTCCGCTCTAACCCAGCTTTTCTTGGTTTTTCTCCACTCTAACCATGCTTTTCTTGGATTTCCGCTGCTCTAACTTCGCTTTCCTTGGTTTTCTTCCGCTCTAACCCCGCTTTTCTTGGTTTTCCTCCTTTCTAACCTCGCTTTTCTTGGTTTTCCTCTGCTCTAACCCCGCTTTTCCTGGTTTTAGTCCACTCTAACCACGCTTTTCATAGTTTCATAGTTTCATAATTTCGTGCGGGTTGGAAGGGACTTTAGAGATCATCGAGTCCGGCCCCCGGGATTCGAGCCTCTGTGTAGCAGAGCGGCACTTCTACCACTTGCGCCACAGGGGGGATTCGAACTCCGGGCCCCAGTGTTGCATGGCGGCATCTTTAACCACTGCGCCACCGGGGCACACTTGGATTTCTGCTGCTCTAACCGCGCTTTTCTTTGTTTTCTTCCTCTCTAACTTCTTTTTATTGGTTTTCCTCCGCTCTAACCCCGATTATCTTGGTTTTCCTGCTCTCTAAACCCGCTTTTCTTGGTTTTCTTCCGTTCTAACTCTCCTTTTCTTGGTTTTCCTCCGCTCTAACCCCTCATTTCTTGGTTTTCATCCGCATGAACCTCTCTTTTCTTGGTTTTCCTCCGCTCTAATCCCGCTTTTCTTGGTTTTCCCCCGCTCTAACCCCGCTTTTCTTGGTTTTCCTCCGCTCTAACCCAGCTTTTCTTGGTTTTTCTCAACTCTAACCATGCTTTTCTTGGATTTCCGCTGCTCTAACTTCGCTTTACTTTTTTCCTCTTCCCCTCTAACCCAGTTTCTCTTGATTTTCCTCCGCTCTAACCTTGATTATCTTGGCTTTCCTCCGCTCTAACCCCGCTTTTCTGGGCTTTCCTCCGCCCTAACCCCCTTTTCTTGGTTTTCCTCCGCTCTAACCCCGCTTTTCTTGGTTTTCCGCCGCTCTACCCCTGCTTTTCTTGGATTTCATCCACTCTAACCCCGCTTTTCTTGGTTTTCCTCCGCTCTAACCCAGCTTTTCTTGGTTTTTCTCCACTCTAACCATGCTTTTCTTGGATTTCCGCTGCTCTAACTTCGCTTTCCTTCGTTTTCTTCTGCTCTAACCCCGCTTTTCTTGGTTTTCCTCTGCTCCAACCCCGCTTTTCCTGGTTTTAGTCCACTCTAACCACGTTTTTCATAGTTTCATAGTTTCATAATTTCGTGCGGGTTGGAAGGGACTTTAGAGATCATCGAGTCCGGCCCCCGGGATTCAAGCCTCTGTGTAGCAAAGCGGCACTTCTACCACTTGCGTCACAGGTGGGATTCGAACTCCGGGCCCCAGTGTTGCATGGCGGCATCTTTAACCACTGCGCCACCGGGGCACACTTGGATTTCTGCTGCTCTAACCGCGCTTTTCTTTGTTTTCTTCCTCTCTAACTTCTTTTTATTGGTTTTCCCCCGCTCTAACCCCGCTTTTCTTGGATTTCCTCCGCTCTAACCCAGCTTTTCTTGGTTTTTCTCCACTCTAACCATGCTTTTCTTGGATTTCCGCTGCTCTAACTTCGCTTTACTTTTTTCCTCTTCCGCTCTAACCCAGTTTCTCTTGATTTTCCTCCGCTCTAACCTTGATTATCTTGGCTTTCCTTAGCTCTAACCCCGCTTTTCTGGGCTTTCCTCCGCCCTAACCCCCTTTTCTTGGTTTTCCTCCGCTCTAACCCCGCTTTTCTTGGTTTTCCGCCGCTCTACCATCGCTTTTCTTGGATTTCCTCCGCTCTAACCCAGCTTTTCTTGGTTTTCCTCCGCTCTAACCCAGCTTTTCTTGGTTTTTCTCCACTCTAACCATGCTTTTCTTGGATTTCCGCTGCTCTAACTTCGCTTTCCTTGGTTTTCTTCCGCTCTAACCCCGCTTTTCTTGGTTTTCCTGCTTTCTAACCTCGCTTTTCTTGGTTTTAGTCCACTCTAACCACGTTTTTCATAGTTTCATAGTTTCGTGCGGGTTGGAAGGGTCTTTAGAGATCATCGAGTCCGGCCCCCGGGATTCGAGCCTCTGTGTAGCAAAGCGGCACTTCTACCACTTGCGTCACAGGTGGGATTCGAACTCCGGGCCCCAGTGTTGCATGGCGGCATCTTTAACCACTGCGCCACCGGGGCACACTTGGATTTCTGCTGCTCTAACCGCGCTTTTCTTTGTTTTCTTCCTCTCTAACTTCTTTTTATTGGTTTTCCTCCGCTCTAACCCTGATTATCTTGGTTTTCCTGCTCTCTAAACCCGCTTTTTTTGGGTTTCTTCCGTTCTAACTCTGCTTTTCTTGGTTTTCCTCCGCTCTAACCCAGCTTTTCTTGGTTTTCCTCCGCTCTAACCCCGCTTTTCTTGGTTTTCCTTCACTCTAACCTTGATTATATTGGTTTTTTGCCGCTCTACCATCGCTTTTCTTGGTTTTCCTACACTCTATCCCCGGTTTTCTTGGTTTTCCTCCGCTCTAAGTTCACTTTTCTCGGTTTTCCTCCTCTCTAATCCCGCTTTTCTTGGTTTTCCCCCGCTCTAACCCCGCTTTTCTTGGTTTTCCTCCGCTCTTACCCCGCTTTTCTTGGTTTTCCTCCGCTCTAACCCAGCTTTCCTTGGTTTTCTTCCGCTCTAACCCCGCTTTTCTTGGTTTTCCTCCTTTCTAACCTCGCTTTTCTTGGTTTTCCTCTGCTCTAACCCCGCTTTTCCTGGTTTTAGTCCACTCTAACCACGCTTTTCATAGTTTCATAGTTTCATAATTTCGTGCGGGTTGGAAGGGACTTTAGAGATCATCGAGTCCGCCCCCCGGGATTCGAGCCTCTGTGTAGCAGAGTGGCACTTCTACCACTTGCGCCACAGGGGGGATTCGAACTCCGGGCCCCAGTGTTGCATGGCGGCATCTTTAACCACTGCGCCACCGGGGCACACTTGGATTTCTGCTGCTCTAACCGCGCTTTTCTTTGTTTTCTTCCTCTCTAACTTCTTTTTATTGGTTTTCCTCCGCTCTAACCCCGATTATCTTGGTTTTCCTGCTCTCTAAACCCGCTTTTCTTGGTTTTCTTCCGTTCTAACTCTCCTTTTCTTGGTTTTCCTCCGCTCTAACCCCTCATTTCTTGGTTTTCATCCGCATGAACCTCTCTTTTCTTGGTTTTCCTCCGCTCTAATCCCGCTTTTCTTGGTTTTCCCCCGCTCTAACCCCGCTTTTCTTGGTTTTCCTCCGCTCTAACCCAGCTTTTCTTGGTTTTTCTCCACTCTAACCATGCTTTTCTTGGATTTCCGCTGCTCTAACTTCGCTTTACTTTTTTCCTCTTCCGCTCTAACCCAGTTTCTCTTGATTTTCCTCCGCTCTGACCTTGATTATCTTGGCTTTCCTCCGCTCTAACCCCGCTTTTCTGGGCTTTCCTCCGCCCTAACCCCCTTTTCTTGGTTTTCCTCCGCTCTAACCCCGCTTTTCTTGGTTTTCCGCCGCTCTACCATCGCTTTTCTTGGATTTCCTCCGCTCTAACCCAGCTTTTCTTGGTTTTCCTCCGCTCTAACCCAGCTTTTCTTGGTTTTTCTCCATTCTAACCATGCTTTTCTTGGATTTCCGCTGCTCTAACTTCGCTTTCCTTGGTTTTCTTCCGCTCTAACCCCGCTTTTCTTGGTTTTCCTCCTTTCTAACCTCGCTTTTCTTGGTTTTAGTCCACTCTAACCACGTTTTTCATAGTTTCATAGTTTCGTGCGGGTTGGAAGGGACTTTAGAGATCATCGAGTCCGGCCCCCGGGATTCGAGCCTCTGTGTAGCAAAGCGGCAGTTCTACCACTTGCGTCACAGGTGGGATTCGAACTCCGGGCCCCAGTGTTTCATGGCGGCATCTTTAACGACTGCGCCACCGGGGCACACTTGGATTTCTGCTGCTCTAACCGCGCTTTTCTTTGTTTTCTTCCTCTCTAACTTCTTTTTATTGGTTTTCCTCCGCTCTAACCCCGATTATCTTGGTTTTCCTGCTCTCTAAACCCGCTTTTCTTGGTTTTCTTCCGTTCTAACTCTGCTTTTCTTGGTTTTCCTCCGCTCTAACCCCTCATTT
The DNA here is from genome assembly GCF_054131305.1 of Coturnix japonica. Classification (NCBI taxonomy): domain Eukaryota; kingdom Metazoa; phylum Chordata; class Aves; order Galliformes; family Phasianidae; genus Coturnix; species Coturnix japonica. The sequence continues at coordinate 7,307,723 of NC_140666.1, read as the reverse complement.
CTTGGTTTTCATCCGCATGAACCTCTCTTTTCTTGGTTTTCCTCCGCTCTAACCCAGCTTTTCTTGGTTTTCCTCCGCTCAAACCCCGCTTTTCTTGGTTTTCCTTCGCTCTAACCTTGATTATCTTGGTTTTCCGCCACTCTACCATCGCTTTTCTTGGTTTTCCTACACTCTATCCTTGCTTTCTTGGGTTTCCTCCGCTCTAACCCCGCTTTTCTTGGTTTTCCTCTGCTCTAACCCAGCTTTTCTTGGTTTTTCTCCACTCTAACCATGCTTTTCTTGGTTTTCCTCCACTCTAACCCTGCTTTTCTTGGTTTTCGTCTGCTCTAACCCAGCTTTTCTTGGTTTTTCTCCACTCTAACTATGCTTTTCTTGGATTTCCTCCGCTCTAACTTCGCTTTTCTTGGTTTTCCTACACTCTATCCCCGGTTTTCTTGGTTTTCCTCCGCTCTAAGTTCACTTTTCTTGGATTTCCTCCTCTCTAATCCCGCTTTTCTTGGTTTTCCCCCGCTCTAACCCCGCTTTTCTTGGTTTTCCTCCGCTCTAACCCCGCTTTTCTTGGTTTTCCTCTGCTCTAACCCCGCTTTTCTTGGTTTTTCTCCACTCTAACCATGCTTTTCTTGGTTTTTCTCCGCTCTAACCCTGCTTCTCTTGGTTTTCGTCTGCTCTAACCCAGCTTTTCTTGGTTTTTTTCCACTCTAACCATGCTTTTCTTGGTTTTCCTCCACTCTAACCCCACTTTTCTTGGTTTTTCTCCACTCTAACCCCGCTTTTCTTGGTTTTCCTCCGCTCTAACCCAGCTTTTCTTGGTTTTTCTCCACTCTAACCATGCTTTTCTTGGATTTCCGCTGCTCTAACTTCGCTTTCCTTGGTTTTCTTCCGCTCTAACCCCGCTTTTCTTGGTTTTCCTCCTTTCTAACCTCGCTTTTCTTGGTTTTAGTCCACTCTAACCACGTTTTTCATAGTTTCATAGTTTCATAATTTCGTGCGGGTTGGAAGGGACTTTAGAGATCATCGAGTCCGGCCCCCGGGATTCGAGCCTCTGTGTAGCAAAGCGGCACTTCTACCACTTGCGTCACAGGTGGGATTCGAACTCCGGGCCCCAGTGTTGCATGGCGGCATCTTTAACCACTGCGCCACCGGGGCACACTTGGATTTCTGCTGCTCTAACCGCGCTTTTCTTTGTTTTCTTCCTCTCTAACTTCTTTTTATTGGTTTTCCTCCGCTCTAACCCCGATTATCTTGGTTTTCCTGCTCTCTAAACCCGCTTTTTTTGGGTTTCTTCCGTTCTAACTCTGCTTTTCTTCGTTTTCCTCCGCTCTAACCCAGCTTTTCTTGGTTTTCCTCAGCTCTAACCCCGCTTTTCTTGGTTTTCCTTCACTCTAACCTTGATTATATTGGTTTTTTGCCGCTCTACCATCGCTTTTCTTGGTTTTCCTACACTCTATCCCCGGTTTTCTTGGTTTTCCTCCGCTCTAAGTTCACTTTTCTCGGTTTTCCTCCTCTCTAATCCCGCTTTTCTTGGTTTTCCCCCGCTCTAACCCCGCTTTTCTTGTTTTTCCTCCGCTCTTACCCCGCTTTTCTTGGTTTTCCTCCGCTCTAACCCAGCTTTCCTTGGTTTTCTTCCGCTCTAACCCCGCTTTTCTTGGTTTTCCTCCTTTCTAACCTCGCTTTTCTTGGTTTTCCTCTGCTCTAACCCCGCTTTTCCTGGTTTTAGTCCACTCTAACCACGCTTTTCATAGTTTCATAGTTTCATAATTTCGTGCGGGTTGGAAGGGACTTTAGAGATCATCGAGTCCGGCCCCCGGGATTCGAGCCTCTGTGTAGCAGAGTGGCACTTCTACCACTTGCGCCACAGGGGGGATTCGAACTCCGGGCCCCAGTGTTGCATGGCGGCATCTTTAACCACTGCGCCACCGGGGCACACTTGGATTTCTGCTGCTCTAACCGCGCTTTTCTTTGTTTTCTTCCTCTCTAACTTCTTTTTATTGGTTTTCCTCCGCTCTAACCCCGATTATCTTGGTTTTCCTGCTCTCTAAACCCGCTTTTCTTGGTTTTCTTCCATTCTAACTCTCCTTTTCTTGGTTTTCCTCCGCTCTAACCCCTCATTTCTTGGTTTTCATCCGCATGAACCTCTCTTTTCTTGGTTTTCCTCCGCTCTAATCCCGCTTTTCTTGGTTTTCCCCCGCTCTAACCCCGCTTTTCTTGGTTTTCCTCCGCTCTAACCCAGCTTTTCTTGGTTTTTCTCCACTCTAACCATGCTTTTCTTGGATTTCCGCTGCTCTAACTTCGCTTTACTTTTTTCCTCTTCCGCTGTAACCCAGTTTCTCTTGATTTTCCTCCGCTCTAACCTTGATTATCTTGGCTTTCCTCCGCTCTAACCCCGCTTTTCTGGGCTTTCCTCCGCCCTAACCCCCTTTTCTTGGTTTTCCTCCGCTCTAACCCCGCTTTTCTTGGTTTTCCGCCGCTCTACCATCGCTTTTCTTGGATTTCCTCCGCTCTAACCCAGCTTTTCTTGGTTTTCCTCCGCTCTAACCCAGCTTTTCTTGGTTTTTCTCCATTCTAACCATGCTTTTCTTGGATTTCCGCTGCTCTAACTTCGCTTTCCTTGGTTTTCTTCCGCTCTAACCCCGCTTTTCTTGGTTTTCCTCCTTTCTAACCTCGCTTTTCTTGGTTTTAGTCCACTCTAACCACGTTTTTCATAGTTTCATAGTTTCGTGCGGGTTGGAAGGGACTTTAGAGATCATCGAGTCCGGCCCCCGGGATTCGAGCCTCTGTGTAGCAAAGCGGCAGTTCTACCACTTGCGTCACAGGTGGGATTCGAACTCCGGGCCCCAGTGTTTCATGGCGGCATCTTTAACCACTGCGCCACCGGGGCACACTTGGATTTCTGCTGCTCTAACCGCGCTTTTCTTTGTTTTCTTCCTCTCTAACTTCTTTTTATTGGTTTTCCTCCGCTCTAACCCCGATTATCTTGGTTTTCCTGCTCTCTAAACCCGCTTTTCTTGGTTTTCTTCCGTTCTAACTCTGCTTTTCTTGGTTTTCCTCCGCTCTAACCCCTCATTTCTTGGTTTTCATCCGCATGAACCTCTCTTTTCTTGGTTTTCCTCCGCTCTAACCCAGCTTTTCTTGGTTTTCCTCCGCTCTAACCCCGCTTTTCTTGGTTTTCCTTCGCTCTAACCTTGATTATCTTGGTTTTCCGCCACTCTACCATCGCTTTTCTTGGTTTTCCTACACTCTATCCTTGCTTTCTTGGGTTTCCTCCGCTCTAACCCCGCTTTTCTTGGTTTTCCTCTGCTCTAACCCAGCTTTTCTTGGTTTTTCTCCACTCTAACCATGCTTTTCTTGGTTTTCCTCCACTCTAACCCTGCTTTTCTTGGTTTTCGTCTGCTCTAACCCAGCTTTTCTTGGTTTTTCTCCACTCTAACTATGCTTTTCTTGGATTTCCTCCGCTCTAACTTCGCTTTTCTTGGTTTTCCTTCACTCTAACCTTGATTATATTGGTTTTCCGCCGCTCTACCATCGCTTTTCTTGGTTTTCCTACACTCTATCCCCGCTTTTCTTGGTTTTCCCCCGCTCTAACCCCGCTTTTCTTGGTTTTCCTCCGCTCTTACCCCGCTTTTCTTGGTTTTCCTCCGCTCTAACCCAGCTTTCCTTGGTTTTCTTCCGCTCTAACCCCGCTTTTCTTGGTTTTCCTCCTTTCTAACCTCGCTTTTCTTGGTTTTCCTCTGCTCTAACCCCGCTTTTCCTGGTTTTAGTCCAAACTAACCACGCTTTTCATAGTTTCATAGTTTCATAATTTCGTGCGGGTTGGAAGGGACTTTAGAGATCATCGAGTCCGGCCCCCGGGATTCGAGCCTCTGTGTAGCAGAGCGGCACTTCTACCACTTGCGCCACAGGGGGGATTCGAACTCCGGGCCCCAGTGTTGCATGGCGGCATCTTTAACCACTGCGCCACCGGGGCACACTTGGATTTCTGCTGCTCTAACCGCGCTTTTCTTTGTTTTCTTCCTCTCTAACTTCTTTTTATTGGTTTTCCTCCGCTCTAACCCCGATTATCTTGGTTTTCCTGCTCTCTAAACCCGCTTTTCTTGGTTTTCTTCCGTTCTAACTCTCCTTTTCTTGGTTTTCCTCCGCTCTAACCCCTCATTTCTTGGTTTTCATCCGCATGAACCTCTCTTTTCTTGGTTTTCCTCCGCTCTAATCCCGCTTTTCTTGGTTTTCCCCCGCTCTAACCCCGCTTTTCTTGGTTTTCCTCCGCTCTAACCCAGCTTTTCTTGGTTTTTCTCCACTCTAACCATGCTTTTCTTGGATTTCCGCTGCTCTAACTTCGCTTTACTTTTTTCCTCTTCCGCTCTAACCCAGTTTCTCTTGATTTTCCTCCGCTCTAACCTTGATTATCTTGGCTTTCCTCCGCTCTAACCCCGCTTTTCTGGGCTTTCCTCCGCCCTAACCCCCTTTTCTTGGTTTTCCTCCGCTCTAACCCCGCTTTTCTTGGTTTTCCTGCTCTCTAAACCCGCTTTTTTTGGTTTTCTTCCGTTCTAACTCTGCTTTTCTTGGTTTTTTTCCGCTCTAACCCAGCTTTTCTTGGTTTTCCTCCGCTCTAACCCCGCTTTTCTTGGTTTTCCTTCACTCTAACCTTGATTATATTGGTTTTCCGCCGCTCTACCATCGCTTTTCTTGGTTTTCCTACACTCTATCCCCGGTTTTCTTGGTTTTCCTCCGCTCTAAGTTCACTTTTCTCGGTTTTCCTCCTCTCTAATCCCGCTTTTCTTGGTTTTCCCCCGCTCTAACCCCGCTTTTCTTGGTTTTCCTCCGCTCTTCCCCCGCTTTTCTTGGTTTTCCTCCGCTCTAACCCAGCTTTCCTTGGTTTTCTTCCGCTCTAACCCCGCTTTTCTTGGTTTTCCTCCTTTCTAACCTCGCTTTTCTTGGTTTTCCTCTGCTCTAACCCCGCTTTTCCTGGTTTTAGTCCACTCTAACCACGCTTTTCATAGTTTCATAGTTTCATAATTTCGTGCGGGTTGGAAGGGACTTTAGAGATCATCGAGTCCGTCCCCCGGGATTCGAGCCTCTGTGTAGCAGAGCGGCACTTCTACCACTTGCGCCACAGGGGGGATTCGAACTCCGGGCCCCAGTGTTGCATGGCGGCATCTTTAACCACTGCGCCACCGGGGCACACTTGGATTTCTGCTGCTCTAACCGCGCTTTTCTTTGTTTTCTTCCTCTCTAACTTCTTTTTATTGGTTTTCCTCCGCTCTAACCCCGATTATCTTGGTTTTCCTGCTCTCTAAACCCGCTTTTCTTGGTTTTCTTCCGTTCTAACTCTCCTTTTCTTGGTTTTCCTCCGCTCTAACCCCTCATTTCTTGGTTTTCATCCGCATGAACCTCTCTTTTCTTGGTTTTCCTCCGCTCTAATCCCGCTTTTCTTGGTTTTCCCCCGCTCTAACCCCGCTTTTCTTGGTTTTCCTCCGCTCTAACCCAGCTTTTCTTGGTTTTTCTCCACTCTAACCATGCTTTTCTTGGATTTCCGCTGCTCTAACTTCGCTTTACTTTTTTCCTCTTCCGCTCTAACCCAGTTTCTCTTGATTTTCCTCCGCTCTAACCCCCTTTTCTTGGTTTTCCTCCGCTCTAACCCCGCTTTTCTTGGTTTTCCGCCACTCTACCATCGCTTTTCTTGGATTTCCTCCGCTCTAACCCCGCTTTTCTTGGTTTTCCTCCGCTCTAACCCCGCTTTTCTTGGTTTTCTTCCGCTCTAACCCCGCTTTTCTTGGTTTTCCTCTGCTCTAACCCCGCTTTTCCTGGTTTTAGTCCACTCTAACCACGTTTTTCATAGTTTCATAGTTTCATAATTTCGTGCGGGTTGGAAGGGACTTTAGAGATCATCGAGTCCGGCCCCGGGATTCGAGCCTCTGTGTAGCAAAGCGGCACTTCTACCACTTGCGCCACAGGGGGGATTCGAACTCCGGGCCCCAGTGTTGCATGGCGGCATCTTTAACCACTGCGCCACCGGGGCACACTTGGATTTCTGCTGCTCTAACCGCGCTTTTCTTTGTTTTCTTCCTCTCTAACTTCTTTTTATTGGTTTTCCTCCGCTCTAACCCCGATTATCTTGGTTTTCCTGCTCTCTAAACCCGCTTTTCTTGGTTTTCTTCCGTTCTAACTCTCCTTTTCTTGGTTTTCCTCCGCTCTAACCCCTCATTTCTTGGTTTTCATCCGCATGAACCTCTCTTTTCTTGGTTTTCCTCCGCTCTAATCCCGCTTTTCTTGGTTTTCCCCCGCTCTAACCCCGCTTTTCTTGGTTTTCCTCCGCTCTAACCCAGCTTTTCTTGGTTTTTCTCCACTCTAACCATGCTTTTCTTGGATTTCCGCTGCTCTAACTTCGCTTTACTTTTTTCCTCTTCCGCTCTAACCCAGTTTCTCTTGATTTTCCTCCGCTCTAACCTTGATTATCTTGGCTTTCCTCCGCTCTAACCCCGCTTTTCTGGGCTTTCCTCCGCCCTAACCCCCTTTTCTTGGTTTTCCTCCGCTCTAACCCCGCTTTTCTTGGTTTTCCGCCGCTCTACCATCGCTTTTCTTGGATTTCCTCCGCTCTAACCCAGCTTTTCTTGGTTTTCCTCCGCTCTAACCCAGCTTTTCTTGGTTTTTCTCCACTCTAACCATGCTTTTCTTGGATTTCCGCTGCTCTAACTTCGCTTTCCTTGGTTTTCTTCCGCTCTAATTCCGCTTTTCTTGGTTTTCCTCCTTTCTAACCTCGCTTTTCTTGGTTTTAGTCCACTCTAACCACGTTTTTCATAGTTTCATAGTTTCGTGCGGGTTGGAAGGGACTTTAGAGATCATCGAGTCCGGCCCCCGGGATTCGAGCCTCTGTGTAGCAAAGCGGCACTTCTACCACTTGCGTCACAGGTGGGATTCGAACTCCGGGCCCCAGTGTTGCATGGCGGCATCTTTAACCACTGCGCCACCGGGGCACACTTGGATTTCTGCTGCTCTAACCGCGCTTTTCTTTGTTTTCTTCCTCTCTAACTTCTTTTAATTGGTTTTCCTCCGCTCTAACCCCGATTATCTTGGTTTTCCTGCTCTCTAAACCCGCTTTTTTTGGTTTTCTTCCGTTCTAACTCTGCTTTTCTTGGTTTTTTTCCGCTCTAACCCAGCTTTTCTTGGTTTTCCTCCGCTCTAACCCCGCTTTTCTTGGTTTTCCTTCACTCTAACCTTGATTATATTGGTTTTCCGCCGCTCTACCATCGCTTTTCTTGGTTTTCCTACACTCTATCCCCGGTTTTCTTGGTTTTCCTCCGCTCTAAGTTCACTTTTCTCGGTTTTCCTCCTCTCTAATCCCACTTTTCTTGGTTTTCCCCCGCTCTAACCCCGCTTTTCTTGGTTTTCCTCCGCTCTTACCCCGCTTTTCTTGGTTTTCCTCCGCTCTAACCCAGCTTTCCTTGGTTTTCTTCCGCTCTAACCCCGCTTTTCTTGGTTTTCCTCCTTTCTAACCTCGCTTTTCTTGGTTTTCCTCTGCTCTAACCCCGCTTTTCCTGGTTTTAGTCCACTCTAACCACGCTTTTCATAGTTTCATAGTTTCATAATTTCGTGCGGGTTGGAAGGGACTTTAGAGATCATCGAGTCCGTCCCCCGGGATTCGAGCCTCTGTGTAGCAGAGCGGCACTTCTACCACTTGCGCCACAGGGGGGATTCGAACTCCGGGCCCCAGTGTTGCATGGCGGCATCTTTAACCACTGCGCCACCGGGGCACACTTGGATTTCTGCTGCTCTTACCGCGCTTTTCTTTGTTTTCTTCCTCTCTAACTTCTTTTTATTGGTTTTCCTCCGCTCTAACCCCGATTATCTTGGTTTTCCTGCTCTCTAAACCCGCTTTTCTTGGTTTTCTTCCGTTCTAACTCTCCTTTTCTTGGTTTTCCTCCGCTCTAACCCCTCATTTCTTGGTTTTCATCCGCATGAACCTCTCTTTTCTTGGTTTTCCTCCGCTCTAATCCCGCTTTTCTTGGTTTTCCCCCGCTCTAACCCCGCTTTTCTTGGTTTTCCTCCGCTCTAACCCAGCTTTTCTTGGTTTTTCTCCACTCTAACCATGCTTTTCTTGGATTTCCGCTGCTCTAACTTCGCTTTACTTTTTTCCTCTTCCGCTCTAACCCAGTTTCTCTTGATTTTCCTCCGCTCTAACCTTGATTATCTTGGCTTTCCTCCGCTCTAACCCCGCTTTTCTGGGCTTTCCTCCGCCCTAACCCCCTTTTCTTGGTTTTCCTCCGCTCTAACCCCGCTTTTCTTGGTTTTCCGCCGCTCTACCATCGCTTTTCTTGGATTTCCTCCGCTCTAACCCAGCTTTTCTTGGTTTTCCTCCGCTCTAACTCAGCTTTTCTTGGTTTTTCTCCACTCTAACCATGCTTTTCTTGGATTTCCGCTGCTCTAACTTCGCTTTCCTTGGTTTTCCCCCGCTCTAACCCCGCTTTTCTTGGTTTTCCTCCGCTCTAACCCAGCTTTTCTTGGTTTTTCTCCACTCTAACCATGCTTTTCTTGGATTTCCGCTGCTCTAATTTCACTTTACTTTTTTCCTCTTCCGCTCTAACCCAGTTTCTCTTGATTTTCCTCCGCTCTAACCCCCTTTTCTTGGTTTTCCTCCGCTCTAACCCCGCTTTTCTTGGTTTTCATCCACATAAACCTCTCTTTTCTTGGTTTTCCTCCGCTCTAACCCAGCTTTTCTTGGATTTCCTCCACTCTAACCCCGCTTTTCTTGGTTTTTCTCCACTCTAACCATGCTTTTCTTGGATTTCCGCTGCTCTAACTTCGCTTTACTTTTTTCCTCTTCCGCTCTAACCCAGTTTCTCTTGATTTTCCTCCGCTCTAACCTTGATTATCTTGGCTTTCCTCCGCTCTAACCCCGCTTTTCTGGGCTTTCCTCCGCCCTAACCCCCTTTTCTTGGTTTTCCTCCGCTCTAACCCCGCTTTTCTTGGTTTTCCGCCGCTCTACCATCGCTTTTCTTGGATTTCCTCCGCTCTAACCCAGCTTTTCTTGGTTTTCCTCCGCTCTAACTCAGCTTTTCTTGGTTTTTCTCCACTCTAACCATGCTTTTCTTGGATTTCCGCTGCTCTAACTTCGCTTTCCTTGGTTTTCCCCCGCTCTAACCCCGCTTTTCTTGGTTTTCCTCCGCTCTAACCCAGCTTTTCTTGGTTTTTCTCCACTCTAACCATGCTTTTCTTGGATTTCCGCTGCTCTAACTTCACTTTACTTTTTTCCTCTTCCGCTCTAACCCAGTTTCTCTTGATTTTCCTCCGCTCTAACCCCCTTTTCTTGGTTTTCCTCCGCTCTAACCCCGCTTTTCTTGGTTTTCATCCACATAAACCTCTCTTTTCTTGGTTTTCCTCCGCTCTAACCCAGCTTTTCTTGGATTTCCTCCACTCTAACCCCGCTTTTCTTGGTTTTTCTCCACTCTAACCATGCTTTTCTTGGATTTCCGCTGCTCTAACTTCACTTTACTTTTTTCCTCTTCCGCTCTAACCCAGTTTCTCTTGATTTTCCTCCGCTCTAACCTTGATTATCTTGGCTTTCCTCCACTCTAACCCCGCTTTTCTGGGCTTTCCTCCGCCCTAACCCCCTTTTCTTGGTTTTCCTCCGCTCTAACCCCGCTTTTCTTGGTTTTCCGCCGCTCTACCATCGCTTTTCTTGGATTTCCTCCGCTCTAACCCAGCTTTTCTTGGTTTTCCTCCGCTCTAACCCAGCTTTTCTTGGTTTTTCTCCACTCTAACCATGCTTTTCTTGGATTTCCGCTGCTCTAACTTCGCTTTCCTTGGTTTTCTTCCGCTCTAACCCCGCTATTCTTGGTTTTCCTCCTTTCTAACCTCGCTTTTCTTGGTTTTAGTCCACTCTGACCACGTTTTTCATAGTTTCATAATTTCGTGCGGGTTGGAAGGGACTTTAGAGATCATCGAGTCCGGCCCCCGGGATTCGAGCCTCTGTGTAGCAAAGCGGCACTTCTACCACTTGCGTCACAGGTGGGATTCGAACTCCGGGCCCCAGTGTTGCATGGCGGCATCTTTAACCACTGCGCCACCGGGGCACACTTGGATTTCTGCTGCTCTAACCGCGCTTTTCTTTGTTTTCTTTCTCTCTAACTTCTTTTTATTGGTTTTCCTCCGCTCTAACCCCGATTATCTTGGTTTTCCTGCTCTCTAAACCCGCTTTATTTGGTTCTCTTCCGTTCTAACTCTGCTTTTCTTGGTTTTCCTCCGCTCTAACCCAGCTTTTCTTGGTTTTCCTCCGCTCTAACCCCGCTTTTCTAGGTTTTCCTTCACTCTAACCTTGATTATATTGGTTTTCCGCCGCTCTACCATCGCTTTTCTTGGTTTTCCTACACTCTATCCCCGGTTTTCTTGGTTTTCCTCCGCTCTAAGTTCACTTTTCTCGGTTTTCCTCCTCTCTAATCCCGCTTTTCTTGGTTTTCCCCCGCTCTAACCCCGCTTTTCTTGGTTTTCCTCCGCTCTTACCCCCCTTTTCTTGGTTTTCCTCCGCTCTAACCCCGCTTTTCTTGGTTTTCCGCCGCTCTACCATCGCTTTTCTTGGATTTCCTCCGCTCTAACCCCGCTTTTCTTAATTTTCCTCCGCTCTAACCCAGCTTTTCTTGGTTTTCCTCTGCTCTAACCCAGCTTTACTTGGTTTTTCTCCACTCTAACCATGCTTTTCTTGGTTTTCCTCCGCTCTAACCCCACTTTTCTTGGTTTTTCTCCACTCTAACCCCGCTTTTCTTGGTTTTCCTCCGCTCTAACCCCGCTTTTCTTGGTTTTCCGCCGCTCTACCATCGCTTTTCTTGGATTTCCCCCGCTCTAACCCCGCTTTTCTTGGTTTTCCTCTGCTCTAACCCCGCTTTTCTTGGTTTTCCTCTGCTCTAACCCAGCTTTTCTTGGTTTTTCTCCACTCTAACCATGCTTTTCTTGGTTTTTCTCCGCTCTAACCCTGCTTTTCTTGGTTTTCGTCTGCTCTAACCCAGCTTTTCTTGGTTTTTCTCCAATCTAACCATGCTTTTCTTGGATTTCCTCCGCTCTAACTTCGCTTTTCTTGGTTTTCCTCCGCTCTAACCCCACTTTTCTTGGTTTTTCTCCACTCTAACCCCGCTTTTCTTGGTTTTCCTCCGCTGTAACTTCGCTTTTTTTGGTTTTTCTCCGCTCTAACCCCGTTTCTCTTGGCTTTCCTCCGCTCTAACCCCGGTTTTCTTGGTTTTCCTCCGCTCCAACCTCGCTATTCTGGGTTTTCCTCCGCTCTAACTTCGCTTTTCTGCGTTTTCCTCCGCCCTAACCCCCTTTTCTTCGCTTTCCTCCGCTCTAACTTCGCTTTTCTTGGTTTTTCCGCCGCTCTACCATCGCTTTTCTTGGTTTTCCTCCACTCTAACCCCGCTTTTCTTGGTTTTCCTCCGCTCGAACCCCGCTTTTCTTGGTTTTCCTCCGCTCTAACCCAGCTTTTCTTGGTTTTTCTCCACTCTAACCATGCTTTTCTTGGATTTCCGCTGCTCTAACTTCGCTTTCCTTGGTTTTCTTTCGCTCTAACCCCGCTTTTCTTGGTTTTCCTCCTTTCTAACCTCGCTTTTCTTGGTTTTCCTCTGCTCTAACCCCGCTTTTCCTGGTTTTAGTCCACTCTAACCACGCTTTTCATAGTTTCATAGTTTCATAATTTCGTGCGGGTTGGAAGGGACTTTAGAGATCATCGAGTCCGGCCCCCGGGATTCGAGCCTGTGTGTAGCAGAGCGGCACTTCTACCACTTGCGCCACAGGGGGGATTCGAACTCCGGGCCCCAGTGTTGCATGGCGGCATCTTTAACCACTGCGCCACCGGGGCACACTTGGATTTCTGCTGCTCTTACCGCGCTTTTCTTTGTTTTCTTCCTCTCTATCTTCTTTTTATTGGTTTTCCTCCGCTCTAACCCCGATTATCTTGGTTTTCCTGCTCTCTAAACCCGCTTTTTTTGGTTTTCTTCCGTTCTAACTCTGCTTTTCTTGGTTTTCCTCCGCTCTAACCCCTCATTTCATGGTTTTCATCCACATGAACCTCTCTTTTCTTGGTTTTCCTCCGCTCTAACCCCGCTTTTCTTGGTTTTCCTTCGCTCTAACCTTGATTATATTGGTTTTCCGCCGCTCTACCATCGCTTTTCTTGGTTTTCCTACACTCTATCCCCGGTTTTCTTGGTTTTCCTCCTCTCTAATCTTGCTTTTCCTGGTTTTCCTCCGCTCTAACCCCGCTTTTCTTGGTTTTCCTCCGCTCTAACTCTGCTTTTCTTGGTTTTCCTCTGCTCTAACCCAGCTTTTCTTGGTTTTTCTCCACTCTAACCATGCTTTTCTTGGATTTCCTCCGCTCTAACTTCGCTTTTCTTGGTTTTCCTCCGCTCTAACCCCACTTTTCTTGGTTTTTCTCCACTCTAACCCAGCTTTTCTTGGTTTTTCTCCACTCTAACCATGCTTTTCTTGGATTTCTGCTGCTCTAACCGCGCTTTTCTTTGCTTTCTTCCTCTCTAAGTTCTTTTTATTGGTTTTCCTTCGCTCTAACCCCGATTATCTTGGTTTTTCTCCGCTCTTATCCCACTTTTCTTGGTTTTCCTCCGCACTATCCCTGCTTTTCTTTGTTTTACACCGCACTAACCCCGCTTTTCTTGGTTTTCCTCCGCTGTAACTTCGGTTTTTTCGGTTTTTCTCCGCTCTAACCCCGTTCCTCTTGGTTTTCCTCCGCTCTAGCCTTGATTATCTTGGCTTTCCTCCGCTCTAACCCCGCTTTTCTTGGTTTTCCTCCGCCCTAACCCCCTTTTCTTCGCTTTCCTCCGCTCTAACCCCGCTTTTCTTGGTTTTTCCGCCGCTCTACCATCGCTTTTCTTGGTTTTCCTCCACTCTAACCCCACTTTTCTTGGTTTTCCTCCGCTCTAACCCCGCTTTTCTTGGTTTTCCTCTGCACTAACCCAGCTTTTCTTGGTTTTTCTCCACTCTAACCATGCTTTTCTTGGATTTCCGCTGCTCTAACTTCACTTTTCTTGGTTTTCCTCCGCTCTAACCCCGCTTTTCTTGATTTTCCTTCGCTCTAACCCCGCTTTTCTTGGTTTTACTCTGCTCTAACCCAGCTTTTCTTGGTTATTCTTCACTCTAACCATGCTTTTCTTGGTTTTTCTCCGCTCTAACCCTGCTTTTCTTGGTTTTCCTCTGCTCTAACCCAGCTTTTCTTGGTTTTTCTCCACTCTAACCATGCTTTTCTTGGATTTCCTCCGCTCTAACTTCGCTTTTCTTGGTTTTCCTTCGCTCTAACCCCGATTATCTTGGTTTTTCTCCACTCTTATCCCACTTTTCTTGGTTTTCCTCCACTCTAAATCCGCTTTTCTTGGTTTTCCTCCGCTGTAACTTCGCTTTTCTTGGTTTTTCTCCGCTCTAACCCCTCATTTCTTGGTTTTCATCCGCATGAACCTCTCTTTTCTTGGTTTTCCTCCGCTCTAACCCAGCTTTTTTTGGTTTTCCTCAGCTCTAACCCCGCTTTTCTTGGTTTTCCTTCGCTCTAACCCCGATTATCTTGGTTTTTCTCCGCTCTTATCCCACTTTTCTTGGTTTTCCTCCCCACTAACCCCGCTTTTCTTTGTTTTACACCGCACTAACCCCGCTTTTCTTGATTTTCCTCCGCTGTAACTTCGCTTTTCTTGGTTTTTCTCCGCTCTAACCCCGTTTCTCTTGGTTTTCTTTCGCTCTAACCTTGATTATCTTGGCTTTCCTCCACTCTAACCCCGCTTTTCTTGGTTTTCCTCCGCTGTAACTTCGCTTTTCTTGGTTTTACTCCGCTCTAACCCCGTTCCTCTTGGTTTTCCTCCGCTCTAACCTTGATTATCTTGGCTTTCCTCCGCTCTAACCCCGCTTTTCTTGGTTTTCCTCCGCTGTAACTTCGGTTTTTTCGGTTTTTCTCCGCTCTAACCCCGTTCCTCTTGGTTTTCCTCCGCTCTAGCCTTGATTATCTTGGCTTTCCTCCGCTCTAACCCCGCTTTTCTTGGTTTTCCTCCGCTCCAACCTCGCTATTCTGGGTTTTACTCCGCTCTAACTTCGCTTTTCTGCGTTTTCCTCCGCCCTAACCCAATTTTTTTGGTTTTACTCCCCTCTAATCCCGCTTTTCTTGGTTTTCCGCCGCTCTACCATCGCTTTTCTTGGTTTTCCTCCACTCTAACCCAGCTTTTCTTGGTTTTCCTCCGCTCTAACCCCGCTTTTCTTGGTTTTCCTCCGCTCTAACCCAGCTTTTCTTGGTTTTTCTCCACTCTAACCATGCTTTTCTTGGATTTCCGCTGCTCTAACTTCGCTTTCCTTGGTTTTCTTTCGCTCTAACCCCGCTTTTCTTGGTTTTCCTCCTTTCTAACCTCGCTTTTCTTGGTTTTCCTCTGCTCTAACCCCGCTTTTCCTGGTTTTAGTCCACTCTAACCACGCTTTTCATAGTTTCATAGTTTCATAATTTCGTGCGGGTTGGAAGGACTTTAGAGATCATCGAGTCCGGCCCCCGGGATTCGAGCCTCTGTGTAGCAGAGCGGCACTTCTACCACTTGCACCACAGGGGGGATTCGAACTCCGGGCCCCAGTGTTGCATGGCGGCATCTTTAACCACTGCGCCACCGGGGCACACTTGGATTTCTGCTGCTCTAACCGCGCTTTTCTTTGTTTTCTTCCTCTCTAACTTCTTTTTATTGGTTTTCCTTCGCTCTAACCCCGATTATCTTGGATTTTCTCTGCTCTTATCCCACTTTTCTTGGTTTTCCTCCGCACTAACCCTGCTTTTCTTTGTTTTACACCGCACTAACCCCGCTTTTCTTGGTTTTCCTCCGCTGTAACTTTGCTTTTCTTGGGTTTTCTCCGCTCTAACCCCGTTTCTCTTGGTTTTCTTTCGCTCTAACCTTGATTATCTTGGCTTTCCTCCACTCTAACCCCGCTTTTCTTGGTTTTCCTCCGCTGTAACTTCGCTTTTCTTGGTTTTTTTCCGCTCTAACCCCGTTTCTCTTGGTTTTCCTCTGCTCTAACCTTGATTATCTTGGCTTTCCTCCGCTCTAACCCCGCTTTCCTTGGTTTTCCTCCGCTCCAACCTCGCTATTCTTGGTTTTACTCCGCTCTAACTTCGCTTTTCTGCGTTTTCCTCCGCCCTAACCCCCTTTTCTTGGTTTTCCTCCGCTCTAACCCCGCTTTTCTTGGTTTTCCTCCGTCCTAACCCCGCTTTTCTTGGTTTTCCTTCGCTCTAACCCAGCTTTTCTTGGTTTTTCTCCACTCTAACCATGCTTTTCTTGGATTTCCGCTGCTCTAACTTCGCTTTCCTTGGTTTTCTTCTGCTCTAACCCCGCTTTTCTTGGTTTTCCTCCTTTCTAACCTCGCTTTTCTTGGTTTTCCTCTGCTCTAACCCCGCTTTTCCTGGTTTTAGTCCACTCTAACCACGCTTTTCATAGTTTCATAGTTTCATAATTTCGTGCGGGTTGGAAGGGACTTTAGAGATCATCGAGTCCGGCCCCCGGGATTCGAGCCTGTGTGTAGCAGAGCGGCACTTCTACCACTTGCGCCACAGGGGGGATTCGAACTCCGGGCCCCAGTGTTGCATGGCGGCATCTTTAACCACTGCGCCACCGGGGCACACTTGGATTTCTGCTGCTCTAACCGCGCCTTTCTTTGTTTTCTTCCTCTCTGACTTCTTTTTATTGGTTTTCCTCCGCTCTAACCCCAATTATCTTGGTTTTCCTGCTCTCTAAACCCGCTTTTCTTGGTTTTCTTCCGTTCTAACTCTGCTTTTCTTGGTTTTCCTCCGCTCTAACCCCTCATTTCTTGGTTTTCATCCGCATGAACCTCTCTTTTCTTGGTTTTCCTCCGCTCTAACCCAGCTTTTCTTGGTTTTCCTCCGCTCTAACCCCGCTTTTTTGGTTTTCCTTCGCTCTAACCTTGATTATATTGGTTTTCCGCCGCTCTACCATCGCTTTTCTTGGTTATCCTACACTCTATCCCCGGTTTTCTTGGTTTTCCTACACTCTATCCCCGGTTTTCTTGGTTTTCCTCCTCTCTAATCCCGCTTTTCTTGGTTTTCCTCCGCTCTAACCCCGCTTTTCTTGGTTTTCCTCCGCTCTAACCCCGCTTTTCTTGGTTTTCCTCTGCTCTAACCCACCTTTTCTTGGTTTTTCTCCACTCTAACCATGCTTTTCTTGGATTTCCTCCACTCTAACTTCGCTTTTCTTGATTTTCCTCCGCTCTAACCCCACTTTTCTTGGTTTTTCTCCACTCTAACCCAGATTTCTTGGTTTTTCTCCACTCCAACCTCGCTATTCTGGGTTTTCCTCTGCTCTAACCTAGCTTTTCTTGGTTTTTCTCCACTCTAACCATGCTTTTCTTGGATTTCTGCTGCTCTAACCGCGCTTTTCTTTGCTTTCCTCCTCTCTAACTTCTTTTTATTGGATGTCCTTCGCTCTAACCCCGATTATCTTGGTTTTTCTCCGCTCTTATCCCACTTTTCTTGGTTTTCCTCCCCACTAACCCCGCTTTTCTTTGTTTTACACCGCACTAACCCCGCTTTTCTTGATTTTCCTCCGCTGTAACTTCGCTTTTCTTGGTTTTTCTCCGCTCTAACCCCGTTTCTCTTGGTTTTCTTTCGCTCTAACCTTGATTATCTTGGCTTTCCTCCACTCTAATCCCGCTTTTCTTGGTTTTCCTCCGCTGTAACTTCGCTTTTCTTGGTTTTTCTCCGCTCTAACCCCGTTTCTCTTGGTTTTCCTCCGCTCTAACCTTGATTATCTTGGCTTTCCTCCGCTCTAACCCCGCTTTTCTTGGTTTTCCTCCGCTCCAACCTCGCTATTCTGGGTTTTACTCCGCTCTATCTTCGCTTTTCTGCGTTTTCCTCCGCCCTAACCCCCTTTTCTTCGCTTTCCTCCGCTCTAACCCCGCTTTTCTTGGTTTTCCGCCGCTCTACCATCGCTTTTCTTGGTTTTCCTCCGCTCTAACCCCGCTTTTCTTGGTTTTCCTCCGCTCTAACCCAGCTTTTCTTGGTTTTCCTCTGCTCTAACCCAGCTTTTCTTGGTTTTTCTCCACTCTAACCATGCTTTTCTTGGATTTCCGCTGCTCTAACTTTGCTTTCCTTGGTTTTCTTCCGCTCTAACCCCGCTTTTCTTGGTTTTCCTCCTTTCTAACCTCGCTTTTCTTGGTTTTCCTCTGCTCTAACCCCGCTTTTCCTGGTTTTAGTCCACTCTAACCACGCTTTTCATAGTTTCATAGTTTCATAATTTCGTGCGGGTTGGAAGGGACTTTAGAGATCATCGAGTCCGGCCCCCGGGATTCGAGCCTGTGTGTAGCAGAGTGGCACTTCTACCACTTGCGCCACAGGGGCGATTCGAACTCCGGGCCCCAGTGTTGCATGGCGGCATCTTTAACCACTGCGCCACCGGGGCACACTTGGATTTCTGCTGCTCTAACCGCGCTTTTCTTTGTTTTCTTCCTCTCTAACTTCTTTTTATTGGTTTTCCTCCGCTCTAACCCCGATTATCTTGGTTTTCCTGCTCTCTAAACGCGTTTTTCTTGATTTTCTTCCGTTCTAACTCTGCTTTTCTTGGTTTTCCTCCGCTCTAACCCCTCATTTCTTGGTTTTCATCCGCATGAACCTCTCTTTTCTTGGTTTTCCTCCGTTCTAACCCAGCTTTTCTTGGTTTTCCTCCGCTCTAACCCCGCTTTTCTTGGTTTTTCTACGCTCTAACTCTGCTTTTCTTGGTTTTCCTCCGCTCTAACCCAGCTTTTCTTGGTTTTTCTCCACTTTAACCATGTTTTTCTTGGATTTCCTCCGCTCTAACTTCGCTTTTCTTGGTTTTCCTTTGCTCTAACCCCAGTTTTCTTGGTTTTTCTCCACTCTAACCCAGCTTGTCTTGGTTTTTCTCCACTCTAACCATGCTTTTCTTGGATTTCTGCTGCTCTAACCGCGCTTTTCTTTGCTTTCTTCCTCTCTAACTTCTTTTTATTGGTTTTCCTTCGCTCTAATCCCGATTATCTTGGTTTTTCTCCACTCTTATCCCACTTTTCTTGGTTTTCCTCCACTCTAACCCCGCTTTTCTTGGTTTTCCTCCGCTGTAACTTCGCTTTTCTTGGTTTTTCTATGCTCTAACCCCTCATTTCTAGGTTTTCATCCGCATTAACCTCTCTTTTCTTGGTTTTCCTCCGCTCTAACCCAGCTTTTTTTGGTTTTCCTCCGCTCTAACTCCGCTTTTCTTGGTTTTCCTTCGCTATAACCTTGATTATCTTGGTTTTCCGCTGCTCTACCATCGCTTTTCTTGGTTTTCCTACACTCTATCCCCGGTTTTCTTGGTTTTCCTGCTCTCTAATCCCGCTTTTTTTGGTTTTACTCCGCACTAACCCCGCTTTTCTTGGTTTTCCTCCGCTCTAACCCTGCTTTTCTTGGTTTTCCTCTGCTTTAACCTAGCTTTTCTTGGTTTTTCTCCACTCTAACCATGCTTTTCTTGGATTTCTGCTGCTCTAACCGCGCTTTTCTTTGTTTTTTTCCTCTCTAACTTCTTTTTATTGGTTTTCCTTCGCTCTAACCCCGATTATCTTGGTTTTTCTCCGCTCTTATCCCACTTTTCTTGGTTTTCCTCCGCACTAACCCTGCTTTTCTTTGTTTTACACCGCACTAACCCCGCTTTTCTTGGTTTTCCTCCGCTGTAACTTCGCTTTTCTTGGGTTTTCTCCGCTCTAACCCCGTTTCTCTTGGTTTTCTTTCGCTCTAACCTTGATTATCTTGGCTTTCCTCCACTCTAACCCCGCTTTTCTTGGTTTTCCTCCGCTGTAACTTCGCTTTTTTTGGTTTTTTTCCGCTCTAACCCCGTTTCTATTGGTTTTCCTCTGCTCTAACCTTTATTATCTTGGCTTTCCTCCGCTCTAACCCCGCTTTTCTTGGTTTTCCTCAGCTCCAACCTCGCTATTCTGGGTTTTACTCCGCTCTAACTTCGCTTTTCTGCGTTTTCCTCCGCCCTAACCCCCTTTTCTTGGTTTTCCTCCGCTCTAACCCCGCTTTTCTTGGTTTTCCTCCGCTCTAACCCAGCTTTTCTTGGTTTTTCTCCACTCTAACCATGCTTTTCTTGGTTTTCCTCCGCTGCTCTAACTTCGCTTTCCTTGGTTTTCTTCTGCTCTAACCCCGCTTTTCTTGGTTTTCCTCCTCTCTAACCTCGCTTTTCTTGGTTTTCCTCTGCTCTAACCCCGCTTTTCCTGGTTTTAGTCCACTCTAACCACGCTTTTCATCGTTTCATAGTTTCATAATTTCGTGCGGGTTGGAAGGGACTTTAGAGATCATCGAGTCCGGCCTATGGGATTCGAGCCTCTGTGTAGCGGAGCGGCACTTCTACCACTTGCGCCACAGGGGGGATTCGAACTCCGGGCCCCAGTGTTGCATGGCGGCATCTTTAACCACTGCGCCACCGGGGCACACTTGGATTTCTGCTGCTCTAACCGCGCTTTTCTTTGTTTTCTTCCTCTCTGACTTCTTTTTATTGGTTTTCCTCCGCTCTAACCCCGATTATCTTTGTTTTCCTGCTCTTTAAACCCGCTTTTCTTGGTTTTCTTCCGTTCTAACTCTGCTTTTCTTGGTTTTCCTCCGCTCTAACCCCTCATTTCTTGGTTTTCATCCGCATGAACCTCTCTTTTCTTGGTTTTCCTCCGCTCTAACCCAGCTTTTCTTGGTTTTCCTCCGCTCTAACCCAGCTTTTCTTGGTTTTCCACCGCTCTAACCCCGCTTTTCTTGGTTTTCCTTCGCTCTAACCTTGATTATATTGGTTTTCCGCCGCTCTACCATCGCTTTTCTTGGTTATCCTACACTCTATCCCCGGTTTTCTTGGTTTTCCTACACTCTATCCCCGGTTTTCTTGGTTTTCCTCCGCTCTAACCCCGCTTTTCTTGGATTTCCTCCGCTCTAACCCCGCTTTTCTTGGTTTTCCTCTGCTCTAACCCAGCTTTTCTTGGTTTTTCTCCACTCTAACCATGCTTTTCTTGGATTTCCTTCGCTCTAACTTCGCTTTTCTTGATTTTCCTCCGCTCTAACCCCACTTTTCTTGATTTTTCTCCACTCTAACCCAGCTTTACTTGGTTTTTCTCCACTCTAACCATGCTTTTCTTGGATTTCTGCTGATCTAACCGCGCTTTTCCTTGCTTTCTTCCTCTCTAACTTCTTTTTATTGGTTTTCCTTCGCTCTAACCCCGATTATCTTGGTTTTTCTCCGCTCTTCTCCCACTTTTCTTGGTTTTCCTCCACACTAACCCCGCTTTTCTTTGTTTTACACCGCACCAACCCCGCTTTTCTTGATTTTCCTTCGCTTTTCTTGGTTTTTCTCCGCTCTAACCCCGTTTCTCTTGGTTTTCTTTCGCTCTAACCTTGATTATCTTGGCTTTCCTCCACTCTAACCCCGCTTTTCTTGGTTTTCCTCCGCTGTAACTTCGATTTTTTCTTGGTTTTTCTCCGCTCTAACCCCGTTTCTCTTGGTTTTCCTCCGCTCTAACCTTGATTATCTTGGCTTTCCTCCGCTCTAACCCCTCTTTTCTTGGTTTTCCTCCGCTCCAACCTCGCTATTCTGGGTTTTACACCGCTCTAACTTCGCTTTTCTGCGTTTTCCTCTGCCCTAACCCCCTTTTCTTCGCTTTCCTCCGCTCTAACCCCGCTTTTCTTGGTTTTCCGCCGCTCTACCATCGCTTTTCTTGGTTTTCCTCCGCTCTAACCCCGCTTTTCTTGGTTTTCCTCCGCTCTAACCCTGCTTTTCTTGGTTTTCCTCTCTCTAACCCAGCTTTTCTTGGTTTTTCTCCACTCTAACCATGCTTTTCTTGGATTTCCGCTGCTCTAACTTCGCTTTCCTTGGTTTTCTTCTGCTCTAACCCCGCTTTTCTTGGTTTTCCTCCTTTCTAACCTCGCTTTTCTTGGTTTTCCTCTGCTCTATCCCCGCTTTTCCTGGTTTTAGTCCACTCTAACCACGCTTTTCATCGTTTCATAGTTTCATAATTTCGTGCGGGTTGGAAGGGACTTTAGAGATCATCGAGTCCGGCCCCTGGGATTCGAGCCTCTGTGTAGCGGAGCGGCACTTCTACCACTTGCGCCACAGGGGGGATTCGAACTCCGGGCCCCAGTGTTGCATGGCGGCATCTTTAACCACTGCGCCACCGGGGCACACTTGGATTTCTGCTGCTCTAACCGCGCTTATCTTTGTTTTCTTCCTCTCTGACTTCTTTTTATTGGTTTTCCTCCGCTCTAACCCCGATTATCTTGGTTTTCCTGCTCTCTAAACCCGCTTTTCTTGGTTTTCTTCCGTTCTAACTCTGCTTTTCTTGGTTTTCCTCCGCTCTAACCCCTCATTTCTTGGTTTTCATCCGCATGAACCTCTCTTTTCTTGGTTTTCCTTCGCTCTAACCCAGCTTTTCTTGGTTTTCCTCCGCTCTAACCCCGCTTTTCTTGGTTTTCCTTCGCTCTAACCTTGATTATATTGGTTTTCCGCCGCTCTACCATCGCTTTTCTTGGTTATCCTACATTCTATCCCCGGTTTTCTTGGTTTTCCTACACTCTATCCCCGGTTTTCATGGTTTTCCTCCTCTCTAATCCCGCTTTTCTTGGTTTTCCTCCGCTCTAACCCTGCTTTTCTTGGATTTCCTCCGCTCTAACCCCGCTTTTCATGGTTTTCCTCTGCTCTAACCCAGCTTTTCTTGGTTTTTCTCCACTCTAACCATGCTTTTCTTGGATTTCCTCCGCTCTAACTTCGCTTTTCTTGATTTTCCTCCGCTCTAACCCCACTTTTCTTGGTTTTTCTCCACTCTAACCCAGCTTTACTTGGTTTTTCTCCACTCTAACCATGCTTTTCTTGGATTTCTGCTGCTCTAACCGCGCTTTTATTTGTTTTCTTCCTCTCTAACTTCTTTTTATTGGTTTTCCTCCGCTCTAACCCCGATTATCTTGTTTTCCTGCTCTCTAAACCCGCTTTTCTTGGTTTTCTTCCGTTCTAACTCTTCTTTTCTTGGTTTTCCTCCGCTCTAACCCCTCATTTCTTGGTTTTCATCCGCATGAACCTCTCTTTTCTTGGTTTTCCTCCGCTCTAACCCAGCTTTTCTTGGTTTTCCTCCGCTCTAACCCCGCTTTTCTTGGTTTTCCTTCGCTCTAACCTTGATTATATTGGTTTTCCGCCGCTCTACCATCGCTTTTCTTGGTTTTCCTACACTCTATCCCCGGTTTTCTTGGTTTTCCTCCTCTCTAATCCCGCTTTTCTTGGTTTTCCTCCGCTCTAACCCCGCTTTTCTTGGTTTTCCTCCGCTCTAACCCCGCTTTTCTTGGTTTTCCTCCGTTCTAACCCTGCTTTTCTTGGTTTTCCTCAGCTCTAACCCAGCTTTTCTTGGTTTTTCTCCACTCTAACCATGCTTTTCTTGGATTTCCGCTGCTCTAACTTCGCTTTCCTTGGTTTTCTTCCGCTCTAACCCCGCTTTTCTTGGTTTTCCTCCTTTCTAACCTCGCTTTTCTTGGTTTTCCTCTGCTCTAACCCCGCTTTTCCTGGTTTTAGTCCACTCTAACCACGCTTTTCATAGTTTCATAGTTTCATAATTTCGTGCGGGTTGGAAGGGACTTTAGAGATCATCGAGTCCGGCCCCCGGGATTCGAGCCTCTGTGTAGCAGAGCGGCACTTCTACCACTTGCGCCACAGGGGGGATTCGAACTCCGGGCCCCAGTGTTGCATGGCGGCATCTTTAACCACTGCGCCACCGGGGCACACTTGGATTTCTGCTGCTCTAACCGCGCTTTTCTTTGTTTTCTTCCTCTCTAACTTCTTTTTATTGGTTTTCCTCCGCTCTAACCCCGATTATCTTGGTTTTCCTGCTCTCTAAACCCGCTTTTCTTGGTTTTCTTCCGTTCTAACTCTGCTTTTCTTGGTTTTCCTCCGCTCTAACCCCTCATTTCTTGGTTTTCATCCACATGAACCTCTCTTTTCTTGGTTTTCCTTCGCTCTAACCCAGCTTTTCTTGGTTTTCCTCCGCTCTAACCCCGCTTTTCTTCGTTTTCCGCCGCTCTACCACCGCTTTTCTTGGTTTTCCTCCGCTCTAACCCCGCTTTTCTTGGTTTTCCTCCGCTCTAACCCTGCTTTTCTTGGTTTTCCTCTGCTCTAACCCAGCTTTTCTTGGTTTTTCTCCTCTCTAACCATGCTTTTCTTGGATTTCCGCTGCTCTAACTTCGCTTTTCTTGGTTTTCTTCCGCTCTAACCCCGCTTTTCTTGGTTTTCCTCCTTTCTAACCTCGCTTTTCTTGGTTTTCCTCTGCTCTAACCCCGCTTTTCCTGGTTTTAGTCCACTCTAACCACGCTTTTCATAGTTTCATAGTTTCATAATTTCGTGCGGGTTGGAAGGGACTTTAGAGATCATCGAGTCCGGCCCCCGGGATTCGAGCCTGTGTGTAGCAGAGCGGCACTTCTACCACTTGCGCCACAGGGGGGATTCGAACTCCGGGCCCCAGTGTTGCATGGCAGCATCTTTAACCACTGCGCCACCGGGGCACACTTGGATTTCTGCTGCTCTAACCGCGCTTTTCTTTGTTTTCTTCCTCTCTAACTTCTTTTTATTGGTTTTCCTCCGCTCTAACCCCGATTATCTTGGTTTTCCTGCTCTCTAAACCCGCTTTTCTTGATTTTCTTCCGTTCTAACTCTCCTTTTCTTGGTTTTCCTCCGCTCTAAACCCTCATTTCTTGGTTTTCATCTGCATGAACCTCTCTTTTCTTGGTTTTCCTCCGCTCTAACCCAGCTTTTCTTGGTTTTCCTCCGCTCTAACCCCGCTTTTCTTGGTTTTCCTTCGCTCTAACCTTGATTATATTGGTTTTCCGCCGCTCTACCATCGCTTTTCTTGGTTTTCCTACACTCTATCCCCGGTTTTCTTGGTTTTCCTCCTCTCTAATCCCGCTTTTCTTGGTTTTCCTCCGCACTAACCCCGCTTTTCTTGGTTTTCCTCCGCTCTAACTCTGCTTTTCTTGGTTTTCCTCTGCTCTAACCCTGCTTTTCTTGGTTTTTCTCCACTCCAACCATGCTTTTCTTGGATTTCCTCCGCTCTAACTTCGCTTTTCTTGGTTTTCCTCCGCTCTAACCCCACTTTTCTTGGATTTTTTCCACTCTAACCCAGCTTTTCTTGGTTTTTCTCCACTCTAACCATGCTTTTCTTGGATTTCTGCTGCTCTAACCGCGCTTTTCTTTGCTTTCTTCCTCTCTAACTTCTTTTTATTGGTTTTCCTTCGCTCTAACCCCGATTATCTTGGTTTTTGTCCACTCTTATCCCACTTTTCTTGGTTTTCCTCCACTGTAACCCCGCTTTTCTTGGTTTTCCTCCGCTGTAACTTCGCTTTTCTAGGTTTTTCTCCGCTCTAACCCCTCATTTCTTGGTTTTCATCCGCATTAACCTCTCTTTTCTTGGTTTTCCTCCGCTCTAACCCCGCTTTTCTTGGGTTTTCTCCGCTCTAACCCCGTTTCTCTTGGTTTTCCTTCGCTCTAACCTTGATTATCTTGGTTTTCCGCCGCTCTACCATCGCTTTTCTTGGTTTTCCTACACTCTATCCCCGGTTTTCTTGGTTTTCCTCCTCTCTAATCCCGCTTTTTTTGGTTTTACTCCGCTCTAACCCCGCTTTTCTTGGTTTTACTCCGCTCTAACCCTGCTTTTCTTGGTTTTCCTCTGCTCTAACCTAGCTTTTCTTGGTTTTTCTCCACTCTAACCATGCTTTTCTTGGATTTCTGCTGCTCTAACCGCCCTTTTCTTTGTTTTTTTCCTCTCTAACTTCTTTTTATTGGTTTTCCTTCGCTCTAACCCGATTATCTTGGTTTTTCTCCGCTCTTATCCCACTTTTCTTGGTTTTCCTCCGCACTAACCCTGCTTTTGTTTGTTTTACACCGCACTAACCCCGCTTTTCTTGGTTTTCCTCCGCTGTAACTTCGCTTTTCTTGGGTTTTCTCCGCTCTAACCCCGTTTCTCTTGGTTTTCTTTCGCTCTAACCTTGATTATCTTGGCTTTCCTCCACTCTAACCCCCCTTTTCTTGGTTTTCCTCCGCTGTAACTTCGCTTTTTTTGGTTTTTCTCCGCTCTAACCCCGTTTCTCTTGGTTTTCCTCCGCTCTAACCTTGATTATCTTGGCTTTCCTCCGCTCTAACCCCGCTTTTCTTGGTTTTCCTCCGCTCCAACCTCGCTATTCTGGGTTTTACTCCGCTCTAACCTCGCTTTTCTGCGTTTTCCTCCGCCCTAACCCCCTTTTCTTGGTTTTCCTCCGCTCTAACCATGCTTTTCTTGGATTTCTGCTGCTTTAACCGCGTTTTTCTTTGCTTTCTTCCTCTCTATTTTCTTTTTATTGGTTTTCCTTCGCTCTCTCCCCGATTATCTTGGTTTTTCTCCACTCTTATCCCACTTTTCTTGGTTTTCCTCCACTCTAACCCCGCTTTTCTTGGTTTTCCTCTGCTCTAACCCCGCTTTTCTTGGTTTTCCTTCGCTCTAACCCCGATTATCTTGGTTTTCCTGCTCTCTAAACCCGCTTTTCTTGATTTTCTTCCGTTCTAACTCTCCTTTTCTTGGTTTTCCTCCGCTCTAACCCCTCATTTCTTGGTTTTCACCCGCATGAACCTCTCTTTTCTTGGTTTTCCTCCGCTCTAACCCAGCTTTTCTTGGTTTTCCTCCGCTCTAACCCCGCTTTTCTTGGTTTTCCTTCGCTCTAACCTTGATTATATTGGTTTTCCGCCGTTCTACCATTGCTTTTCTTGGTTTTCCTACACTCTATCCCCGGTTTTCTTGGTTTTCCTCCTCTCTAATCCCGCTTTTCTTGGTTTTCCTCCGCTCTAACCCCGCTTTTCTTGGTTTTCCTCCGCTCTAACCCAACTTTTCTTGGTTTTTCTCCACTCTAACCCAGCTTTTCTTGGTTTTTCTCCACTCTAACCATGCTTTTCTTGGATTTCTGCTGCTCTAACCGCGCTTTTCTTTGCTTTCTTCCTCTCTAAATTTTTTTATTGGTTTTCCTTCGCTCTAACCCCGATTATCTTGGTTTTTCTCCACTCTTATCCCACTTTTCTTGGTTTTCCTCCACTCTAACCCCGCTTTTCTTGGTTTTCCTCCGCTGTAACTACGCTTTTCTTGGTTTTTCTCCGCTCTAACCCCTCATTTCTTGGTTTTCATTCGCATGAACCTCTCTTTTCTTGGTTTTCCTCCGCTCTAACCCAGCTTTTTTTGGTTTTCCTCCGCTCTAACTCCGCTTTTCTTGGTTTTCGTTCGCTCTAACCTTGATTATCTTGGTTTTCCGCCGCTCTACCATCGCTTTTCTTGGTTTTCCTACACTCTATCCCCGGTTTTCTTGGTTTTCCTTTTCTCTAATCCCGCTTTTTTTGGTTTTACTCCGCTCTAACCCCGCTTTTCTTGGTTTTCCTCCGCTCTAACCCAGCTTTTCTTGGTTTTCCTCTGCTCTAACCTAGCTTTTCTTGGTTTTTCTCCACTCTAACCATGCTTTTCTTGGATTTCTGCTGCTCTAACCGCGCTTTTCTTTGTTTTTTTCCTCTCTAACTTCTTTTTATTGGTTTTCCTTCGCTCTAACCCCGATTATCTTGGTTTTTCTCCGCTCTTATCCCACTTTTCTTGGTTTTCCTCCGCACTAACCCTGCTTTTCTTTGTTTTACACCGCACTAACCCCGCTTTTCTTGGTTTTCCTCCGCTGTAAATTCGCTTTTCTTGGGTTTTCTCCGCTCTAACCCCGTTTCTCTTGGTTTTCTTTCGCTCTAACCTTGATTATCTTGGCTTTCCTCCACTCTAACCCCGCTTTTCTTGGTTTTCCTCCGCTGTAACTTCGCTTTTTTTGGTTTTTCTCCGCTCTAACCCCGTTTCTCTTGGTTTTCCTCCGCTCTAACCTTGATTATCTTGGCTTTCCTCCGCTCTAACCCCGCTTTTCTTGGTTTTCCTCCGCTCCAACCTCGCTATTCTGGGTTTTACTCCGCTCTAACTTCGCTTTTCTGCGTTTTCCACCGCCGTAACCCCCTTTTCTTGGTTTTCCTCCGCTCTAACCCCGCTTTTCTTGGTTTTCCTCCGCTCTAACCCAGCTTTTCTTGGTTTTTCTCCACTCTAACCATGCTTTTCTTGGATTTCCGCTGCTCTAACTTCGCTTTCCTTGGTTTTCTTCTGCTCTAACCCCGCTTTTCTTGGTTTTCCTCCTTTCTAACCTCGCTTTTCTTGGTTTTCCTCTGCTCTAACCCCGCTTTTCCTGGTTTTAGTCCATTCTAACCATGCTTTTCATAGTTTCATAGTTTCATAATTTCGTGCGGGTTGGAAGGGACTTTAGAGATCATCGAGTCCGGCCCCCGGGATTCGAGCCTCTGTGTAGCAGAGCGGCACTTCTACCACTTGCGCCACAGGGGGGATTCGAACTCCGGGCCCCAGTGTTGCATGGCGGCATCTTTAACCACTGCGCCACCGGGGCACACTTGGATTTCTGCTGCTCTAACCGCGCTTTTCTTTGTTTTCTTCCTCTCTGACTTCTTTTTATTGGTTTTCCTCCGCTCTCACCCCGATTATCTTGGTTTTCCTGCTCTCTAAACCCGCTTTTCTTGGTTTTCTTCCGTTCTAACTCTGCTTTTCTTGGTTTTCCTCTGCTCTAACCCCTCATTTCTTGGTTTTCATCCGCATGAACCTCTCTTTTCTTGGTTTTCCTCCGCTCTAACCCAGCTTTTCTTGGTTTTCCTCCGGTCTAACCCCGCTTTTCTTGGTTTTCCTTCGCTCTAACCTTGATTATATTGGTTTTCCGCCGTTCTATCATCGCTTTTCTTGGTTATCCTACACTCTATCCCCGGTTTTCTTGGTTTTCCTACACTCTATCCCCGGTTTTCTTGGTTTTCCTCCTCTCTAATCCCGCTTTTCTTGGTTTTCCTCCGCTCTAACCCCTCTTTTCTTGGTTTTCCTCCGCTCTAACCCCGCTTTTCTTGGTTTTCCTCTGCTCAAACCCAGCTTTTCTTGGTTTTTCTCCACTCTAACCATGCTTTTCTTGGATTTCCTCCGCTCAAACTTCGCTTTTCTTGATTTTCCTCCGCTCTAACCCCACTTTTCTTGGTTTTCCTCCACACTTACCCAGCTTTTCTTGGTTTTTCTCCACTCTAACCATGCTTTTCTTGGATTTCCTCCGCTCAAACTTCGCTTTTCTTGATTTTCCTCCGCTCTAACCCCACTTTTCTTGGTTTTCCTCCACACTTACCCCTCTTTTCTTTGTTTTACACCGCACTAACCCCGCTTTTCTTGGTTTTCCTCCGCTGAAACTTCGCGTTTCTTGGTTTTTCTCCGCTCTAACCCCGTTTCTCTTGGTTTTCTTTCGCTCTAATCTTGATTATCTAGGCTTTCTTCCACTCTAACCCCGCTTTTCTTGGATTTCCTTCGCTGTAACTTCAATTTTTTCTTGGTTTTTCTCCGCTCTAACCCCGTTTCTCTTGGTTTTCCTCCGCTCTAACCTTGATTATCTTGGCTTTCCTCCGCTCTAACCCCCCTTTTCTTGGTTTTCCTCCGCTCTACCATCGCTTTTCTTGGTTTTCCTCCGCTCTAACCCGGCTTTTCTTGGTTTTCCTCCGCTCTAACCCCGCTTTTCTTAGTTTTCCTCCGCTCTAACCCAGCTTTTCTTGGTTTTTCTCCACTCTAACCATGCTTTTCTTGGATTTCCGCTGCTCTAACTTCGCTTTCCTTGGTTTTCTTCCGCTCTAACCCCGCTTTTCTTGGTTTTCCTCCTGTCTAACCTCGCTTTTCTTGGTTTTCCTCTGCTCTTACCCCGCTTTTCCTGGTTTTAGTCCACTCTAACCACGCTTTTCATAGTTTCATAGTTTCATAATTTCGTGCGGGTTTGAAGGGACTTTAGAGATCATCGAGTCCGGGCCCCGGGATTCGAGCCTCTGTGTAGCAGAGCGGCACTTCTACCACTTGCGCCACAGGGGGGATTCGTACTCCGGGCCCCAGTGTTGCATGGCGGCATCTTTAACCACTGCGCCACCGGGGCACACTTGGATTTCTGCTGCTCTAACCGCGCTTTTCTTTGTTTTCTTCCTCTCTAACTTCTTTTTATTGGTTTTCCTCCGCTCTAACCCCGATTATCTTGGTTTTCCTGCTCTCTAACCCCGCTTTTCTTGGTTTTCTTCCGTTCTAACTCTCCTTTTCTTGGTTTTCCTCCGCTCTAACCCCTCATTTCTTGGTTTTCATCCGCATGAACCTCTCTTTTCTTGGTTTTCCTCCGCTCTAATCCCGCTTTTCTTGGTTTTCCCCCGCTCTAACCCCGCTTTACTTGGTTTTCCTCGGCTCTAACCCAGCTTTTCTTGGTTTTCCTCCACTCTAACCATGCTTTTCTTGGATTTCCGCTGCTCTAACTTCGCTTTACTTTTTTCTTCTTCCGCTCTAACCCAGTTTCTCTTGATTTTCCTCCGCTCTAACCTTGATTATCTTGGCTTTCCTCCGCTCTAACCCCGCTTTTCTGGGCTTTCCTCCGCCCTAACCCCCTTTTCTTGGTTTTCCTCCGCTCTAACACCGCTTTTCTTGGTTTTCCGCCGCTCTACCATCGCTTTTCTTGGTTTTCCTCCGCTCTAACCTTGCTTTTCTTGGGTTTCCTCCGCTCTAACCCCGCTTTACTTGGTTTTCCTCCGCTCTAACCCTGCTTTTCTTGGTTTTCCTCTGCTCTAACCCAGCTTTTCTTGGTTTTTCTCCACTCTAACCATGCTTTTCTTGGATTTCCTCCACTCTAACTTCGCTATTCTTGGTTTTTCTCCGCTCTAACCCCACTTTTCTTGGTTTTTCTCCACTCTAACCCAGCTTTTCTTGGTTTTTCTCCACTCTAACCATGCTTTTCTTGGATTTCTGCTGCTCTAACCGCGCTTTTCTTTGCTTTCTTCCTCTCTAACTTCTTTTTACTGGTTTTCCTTCGCTCTAACCTCGATTATCTTGGTTTTTCTCCGCTCTTATCCCACTTTTCTTGGTTTTCCTCCGCACTAACCCCGCTTTTCTTGGTTTTCCTCCACTGTAACTTCGCTTTTCTTGGTTTTTCTTTGCTCTAACCCCGTTTCTCTTGGTTTTCTTCCGCTCTAACCTTGATTTTCTTGGCATTCCTCCACTCTAAGCCCGTTTCTCTTGGTTTTCCTCCGCTCTAACCTTGATTATCTTGGCTTTCCTCCGCTCTAACCCTGCTTTTCTTGGTTTTCCTCCGCTCCAACCTGGCTATTCTGGGTTTTACTCCGCTCTAACTTCGCTTTTCTGGGTTTTCCTCCGCTCTAACCCAGCTTTTCTTGGTTTTCCTCCGCTCTAACCCCGCTTTTCTTGGTTTTCCTTCGCTCTAACCTTGATTATCTTGGTTTTCCGCCGCTCTACCATCGCTTTTCTTGGTTTTCCTCCGCTCTAACCCCGCTTTTCTTGGTTTTCCTCCGCTCTCAACCTGCTTTTCTTGGTTTTCCTCCGCTGTAACTTCGCTTTTCTTGGTTTTACTCCGTTCTAACCCCGTTTCTCTTGGTTTTCTTCCGCTCTAACTTCGCTTTTCTTGGTTTTCCTCCTTTCTAACCTCGCTTTTCTTGGTTTCCCTCTGCTCTTACCCCGCTTTTCCTGGTTTTAGTCCACTCTAACCACGCTTTTCATAGTATCATAGTTTCATAATTTCGTGCGGGTTTGAAGGGACTTTAGAGATCATCGAGTCCGGCCCCCGGGATTCGAGCCTCTGTGTAGCAGAGCGGCACTTCTACCACTTGCGCCACAGGGGGGATTCGAACTCCGGGCCCCAGTGTTGCATGGCGGCATCTTTAACCACTGCGCCACCGGGGCACACTTGGATTTCTGCTGCTCTAACCGCGCTTTTCTTTGTTTTCTTCCTCTCTAACTTCTTTTTATTGGTTTTCCTCCGCTCTAACCCCGATTATCTTGGTTTTCCTGCTCTCTAAACCCGCTTTTCTTGGTTTTCTTCCGTTCTAACTCTCCTTTTCTTGGTTTTCCTCCGCTCTAACCCCTCATTTCTTGGTTTTCATCCGCATGAACCTCTCTTTTCTTGGTTTTCCTCCGCTCTAACCCAACTTTTCTTGGTTTTTCTCCACTCTAACCCAGCTTTTCTTGGTTTTTCTCCACTCTAACCATGCTTTTCTTGGATTTCTGCTGCTCTAACCGCGCTTTTCTTTGCTTTCTTCCTCTCTAAATTTTTTTATTGGTTTTCCTTCGCTCTAACCCCGATTATCTTGGTTTTTCTCCACTCTTATCCCACTTTTCTTGGTTTTCCTCCACTCTAACCCCGCTTTTCTTGGTTTTCCTCCGCTGTAACTACGCTTTTCTTGGTTTTTCTCCGCTCTAACCCCTCATTTCTTGGTTTTCATTCGCATGAACCTCTCTTTTCTTGGTTTTCCTCCGCTCTAACCCAGCTTTTTTTGGTTTTCCTCCGCTCTAACTCCGCTTTTCTTGGTTTTCGTTCGCTCTAACCTTGATTATCTTGGTTTTCCGCCGCTCTACCATCGCTTTTCTTGGTTTTCCTACACTCTATCCCCGGTTTTCTTGGTTTTCCTTTTCTCTAATCCCGCTTTTTTTGGTTTTACTCCGCTCTAACCCCGCTTTTCTTGGTTTTCCTCCGCTCTAACCCAGCTTTTCTTGGTTTTCCTCTGCTCTAACCTAGCTTTTCTTGGTTTTTCTCCACTCTAACCATGCTTTTCTTGGATTTCTGCTGCTCTAACCGCGCTTTTCTTTGTTTTTTTCCTCTCTAACTTCTTTTTATTGGTTTTCCTTCGCTCTAACCCCGATTATCTTGGTTTTTCTCCGCTCTTATCCCACTTTTCTTGGTTTTCCTCCGCACTAACCCTGCTTTTCTTTGTTTTACACCGCACTAACCCCGCTTTTCTTGGTTTTCCTCCGCTGTAAATTCGCTTTTCTTGGGTTTTCTCCGCTCTAACCCCGTTTCTCTTGGTTTTCTTTCGCTCTAACCTTGATTATCTTGGCTTTCCTCCACTCTAACCCCGCTTTTCTTGGTTTTCCTCCGCTGTAACTTCGCTTTTTTTGGTTTTTCTCCGCTCTAACCCCGTTTCTCTTGGTTTTCCTCCGCTCTAACCTTGATTATCTTGGCTTTCCTCCGCTCTAACCCCGCTTTTCTTGGTTTTCCTCCGCTCCAACCTCGCTATTCTGGGTTTTACTCCGCTCTAACTTCGCTTTTCTGCGTTTTCCTCCGCCGTAACCCCCTTTTCTTGGTTTTCCTCCGCTCTAACCCCGCTTTTCTTGGTTTTCCTCCGCTCTAACCCAGCTTTTCTTGGTTTTTCTCCACTCTAACCATGCTTTTCTTGGATTTCCGCTGCTCTAACTTCGCTTTCCTTGGTTTTCTTCTGCTCTAACCCCGCTTTTCTTGGTTTTCCTCCTTTCTAACCTCGCTTTTCTTGGTTTTCCTCTGCTCTAACCCCGCTTTTCCTGGTTTTAGTCCATTCTAACCATGCTTTTCATAGTTTCATAGTTTCATAATTTCGTGCGGGTTGGAAGGGACTTTAGAGATCATCGAGTCCGGCCCCCGGGATTCGAGCCTCTGTGTAGCAGAGCGGCACTTCTACCACTTGCGCCACAGGGGGGATTCGAACTCCGGGCCCCAGTGTTGCATGGCGGCATCTTTAACCACTGCGCCACCGGGGCACACTTGGATTTCTGCTGCTCTAACCGCGCTTTTCTTTGTTTTCTTCCTCTCTGACTTCTTTTTATTGGTTTTCCTCCGCTCTCACCCCGATTATCTTGGTTTTCCTGCTCTCTAAACCCGCTTTTCTTGGTTTTCTTCCGTTCTAACTCTGCTTTTCTTGGTTTTCCTCTGCTCTAACCCCTCATTTCTTGGTTTTCATCCGCATGAACCTCTCTTTTCTTGGTTTTCCTCCGCTCTAACCCAGCTTTTCTTGGTTTTCCTCCGGTCTAACCCCGCTTTTCTTGGTTTTCCTTCGCTCTAACCTTGATTATATTGGTTTTCCGCCGTTCTATCATCGCTTTTCTTGGTTATCCTACACTCTATCCCCGGTTTTCTTGGTTTTCCTACACTCTATCCCCGGTTTTCTTGGTTTTCCTCCTCTCTAATCCCGCTTTTCTTGGTTTTCCTCCGCTCTAACCCCTCTTTTCTTGGTTTTCCTCCGCTCTAACCCCGCTTTTCTTGGTTTTCCTCTGCTCAAACCCAGCTTTTCTTGGTTTTTCTCCACTCTAACCATGCTTTTCTTGGATTTCCTCCGCTCAAACTTCGCTTTTCTTGATTTTCCTCCGCTCTAACCCCACTTTTCTTGGTTTTCCTCCACACTTACCCAGCTTTTCTTGGTTTTTCTCCACTCTAACCATGCTTTTCTTGGATTTCCTCCGCTCAAACTTCGCTTTTCTTGATTTTCCTCCGCTCTAACCCCACTTTTCTTGGTTTTCCTCCACACTTACCCCTCTTTTCTTTGTTTTACACCGCACTAACCCCGCTTTTCTTGGTTTTCCTCCGCTGAAACTTCGCGTTTCTTGGTTTTTCTCCGCTCTAACCCCGTTTCTCTTGGTTTTCTTTCGCTCTAATCTTGATTATCTAGGCTTTCTTCCACTCTAACCCCGCTTTTCTTGGATTTCCTTCGCTGTAACTTCAATTTTTTCTTGGTTTTTCTCCGCTCTAACCCCGTTTCTCTTGGTTTTCCTCCGCTCTAACCTTGATTATCTTGGCTTTCCTCCGCTCTAACCCCCCTTTTCTTGGTTTTCCTCCGCTCTACCATCGCTTTTCTTGGTTTTCCTCCGCTCTAACCCGGCTTTTCTTGGTTTTCCTCCGCTCTAACCCCGCTTTTCTTAGTTTTCCTCCGCTCTAACCCAGCTTTTCTTGGTTTTTCTCCACTCTAACCATGCTTTTCTTGGATTTCCGCTGCTCTAACTTCGCTTTCCTTGGTTTTCTTCCGCTCTAACCCCGCTTTTCTTGGTTTTCCTCCTGTCTAACCTCGCTTTTCTTGGTTTTCCTCTGCTCTTACCCCGCTTTTCCTGGTTTTAGTCCACTCTAACCACGCTTTTCATAGTTTCATAGTTTCATAATTTCGTGCGGGTTTGAAGGGACTTTAGAGATCATCGAGTCCGGGCCCCGGGATTCGAGCCTCTGTGTAGCAGAGCGGCACTTCTACCACTTGCGCCACAGGGGGGATTCGTACTCCGGGCCCCAGTGTTGCATGGCGGCATCTTTAACCACTGCGCCACCGGGGCACACTTGGATTTCTGCTGCTCTAACCGCGCTTTTCTTTGTTTTCTTCCTCTCTAACTTCTTTTTATTGGTTTTCCTCCGCTCTAACCCCGATTATCTTGGTTTTCCTGCTCTCTAACCCCGCTTTTCTTGGTTTTCTTCCGTTCTAACTCTCCTTTTCTTGGTTTTCCTCCGCTCTAACCCCTCATTTCTTGGTTTTCATCCGCATGAACCTCTCTTTTCTTGGTTTTCCTCCGCTCTAATCCCGCTTTTCTTGGTTTTCCCCCGCTCTAACCCCGCTTTACTTGGTTTTCCTCGGCTCTAACCCAGCTTTTCTTGGTTTTCCTCCACTCTAACCATGCTTTTCTTGGATTTCCGCTGCTCTAACTTCGCTTTACTTTTTTCTTCTTCCGCTCTAACCCAGTTTCTCTTGATTTTCCTCCGCTCTAACCTTGATTATCTTGGCTTTCCTCCGCTCTAACCCCGCTTTTCTGGGCTTTCCTCCGCCCTAACCCCCTTTTCTTGGTTTTCCTCCGCTCTAACACCGCTTTTCTTGGTTTTCCGCCGCTCTACCATCGCTTTTCTTGGTTTTCCTCCGCTCTAACCTTGCTTTTCTTGGGTTTCCTCCGCTCTAACCCCGCTTTACTTGGTTTTCCTCCGCTCTAACCCTGCTTTTCTTGGTTTTCCTCTGCTCTAACCCAGCTTTTCTTGGTTTTTCTCCACTCTAACCATGCTTTTCTTGGATTTCCTCCACTCTAACTTCGCTATTCTTGGTTTTTCTCCGCTCTAACCCCACTTTTCTTGGTTTTTCTCCACTCTAACCCAGCTTTTCTTGGTTTTTCTCCACTCTAACCATGCTTTTCTTGGATTTCTGCTGCTCTAACCGCGCTTTTCTTTGCTTTCTTCCTCTCTAACTTCTTTTTACTGGTTTTCCTTCGCTCTAACCTCGATTATCTTGGTTTTTCTCCGCTCTTATCCCACTTTTCTTGGTTTTCCTCCGCACTAACCCCGCTTTTCTTGGTTTTCCTCCACTGTAACTTCGCTTTTCTTGGTTTTTCTTTGCTCTAACCCCGTTTCTCTTGGTTTTCTTCCGCTCTAACCTTGATTTTCTTGGCATTCCTCCACTCTAAGCCCGTTTCTCTTGGTTTTCCTCCGCTCTAACCTTGATTATCTTGGCTTTCCTCCGCTCTAACCCTGCTTTTCTTGGTTTTCCTCCGCTCCAACCTGGCTATTCTGGGTTTTACTCCGCTCTAACTTCGCTTTTCTGGGTTTTCCTCCGCTCTAACCCAGCTTTTCTTGGTTTTCCTCCGCTCTAACCCCGCTTTTCTTGGTTTTCCTTCGCTCTAACCTTGATTATCTTGGTTTTCCGCCGCTCTACCATCGCTTTTCTTGGTTTTCCTCCGCTCTAACCCCGCTTTTCTTGGTTTTCCTCCGCTCTCAACCTGCTTTTCTTGGTTTTCCTCCGCTGTAACTTCGCTTTTCTTGGTTTTACTCCGTTCTAACCCCGTTTCTCTTGGTTTTCTTCCGCTCTAACTTCGCTTTTCTTGGTTTTCCTCCTTTCTAACCTCGCTTTTCTTGGTTTCCCTCTGCTCTTACCCCGCTTTTCCTGGTTTTAGTCCACTCTAACCACGCTTTTCATAGTTTCATAGTTTCATAATTTCGTGCGGGTTTGAAGGGACTTTAGAGATCATCGAGTCCGGCCCCCGGGATTCGAGCCTCTGTGTAGCAGAGCGGCACTTCTACCACTTGCGCCACAGGGGGGATTCGAACTCCGGGCCCCAGTGTTGCATGGCGGCATCTTTAACCACTGCGCCACCGGGGCACACTTGGATTTCTGCTGCTCTAACCGCGCTTTTCTTTGTTTTCTTCCTCTCTAACTTCTTTTTATTGGTTTTCCTCCGCTCTAACCCCGATTATCTTGGTTTTCCTGCTCTCTAAACCCGCTTTTCTTGGTTTTCTTCCGTTCTAACTCTCCTTTTCTTGGTTTTCCTCCGCTCTAACCCCTCATTTCTTGGTTTTCATCCGCATGAACCTCTCTTTTCTTGGTTTTCCTCCGCTCTAATCCCGCTTTTCTTGGTTTTCCCCCGCTCTAACCCCGCTTTTCTTGGTTTTCCTCCGCTCTAACCCAGCTTTTCTTGGTTTTTCTCCACTCTAACCATGCTTTTCTTGGTTTTTCTCCACTCTAACCATGCTTTTCTTGGATTTCCGCTGCTCTAACTTCGCTTTACTTTTTTCCTCTTCCGCTCTAACCCAGTTTCTCTTGATTTTCCTCCGCTCTAACCTTGATTATCTTGGCTTTCCTCCGCTCTAACCCCGCTTTTCTGGGCTTTCCTCCGCCCTAACCCCCTTTTCTTGGTTTTCCTCCGCTCTAACACCGCTTTTCTTGGTTTTCCGCCGCTCTAACTTCGCTTTACTTGGTTTTCCTCCGCTCTAACCCCGCTTTTCTTGGTTTTCCTCCGCTCTAACCCCGCTTTTCTTGGTTTTCCTCCGCTCTAACCCTGCTTTTCTTGGTTTTCCTCTGCTCTAACCCAGCTTTTCTTGTTTTTTCTCCAATCTAACCATGCTTTTCTTGGATTTCCTCCACTCTAACTTCGCTTTTCTTGGTTTTTCTCCGCTCTAACCCCACTTTTCTTGGTTTTTCTCCACTCTAACCCAGCTTTTCTTGGTTTTTCTCCACTCTAACCATGCTTTTCTTGGATTTCTGCTGCTCTAACCGCGCTTTTCTTTGCTTTCTTCCTCTCTAACTTCTTTTTATTGGTTTTCCTTCGCACTAACCTCGATTATCTTGGTTTTTCTCTGCTCTTATACCACTTTTCTTGGTTTTCCTCCGCACTAACCCCGCTTTTCTTGGTTTTCCTCCACTGTAACTTCGCTTTTCTTGTTTTTTCTTTGCTCTAACCCCGTTTCTCTTGGTTTTCTTCCGCTCTAACCTTGATTTTCTTGGCATTCCTCCACTCTAACCCCGCTTTTCTTGGTTTTCCTCCTCTGTAACTTCGCTTTTCTTGGCTTTTCTCCGCTCTAACCCCGTTTCTCTTGGTTTTCCTCCGCTCTAACCTTGATTATCTTGGCTTTCCTCCGCTCTAACCCCGCTTTTCTTGGTTTTCCTCCGCTCCAACCTCGCTATTCTGGGTTTTACTCCGCTCTATCTTCGCTTTTCTGCGTTTTCCTCCGCCCTAACCCCCTTTTCTTCGCTTTCCTCCGCTCTAACCCCGCTTTTCTTGGTTTTCCGCCGCTCTACCATCGCTTTTCTTGGTTTTCCTCCGCTCTAACCCCGCTTTTCTTGGTTTTCCTCCGCTCTAACCCAGCTTTTCTTGGTTTTCCTCTGCTCTAACCCAGCTTTTCTTGGTTTTTCTCCACTCTAACCATGCTTTTCTTGGATTTCCGCTGCTCTAACTTTGCTTTCCTTGGTTTTCTTCCGCTCTAACCCCGCTTTTCTTGGTTTTCCTCCTTTCTAACCTCGCTTTTCTTGGTTTTCCTCTGCTCTAACCCCGCTTTTCCTGGTTTTAGTCCACTCTAACCACGCTTTTCATAGTTTCATAGTTTCATAATTTCGTGCGGGTTGGAAGGGACTTTAGAGATCATCGAGTCCGGCCCCCGGGATTCGAGCCTGTGTGTAGCAGAGTGGCACTTCTACCACTTGCGCCACAGGGGGGATTCGAACTCCGGGCCCCAGTGTTGCATGGCGGCATCTTTAACCACTGCGCCACCGGGGCACACTTGGATTTCTGCTGCTCTAACCGCGCTTTTCTTTGTTTTCTTCCTCTCTAACTTCTTTTTATTGGTTTTCCTCCGCTCTAACCCCTCATTTCTTGGTTTTCATCCGCATGAACCTCTCTTTTCTTGGTTTTCCTCCGTTCTAACCCAGCTTTTCTTGGTTTTCCTCCGCTCTAACCCCGCTTTTCTTGGTTTTTCTACGCTCTAACTCTGCTTTTCTTGGTTTTCCTCCGCTCTAACCCAGCTTTTCTTGGTTTTTCTCCACTTTAACCATGTTTTTCTTGGATTTCCTCCGCTCTAACTTCGCTTTTCTTGGTTTTCCTTTGCTCTAACCCCACTTTTCTTGGTTTTTCTCCACTCTAACCCAGCTTGTCTTGGTTTTTCTCCACTCTAACCATGCTTTTCTTGGATTTCTGCTGCTCTAACCGCGCTTTTCTTTGCTTTCTTCCTCTCTAACTTCTTTTTATTGGTTTTCCTTCGCTCTAATCCCGATTATCTTGGTTTTTCTCCACTCTTATCCCACTTTTCTTGGTTTTCCTCCACTCTAACCCCGCTTTTCTTGGTTTTCCTCCGCTGTAACTTCGCTTTTCTTGGTTTTTCTATGCTCTAACCCCTCATTTCTTGGTTTTCATCCGCATTAAACTCTCTTTTCTTGGTTTTCCTCCGCTCTAACCCAGCTTTTTTTGGTTTTCCTCCGCTCTAACTCCGCTTTTCTTGGTTTTCCTTCGCTATAACCTTGATTATCTTGGTTTTCCGCTGCTCTACCATCGCTTTTCTTGGTTTTCCTACACTCTATCCCCGGTTTTCTTGGTTTTCCTGCTCTCTAATCCCGCTTTTTTTGGTTTTACTCCGCACTAACCCCGCTTTTCTTGGTTTTCCTCCGCTCTAACCCTGCTTTTCTTGGTTTTCCTCTGCTCTAACCTTGCTTTTCTTGGTTTTTCTCCACTCTAACCATGCTTTTCTTGGATTTCTGCTGCTCTAACCGCGCTTTTCTTTGTTTTTTTCCTCTCTAACTTCTTTTTATTGGTTTTCCTTCGCTCTAACCCCGATTATCTTGGTTTTTCTCCGCTCTTATCCCACTTTTCTTGGTTTTCCTCCGCACTAACCCTGCTTTTCTTTGTTTTACACCGCACTAACCCCGCTTTTCTTGGTTTTCCTCCGCTGTAACTTCGCTTTTCTTGGGTTTTCTCCGCTCTAACCCCGTTTCTCTTGGTTTTCTTTCGCTCTAACCTTGATTATCTTGGCTTTCCTCCACTCTAACCCCGCTTTTCTTGGTTTTCCTCCGCTGTAACTTCGCTTTTTTTGGTTTTTTTCCGCTCTAACCCCGTTTCTATTGGTTTTCCTCTGCTCTAACCTTTATTATCTTGGCTTTCCTCCGCTCTAACCCCGCTTTTCTTGGTTTTCCTCCGCTCCAACCTCGCTATTCTGGGTTTTACTCCGCTCTAACTTCGCTTTTCTGCGTTTTCCTCCGCCCTTACCCCCTTTTCTTGGTTTTCCTCCGCTCTAACCCCGCTTTTCTTGGTTTTCCTCCGCTCTAACCCAGCTTTTCTTGGTTTTTCTCCACTCTAACCATGCTTTTCTTGGTTTTCCTCCGCTGCTCTAACTTCGCTTTCCTTGGTTTTCTTCTGCTCTAACCCCGCTTTTCTTGGTTTTCCTCCTCTCTAACCTCGCTTTTCTTGGTTTTCCTCTGCTCTAACCCCGCTTTTCCTGGTTTTAGTCCACTCTAACCACGCTTTTCATCGTTTCATAGTTTCATAATTTCGTGCGGGTTGGAAGGGACTTTAGAGATCATCGAGTCCGGCCCCTGGGATTCGAGCCTCTGTGTAGCGGAGCGGCACTTCTACCACTTGCGCCACAGGGGGGATTCGAACTCCGGGCCCCAGTGTTGCATGGCGGCATCTTTAACCACTGCGCCACCGGGGCACACTTGGATTTCTGCTGCTCTAACCGCGCTTTTCTTTGTTTTCTTCCTCTCTGACTTCTTTTTATTGGTTTTCCTCCGCTCTAACCCCGATTATCTTTGTTTTCCTGCTCTCTAAACCCGCTTTTCTTGGTTTTCTTCCGTTCTAACTCTGCTTTTCTTGGTTTTCCTCCGCTCTAACCCCTCATTTCTTGGTTTTCATCCGCATGAACCTCTCTTTTCTTGGTTTTCCTCCGCTCTAACCCAGCTTTTCTTGGTTTTCCTCCGCTCTAACACAGCTTTTCTTGGTTTTCCTCCGCTCTAACCCCGCTTTTCTTGGTTTTCCTTCGCTCTAACCTTGATTATATTGGTTTTCCGCGGCTCTACCATCGCTTTTCTTGGTTATCCTACACTCTATCCCCGGTTTTCTTGGTTTTCCTACACTCTATCCCCGGTTTTCTTGGTTTTCCTCCGCTCTAACCCCGCTTTTCTTGGATTTCCTCCGCTCTAACCCCGCTTTTCTTGGTTTTCCTCTGCTCTAACCCAGCTTTTCTTGGTTTTTCTCCACTCTAACCATGCTTTTCTTGGATTTCCTTCGCTCTAACTTCGCTTTTCTTGATTTTCCTCCGCTCTAACCCCACTTTTCTTGGTTTTTCTCCACTCTAACCCAGCTTTACTTGGTTTTTCTCCACTCTAACCATGCTTTTCTTGGATTTCTGCTGATCTAACCGCGCTTTTCCTTGCTTTCTTCCTCTCTAACTTCTTTTTATTGGTTTTCCTTCGCTCTAACCCCGATTATCTTGGTTTTTCTCCGCTCTTCTCCCACTTTTCTTGGTTTTCCTCCACACTAACCCCGCTTTTCTTTGTTTTACACCGCACCAACCCCGCTTTTCTTGATTTTCCTTCGCTTTTCTTGGTTTTTCTCCGCTCTAACCCCGTTTCTCTTGGTTTTCTTTCGCTCTAACCTTGATTATCTTGGCTTTCCTCCACTCTAACCCCGCTTTTCTTGGTTTTCCTCCGCTGTAACTTCGATTTTTTCTTGGTTTTTCTCCGCTCTAACCCCGTTTCTCTTGGTTTTCCTCCGCTCTAACTTTGATTATCTTGGCTTTCCTCCGCTCTAACCCCGCTTTTCTTGGTTTTCCTCCGCTCCAACCTCGCTATTTTGAGTTTTACACCGCTCTAACTTCGCTTTTCTGCGTTTTCCTCTGCCCTAACCCCCTTTTCTTCGCTTTCCTCCGCTCTAACCCCGCTTTTCTTGGTTTTCCGCCGCTCTACCATCGCTTTTCTTGGTTTTCCTCCGCTCTAACCCCGCTTTTCTTGGTTTTCCTCCGCTCTAACCCTGCTTTTCTTGGTTTTCCTCTGCTCTAACCCAGCTTTTCTTGGTTTTTCTCCACTCTAACCATGCTTTTCTTGGATTTCCGCTGCTCTAACTTCGCTTTCCTTGGTTTTCTTCTGCTCTAACCCCGCTTTTCTTGGTTTTCCTCCTTTCTAACCTCGCTTTTCTTGGTTTTCCTCTGCTCTATCCCCGCTTTTCCTGGTTTTAGTCCACTCTAACCACGCTTTTCATCGTTTCATAGTTTCATAATTTCGTGCGGGTTGGAAGGGACTTTAGAGATCATCGAGTCCGGCCCCTGGGATTCGAGCCTCTGTGTAGCGGAGCGGCACTTCTACCACTTGCGTCACAGGGGGGATTCGAACTCCGGGCCCCAGTGTTGCATGGCGGCATCTTTAACCACTGCGCCACCGGGGCACACTTGGATTTCTGCTGCTCTAACCGCGCTTTTCTTTGTTTTCTTCCTCTCTGACTTCTTTTTATTGGTTTTCCTCCGCTCTAACCCCGATTATCTTGGTTTTCCTGCTCTCTAAACCCGCTTTTCTTGGTTTTCTTCCGTTCTAACTCTCCTTTTCTTGGTTTTCCTCCGCTCTAACCCCTCATTTCTTGGTTTTCATCCGCATGAACCTCTCTTTTCTTGGTTTTCCTCCGCTCTAACCCAGCTTTTCTTGGTTTTCCTCCGCTCTAACCCCGCTTTTCTTGGTTTTCCTTCGCTCTAACCTTGATTATATTGGTTTTCCGCCGCTCTACCATCGCTTTTCTTGGTTATCCTACACTCTATTCCCGGTTTTCTTGGTTTTCCTACACTCTATCCCCGGTTTTCTTGGTTTTCCTCCTCTCTAATCCCGCTTTTCTTGGTTTTCCTCCGCTCTAACCCTGCTTTTCTTGGATTTCCTCTGCTCTAACCCCGCTTTTCTTGGTTTTCCTCTGCTCTAACCCAGCTTTTCTTGGTTTTTCTCCACTCTAACCATGCTTTTCTTGGATTTCCTCCGCTCTAACTTCGCTTTTCTTGATTTTCCTCCGCTCTAACCCCACTTTTCTTGGTTTTTCTCCACTCTAACCCAGCTTTACTTGGTTTTTCTCCACTCTAACCATGCTTTTCTTGGATTTCTGCTGCTCTAACCGCGCTTTTCCTTGCTTTCTTCCTCTCTAACTTCTTTTTATTGGTTTTCCTCCGCTCTAACCCCGATTGATTATCTTGGTTTTCCTGCTCTCTAAACCCGCTTTTCTTGGTTTTCTTCCGTTCTAACTCTGCTTTTCTTGGTTTTCCTCCGCTCTAACCCCTCATTTCTTGGTTTTCATCCACATGAACCTCTCTTTTCTTGGTTTTCCTTCGCTCTAACCCAGCTTTTCTTGGTTTTCCTCCGCTCTAACCCCGCTTTTCTTCGTTTTCCGCCGCTCTACCATCGCTTTTCTTGTTTTCCTCCGCTCTAACCCCGCTTTTCTTGGTTTTCCTCCGCTCTAACCCTGCTTTTCTTGGTTTTCCTCTGCTCTAACCCAGCTTTTCTTGGTTTTTCTCCTCTCTAACCATGCTTTTCTTGGATTTCCGCTGCTCTAACTTCGCTTTCCTTGGTTTTCTTCCGCTCTAACCCCGCTTTTCTTGGTTTTCCTCCTTTCTAACCTCGCTTTTCTTGGTTTTCCTCTGCTCTAACCCCGCTTTTCCTGGTTTTAGTCCACTCTAACCACGCTTTTCATAGTTTCATAGTTTCATAATTTCGTGCGGGTTGGAAGGGACTTTAGAGATCATCGAGTCCAGCCCCCGGGATTCGAGCCTGTGTGTAGCAGAGCGGCACTTCTACCACTATCGCCACAGGGGGGATTCGAACTCCGGGCCCCAGTGTTGCATGGCAGCATCTTTAACCACTGCGCCACCGGGGCACACTTGGATTTCTGCTGCTCTAACCGCGCTTTTATTTGTTTTCTTCCTCTCTAACTTCTTTTTATTGGTTTTCCTCCGCTCTAACCCCGATTATCTTGTTTTCCTGCTCTCTAAACCCGCTTTTCTTGGTTTTCTTCCGTTCTAACTCTTCTTTTCTTGGTTTTCCTCCGCTCTAACCCCTCATTTCTTGGTTTTCATCCGCATGAACCTCTCTTTTCTTGGTTTTCCTCCGCTCTAACCCAGCTTTTCTTGGTTTTCCTCCGCTCTAACCCCGCTTTTCTTGGTTTTCCTTCGCTCTAACCTTGATTATATTGGTTTTCCGCCGCTCTACCATCGCTTTTCTTGGTTTTCCTACACTCTATCCCCGGTTTTCTTGGTTTTCCTCCTCTCTAATCCCGCTTTTCTTGGTTTTCCT
The DNA here is from genome assembly GCF_054131305.1 of Coturnix japonica. Lineage (NCBI taxonomy): Eukaryota > Metazoa > Chordata > Aves > Galliformes > Phasianidae > Coturnix > Coturnix japonica. Next base: position 7,264,329 of record NC_140666.1, on the reverse strand, counting down.
CCGCTCTAACCCCGCTTTTCTTGGTTTTCCTCCGCTCTAACCCCGCTTTTCTTGGTTTTCCTCTGCTCTAACCCAGCTTTTCTTGGTTGTTCTCCACTCTAACCATGCTTTTCTTGGATTTCCTCCGCTCTAACTTCGCTTTTCTTGGTTTTACTCCGCTCTAACCCCGTTTCTCTTGGTTTTCTTCCGCTCTAACCCCGCTTTTCTTGATTTTCCTCCTCTCTAACCTCGCTTTTCTTGGTTTTCCTCTCCTCTAACCCCGCTTTTCCTGGTTTTAGTCCACTCTAACCACGCTTTTCATAGTTTCATAGTTTCATAATTTCGTGCGGGTTGGAAGGGACTTTAGAGATCATCGAGTCCGGCCCCCGGGATTCGAGCCTCTGTGTAGCAGAGCGGCACTTCTACCACTTGCGCCACAGGGGGGATTCGAACTCCGGGCCCCAGTGTTGCATGGCGGCATCTTTAACCACTGCGCCACCGGGGCACACTTGGATTTCTGCTGCTCTAACCGCGCTTTTCTTTGTTTTCTTCCTCTCTAACTTCTTTTTATTGGTTTTCCTCCGCTCTAACCCCGATTATCTTGGTTTTCCTGCTCTCTAAACCCGCTTTTCTTGGTTTTCTTCCGTTCTAACTCTGCTTTTCTTGGTTTTCCTCCGCTCTAACCCCTCATTTCTTGGTTTTCATCCACATGAACCTCTCTTTTCTTGGTTTTCCTTCGCTCTAACCCAGCTTTTCTTGGTTTTCCTCCGCTCTAACCCCGCTTTTCTTCGTTTTCCGCCGCTCTACCATCGCTTTTCTTGGTTTTCCTCCGCTCTAACCCCGCTTTTCTTGGTTTTCCTCCGCTCTAACCCTGCTTTTCTTGGTTTTCCTCTGCTCTAACCCAGCTTTTCTTGGTTTTTCTCCTCTCTAACCATGCTTTTCTTGGATTTCCGCTGCTCTAACTTCGCTTTCCTTGGTTTTCTTCCGCTCTAACCCCGCTTTTCTTGGTTTTCCTCCTTTCTAACCTCGCTTTTCTTGGTTTTCCTCTGCTCTAACCCCGCTTTTCCTGGTTTTAGTCCACTCTAACCACGCTTTTCATAGTTTCATAGTTTCATAATTTCGTGCGGGTTGGAAGGGACTTTAGAGATCATCGAGTCCGGCCCCCGGGATTCGAGCCTGTGTGTAGCAGAGCGGCACTTCTACCACTTGCGCCACAGGGGGGATTCGAACTCCGGGCCCCAGTGTTGCATGGCAGCATCTTTAACCACTGCGCCACCGGGGCACACTTGGATTTCTGCTGCTCTAACCGCGCTTTTCTTTGTTTTCTTCCTCTCTAACTTCTTTTTATTGGTTTTCCTCCGCTCTAACCCCGATTATCTTGGTTTTCCTGCTCTCTAAACCCGCTTTTCTTGGATTTCTTCCGTTCTAACTCTTCTTTTCTTGGTTTTCCTCCGCTCTAACCCCTCATTTCTTGGTTTTCATCCGCATGAACCTCTCTTTTCTTGGTTTTCCTTCGCTATAACCTTGATTATCTTGGTTTTCCGCTGCTCTACCATCGCTTTTCTTGGTTTTCCTACACTCTATCCCCGGTTTTCTTGGTTTTCCTGCTCTCTAATCCCGCTTTTTTTGGTTTTACTCCGCACTAACCCCGCTTTTCTTGGTTTTCCTCCGCTCTAACCCTGCTTTTCTTGGTTTTCCTCTGCTCTAACCTAGCTTTTCTTGGTTTTTCTCCACTCTAACCATGCTTTTCTTGGATTTCTGCTGCTCTAACCGCGCTTTTCTTTGTTTTTTTCCTCTCTAACTTCTTTTTATTGGTTTTCCTTCGCTCTAACCCCGATTATCTTGGTTTTTCTCCGCTCTTATCCCACTTTTCTTGGTTTTCCTCCGCACTAACCCTGCTTTTCTTTGTTTTACACCGCACTAACCCCGCTTTTCTTGGTTTTCCTCCGCTGTAACTTCGCTTTTCTTGGGTTTTCTCCGCTCTAACCCCGTTTCTCTTGGTTTTCTTTCGCTCTAACCTTGATTATCTTGGCTTTCCTCCACTCTAACCCCGCTTTTCTTGGTTTTCCTCCGCTGTAACTTCGCTTTTTTTGGTTTTTTTCCGCTCTAACCCCGTTTCTATTGGTTTTCCTCTGCTCTAACCTTTATTATCTTGGCTTTCCTCCGCTCTAACCCCGCTTTTCTTGGTTTTCCTCCGCTCCAACCTCGCTATTCTGGGTTTTACTCCGCTCTAACTTCGCTTTTCTGCGTTTTCCTCCGCCCTTACCCCCTTTTCTTGGTTTTCCTCCGCTCTAACCCCGCTTTTCTTGGTTTTCCTCCGCTCTAACCCAGCTTTTCTTGGTTTTTCTCCACTCTAACCATGCTTTTCTTGGTTTTCCTCCGCTGCTCTAACTTCGCTTTCCTTGGTTTTCTTCTGCTCTAACCCCGCTTTTCTTGGTTTTCCTCCTCTCTAACCTCGCTTTTCTTGGTTTTCCTCTGCTCTAACCCCGCTTTTCCTGGTTTTAGTCCACTCTAACCACGCTTTTCATCGTTTCATAGTTTCATAATTTCGTGCGGGTTGGAAGGGACTTTAGAGATCATCGAGTCCGGCCCCTGGGATTCGAGCCTCTGTGTAGCGGAGCGGCACTTCTACCACTTGCGCCACAGGGGGGATTCGAACTCCGGGCCCCAGTGTTGCATGGCGGCATCTTTAACCACTGCGCCACCGGGGCACACTTGGATTTCTGCTGCTCTAACCGCGCTTTTCTTTGTTTTCTTCCTCTCTGACTTCTTTTTATTGGTTTTCCTCCGCTCTAACCCCGATTATCTTTGTTTTCCTGCTCTCTAAACCCGCTTTTCTTGGTTTTCTTCCGTTCTAACTCTGCTTTTCTTGGTTTTCCTCCGCTCTAACCCCTCATTTCTTGGTTTTCATCCGCATGAACCTCTCTTTTCTTGGTTTTCCTCCGCTCTAACCCAGCTTTTCTTGGTTTTCCTCCGCTCTAACCTTGATTATATTGGTTTTCCGCGGCTCTACCATCGCTTTTCTTGGTTATCCTACACTCTATCCCCGGTTTTCTTGGTTTTCCTACACTCTATCCCCGGTTTTCTTGGTTTTCCTCCGCTCTAACCCCGCTTTTCTTGGATTTCCTCCGCTCTAACCCCGCTTTTCTTGGTTTTCCTCTGCTCTAACCCAGCTTTTCTTGGTTTTTCTCCACTCTAACCATGCTTTTCTTGGATTTCCTTCGCTCTAACTTCGCTTTTCTTGATTTTCCTCCGCTCTAACCCCACTTTTCTTGGTTTTTCTCCACTCTAACCCAGCTTTACTTGGTTTTTCTCCACTCTAACCATGCTTTTCTTGGATTTCTGCTGATCTAACCGCGCTTTTCCTTGCTTTCTTCCTCTCTAACTTCTTTTTATTGGTTTTCCTTCGCTCTAACCCCGATTATCTTGGTTTTTCTCCGCTCTTCTCCCACTTTTCTTGGTTTTCCTCCACACTAACCCCGCTTTTCTTTGTTTTACACCGCACCAACCCCGCTTTTCTTGATTTTCCTTCGCTTTTCTTGGTTTTTCTCCGCTCTAACCCCGTTTCTCTTGGTTTTCTTTCGCTCTAACCTTGATTATCTTGGCTTTCCTCCACTCTAACCCCGCTTTTCTTGGTTTTCCTCCGCTGTAACTTCGATTTTTTCTTGGTTTTTCTCCGCTCTAACCCCGTTTCTCTTGGTTTTCCTCCGCTCTAACCTTGATTATCTTGGCTTTCCTCCGCTCTAACCCCGCTTTTCTTGGTTTTCCTCCGCTCCAACCTCGCTATTCTGGGTTTTACACCGCTCTAACTTCGCTTTTCTGCGTTTTCCTCTGCCCTAACCCCCTTTTCTTCGCTTTCCTCCGCTCTAACCCCGCTTTTCTTGGTTTTCCGCCGCTCTACCATCGCTTTTCTTGGTTTTCCTCCGCTCTAACCCCGCTTTTCTTGGTTTTCCTCCGCTCTAACCCTGCTTTTCTTGGTTTTCCTCTGCTCTAACCCAGCTTTTCTTGGTTTTTCTCCACTCTAACCATGCTTTTCTTGGATTTCCGCTGCTCTAACTTCGCTTTCCTTGGTTTTCTTCTGCTCTAACCCCGCTTTTCTTGGTTTTCCTCCTTTCTAACCTCGCTTTTCTTGGTTTTCCTCTGCTCTATCCCCGCTTTTCCTGGTTTTAGTCCACTCTAACCACGCTTTTCATCGTTTCATAGTTTCATAATTTCGTGCGGGTTGGAAGGGACTTTAGAGATCATCGAGTCCGGCCCCTGGGATTCGAGCCTCTGTGTAGCGGAGCGGCACTTCTACCACTTGCGCCACAGGGGGGATTCGAACTCCGGGCCCCAGTGTTGCATGGCGGCATCTTTAACCACTGCGCCACCGGGGCACACTTGGATTTCTGCTGCTCTAACCGCGCTTTTCTTTGTTTTCTTCCTCTCTGACTTCTTTTTATTGGTTTTCCTCCGCTCTAACCCCGATTATCTTGGTTTTCCTGCTCTCTAAACCCGCTTTTCTTGGTTTTCTTCCGTTCTAACTCTGCTTTTCTTGGTTTTCCTCCGCTCTAACCCCTCATTTCTTGGTTTTCATCCGCATGAACCTCTCTTTTCTTGGTTTTCCTCCGCTCTAACCCAGCTTTTCTTGGTTTTCCTCCGCTCTAACCCCGCTTTTCTTGGTTTTCCTTCGCTCTAACCTTGATTATATTGGTTTTCCGCCGCTCTACCATCGCTTTTCTTGGTTATCCTACACTCTATCCCCGGTTTTCTTGGTTTTCCTACACTCTATCCCCGGTTTTCTTGGTTTTCCTCCTCTCTAATCCCGCTTTTCTTGGTTTTCCTCCGCTCTAACCCTGCTTTTCTTGGATTTCCTCCGCTCTAACCCCGCTTTTCTTGGTTTTCCTCTGCTCTAACCCAGCTTTTCTTGGTTTTTCTCCACTCTAACCATGCTTTTCTTGGATTTCCTCCGCTCTAACTTCGCTTTTCTTGATTTTCCTCCGCTCTAACCCCACTTTTCTTGGTTTTTCTCCACTCTAACCCAGCTTTACTTGGTTTTTCTCCACTCTAACCATGCTTTTCTTGGATTTCTGCTGCTCTAACCGCGCTTTTCCTTGCTTTCTTCCTCTCTAACTTCTTTTTATTGGTTTTCCTCCGCTCTAACCCCGAATATCTTGTTTTCCTGCTCTCTAAACCCGCTTTTCTTGGTTTTCTTCCGTTCTAACTCTTCTTTTCTTGGTTTTCCTCCGCTCTAACCCCTCATTTCTTGGTTTTCATCCGCATGAACCTCTCTTTTCTTGGTTTTCCTCCGCTCTAACCCAGCTTTTCTTGGTTTTCCTCCGCTCTAACCTTGATTATATTGGTTTTCCGCCGCTCTACCATCGCTTTTCTTGGTTTTCCTACACTCTATCCCCGGTTTTCTTGGTTTTCCTCCTCTCTAATCCCGCTTTTCTTGGTTTTCCTCTGCTCTAACCCCTCTTTTCCTGGTTTTAGTCCACTCTAACCACGCTTTTCATAGTTTCATAGTTTCATAATTTCGTGCGGGTTGGAAGGGACTTTAGAGATCATCGAGTCCAGCCCCCGGGATTCGAGCTTGTGTGTAGCAGAGCGGCACTTCTACCACTATCGCCACAGGGGGGATTCGAACTCCGGGCCCCAGTGTTGCATGGCGGCATCTTTAACCACTGCGCCACCGGGGCACACTTGGATTTCTGCTGCTCTAACCGCGCTTTTATTTGTTTTCTTCCTCTCTAACTTCTTTTTATTGGTTTTCCTCCGCTCTAACCCCGATTATCTTGTTTTCCTGCTCTCTAAACCCGCTTTTCTTGGTTTTCTTCCGTTCTAACTCTTCTTTTCTTGGTTTTCCTCCGCTCTAACCCCTCATTTCTTGGTTTTCATCCGCATGAACCTCTCTTTTCTTGGTTTTCCTCCGCTCTAACCCAGCTTTTCTTGGTTTTCCTCCGCTCTAACCCCGCTTTTCTTGGTTTTCCTTCGCTCTAACCTTGATTATATTGGTTTTCCGCCGCTCTACCATCGCTTTTCTTGGTTTTCCTACACTCTATCCCCGGTTTTCTTGGTTTTCCTCCTCTCTAATCCCGCTTTTCTTGGTTTTCCTCCGCTCTAACCCCGCTTTTCTTGGTTTTCCTCCGCTCTAACCCCGCTTTTCTTGGTTTTCCTCTGCTCTAACCCAGCTTTTCTTGGTTTTTCTCCACTCTAACCATGCTTTTCTTGGATTTCCTCCGCTCTAACTTCGCTTTTCTTGGTTTTACTCCGCTCTAACCCCGTTTCTCTTGGTTTTCTTCCGCTCTAACCACGCTTTTCAGAGTTTCATAGTTTCATAATTTCGTGCGGGTTGGAAGGGACTTTAGAGATCATCGAGTCCGGCCCCCGGGATTCGAGCCTCTGTGTAGCAGAGCGGCACTTCTACCACTTGCGCCACAGGGGGGATTCGAACTCCGGGCCCCAGTGTTGCATGGCGGCATCTTTAACCACTGCGCCACCGGGGCACACTTGGATTTCTGCTGCTCTAACCGCGCTTTTCTTTGTTTTCTTCCTCTCTAACTTCTTTTTATTGGTTTTCCTCCGCTCTAACCCCGATTATCTTGGTTTTCCTGCTCTCTAAACCCGCTTTTCTTGGTTTTCTTCCGTTCTAACTCTGCTTTTCTTGGTTTTCCTCCGCTCTAACCCCTCATTTCTTGGTTTTCATCCACATGAACCTCTCTTTTCTTGGTTTTCCTTCGCTCTAACCCAGCTTTTCTTGGTTTTCCTCCGCTCTAACCCCGCTTTTCTTCGTTTTCCGCCGCTCTACCATCGCTTTTCTTGGTTTTCCTCCGTTCTAACCCCGCTTTTCTTGGTTTTCCTCCGCTCTAACCCTGCTTTTCTTGGTTTTCCTCTGCTCTAACCCAGCTTTTCTTGGTTTTTCTCCTCTCTAACCATGCTTTTCTTGGATTTCCGCTGCTCTAACTTCGCTTTCCTTGGTTTTCTTCCGCTCTAACCCCGCTTTTCTTGGTTTTCCTCCTTTCTAACCTCGCTTTTCTTGGTTTTCCTCTGCTCTAACCCCGCTTTTCCTGGTTTTAGTCCACTCTAACCACGCTTTTCATAGTTTCATAGTTTCATAATTTCGTGCGGGTTGGAAGGGACTTTAGAGATCATCGAGTCCGGCCCCCGGGATTCGAGCCTGTGTGTAGCAGAGCGGCACTTCTACCACTTGCGCCACAGGGGGGATTCGAACTCCGGGCCCCAGTGTTGCATGGCAGCATCTTTAACCACTGCGCCACCGGGGCACACTTGGATTTCTGCTGCTCTAACCGCGCTTTTCTTTGTTTTCTTCCTCTCTAACTTCTTTTTATTGGTTTTCCTCCGCTCTAACCCCGATTATCTTGGTTTTCCTGCTCTCTAAACCCGCTTTTCTTGGATTTCTTCCGTTCTAACTCTTCTTTTCTTGGTTTTCCTCCGCTCTAACCCCTCATTTCTTGGTTTTCATCCGCATGAACCTCTCTTTTCTTGGTTTTCCTCCGCTCTAACCCAGCTTTTCTTGGTTTTCCTCCGCTCTAACCCCGCTTTTCTTGGTTTTCCTTCGCTCTAACCTTGATTATATTGGTTTTCCGCCGCTCTAACATCGCTTTTCTTGGTTTTCCTACACTCTATCCCCGGTTTTCTTGGATTTCCTCCTCTCTAATCCCGCTTTTCTTGGTTTTCCTCCGCTCTAACCCCGCTTTTCTTGGTTTTCCTCCGCTCTAACCCCGCTTTTCTTGGTTTTCCTCTGCTCTAACCCAGCTTTTCTTGGTTTTTCTCCACTCTAACCATGCTTTTCTTGGATTTCCTCCGCTCTAACTTCGCTTTTCTTGGTTTTACTCCGCTCTAACCCCGTTTCTCTTGGTTTTCTTCCGCTCTAACCCTGCTTTTCTTGGTTTTCCTCCTCTCTAACCTCGCTTTTCTTGGTTTTCCTCTGCTCTAACCCCGCTTTTCCTGGTTTTAGTCCACTCTAACCACGCTTTTCATAGTTTCATAGTTTCATAATTTCGTGCGGGTTGGAAGGGACTTTAGAGATCATCGAGTCCGGCCCCCGGGATTTGAGCCTGTGTGTAGCAGAGCGGCACTTCTACCACTTGCGCCACAGGGGGGATTCGAACTCCGGGCCCCAGTGTTGCATGGCGGCATCTTTAACCACTGCGCCACCGGGGCACACTTGGATTTCTGCTGCTCTAACCGCGCTTTTTTTGTTTTCTTCCTAACTTCTTTTTATTGGTTTTCCTCCGCTCTAACCCCGATTATCTTGGTTTTCCTGCTCTCTAAACCCGCTTTTCTTGATTTTCTTCCGTTCTAACTCTCCTTTTCTTGGTTTTCCTCCGCTCTAACCCCTCATTTCTTGGTTTTCATCCGCATGAACCTCTCTTTTCTTGGTTTTCCTCCGCTCTAACCCAGCTTTTCTTGGTTTTCCTCCGCTCTAACCCCGCTTTTCTTGGTTTTCCTTCGCTCTAACCTTGATTATATTGGTTTTCCGCCGCTCTACCATCGCTTTTCTTGGTTTTCCTACACTCTATCCCCGGTTTTCTTGGTTTTCCTCCTCTCTAATCCCGCTTTTCTTGGTTTTCCTCGGCACTAACCCCGCTTTTCTTGGTTTTCCTCCGCTCTAACTCTGCTTTTCTTGGTTTTCCTCTGCTCTAACCCTGCTTTTCTTGGTTTTTCTCCACTCCAACCATGCTTTTCTTGGAATTCCTCCGCTCTAACTTCGCTTTTCTTGGTTTTCCTCCGCTCTAACCCCACTTTTCTTGGATTTTTTCCACTCTAACCCAGCTTTTCTTGGTTTTTCTCCACTCTAACCATGCTTTTCTTGGATTTCTGCTGCTCTAACCGCGCTTTTCTTTGCTTTCTTCCTCTCTAACTTCTTTTTATTGGTTTTCCTTCGCTCTAACCCCGATTATCTTGGTTTTTGTCCATCCTTATCCCACTTTTCTTGGTTTTCCTCCACTGTAACCCCGCTTTTCTTGGTTTTCCTCCGCTGTAACTTCGCTTTTCTAGGTTTTTCTCCGCTCTAACCCCTCATTTCTTGGTTTTCATCCGCATTAACCTCTCTTTTCTTGGTTTTCCTCCGCTCTAACCCCGCTTTTCTTGGGTTTTCTCCGCTCTAACCCCGTTTCTCTTGGTTTTCCTTCGCTCTAACCTTGATTATCTTGGTTTTCCGCCGCTCTACCATCGCTTTTCTTGGTTTTCCTACACTCTATCCCCGGTTTTCTTGGTTTTCCTCCTCTCTAATCCCGCTTTTTTTGGTTTTACTCCGCTCTAACCCCGCTTTTCTTGGTTTTACTCCGCTCTAACCCTGCTTTTCTTGGTTTTCCTCTGCTCTAACCTAGCTTTTCTTGGTTTTTCTCCACTCTAAACATGCTTTTCTTGGATTTCTGCTGCTCTAACCGCCCTTTTCTTTGTTTTTTTCCTCTCTAACTTCTTTTTATTGGTTTTCCTTCGCTCTAACCCGATTATCTTGGTTTTTCTCCGCTCTTATCCCACTTTTCTTGGTTTTCCTCCGCACTAACCCTGCTTTTGTTTGTTTTACACCGCACTAACCCCGCTTTTCTTGGTTTTCCTCCGCTGTAACTTCGCTTTTCTTGGGTTTTCTCCGCTCTAACCCCGTTTCTCTTGGTTTTCTTTCGCTCTAACCTTGATTATCTTGGCTTTCCTCCACTCTAACCCCCCTTTTCTTGGTTTTCCTCCGCTGTAACTTCGCTTTTTTTGGTTTTTCTCCGCTCTAACCCCGTTTCTCTTGGTTTTCCTCCGCTCTAACCTTGATTATCTTGGCTTTCCTCCGCTCTAACCCCGCTTTTCTTGGTTTTCCTCCGCTCCAACCTCGCTATTCTGGGTTTTACTCCGCTCTAACCTCGCTTTTCTGCGTTTTCCTCCGCCCTAACCCCCTTTTCTTGGTTTTCCTCCGCTCTAACCCCGCTTTTCTTGGTTTTTCTCCACTCTAACCCAGCTTTTCTTGGTTTTTCTCCACTCTAACCATGCTTTTCTTGGATTTCTGCTGCTTTAACCGCGTTTTTCTTTGCTTTCTTCCTCTCTATTTTCTTTTTATTGGTTTTCCTTCGCTCTCTCCCCGATTATCTTGGTTTTTCTCCACTCTTATCCCACTTTTCTTGGTTTTCCTCCACTCTAACCCCGCTTTTCTTGGTTTTCCTCTGCTCTAACCCTGCTTTTCTTGGTTTTCCTTCGCTCTAACCCCGATTATCTTGGTTTTCCTGCTCTCTAAACCCGCTTTTCTTGATTTTCTTCCGTTCTAACTCTCCTTTTCTTGGTTTTCCTCCGCTCTAACCCCTCATTTCTTGGTTTTCACCCGCATGAACCTCTCTTTTCTTGGTTTTCCTCCGCTCTAACCCAGCTTTTCTTGGTTTTCCTCCGCTCTAACCCCGCTTTTCTTGGTTTTCCTTCGCTCTAACCTTGATTATATTGGTTTTCCGCCGTTCTACCATTGCTTTTCTTGGTTTTCCTACACTCTATCCCCGGTTTTCTTGGTTTTCCTCCTCTCTAATCCCGCTTTTCTTGGTTTTCCTCCGCTCTAACCCCGCTTTTCTTGGTTTTCCTCCGCTCTAACTCTGCTTTTCTTGGTTTTCCTCCGCTCTAACCCAACTTTTCTTGGTTTTTCTCCACTCTAACCCAGCTTTTCTTGGTTTTTCTCCACTCTAACCATGCTTTTCTTGGATTTCTGCTGCTCTAACCGCGCTTTTCTTTGCTTTCTTCCTCTCTAACTTTTTCTTATTGGTTTTCCTTCGCTCTAACCCCGATTATCTTGGTTTTTCTCCACTCTTATCCCACTTTTCTTGGTTTTCCTCCACTCTAACCCCGCTTTTCTTGGTTTTCCTCCGCTGTAACTTCGCTTTTCTTGGTTTTTCTCCGCTCTAACCCCTCATTTCTTGGTTTTCATTCGCATGAACCTCTGTTTTCTTGGTTTTCCTCCGCTCTAACCCAGCTTTTTTTTGGTTTTCCTCCGCTCTAACTCCGCTTTTCTTGGTTTTCGTTCACTCTAACCTTGATTATCTTGGTTTTCCGCCGCTCTACCATCGCTTTTCTTGGTTTTCCTACACTCTATCCCCGGTTTTCTTGGTTTTCCTCCTCTCTAATCCCGCTTTTTTTGGTTTTACTCCTCTCTAACCCCGCTTTTCTTGGTTTTCCTCCGCTCTAACCCAGCTTTTCTTGGTTTTCCTCTGCTCTAACCTAGCTTTTCTTGGTTTTTCTCCACTCTAACCATGCTTTTCTTGGATTTCTGCTGCTCTAACCGCGCTTTTCTTTGTTTTTTTCCTCTCTAACTTCTTTTTATTGGTTTTCCTTCGCTCTAACCCCGATTATCTTGGTTTTTCTCCGCTCTTATCCCACTTTTCTTGGTTTTCCTCCGCACTAACCCTGCTTTTCTTTGTTTTACACCGCACTAACCCCGCTTTTCTTGGTTTTCCTCCGCTGTAACTTCGCTTTTCTTGGGTTTTCTCCGCTCTAACCCCGTTTCTCTTGGTTTTCTTTCGCTCTAACCTTGATTATCTTGGCTTTCCTCCACTCTAACCCCGCTTTTCTTGGTTTTCCTCCGCTGTAACTTCGCTTTTTTTGGTTTTTCTCCGCTCTAACCCCGTTTCTCTTGGTTTTCCTCCGCTCTAACCTTGATTATCTTGGCTTTCCTCCGCTCTAACCCCGCTTTTCTTGGTTTTCCTCCGCTCCAACCTCGCTATTCTGGGTTTTACTCCGCTCTAACTTCGCTTTTCTGCGTTTTCCTCCGCCGTAACCCTCTTTTCTTGGTTTTCCTCCGCTCTAACCCCGCTTTTCTTGGTTTTCCTCCGCTCTAAGCCAGCTTTTCTTGGTTTTTCTCCACTCTAACCATGCTTTTCTTGGATTTCCGCTGCTCTAACTTCGCTTTCCTTGGTTTTCTTCTGCTCTAACCCCGCTTTTCTTGGTTTTCCTCCTTTCTAACCTCGCTTTTCTTGGTTTTCCTCTGCTCTAACCCCGCTTTTCCTGGTTTTAGTCCATTCTAACCATGCTTTTCATAGTTTCATAGTTTCATAATTTCGTGCGGGTTGGAAGGGACTTTAGAGATCATCGAGTCCGGCCCCCGGGATTCGAGCCTCTGTGTAGCAGAACGGCACTTCTACCACTTGCGCCACAGGGGGGATTCGAACTCCGGGCCCCAGTGTTGCATGGCGGCATCTTTAACCACTGCGCCACCGGGGCACACTTGGATTTCTGCTGCTCTAACCGCGCTTTTCTTTGTTTTCTTCCTCTCTGACTTCTTTTTATTGGTTTTCCTCCGCTCTCACCCCGATTATCTTGGTTTTCCTGCTCTCTAAACCCGCTTTTCTTGGTTTTCTTCAGTTCTAACTCTGCTTTTCTTGGTTTTCCTCCGCTCTAACCCCTCATTTCTTGGTTTTCATCCGCATGAACCTCTCTTTTCTTGGTTTTCCTCCGCTCTAACCCAGCTTTTCTTGGTTTTCCTCCGCTCTAACCCCGCTTTTCTTGGTTTTCCTTCGCTCTAACCTTGATTATATTGGTTTTCCGCCGCTCTACCATCGCTTTTCTTGGTTATCCTACACTCTATCCCCGGTTTTCTTGGTTTTCCTACACTCTATCCCCGGTTTTCTTGGTTTTCCTCCTCTCTAATCCCGCTTTTCTTGGTTTTCCTCCGCTCTAACCCCGCTTTTCTTGGTTTTCCTCCGCTCTAACCCCGCTTTTCTTGGTTTTCCTCTGCTCAAACCCAGCTTTTCTTGGTTTTTCTCCACTCTAACCATGCTTTTCTTGGATTTCCTCTGCTCAAACTTCGCTTTTCTTGATTTTCCTCCGCTCTAACCCCACTTTTCTTGGTTTTCCTCCACACTTACCCCTCTTTTCTTTGTTTTACACCGCACTAACCCCGCTTTTCTTGGTTTTCCTCCGCTGAAACTTCGCTTTTCTTGGTTTTTCTCCGCTCTAACCCCGTTTCTCTTGGTTTTCTTTCGCTCTAATCTTGATTATCTAGGCTTTCTTCCACTCTAACCCCGCTTTTCTTGGATTTCCTTCGCTGTAACTTCAATTTTTTCTTGGTTTTTCTCCGCTCTAACCCCGTTTCTCTTGGTTTTCCTCCGCTCTAACCTTGATTATCTTGGCTTTCCTCCGCTCTAACCCCCCTTTTCTTGGTTTTCCTCCGCTCTACCATCGCTTTTCTTGGTTTTCCTCCGCTCTAACCCGGCTTTTCTTGGTTTTCCTCCGCTCTAACCCCGCTTTTCTTAGTTTTCCTCTGCTCTAACCCAGCTTTTCTTGGTTTTTCTCCACTCTAACCATGCTTTTCTTGGATTTCCGCTGCTCTAACTTCGCTTTCCTTGGTTTTCTTCTGCTCTAACCCCGCTTTTCTTGGTTTTCCTCCTTTCTAACCTCGCTTTTCTTGGTTTTCCTCTGCTCTTACCCCGCTTTTCCTGGTTTTAGTCCACTCTAACCACGCTTTTCATAGTTTCATAGTTTCATAATTTCGTGCGGGTTTGAAGGGACTTTAGAGATCATCGAGTCCGGGCCCCGGGATTCGAGCCTCTGTGTAGCAGAGCGGCACTTCTACCACTTGCGCCACAGGGGGGATTCGTACTCCGGGCCCCAGTGTTGCATGGCGGCATCTTTAACCACTGCGCCACCGGGGCACACTTGGATTTCTGCTGCTCTAACCGCGCTTTTCTTTGTTTTCTTCCTCTCTAACTTCTTTTTATTGGTTTTCCTCCGCTCTAACCCCGATTATCTTGGTTTTCCTGCTCTCTAAACCCGCTTTTCTTGGTTTTCTTCCGTTCTAACTCTCCTTTTCTTGGTTTTCCTCCGCTCTAACCCCTCATTTCTTGGTTTTCATCCGCATGAACCTCTCTTTTCTTGGTTTTCCTCCGCTCTAATCCCGCTTTTCTTGGTTTTCCCCCGCTCTAACCCCGCTTTACTTGGTTTTCCTCGGCTCTAACCCAGCTTTTCTTGGTTTTCCTCCACTCTAACCATGCTTTTCTTGGATTTCCGCTGCTCTAACTTCGCTTTACTTTTTTCCTCTTCCGCTCTAACCCAGTTTCTCTTGATTTTCCTCCGCTCTAACCTTGATTATCTTGGCTTTCCTCCGCTCTAACCCCGCTTTTCTGGGCTTTCCTCCGCCCTAACCCCCTTTTCTTGGTTTTCCTCCGCACTAACACCGCTTTTCTTGGTTTTCCGCCGCTCTACCATCGCTTTTCTTGGTTTTCCTCCGCTCTAACCTTGCTTTTCTTGGGTTTCCTCCGCTCTAACCCCGCTTTACTTGGTTTTCCTCCGCTCTAACCCTGCTTTTCTTGGTTTTCCTCTGCTCTAACCCAGCTTTTCTTGGTTTTTCTCCACTCTAACCATGCTTTTCTTGGATTTCCTCCACTCTAACTTCGCTATTCTTGGTTTTTCTCCGCTCTAACCCCACTTTTCTTGGTTTTTCTCCACTCTATCCCAGCTTTTCTTGGTTTTTCTCCACTCTAACCATGCTTTTCTTGGATTTCTGCTGCTCTAACCGCGCTTTTCTTTGCTTTCTTCCTCTCTAACTTCTTTTTACTGGTTTTCCTTCGCTCTAACCTCGATTATCTTGGTTTTTCTCCGCTCTTATCCCACTTTTCTTGGTTTTCCTCCGCACTAACCCCGCTTTTCTTGGTTTTCCTCCACTGTAACTTCGCTTTTCTTGGTTTTTCTTTGCTCTAACCCCGTTTCTCTTGGTTTTCTTCCGCTCTAACCTTGATTTTCTTGGCATTCCTCCACTCTAACCCCGCTTTTCTTGGTTTTCCTCCTCTGTAACTTCGCTTTTCTTGGTTTTTCTCCGCTCTAACCCCGTTTCTCTTGGTTTTCCTCCGCTCTAACCTTGATTATCTTGGCTTTCCTCCGCTCTAACCCTGCTTTTCTTGGTTTTCCTCCGCTCCAACCTGGCTATTCTGGGTTTTACTCCGCTCTAACTTCGCTTTTCTGGGTTTTCCTCCGCTCTAACCCAGCTTTTCTTGGTTTTCCTCCGCTCTAACCCCGCTTTTCTTGGTTTTCCTTCGCTCTAACCTTGATTATCTTGGTTTTCCGCCGCTCTACCATCGCTTTTCTTGGTTTTCCTCCGCTCTAACCCCGCTTTTCTTGGTTTTCCTCCGCTCTCAACCTGCTTTTCTTGGTTTTCCTCCGCTGTAACCCCGCTGTTCTTGGATTTCCTACGATCTAACTTCGCTTTTCTCGGTTTTACTTCGTTCTAACCCCGCTTTTCTTGGGTTTTCTCAGCTCTAACCCCGCTTTTCTTCGTTTTCCTCTGCTCTAACTTCGCTTTTTATGTTTTCCTTAGGTCTAAACTCGATTTTCTTGGTTTTCCTCCGCTCTAACCCCGTTTCTCTTGGTTTTCCTCCGCTCTAACCCCGCTTTTCTTGGTTTTCCTCCGCTGTAACTTCGCTTTTCTTGGTTTTACTCCGTTCTAACCCCGTTTATCTTGGTTTTCTTCCGCTCTAACTTCGCTTTTCTTGGTTTTCCTCCTTTCTAACCTCGCTTTTCTTGGTTTCCCTCTGCTCTTACCCCGCTTTTCCTGGTTCTAGTCCACTCTAACCACGCTTTTCATAGTTTCATAGTTTCAGAATTTCGTGCGGGTTTGAAGGGACTTTAGAGATCATCGAGTCCGGCCCCCGGGATTCGAGCCTCTGTGTAGCAGAGCGGCACTTCTACCACTTGCGCCACAGGGGGGATTCGAACTCCGGGCCCCAGTGTTGCATGGCGGCATCTTTAACCACTGCGCCACCGGGGCACACTTGGATTTCTGCTGCTCTAACCGCGCTTTTCTTTGTTTTCTTCCTCTCTAACTTCTTTTTATTGGTTTTCCTCCGCTCTAACCCCGATTATCTTGGTTTTCCTGCTCTCTAAACCCGCTTTTCTTGGTTTTCTTCCGTTCTAACTCTCCTTTTCTTGGTTTTCCTCCGCTCTAACCCCTCATTTCTTGGTTTTCATCCGCATGAACCTCTCTTTTCTTGGTTTTCCTCCGCTCTAATTCCGCTTTTCTTGGTTTTCCCCCGCTCTAACCCCGCTTTTCTTTGGTTTTCCTCCGCTCTAACCCAGCTTTTCTTGGTTTTTCTCCACTCTAACCATGCTTTTCTTGGATTTCCGCTGCTCTAACTTCGCTTTACTTTTTTCCTCTTCCGCTCTAACCCAGTTTCTCTTGATTTTCCTCCGCTCTAACCTTGATTATCTTGGCTTTCCTCCGCTCTAACCCCGCTTTTCTGGGCTTTCCTCCGCCCTAACCCCCTTTTCTTGGTTTTCCTCCGCTCTAACACCGCTTTTCTTGGTTTTCCGCCGCTCTAACTTCGCTTTACTTGGTTTTCCTCCGCTCTAACCCCGCTTTTCTTGGTTTTCCTCCGCTCTAACCCCGCTTTTCTTGGTTTTCCTCCGCTCTAACCCTGCTTTTCTTGGTTTTCCTCTGCTCTAACCCAGCTTTTCTTGTTTTTTCTCCAATCTAACCATGCTTTTCTTGGATTTCCTCCACTCTAACTTCGCTTTTCTTGGTTTTTCTCCGCTCTAACCCCACTTTTCTTGGTTTTTCTCCACTCTAACCCAGCTTTTCTTGGTTTTTCTCCACTCTAACCATGCTTTTCTTGGATTTCTGCTGCTCTAACCGCGCTTTTCTTTGCTTTCTTCCTCTCTAACTTCTTTTTATTGGTTTTCCTTCGCTCTAACCTCGATTATCTTGGTTTTTCTCTGCTCTTATACCACTTTTCTTGGTTTTCCTCCGCACTAACCCCGCTTTTCTTGGTTTTCCTCCACTGTAACTTCGCTTTTCTTGGTTTTTCTTTGCTCTAACCCCGTTTCTCTTGGTTTTCTTCCGCTCTAACCTTGATTTTCTTGGCATTCCTCCACTCTAACCCCGCTTTTCTTGGTTTTCCTCCTCTGTAACTTCGCTTTTCTTGGTTTTTCTCCGCTCTAACCCCGTTTCTCTTGGTTTTCCTCCGCTCTAACCTTGATTATCTTGGCTTTCCTCCGCTCTAACCCTGCTTTTCTTGGTTTTCCTCCGCTCCAACCTCGCTATTCTGGGTTTTACTCCGCTCTAACTTCGCTTTTCTGGGTTTTCCTCTGCCCTAACCCCCTTTTCTTGGTTTTCCTCCGCTCTAACCCCGCTTTTCTTGGTTTTCCTTCGCTCTAACCTTGATTATCTTTGTTTTCCGCCGCTCTACCATCGCTTTTCTTTGTTTTCCTTCGCTCTAACCCCGCTTTTCTTAATTTTCCTCCGCTCTCAACCTGCTTTTCTTGGTTTTCCTCCGCTCTAACCTTGCTGTTCTTGGATTTCCTACGATCTAACTTCGCTTTTCTCGGTTTTACTTCGTTCTAACCCCGCTTTTCTTGGGTTTTCTCAGCTCTAACCCCTCTTTTCTTCGTTTCCCTCTGCTCTAACTTCGCTTTTTATGTTTTCCTTAGGTCTAAACTCGATTTTCTTGGTTTTTCTCCGCTCTAACCCCGTTTCTCTTGGTTTTCCTCCGCTCTAACCCCGCTTTTCTTGGATTTCCTCCGCTGTAACTTCACTTTTCTTGGTTTTACTCCGCTCTAACCCCGTTTCCTTGGTTTTCTTCCGCTCTAACTCCGCTTTTCTTGGTTTTCCTCCTTTCTAACCTCGCTTTTCTTGGTTTCCCTCTGCTCTAACCCCGCTTTTCCTGGTTTTAGTCCACTCTAACCACGCTTTTCATAGTTTCATAGTTTCATAATTTCGTGCGGGTTGGAAGGGACTTTAGAGATCATCGAGTCCGGCCCCCGGGATTCGAGCCTGTGTGTAGCAGAGCGGCACTTCTACCACTTGCGCCACAGGGGGGATTCGAACTCCGGGCCCCAGTGTTGCATGGCGGCACCTTTAACCACTGCGCCACCGGGACACACTTGGATTTCTGCTGCTCTAACAGCGCTTTTCTTTGTTTTCTTCCTCTCTAACTTCTTTTTATTGGTTTTCCTCCGCTCTAACCCCGATTATCTTGGTTTTCCTGCTCTCTAACCCCGCTTTTCTTGGTTTTCTTCCGTTCTAACTCTGCTTTTCTTGGTTTTCCTCCGCTCTAACCCCTCATTACTTGGTTTTCATCTGCATGAACCTCTCTTTTATTGGTTTTCCTCCGCTCTAACCCAGCTTTTCTTGGTTTTCCTCCGCTCTAACCCCGCTTTTCTTGGTTTTCCTTCGCTCTAACCTTGATTATCTTGGTTTTCCTCCGCTCTACCATCGCTTTTCTTGGTTTTCCTCCGCTCTAACCCCGCTTTTCTTGGTTTTCCTCCGTTCTCAACCTGCTTTTCTTGGTTTTCCTCCGCTCTAACCCCGCTGTTCTTGGATTTCCTACGATCTAACTTCGCTTTTCTCGGTTTTACTTCGTTCTAACCCCGCTTTTCTTGGGTTTTCTCAGCTCTAACCCCGCTTTTCTTCGTTTTCCTCCGCTCTAACTTCGCTTTTTATGTTTTCCTTAGGTCTAAACTCGATTTTCTTGGTTTTCCTCCGCTCTAACCCCATTTCTCTTGGTTTTCCTCCGCTCTAACCCCGCTTTTCTTGGTTTTCCTCCGCTGTAAATTCGCTTTTCTTGGTTCTACTCCGCTCTAACCCCGTTTCTCTTGGTATTCTTCCGCTCTAACTTCGCTTTTCTTGGTTTTCCTCCTTTCTAACCTCGCTTTTCTTGGTTTTCTTCTGCTCTAACCCCGCTTTTCCTGGTTTTAGTCCACTCTAACCACGCTTTTCATAGTTTCATAGTTTCATAATTTCGTGCGGGTTGGAAGGGACTTTAGAGATCATCGAGTCCGGCCCCCGGGATTCGAGCCTGTGTGTAGCAGAGCGGCACTTCTACCACTTGCGCCACAGGGGGGATTCGAACTCCGGGCCCCAGTGTTGCATGGCGGCATCTTTAACCACTGCGCCACCGGGGCACACTTGGATTTCTGCTGCTCTAACCGCGCTTTTCTTTGTTTTCTTCCTCTCTAACTTCTTTTTATTGGTTTTCCTCCGCTCTAACCCCGATTATCTTGGTTTTCCTGCTCTCTAAACCCGCTTTTCTTGGTTTTCTTCCGTTCTAACTCTGCTTTTCTTGGTTTTCCTCCGCTCTAACCCCTCATTTCTTGGTTTTCATCCGCATGAACCTCTCTTTTCTTGGTTTTCCTCCGCTCTAACCCCGCTTTTCTTGATTTTCCTTCGCTCTAACCTTGATTATATTGGTTTTCCGCCGCTCTACCATCGCTTTTCTTGGTTTTCCTACACTCTATCCCCGGTTTTCTTGGTTTTCCTCCACTCTAAGTTCACTTTTCTTGGTTTTCCTCCTCTCTAATACCGCTTTTCTTGGTTTTCCTCCGCTCTAACCCCGCTTTTCTTGGTTTTCCTCCACTCTAACCCCGCTTTTCTTGGTTTTCCTCTGCTCTAACCCAGCCTTTCTTGGTTTTTCTCCACTCTAACCATGCTTTTCTTGGATTTCCGCTGCTCTAACTTCGCTTTACTTGGTTTTCCTCCGCTCTAACCCCGCTTTTCTTGGTTTTCCTCTGCACTTATTCCGCTTTTCTTGGTTTTACTCCACTCTAACTTCGCTTTTCATGGTTTTCCTCCGCTGTAACTTCGCTTTTCTTGGTTTTCCTCCGCTCTAACCCCACGTTTCTTGGTTTTTCTTTACTCTAACCCAGCTTTTCTTGATTTTTCTCCACTCTAACCGCGCTTTTCTTGGTTTTCCTTCGCGCTAACCTTAATTATATTGGTTTTCAGCCGCTCTACCATCGCTTTTCTTGGTTTTCCTACACTCTATCCCCGGTTTTCTTGGTTTTCCTCCGCTCTAACCCCGCTTTTCTTGGTTTTCCTCTGCTCTAACCCCGCTTTTCCTGGTTTTAGTCCACTCTAACCACGCTTTTCATAGTTTCATAGTTTCATAATTCCTTGCGGGTTGGAAGGGACTTTAGAAATCATCGAGTCCGGCTTCCGGGATTCGAGCCTCTGTGTAGCAGAGCGGCACTTCTACCACTTGCGCCACAGGGTGGATTCGAACTCCGGGCCCCAGTGTTGCATGGCGGCATCTTTAACCACTGCGCCACCAGGGCACACTTGGATTTCTGCTGCTCTAACCGCGCTTTTCTTTGTTTTCTTCCTCTCTAACTTCTTTTTATTGGTTTTCCTCCGCTCTAACCCCGATTATCTTGGTTTTCCTGCTCTCTAAACCCGCTTTTCTTGGTTTTCTTCCGTTCTAACTCTGCTTTTCTTGGTTTTCCTCCGCTCTAACCCCTCATTTCTTGGTTTTCATCCGCATGAACCTCTCTTTTCTTGGTTTTCCTCCGCTCTAACCCCGCTTTTCTTGATTTTCCTTCGCTCTAACCTTGATTATATTGGTTTTCCGCCGCTCTACCATCGCTTTTCTTGGTTTTCCTACACTCTATCCCCGGTTTTCTTGGTTTTCCTCCGCTCTAAGTTCACTTTTCTTGGTTTTCCTCCTCTCTAATACCGCTTTTCTTGGTTTTCCTCCGCTCTAACCCCGCTTTTCTTGGTTTTCCTCCACTCTAACCCCGCTTTTCTTGGTTTTCCTCTGCTCTAACCCAGCCTTTCTTGGTTTTTCTCCACTCTAACCATGCTTTTCTTGGATTTCCGCTGCTCTAACTTCGCTTTACTTGGTTTTCCTCCGCTCTAACCCCGCTTTTCTTGGTTTTCCTCTGCACTTATTCCGCTTTTCTTGGTTTTACTCCACTCTAACTTCGCTTTTCTTGGTTTTCCTCCGCTGTAACTTCGCTTTTCTTGGTTTTCCTCCGCTCTAACCCCACGTTTCTTGGTTTTTCTTTACTCTAACCCAGCTTTTCTTGATTTTTCTCCACTCTAACCGCGCTTTTCTTGGTTTTCCTTCGCTCTAACCTTGATTATATTGGTTTTCAGCCGCTCTACCATCGCTTTTCTTGGTTTTCCTACACTCTATCCCCGGTTTTCTTGGTTTTCCTCCGCTCTAACCCCGCTTTTCTTGGTTTTCCTCTGCTCTAACCCCGCTTTTCCTGGTTTTAGTCCACTCTAACCACGCTTTTCATAGTTTCATAGTTTCATAATTCCTTGCGGGTTGGAAGGGACTTTAGAAATCATCGAGTCCGGCTTCCGGGATTCGAGCCTCTGTGTAGCAGAGCGGCACTTCTACCACTTGCGCCACAGGGTGGATTCGAACTCCGGGCCCCAGTGTTGCATGGCGGCATCTTTAACCACTGCGCCACCGGGGCACACTTGGATTTCTGCTGCTCTAACCGCGCTTTTCTTTGTTTTCTTCCTCTCTAACTTCTTTTTATTGGTTTTCCTCCGCTCTAACCCCGATTATCTTGGTTTTCCTGCTCTCTAACCACGCTTTTCTTGGTTTTCTTCCGTTCTAACTCTCGTTTTCTTGGTTTTCCCCCGCTCTAACCCCTCATTTCTTGGTTTTCATCCGCATGAACCTCTCTTTTCTTGGTTTTCCTCCGCTCTAACCCAGCTTTTCTTGGTTTTCCTCCGCTCTAACCCCGCTTTTCTTGGTTTTCCTTCGCTCTAACCTTGATTATATTGGTTTTCCGCCGCTCTATCATCGCTTTTCTTGGTTTTCCTACACTCTATCCCCGGTTTTCTTGGTTTTCCTCTGCTCTAAGTTCACTATCCTCGGTTTTCCTCCTCTCTAATCCCATTTTTCTTGGTTTTCCTCCGCTCTAACCCCGCTTTTCTTGGTTTTCCTCTGCTCTAACCCTGCTTTTCTTGGTTTTCCTCTGCTCTAACCCAGCTTTTCTTGGTTTTTCTCCACTGTAACCATGCTTTTCTTGGATTTCCTCCGATCTAACTTCGCTTTTCTTGGTTTTCCTCTGCTCTAACCCCACTTTTCTTGGTTTTTCTCCTCTCTAACCCAGCTTTTCTTGGTTTTTCTCCACTCTAACCATGCTTTTCTTGGATTTCTGCTGCTCTAACCGCGCTTTTCTTTGCTTTCTTCCTCTCTAACTTCTTTTTATTGGTTTTCCTTCGCTCTAACCCCGATTATCTTGGTTTTTCTCCGCTCTTATCCCACTTTTCTTGGTTTTCCTCCGCACGAATCCCGCTTTTCTTTGTTTTACACCGCACTAACCCCGCTTTTCTTGGTTTTCCTCCGCTGTAACTTCGCTTTTCTTGGTTTTCCTCCGCACTAACCCAGTTTTCTTGGTTTTCCTCTGCTCCAACCCCGCTTTTCCTGGTTTTAGTCCACTCTAACCACGCTTTTCATAGTTTCATAGTTTCATAATTTCGTGCGGGTTGGAAGGGACTTTAGAGATCATCGAGTCCGGCCCCCGGGATTCGAGCCTCTGTGTAGCAGAGCGGCACTTCTACCACTTGCGCCACAGGGGGGATTTGAACTCCGGGCCCCAGTGTTGCATGGCGGCATCTTTAACCACTGCGCCACCGGGGCACACTTGGATTTCTGCTGCTCTAACCGCGCTTTTCTTTGTTTTCTTCCTCTCTAACTTCTTTTTATTGGTTTTCCTCCGCTCTAACCCCGATTATCTTGGTTTTCCTGCTCTCTAAACCCGCTTTTTTTGGTTTTCTTCTGTTCTAACTCTGCTTTTCTTGGTTTTCCTCCGCTCTAACCCTTCATTTCTTGGTTTTCATCCGCATGAACCTCTATTTTCTTGGTTTTCCTCCGCTCTAACCCAGCTTTTCTTGGTTTTCCTCCGCTCTAACCCCGCTTTTCTTGGTTTTCCTTCGCTCTTACCTTGATTATATTGGTTTTTCGCCGCTCTACCATCGCTTTTCTTGGTTTTCCTACACTCTATCCCCGGTTTTCTTTGTTTTCCTCCTCTCTAATCCCGCTTTTCTTGGTTTTCCTCCGCTCTAACCACACTTTTCTTGGTTTTTCTCCACTCTAACCCAGCTTTTCTTGGTTTTTCTCCGCTCTAACCATGCTTTTCTTGGATTTCTGCAGCTCTAACTGCGCTTTTCTTTGATTTCTTTTTCTCTAACTTCTTTTTATTGGTTTTCCTACGATTTAACCCCGATTATCTTGGTTTTTCTCCTCTCTTATCCCACTTTTCTTAGTTTTCCTCCGCTCTAACCCAGCTGTTCTTGGATTTCCTCTGATCTAACTTCGCTTTCCTTGGTTTTCCTTCGTTCTAAGCCCACTTTTCTTGGGTTTTCTCAGCTCTAACCCCGCTTTTCTTCGTTTTCCTCTGCTCTAACTTCGCTTTTTATGTTTTCCTTAGCTCTAAACTCGATTTTCTTGGTTTTCCTCCGCTCTAACCCCGCTTTTCTTGGTTTTCCTCCGCTATAACCCCGCTTTTCTTGGTTTTCCTCCGTTGTAACTTCGCTTTTCTTGGTTTTTCTCCGCTCTAACCCCGTTTCTCTTGGTTTTCCTCCGCTCCAACCTCGCTATTCTGGGTTTTACTCCGCTGTAACTTCGCTTTTCTGGGTTTTCCTTTGCCCTAACCCCTTTTCTTGGTTTTCCTCCGCTCTAATCCCACTTTTCTTCGTTTTCCGCCGTACTACCATCGCTTTTCTTGGTTTACCTCCGCTCTAACCCCGCTTTTCTTGGTTTTCCTCCGCTCTAACCCCGCTTTTCTTGGTTTTCCTCCGCTCTAACCCAGCTTTTCTTGGTTTTTCTCCACTCTAACCATGCTTTTCTTGGATTTCCGCTGCTGTAACTTCGCTTTCCTTGGTTTTCTTCCGCTCTAACCCCGCTTTTCATGGTTTTCCTCCTTTCTAACCTCGCTTTTCTTGGTTTTCCTCTGCTCTAACCCCGCTTTTCCTGGTTTTAGTCCACTCTAACCACGCTTTTCATAGTTTCATAGTTTCATAATTTCGTGCGGGTTGGAAGGGACTTTAGAGATCATCGAGTCCGGCCCCCGGGATTCGAGCCTCTGTGTAGCAGAGCGGCACTTCTACCACTTGCACCACAGGGGGGATTCGAACTCCGGGCCCCAGTGTTGCATGGCGGCATCTTTAACCACTGCGCCACCGGGGCACAATTGGATTTCTGCTGCTCTAACCGCGCTTTTCTTTGTTTTCTACCTCTCTAACTTCTTTTTATTGGTTTTCCTCCGCTCTAACCCCGATTATCTTGGTTTTCCTGCTCCCTAAACCCGCTTTTCTTGGTTTTCTTCCGTTCTAACTCTGCTTTTCTTGGTTTTCCTCCGCTCTAACCCCTCATTTCTTAGTTTTCATCTGCATGAACCTCTCTTTTCTTGGTTTTCCTCCGCTCTAACCCAGCTTTTCTTGGTTTTCCTGCGCTCTAACCCCGCTTTTCTTGGTTTTCCTTCGCTCTACCCTTGATTATATTGGTTTTCCGCCGCTCTACCATCGCTTTTCTTGGTTTTCCTACACTCTATCCCCGGTTTTCTTGGTTTTCCTCCGCTCTAAGTTCACTTTTCTTGGTTTTCCTCCTCTCTAATCCCGCTTTTCTTGGTTTTCCTCCGCTCTAACCCCGTTTCTCTTGGTTTTCCTCCGCTCTAACCCCGATTTTCTTGGTTTTCCTCTGCTCTAACCCAGCCTTTCTTAGTTTTTCTCCACTCTAACCATGCTTTTCTTGGATTTCCGCTGCTCTAAATTCGCTTTACTTGGTTTTCCTCCGCTCTAACCCCGATTTTCTTGGTTTTCCTCCGCTCTAACCCCAATTTTCTTGGTTTTCCTCTGCTCTAACCCAGCCTTTCTTGGATTTTCTCCTCTCTAACCATGCTTTTCTTGGATTTCCGCTGCTCTAATATCGCTTTACTTGGTTTTCCTCCGCTCTAACCCCGCTTTTCTTGGTTTTCCTCCGCACTTATTCCGCTTTTCTTGGTTTTACTCCACTCTAACTTCGCTTTCCTTGGTTTTCCTCCTCTGTAACTTCGCTTTTCTTGGTTTTCCTCCGCTCTAACCCCACTTTTCTTGGTTTTTCTCCACTCTAACCCAGCTTTTCTTGGTTTTTCTCCACTCTAACCCCGATTTTCTTGGTTTTCCTTCGCTCTAACCTTGATTATATTGGTTTTCCGCCGCTCTACCATCGCTTTTCTTGGTTTTCCTACACTCTATCCCCGGTTTTCTTGGTTTTCCTCCGCTCTAACCCCTCTTTTCTTGGTTTTCCTCTGCTCTAACCCCTCTTTTCTTGGTTTTCCTCTGCTCTAACCCAGCTTTTCTTGGTTTTTCTCCACTCTAACCATGCTTTTCTTGGATTTCCGCTGCTCTAACTTCGCTTTACTTTTTTTTCTTCCGCTCTAACCCCGTTTCTCTTGTTTTTCCTCCGCTCTAACCTTGATTATCTTGGCTTTTCTCCGCTCTAACCCCGCTTTTCTGGGCTTTCCTCCGCTCTAACCCCGCTTTTCTGGGCTTTCCTCCGCCCTAACCCACTTTTCTTGATTTTCCTCCGCTCTAACCCCGCTTTTCTTGGTTTTCCTTCTCTCTAACCTTGATTATCTTGGTTTTCCGCCGCTCTACCATCGCTTTTCTTGGTTTTCCTACACTCTAACACCGGTTTTCTTGGTTTTTCTCCTCTCTAAGTTCACTTTTCTCGGTTTTCCTCCTCTCTAATCCCGCTTTTCTTGGTTTTCCTCCGCTCTAACCCCGCTTTTCTTGGTTTTCCTCCGCTCTAACCCCACTTTCCTTGGTTTTCCTCTGCTCTAACCCAGATTTTCTTGGTTTTTCTCCACTCTAACCATGCTTTTCTTGGGTTTCCGCTGCTCTAACTTCGCTTTTCTTGGTTTTCTTCCGCTCTAACCCCGCTTTTCTTGGTTTTCCTCCGCTTCAACTTCGCTTTTCTTGGTTTTCCTCCGCTCTAACATCGCATTTCCAAGATTTCCTCCGCTCTAACCCCACTTTTCTTGGCTTTTCTCCACTCTGACTTTGCTTTTCTTGGTTTTTCTCCACTCTAACCATGCTTTTCTTGGATTTCTGCTGCTCTAACCGCGCTTTTTTTTGCTTTCTTCCTCTCTAACTTCTTTTTATTGGTTTTCCTTCGCTCTAACCCCGATTATCTTGGTTTTTCTCCGCTCTTATCCCACTTTTCTTGGTTTTCCTCCGCACTAACTCCACTTTTCTTTGTTTTACACCGCACTAACCTCGCTTTTCTTTGTTTTCCTCCGCTCTAACTTCCTTTTTCTTGGTTTTTCTCCGCTCTAACCCCGTTTCTCTTGGTTTTCTTCCGCTCTAACCTTGATTATCTTGGCTTTCCTCCACTCTAACCCCGCTTTTCTTGGTTTTCCTCCGCTCTAACTTCGCTTTTCTTGGTTTTCCTCCGCTCTAACCCCGCTTTTCTTGGGTTTTCTCAGCTCTAACCCCGCTTTTCTTCGATTTCCTCTGCTCTAACTTCGCTTTTTATGTTTTCCTTAGCTCTAAACTCGATTTCCTTAGTTTTCCTCCGCTCTAACCCCGTTTCTCTTGGTTTTCTTCCACTCTAACCCCGCTTTTCTTGGTTTTCCTCCGCTCTAACCACGCTTTTCTTGGTTTTTCTCCGCTCTAACCCCGTTTCTCTTGGTTTTCCTCCGCTCTAACCCAGCTTTTCTTGGTTTTTCTCCACTCTAACCATGCTTTTCTTTGATTTCCGCTGCTCTAACTTCGCTTTCCTTGGTTTTCTTCCGCTCTAACCCCGCTTTTCTGGTTTTCCTCCTTTCTAACCTCGCTTTTCTTGGTTTTCCTCTGCTCTAACCCCGCTTTTCCTGGTTTTAGTCTACTCTAACCACGCTTTTCATAGTTTCATAGTTTCATAATTTCGTGCGGGTTGGAAGGGACTTTAGAGATCATCGAGTCCGGCTTCCGGGATTCGAGCCTCTGTGTAGCAGAGCGGCACTTCTACAACTTGCACCACAGGGTGGATTCGAACTCCGGGCCCCAGTGTTGCATGGCGGCATCTTTAACCACTGCGCCACCGGGGCACACTTGGATTTCTGCTGCTCTAACCGCGCTTTTCTTTGTTTTCTTCCTCTCTAACTTCTTTTTATTGGTTTTCCTCCGCTCTAACCCCGATTATCTTGGTTTTCCTGCTCTCTAAACCCGCTTTTCTTGGTTTTCTTCCGTTCTAACT
Source organism: Coturnix japonica (assembly GCF_054131305.1). Classification (NCBI taxonomy): domain Eukaryota; kingdom Metazoa; phylum Chordata; class Aves; order Galliformes; family Phasianidae; genus Coturnix; species Coturnix japonica. The sequence goes on along the minus strand of NC_140666.1, from coordinate 7,237,444 downwards.
CTGCTTTTCTTGGTTTTCCTCCGCTCTAAGCCCTCATTTGTTGGTTTTCATCCGCATGAACCTCTCTTTTCTTGGTTTTCCTCCGCTCTAACCCCGCTTTTCTTGGTTTTCCTCCGCTCTAACCCCGCTTTTCTTGGTTTTCCTTCGCTCTAACCTTGATTATATTGGTTTTCCGCCGCTCTATCATCGCTTTTCTTGGTTTTCCTACACTCTATCCCCGGTTTTCTTGGTTTTCCTCAGCTCTAAGTTCACTATCCTCGGTTTTCCTCCTCTCTAGTCCCGCTTTTCTTGGTTTTCCTCTGCTCTAACCCCGCTTTTCTTGGTTTTCCTCTGCTCTAACCCAGCTTTCCTTGGTTTTCTCCACTCTAACCATGCTTTTCTTGGATTTCCTCTGCTCTAACTTCGCTTTTCTTTGTTTTCCTCCGCTCTAACCCCACTTTTCTTGGTTTTTCTCCACTCTAACCATGCTTTTCTTGGATTTCTGCTGCTCTAACCGCGCTTTTCTTTGCTTTCTTCCTCTCTAACTTCTTTTTATTGGTTTTCCTTCGCTCTAACCCCGATTATTTTGGTTTTTCTCCGCTCTTATCCCACTTTTCTTGGTTTTCCTCCGCACTAACCCCGCTTTTCTTTGTTTTACACCGCACTAACCCCGCTTTTCTTGGTTTTCCTCCGCTGTAACTTCGCTTTTCTTGGTTTTCCTCCGCACTAACCCAGTTTTCTTGGTTTTCCTCCGCTCTAACCCCGCTTTTCTTGGTTTTCCTTCGCTCTAACCTTGATTATATTGGTTTTCCGCTGCTCTACCATCGCTTTTCTTGGTTTTCCTACACTCTCTCCTCGGTTTTCTTGGTTTTCCTCCGCTCTGAGATCACTATCCTCGGTTTTCCTCCTCTCTAATCCCGCTTTTCTTGGTTTTCCTCCGCTCTAACCCCGCTTTTCTTGATTTTCCTCCACTCTAACCCTGCTTTTCTTGGTTTTCCTCTGCTCTAACCCAGCTTTTCTTGGTTTTTCTCCGCTCTAACCCCGCTTTTCTTGGTTTTCCTTCGTTCTAACCTTGATTATATTGGTTTTCCGCCGCTCTATCATCACTTTTCTTGGTTTTCCTACATTCTATCCCCGGTTTTCTTGGTTTTCCTCCGCTCTAAGTTCACTATCCTCGGTTTTCCTACTCTCTAATCCCGCTTTTCTTGGTTTTCCTCCGCTCTAACCCCGCTTTTCTTGGTTTTCCTCCGCTCTAACCCCGATTTTCTTGGTTTTCCTCTGTTCTAACCCAGCTTTTCTTGGTTTTTCTCCACTCTAACCATGCTTTTCTTGGATTTCCGCCGCTCTACCATTGCTTTTCTTGGTTTTCCTACACTCTATCCCCGGTTTTCTTGGTTTTCCTCCGCTCTAATTTCACTTTTCTTGGTTTTCCTCCTCTCTAATCCCGCTTTTCTTGGTTTTCCTCCGCTCTAACCCCGCTTTTCTTGGTTTTCCTCTGCTCTAACCCAGCTTTTCTTGGTTTTTCTCCACTCTAACCATGCTTTTCTTGGATTTCCGCTGCTCTAACTTCGCTTTACTTTTTTTTCTTCCGCTCTAACCCAGTTTCTCTTGATTTTCCTCCGCTCTAACCTTGATCATCTTGGCTTTCCTCCGCTCTAACCCCGCTTTTCTAAGCTTTCATCCGCCCTAACCCCCTTTTCTTGGATTTCCTCCGCTCTAACCCCGCTTTTCTTGGTTTTCCTTCGCTCTAACCTTGATTATCTTGGTTTACCGCCGCTCTACCATCGCTTTTCTTGGTTTTCCTACACTCTAACACCGGTTTTCGTGGTTTTCCTCCGCTCTAAGTTCACTATCCTCGGTTTTCCTCCTCTCTAATCCCGCTTTTCTTGGTTTTCCTCCGCTCTAACCCCGCTTTTCTTGATTTTCCTCCGCTCTAACCCTGCTTTTCTTGGTTTTCCTCTGCTCTAACCCAGCTTTTCTTGGTTTTTCTCCGCTCTAACCCCGCTTTTCTTGGTTTTCCTTCGCTCTAACCTTGATTATATTGGTTTTCCGCCGCTCTATCATCACTTTTCTTGGTTTTCCTACATTCTATCCCCGGTTTTCTTGGTTTTCCTCCGCTCTAAGTTCACTATCCTCGGTTTTCCTCCTCTCTAATCCCGCTTTTCTTGGTTTTCCTCCGCTCTAACCCCGCTTTTCTTGGTTTTTCTCCGCTCTAACCCCGATTTTCTTGGTTTTCCTCTGTTCTAACCCAGCTTTTCTTGGTTTTTCTCCACTCTAACCATGCTTTTCTTGGATTTCCGCCGCTCTACCATTGCTTTTCTTGGTTTTCCTACACTCTATCCCCGGTTTTCTTGGTTTTCCTCTGCTCTAACCCCGCTTTTCTTGGTTTTCCTCCGCTCTAACCCCACTTTCCTTGGTTTTCCTCTGCTCTAACCCAGCTTTTCTTGGTTTTTCTCCACTCTAACCATGCTTTTCTTGGATTTCTGCTGCTCTAACTTCGCTTTTCTTTGCTTTCTTCCACTCTAACTTCTTTTTATTGGTTTTCCTTCGCTCTAACCCCGATTATCTTGGTTTTTCTCCGCTCTTATCCCACTTTTCTTGGTTCTCCTCTGCTCTAACCCAGCTTTTCTTGGTTTTTCTCCACTCTAACCATGCTTTTCTTGGATTTCCGCTGCTCTAACTTCGCTTTACTTTTTTTTCTTCCGCTCTAACCCAGTTTCTCTTGGTTTTCCTCCGCTCTAACCTTGATCATCTTGGCTTTCCTCCGCTCTAACCCCGCTTATCTAAGCTTTCATCCGCCCTAACCCCCTTTTCTTGGATTTCCTCCGCTCTAACCCCGCTTTTCTTGGTTTTCCTTCGCTCTAACCTTGATTATCTTGGTTTTCCGCCGCTCTACCATCGCTTTTCTTGGTTTTCCTACACTCTAACACCGGTTTTCTTGGTTTTCCTCCGCTCTAAGTTCACTTTTCTCGGTTTTCCTCCTCTCTAATCCCGCTTTTCTTGGTTTTCCTCCGCTCTAACCCCGCTTTTCTTGGTTTTCCTCCGCTCTAACCCCACTTTTCTTGGTTTTCCTCTGCTCTAACCCAGCTTTTCTTGGTTTTTCTCCACTCTAATGATGCTTTTCTTGGATTTCCGCTGCTCTAACTTCGCTTTACTTGGTTTTCTTCCGCTCTAACCCCGCTTTTCTTGGTTTTCCTCCGCTCTAACTTCGCTTTTCTTGCTTTTCCTCCGCTCTAACATCGCATTTCCTAATTTTCCTCCGCACTAACCCCACTTTTCTTGGCCTTTCTCCACTCTAACTTCGCTTTTCTTGGTTTTTCTCCACTCTAACCATGCTTTTACTGGATTTCTGCTGCTCTAACCGCGCTTTTCTTTGCTTTCCTCCTCTCTAACTTCTTTTTATTGGTTTTCCTTCGCTCTAACCCCGATTATCTTGGTTTTTCTCCGCTCTTATCCCACTTTTCTTGGTTTTCCTCTGCACTAACTCTGCTTTTCTTTGTTTTACACCGCACTAACCCCGCTTTTCTTGGTTTTCCTCCACTCTAACTTCCCTTTTCTTGGTTTTTCTCCGCTCTAACCCCGTTTCTCTTGGTTTTCTTCCGCTCTAACCTTGATTATCTTGGCTTTCCTCCACTCTAACCCTGCTTTTCTTGGTTTTCCTCCGCTGTAACTTCGCTTTTCTTGGTTTTCCTCCGCTCTAACCCCGCTTTTCTTGGGTTTTCTCAGCTCTAACCCTGCTTTTCCTTGATTTCCTCTGCTCTGACTTCGCTTTTTATGTTTTCCTTAGCTCTAAACTCGTTTTTCTTAGTTTTCCTCCGCTCTAACCCCGTTTCTCTTGGTTTTCCTCCGCTCTAACCCCGCTTTTCTTGGTTTTCCTCCGCTGTAACTTCGCTTTTCTTGGTTTTTCTCCGCTCTAACCCCGTTTCTCTTGGTTTTCTTCCGCTCTAACCTTGATTTTCTTGGCATTCCTCCACTCTAACCCCGCTTTTCTTGGTTTTCCTCCGCTGTAACTTCGCTTTTCTTGGTTTTTCTCCGCTCTAACCCCGTTTCTCTTGGTTTTCCTCCGCTCTAACCTTGATTATCTTGGCTTTCCTCCGCTCTAACCCCGCTTTTCTTGGTTTTCCTCCGCTCCAACCTCGATATTCTGGGTTTTACTCCGCTCTAACTTCGCTTTTCTGGGTTTTCCTCCGCCCTAACCCCTTTTTCTTGGTTTTCCTCCGCTCTAACCCCGCTTTTCTTTGTTTTCCTTCGCTCTAACCTTGATTATCTTGGTTTTCCGCCGCTCTACCATCGCTTTTCTTGGGTTTCCTCCGCTCTAACCCCGCTTTTCTTGGTTTTCCTCCGCTCTCAACCTGTTTTCTTGGTTTTCCTCCGCTCTAACCCCGCTGTTCTTTGATTTCCTCCGATCTAACTTCGCTTTTCTCGGTTTTACTTCGTTCTAACCCCGCTTTTCTTGGGTTTTCTCAACTCTAACCCCGCTTTTCTTCGTTTTCCTCTGCTCTAACTTCGCTTTTTATGTTTTCCTTAGGTCTAAACTCGATTTTCTTGGTTTTCCTCCGCTCTAACCACGCTTTTCTTGGTTTTCCTCCGCTCTAACCCCGCTTTTCTTGGTTTTCCTCCGCTGTAACTTCGCTTTTCTTGGTTTTACTCCGCTCTAACCCCGTTTCTCTTGGTTTTCTTCCGCTCTAACCCCGCTTTTCTTGGTTTTCCTCCTTTCTAACCTCGCTTTTCTTGGTTTTCCTCTGCTCTAACCCCGCTTTTCCTGGTTTTAGTCCACTCTAACCACGCTTTTCATAGTTTCATATTTTCATAATTTCGTGCGGGTTGGAAGGGACTTTAGAGATCATCGAGTCCGGCCCCCGGGATTCGAGCCTGTGTGTAGCAGAGCGGCACTTCTACCACTTGCGCCACAGGGGGGATTCGAACTCCGGGCCCCAGTGTTGCATGGCGGCATCTTTAACCACTGCGCCACCGGGGCACACTTGGATTTCTGCTGCTCTAACCGCGCTTTTCTTTGTTTTCTTCCTCTCTAACTTCTTTTTATTGGTTTTCCTCCGCTCTAACCCCGATTATCTTGGTTTTCCTGCTCTCTAAACCCACTTTTCTTGGTTTTCTTCCGTTCTAACTCTCCTTTTCTTGGTTTTCCTCCGCTCTAACCCCTCATTTCTTGGTTTTCATCCGCATGAACCTCTCTTTTCTTGGTTTTCCTCCGCTCTAATCTCGCTTTTCTTGGTTTTCCTCCGCTCTAACCCCGCTTTTCTTGGTTTTCCTTCGCTCTAACCCCGCTTTTCTTGGTTTTCCTCCGCTCTAACTTCCCTTTTCTTGGTTTTTCTCCGCTCTAACCCCGTTTCTCTTGGTTTTCTTCCGCTCTAACCTTGATTATCTTGGCTTTCCTCCACTCTAACCCCGCTTTTCTTGGTTTTCCTCCGCTCTAACTTCGCTTTTCTTGGTTTTCCTCCGCTCTAACCCCGCTTTTCTTGGGTTTTCTCAGCTCTAACCCCGCTTTTCCTCGATTTCCTCTGCTCTAACTTCGCTTTTTATGTTTTCCTTAGCTCTAAACACGTTTTTCTTAGCTTTCCTCCGCTCTAACCCCGTTTCTCTTGGTTTTCCTCCGCTCTAACCCCGCTTTTCTTGGTTTTCCTCCGCTGTAAGTTCGCTTTTCTTGGTTTTTCTCCGCTCTAACCCCGTTTCTCTTGGTTTTCTTCCGCTCTAACCTTGATTTTCTTGGCATTCCTCCACTCTAACCCCGCTTTTCTTGGTTTTCCTCCGCTGTAACTTCGCTTAGCTTGGTTTTTCTCCGCTCTAACACCGTTTCTCTTGGTTTTCCTCCGCTCTAACCTTGATTATCTTGGATTTCCTCCGCTCTAACCCCGCTTTTCTTGGTTTTCCTCCGCTCCAACCTCGATATTCTGTGTTTTACTCCGCTCTAACTTCGCTTTTCTGGGTTTTCCTCTGCCCTAACACCTTTTTCCTGGTTTTCCTCCGCTCTAACCCCGCTTTTCTTGGATTTCCTTCGATCTAACCTTGATTATCTTGGTTTTCCGCCGCTCTAGCATCGCTTTTCTTGGGTTTCCTCCGCTGTAACCCCGCTTTTCTTGGTTTTCCTCCGCTCTCAACCTGCTTTTCTTGGTTTTCCTCCGCTCTAACCCCGCTGTTCTTTGATTTCCTCCTTTCTAACCTCGCTTTTCTTGGTTTTCCTCTGCTCTAACCCCGCTTTTCCTGGTTTTAGTCCACTCTAACCACGCTTTTCATAGTTTCATAGTTTCATAATTTCGTGCGGGTTGGAAGGGACTTTAGAGATCATCGAGTCCGGCCCCCGGGATTCGAGCCTGTGTGTAGCAGAGCGGCACTTCTACCACTTGCGCCACAGGGGGGATTCGAACTCCGGGCCCCAGTGTTGCATGGCGGCATCTTTAACCACTGCGCCACCGGGGCACACTTGGATTTCTGCTGCTCTAACCGCGCTTTTCTTTGTTTTCTTCCTCTCTAACTTCTTTTTATTGGTTTTCCTCCGCTCTAACCCCGATTATCTTGGTTTTCCTGCTCTCTAAACCCACTTTTCTTGGTTTTCTTCCGTTCTAACTCTCCTTTTCTTGGTTTTCCTCCGCTCTAACCCCTCATTTCTTGGTTTTCATCCGCATGAACCTCTCTTTTCTTGGTTTTCCTCCGCTCTAATCTCGCTTTTCTTGGTTTTCCTCCGCTCTAACCCCGCTTTTCTTGGTTTTCCTTCGCTCTAACCCCGCTTTTCTTGGTTTTCCTCCGCTCTAACTTCCCTTTTCTTGGTTTTTCTCCGCTCTAACCCCGTTTCTCTTGGTTTTCTTCCGCTCTAACCTTGATTATCTTGGCTTTCCTCCACTCTAACCCCGCTTTTCTTGGTTTTCCTCCGCTCTAACTTCGCTTTTCTTGGTTTTCCTCCGCTCTAACCCCGCTTTTCTTGGGTTTTCTCAGCTCTAACCCCGCTTTTCCTCGATTTCCTCTGCTCTAACTTCGCTTTTTATGTTTTCCTTAGCTCTAAACACGTTTTTCTTAGCTTTCCTCCGCTCTAACCCCGTTTCTCTTGGTTTTCCTCCGCTCTAACCCCGCTTTTCTTGGTTTTCCTCCGCTGTAAGTTCGCTTTTCTTGGTTTTTCTCCGCTCTAACCCCGTTTCTCTTGGTTTTCTTCCGCTCTAACCTTGATTTTCTTGGCATTCCTCCACTCTAACCCCGCTTTTCTTGGTTTTCCTCCGCTGTAACTTCGCTTAGCTTGGTTTTTCTCCGCTCTAACACCGTTTCTCTTGGTTTTCCTCCGCTCTAACCTTGATTATCTTGGATTTCCTCAGCTCTAACCCCGCTTTTCCTCGATTTCCTCTGCTCTAACTTCGCTTTTTATGTTTTCCTTAGCTCTAAACACGTTTTTCTTAGCTTTCCTCCGCTCTAACCCCGTTTCTCTTGGTTTTCCTCCGCTCTAACCCCGCTTTTCTTGGTTTTCCTCCGCTGTAAGTTCGCTTTTCTTGGTTTTTCTCCGCTCTAACCCCGTTTCTCTTGGTTTTCTTCCGCTCTAACCTTGATTTTCTTGGCATTCCTCCACTCTAACCCCGCTTTTCTTGGTTTTCCTCCGCTGTAACTTCGCTTAGCTTGGTTTTTCTCCGCTCTAACACCGTTTCTCTTGGTTTTCCTCCGCTCTAACCTTGATTATCTTGGATTTCCTCCGCTCTAACCCCGCTTTTCTTGGTTTTCCTCCGCTCTAACTTCGCTTTTCTTGGTTTTTCTCCGCTCTAACCCCGTTTCTCTTGGTTTTCTTCCGCTCTAACCTTGATTTTCTTGGCATTCCTCCACTCTAACCCCGCTTTTCTTGGTTTTCCTCCGCTGTAACTTCGCTTAGCTTGGTTTTTCTCCGCTCTAACACCGTTTCTCTTGGTTTTCCTCCGCTCTAACCTTGATTATCTTGGATTTCCTCCGCTCTAACCCCGCTTTTCTTGGTTTTCCTCCGCTCCAACCTCGATATTCTGTGTTTTACTCCGCTCTAACTTCGCTTTTCTGGGTTTTCCTCTGCCCTAACACCTTTTTCCTGGTTTTCCTCCGCTCTAACCCCGCTTTTCTTGGATTTCCTTCGATCTAACCTTGATTATCTTGGTTTTCCGCCGCTCTAGCATCGCTTTTCTTGGGTTTCCTCCGCTGTAACCCCGCTTTTCTTGGTTTTCCTCCGCTCTCAACCTGCTTTTCTTGGTTTTCCTCCGCTCTAACCCCGCTGTTCTTTGATTTCCTCCTTTCTAACCTCGCTTTTCTTGGTTTTCCTCTGCTCTAACCCCGCTTTTCCTGGTTTTAGTCCACTCTAACCACGCTTTTCATAGTTTCATAGTTTCATAATTTCGTGCGGGTTGGAAGGGACTTTAGAGATCATCGAGTCCGGCCCCCGGGATTCGAGCCTGTGTGTAGCAGAGCGGCACTTCTACCACTTGCGCCACAGGGGGGATTCGAACTCCGGGCCCCAGTGTTGCATGGCGGCATCTTTAACCACTGCGCCACCGGGGCACACTTGGATTTCTGCTGCTCTAACCGCGCTTTTCTTTGTTTTCTTCCTCTCTAACTTCTTTTTATTGGTTTTCCTCCGCTCTAACCCCGATTATCTTGGTTTTCCTGCTCTCTAAACCCACTTTTCTTGGTTTTCTTCCGTTCTAACTCTCCTTTTCTTGGTTTTCCTCCGCTCTAACCCCTCATTTCTTGGTTTTCATCCGCATGAACCTCTCTTTTCTTGGTTTTCCTCCGCTCTAATCTCGCTTTTCTTGGTTTTCCTCCGCTCTAACCCCGCTTTTCTTGGTTTTCCTTCGCTCTAACCCCGCTTTTCTTGGTTTTCCTCCGCTCTAACTTCCCTTTTCTTGGTTTTTCTCCGCTCTAACCCCGTTTCTCTTGGTTTTCTTCCGCTCTAACCTTGATTATCTTGGCTTTCCTCCACTCTAACCCCGCTTTTCTTGGTTTTCCTCCGCTCTAACTTCGCTTTTCTTGGTTTTCCTCCGCTCTAACCCCGCTTTTCTTGGGTTTTCTCAGCTCTAACCCCGCTTTTCCTCGATTTCCTCTGCTCTAACTTCGCTTTTTATGTTTTCCTTAGCTCTAAACACGTTTTTCTTAGCTTTCCTCCGCTCTAACCCCGTTTCTCTTGGTTTTCCTCCGCTCTAACCCCGCTTTTCTTGGTTTTCCTCCGCTGTAAGTTCGCTTTTCTTGGTTTTTCTCCGCTCTAACCCCGTTTCTCTTGGTTTTCTTCCGCTCTAACCTTGATTTTCTTGGCATTCCTCCACTCTAACCCCGCTTTTCTTGGTTTTCCTCCGCTGTAACTTCGCTTAGCTTGGTTTTTCTCCGCTCTAACACCGTTTCTCTTGGTTTTCCTCCGCTCTAACCTTGATTATCTTGGATTTCCTCCGCTCTAACCCCGCTTTTCTTGGTTTTCCTCCGCTCCAACCTCGATATTCTGTGTTTTACTCCGCTCTAACTTCGCTTTTCTGGGTTTTCCTCTGCCCTAACACCTTTTTCCTGGTTTTCCTCCGCTCTAACCCCGCTTTTCTTGGATTTCCTTCGATCTAACCTTGATTATCTTGGTTTTCCGCCGCTCTAGCATCGCTTTTCTTGGGTTTCCTCCGCTCTAACCCCGCTTTTCTTGGTTTTCCTCCGCTCTCAACCTGCTTTTCTTGGTTTTCCTCCGCTCTAACCCCGCTGTTCTTTGATTTCCTCCGATCTAACTTCGCTTTTCTCGGTTTTACTTCGTTCTATCCCCGCTTTTCTTGTGTTTCCTCAGCTCTAACCCCGCTTTTCTTCGTTTTCCTCTGCTCTAACTTCGCTTTTTATGTTTTCCTTAGGTCTAAACTCGATTTTCTTGGTTTTCCTCCGCTCTAACCCCGTTTCTCTTGGTTTTCCTCCGCTCTAACCCCGCTTTTCTTGGTTTTCCTCCGCTGTAACTTCGCTTTTCTTGGTTTTACTCCGCTCTAACCCCGTTTCTCTTGGTTTTCTTGCGCTCTAACCCCGCTTTTCTTGGTTTTCCTCCTTTCTAACCTCGCTTTTCTTGGTTTTCCTCTGCTCTAACCCCGCTTTTCCTGGTTTTAGTCCACTCTAACCACGCTTTTCATAGTTTCATAGTTTCATAATTTCGTGCGGGTTGGAAGGGACTTTAGAGATCATCGAGTCCGGCCCCCGGGATTCGAGCCTGTGTGTAGCAGAGCGGCACTTCTACCACTTGCGCCACAGGGGGGATTCGAACTCCGGGCCCCAGTGTTGCATGGCGGCATCTTTAACCACTGCGCCACCGGGGCACACTTGGATTTCTGCTGCTCTAACCGCGCTTTTCTTTGTTTTCTTCCTCTCTAACTTCTTTTTATTGGTTTTCCTCCGCTCTAACCCCGATTATCTTGGTTTTCCTGCTCTCTAAACCCACTTTTCTTGGTTTTCTTCCGTTCTAACTCTCCTTTTCTTGGTTTTCCTCCGCTCTAACCCCTCATTTCTTGGTTTTCATCCGCATGAACCTCTCTTTTCTTGGTTTTCCTCCGCTCTAATCTCGCTTTTCTTGGTTTTCCTCCGCTCTAACCCCGCTTTTCTTGGTTTTCCTTCGCTCTAACCCCGCTTTTCTTGGTTTTCCTCCGCTCTAACTTCCCTTTTCTTGGTTTTTCTCCGCTCTAACCCCGTTTCTCTTGGTTTTCTTCCGCTCTAACCTTGATTATCTTGGCTTTCCTCCACTCTAACCCCGCTTTTCTTGGTTTTCCTCCGCTCTAATCTCGCTTTTCTTGGCTTTCCTCCGCTCTAACCCCGCTTTTCTTGGTTTTCCTTCGCTCTAACCCCGCTTTTCTTGGTTTTCCTCCGCTCTAACTTCCCTTTTCTTGGTTTTTCTCCGCTCTAACCCCGTTTCTCTTGGTTTTCTTCCGCTCTAACCTTGATTATCTTGGCTTTCCTCCACTCTAACCCCGCTTTTCTTGGTTTTCCTCCGCTCTAACTTCGCTTTTCTTGGTTTTCCTCCGCTCTAACCCCGCTTTTCTTGGGTTTTCTCAGCTCTAACCCCGCTTTTCCTCGATTTCCTCTGCTCTAACTTCGCTTTTTATGTTTTCCTTAGCTCTAAACACGTTTTTCTTAGTTTTCCTCCGCTCTAACCCCGTTTCTCTTGGTTTTCCTCCGCTCTAACCCCGCTTTTCTTGGTTTTCCTCCGCTGTAACTTCGCTTTTCTTGGTTTTTCTCCGCTCTAACCCCGTTTCTCTTGGTTTTCTTCCGCTCTAACCTTGATTTTCTTGGCATTCCTCCACTCTAACCCCGCTTTTCTTGGTTTTCCTCCGCTGTAACTTCGCTTAGCTTGGTTTTTCTCCGCTCTAACACCGTTTCTCTTGGTTTTCCTCCGCTCTAACCTTGATTATCTTGGATTTCCTCCGCTCTAACCCAGCTTTTCTTGGTTTTTCTCCACTCTAACCATGCTTTTCTTGGATTTCCTCCGCTCTAACTTCGCTTTTTATGGTTTTCCTCCGCTCTAACCCCGCTTTACTTTGTTTTTCTCCACCCTAACCCAGCTTTTCTTGGTTTTTCTCCACTCTAACCATGCTTTATTGGATTTCTGCTTCTGTAACTGCGCTTTTCTTTGCTTTCTTCCTCTCTAACTTCTTTTTATTGGCTTTCCTCCTCTCTAACCCCGCTTTTCTTGGTTTTCCTCCGCTGTAACTTCGCTTTTCATGGTTTTTCTCCGCTCTAACCCCGTTTCTCTTGGTTTTCATCCGCTCTAACCTTGATTATCTTGGCTTTCCTCCGCTCTAACCCCGCTTTTCTTGGTTTTCCTCCGCTCCAACCTCGCTATTCTGGGTTTTACTCCGCTCTAACTTCGCTTTTCTGCGTTTTCCTCCGCCCTAACCCCCTTTTCTTCGCTTTCCTCCGCTCTAACCCCGCTTTTCTTGGTTTTCCGCCGCTCTACCATCGCTTTTCTTGGTTTTCCTCCGCTCTAACCCCGCTTTTCTTGGTTTTCCTCCGCTCTAACCCTGCTTTTCTTGGTTTTCCTCTGCTCTAACCCAGATTTTCCTGGTTTTTCTCCACTCTAACCATGCTTTTCTTGGATTTCCGCTGCTCTAACTTCGCTTTACTTTTTTTTCTTCCGCTCTAACCCAGTTTCTCTTCGTTTTCCTCCGCTCTAACCTTGATTATCTTGGATTTCCTCCGCTCTAACCCCGCTTTTCTTGGTTTTCCTCCGCTCCAACCTCGATATTCTGTGTTTTACTCCGCTCTAACTTCGCTTTTCTGGGTTTTCCTCTGCCCTAACACCTTTTTCCTGGTTTTCCTCCGCTCTAACCCCGCTTTTCTTGGATTTCCTTCGATCTAACCTTGATTATCTTGGTTTTCCGCCGCTCTAGCATCGCTTTTCTTGGGTTTCCTCCGCTCTAACCCCGCTTTTCTTGGTTTTCCTCCGCTCTCAACCTGCTTTTCTTGGTTTTCCTCCGCTCTAACCCCGCTGTTCTTTGATTTCCTCCGATCTAACTTCGCTTTTCTCGGTTTTACTTCGTTCTATCCCCGCTTTTCTTGGGTTTCCTCAGCTCTAACCCCGCTTTTCTTCGTTTTCCTCTGCTCTAACTTCGCTTTTTATGTTTTCCTTAGGTCTAAACTCGATTTTCTTGGTTTTCCTTCGCTCTAACCCCGTTTCTCTTGGTTTTCCTCCGCTCTAACCCCGCTTTTCTTGGTTTTCCTCCGCTGTAACTTCGCTTTTCTTGGTTTTACTCCGCTCTAACCCCGTTTCTCTTGGTTTTCTTCCGCTCTAACCCCGCTTTTCTTGGTTTTCCTCCTTTCTAACCTCGCTTTTCTTGGTTTTCCTCTGCTCTAACCCCGCTTTTCCTGGTTTTAGTCCACTCTAACCACGCTTTTCATAGTTTCATAGTTTCATAATTTCGTGCGGGTTGGAAGGGACTTTAGAGATCATCGAGTCCGGCCCCCGGGATTCGAGCCTGTGTGTAGCAGAGCGGCACTTCTACCACTTGCGCCACAGGGGGGATTCGAACTCCGGGCCCCAGTGTTGCATGGCGGCATCTTTAACCACTGCGCCACCGGGGCACACTTGGATTTCTGCTGCTCTAACCGCGCTTTTCTTTGTTTTCTTCCTCTCTAACTTCTTTTTATTGGTTTTCCTCCGCTCTAACCCCGATTATCTTGGTTTTCCTGCTCTCTAAACCCACTTTTCTTGGTTTTCTTCCGTTCTAACTCTCCTTTTCTTGGTTTTCCTCCGCTCTAACCCCTCATTTCTTGGTTTTCATCCGCATGAACCTCGCTTTTCTTGGTTTTCCTCCGCTCTAATCTCGCTTTTCTTGGTTTTCCTCCGCTCTAACCCCGCTTTTCTTGGTTTTCCTTCGCTCTAACCCCGCTTTTCTTGGTTTTCCTCCGCTCTAACCCCACTTTTCTTGGTTTTTCTCCACTCTAATCCAGCTTTTCTTGGTTTTTCTCCACTGTAACCATGCTTTTCTTGGATTTATGCTGCTCTAACCGCACTTTTCTTTGCTTTCTTCCTCTCTAACTTCTTTTTATTGGTTTTCCTTCGCTCTAACCCCGATTATCTTGGTTTTTCTCCTCTCTTATCCCACTTTTCTTGGTTTTCCTCCGCTCTAACCCAGCTGTTCTTGGATTTCCTCCGATCTAACTTCGCTTTTCTTGGTTTTCCTTCGTTCTAACCCCGCTTTTCTTGGGTTTTCTCAGCTCTAACCCCGCTTTTCTTCGTTTTCCTCTGCTCTAACTTCGCTTTTTATGTTTTCCTTAGCTCTAAACTCGATTTTCTTGGTTTTCCTCCGCTCTAACCCCGTTTCTCTTGGTTTTCCTACACTCTAACCCCGTTTCTCTTGGTTTTCCTCTGCTCTAACCCCGCTTTTCTTGGTTTTCCTCCGCTATAACCCCGCTTTTCTTGGTTTTCCTTTGCTGTAACTTCGCTTTTCTTGGTTTTTCTCCGCTCTAACCCCGTTTCTCTTGGTTTTCCTCCACTCTAACCCAGCTTTTCTTGGTTTTTCTCCACTCTAACCATGCTTTTCTTGGATTTCCGCTGCTCTAACTTCGCTTTCCTTGGTTTCCTTCCGCTCTAACCCTGCTTTTCTTGGTTTTCCTCCTTTCTAACCTCGCTTTTCTTGGTTTTCCTCTGCTCTAACCCCGCTTTTCCTGGTTTTAGTCCACTCTAACCACGCTTTTCATTGTTTCATATTTTCATAATTTCGTGCGGCTTAGAAGGGACTTTAGAGATCATCGAGTCCGGCTGCCGGGATTCGAGCCTCTGTGTAGCAGAGCGGCATTTCTACCACTGGCGCCACTGGGTGGATTCGAACTCCGGGCCCCAGTGTTGCATGGCGGCATCTTTAACCACTGCGCCACTGGGGCACACTTGGATTTCTGCTGCTCTAACCGCGCTTTTCTTTGTTTTCTTCCTCTCTAACTTCTTTTTATTGGTTTTCCTCCGCTCTAACCCCGATTATCTTGGTTTTCCTGCTCTCTAACCCCGCTTTTCTTGGTTTTCTTCCGTTCTAACTCTCCTTTTCTTGGTTTTCCTCTGCTCTAATCCCTCATTTCTTGGTTTTCATCCGCATGAACCTCTCTTTTCTTGGTTTTCCTCCGCTCTAACCCAGCTTTTCTTGGTTTTCCTCCGCTCTAACCCAGCTTTAGTTGTTTTCCTCCGCTCTAATTTCACTGTCCTCGGTTTTCCTCCTCTCTAATCCCGCTTTTCTTGGTTTTCCTCCGCTCTAACCCCGCTTTTCTTGGTTTTCCTCCGCTCTAACCCCGCTTTTCTTGGTTTTCCTCTGCTCTAACCCAGCTTTTCTTGGTTTTTCTCCACTCTAACCATGCTTTTCTTGGATTTCCTCCGCTCTAACTTCGCTTTTCTTGGTTTTCCTCCGCTCTAACCCCGCTTTACTTTGTTTTTCTCCACCCTAACCCAGCTTTTCTTGGTTTTTCTCCACTCTAACCATGCTTTATTGGATTTCTGCTTCTGTAACTGCGCTTTTCTTTGCTTTCTTCCTCTCTAACTTCTTTTTATTGGCTTTCCTCCTCTCTAACCCCGCTTTTCTTGGTTTTCCTCCGCTGTAACTTCGCTTTTCATGGTTTTTCTCCGCTCTAACCCCGTTTCTCTTGGTTTTCATCCGCTCTAACCTTGATTATCTTGGCTTTCCTCCGCTCTAACCCCGCTTTTCTTGGTTTTCCTCCGCTCCAACCTCGCTATTCTGGGTTTTACTCCGCTCTAACTTCGCTTTTCTGCGTTTTCCTCCGCCCTAACCCCCTTTTCTTCGCTTTCCTCCGCTCTAACCCCGCTTTTCTTGGTTTTCCGCCGCTCTACCATCGCTTTTCTTGGTTTTCCTCCGCTCTAACCCCGCTTTTCTTGGTTTTCCTCCGCTCTAACCCTGCTTTTCTTGGTTTTCCTCTGCTCTAACCCAGATTTTCCTGGTTTTTCTCCACTCTAACCATGCTTTTCTTGGATTTCCGCTGCTCTAACTTCGCTTTACTTTTTTTTCTTCCGCTCTAACCCAGTTTCTCTTCGTTTTCCTCCGCTCTAACCTTGATTATCTTGGATTTCCTCCGCTCTAACCCCGCTTTTCTTGGTTTTCCTCCGCTCCAACCTCGATATTCTGTGTTTTACTCCGCTCTAACTTCGCTTTTCTGGGTTTTCCTCTGCCCTAACACCTTTTTCCTGGTTTTCCTCCGCTCTAACCCCGCTTTTCTTGGATTTCCTTCGATCTAACCTTGATTATCTTGGTTTTCCGCCGCTCTAGCATCGCTTTTCTTGGGTTTCCTCCGCTCTAACCCCGCTTTTCTTGGTTTTCCTCCGCTCTCAACCTGCTTTTCTTGGTTTTCCTCCGCTCTAACCCCGCTGTTCTTTGATTTCCTCCGATCTAACTTCGCTTTTCTCGGTTTTACTTCGTTCTATCCCCGCTTTTCTTGGGTTTCCTCAGCTCTAACCCCGCTTTTCTTCGTTTTCCTCTGCTCTAACTTCGCTTTTTATGTTTTCCTTAGGTCTAAACTCGATTTTCTTGGTTTTCCTCCGCTCTAACCCCGTTTCTCTTGGTTTTCCTCCGCTCTAACCCCGCTTTTCTTGGTTTTCCTCCGCTGTAACTTCGCTTTTCTTGGTTTTACTCCGCTCTAACCCCGTTTCTCTTGGTTTTCTTGCGCTCTAACCCCGCTTTTCTTGGTTTTCCTCCTTTCTAACCTCGCTTTTCTTGGTTTTCCTCTGCTCTAACCCCGCTTTTCCTGGTTTTAGTCCACTCTAACCACGCTTTTCATAGTTTCATAGTTTCATAATTTCGTGCGGGTTGGAAGGGACTTTAGAGATCATCGAGTCCGGCCCCCGGGATTCGAGCCTGTGTGTAGCAGAGCGGCACTTCTACCACTTGCGCCACAGGGGGGATTCGAACTCCGGGCCCCAGTGTTGCATGGCGGCATCTTTAACCACTGCGCCACCGGGGCACACTTGGATTTCTGCTGCTCTAACCGCGCTTTTCTTTGTTTTCTTCCTCTCTAACTTCTTTTTATTGGTTTTCCTCCGCTCTAACCCCGATTATCTTGGTTTTCCTGCTCTCTAAACCCACTTTTCTTGGTTTTCTTCCGTTCTAACTCTCCTTTTCTTGGTTTTCCTCCGCTCTAACCCCTCATTTCTTGGTTTTCATCCGCATGAACCTCGCTTTTCTTGGTTTTCCTCCGCTCTAATCTCGCTTTTCTTGGTTTTCCTCCGCTCTAACCCCGCTTTTCTTGGTTTTCCTTCGCTCTAACCCCGCTTTTCTTGGTTTTCCTCCGCTCTAACCCCACTTTTCTTGGTTTTTCTCCACTCTAATCCAGCTTTTCTTGGTTTTTCTCCACTGTAACCATGCTTTTCTTGGATTTATGCTGCTCTAACCGCACTTTTCTTTGCTTTCTTCCTCTCTAACTTCTTTTTATTGGTTTTCCTTCGCTCTAACCCCGATTATCTTGGTTTTTCTCCTCTCTTATCCCACTTTTCTTGGTTTTCCTCCGCTCTAACCCAGCTGTTCTTGGATTTCCTCCGATCTAACTTCGCTTTTCTTGGTTTTCCTTCGTTCTAACCCCGCTTTTCTTGGGTTTTCTCAGCTCTAACCCCGCTTTTCTTCGTTTTCCTCTGCTCTAACTTCGCTTTTTATGTTTTCCTTAGCTCTAAACTCGATTTTCTTGGTTTTCCTCCGCTCTAACCCCGTTTCTCTTGGTTTTCCTACACTCTAACCCCGTTTCTCTTGGTTTTCCTCTGCTCTAACCCCGCTTTTCTTGGTTTTCCTCCGCTATAACCCCGCTTTTCTTGGTTTTCCTTTGCTGTAACTTCGCTTTTCTTGGTTTTTCTCCGCTCTAACCCCGTTTCTCTTGGTTTTCCTCCACTCTAACCCAGCTTTTCTTGGTTTTTCTCCACTCTAACCATGCTTTTCTTGGATTTCCGCTGCTCTAACTTTGCTTTCCTTGGTTTCCTTCCGCTCTAACCCTGCTTTTCTTGGTTTTCCTCCTTTCTAACCTCGCTTTTCTTGGTTTTCCTCTGCTCTAACCCCGCTTTTCCTGGTTTTAGTCCACTCTAACCACGCTTTTCATTGTTTCATATTTTCATAATTTCGTGCGGGTTAGAAGGGACTTTAGAGATCATCGAGTCCGGCTGCCGGGATTCGAGCCTCTGTGTAGCAGAGCGGCATTTCTACCACTGGCGCCACTGGGTGGATTCGAACTCCGGGCCCCAGTGTTGCATGGCGGCATCTTTAACCACTGCGCCACTGGGGCACACTTGGATTTCTGCTGCTCTAACCGCGCTTTTCTTTGTTTTCTTCCTCTCTAACTTCTTTTTATTGGTTTTCCTCCGCTCTAACCCCGATTATCTTGGTTTTCCTGCTCTCTAACCCCGCTTTTCTTGGTTTTCTTCCGTTCTAACTCTCCTTTTCTTGGTTTTCCTCTGCTCTAATCCCTCATTTCTTGGTTTTCATCCGCATGAACCTCTCTTTTCTTGGTTTTCCTCCGCTCTAACCCAGCTTTTCTTGGTTTTCCTCCACTCTAACCCAGCTTTAGTTGTTTTCCTCCGCTCTAATTTCACTGTCCTCGGTTTTCCTCCTCTCTAATCCCGCTTTTCTTGGTTTTCCTCCGCTCTAACCCCGCTTTTCTTGGTTTTCCTCCGCTCTAACCCCGCTTTTCTTGGTTTTCCTCTGCTCTAACCCAGCTTTTCTTGGTTTTTCTCCACTCTAACCATGCTTTTCTTGGATTTCCTCCGCTCTAACTTCGCTTTTCTTGGTTTTCCTCCGCTCTAACCCCGCTTTACTTTGTTTTTCTCCACCCTAACCCAGCTTTTCTTGGTTTTTCTCCACTCTAACCATGCTTTATTGGATTTCTGCTTCTGTAACTGCGCTTTTCTTTGCTTTCTTCCTCTCTAACTTCTTTTTATTGGCTTTCCTCCTCTCTAACCCCGCTTTTCTTGGTTTTCCTCCGCTGTAACTTCGCTTTTCATGGTTTTTCTCCGCTCTAACCCCGTTTCTCTTGGTTTTCATCCGCTCTAACCTTGATTATCTTGGCTTTCCTCCGCTCTAACCCCGCTTTTCTTGGTTTTCCTCCGCTCCAACCTCGCTATTCTGGGTTTTACTCCGCTCTAACTTCGCTTTTCTGCGTTTTCCTCCGCCCTAACCCCCTTTTCTTCGCTTTCCTCCGCTCTAACCCCGCTTTTCTTGGTTTTCCGCCGCTCTACCATCGCTTTTCTTGGTTTTCCTCCGCTCTAACCCCGCTTTTCTTGGTTTTCCTCCGCTCTAACCCTGCTTTTCTTGGTTTTCCTCTGCTCTAACCCAGATTTTCCTGGTTTTTCTCCACTCTAACCATGCTTTTCTTGGATTTCCGCTGCTCTAACTTCGCTTTACTTTTTTTTCTTCCGCTCTAACCCAGTTTCTCTTCGTTTTCCTCCGCTCTAACCTTGATTATCTTGGATTTCCTCCGCTCTAACCCCGCTTTTCTTGGTTTTCCTCCGCTCCAACCTCGATATTCTGTGTTTTACTCCGCTCTAACTTCGCTTTTCTGGGTTTTCCTCTGCCCTAACACCTTTTTCCTGGTTTTCCTCCGCTCTAACCCCGCTTTTCTTGGATTTCCTTCGATCTAACCTTGATTATCTTGGTTTTCCGCCGCTCTAGCATCGCTTTTCTTGGGTTTCCTCCGCTCTAACCCCGCTTTTCTTGGTTTTCCTCCGCTCTCAACCTGCTTTTCTTGGTTTTCCTCCGCTCTAACCCCGCTGTTCTTTGATTTCCTCCGATCTAACTTCGCTTTTCTCGGTTTTACTTCGTTCTATCCCCGCTTTTCTTGGGTTTCCTCAGCTCTAACCCCGCTTTTCTTCGTTTTCCTCTGCTCTAACTTCGCTTTTTATGTTTTCCTTAGGTCTAAACTCGATTTTCTTGGTTTTCCTCCGCTCTAACCCCGTTTCTCTTGGTTTTCCTCCGCTCTAACCCCGCTTTTCTTGGTTTTCCTCCGCTGTAACTTCGCTTTTCTTGGTTTTACTCCGCTCTAACCCCGTTTCTCTTGGTTTTCTTCCGCTCTAACCCCGCTTTTCTTGGTTTTCCTCCTTTCTAACCTCGCTTTTCTTGGTTTTCCTCTGCTCTAACCCCGCTTTTCCTGGTTTTAGTCCACTCTAACCACGCTTTTCATAGTTTCATAGTTTCATAATTTCGTGCGGGTTGGAAGGGACTTTAGAGATCATCGAGTCCGGCCCCCGGGATTCGAGCCTGTGTGTAGCAGAGCGGCACTTCTACCACTTGCGCCACAGGGGGGATTCGAACTCCGGGCCCCAGTGTTGCATGGCGGCATCTTTAACCACTGCGCCACCGGGGCACACTTGGATTTCTGCTGCTCTAACCGCGCTTTTCTTTGTTTTCTTCCTCTCTAACTTCTTTTTATTGGTTTTCCTCCGCTCTAACCCCGATTATCTTGGTTTTCCTGCTCTCTAAACCCACTTTTCTTGGTTTTCTTCCGTTCTAACTCTCCTTTTCTTGGTTTTCCTCCGCTCTAACCCCTCATTTCTTGGTTTTCATCCGCATGAACCTCGCTTTTCTTGGTTTTCCTCTGCTCTAATCTCGCTTTTCTTGGTTTTCCTCCGCTCTAACCCCGCTTTTCTTGGTTTTCCTTCGCTCTAACCCCGCTTTTCTTGGTTTTCCTCCGCTCTAACCCCACTTTTCTTGGTTTTTCTCCAATCTAATCCAGCTTTTCTTGGTTTTTCTCCACTGTAACCATGCTTTTCTTGGATTTATGCTGCTCTAACCGCACTTTTCTTTGCTTTCTTCCTCTCTAACTTCTTTTTATTGGTTTTCCTTCGCTCTAACCCCGATTATCTTGGTTTTTCTCCTCTCTTATCCCACTTTTCTTGGTTTTCCTCCGCTCTAACCCAGCTGTTCTTGGATTTCCTGCGATCTAACTTCGCTTTTCTTGGTTTTCCTTCGTTCTAACCCCGCTTTTCTTGGGTTTTCTCAGCTCTAACCCCGCTTTTCTTCGTTTTCCTCTGCTCTAACTTCGCTTTTTATGTTTTCCTTAGCTCTAAACTCGATTTTCTTGGTTTTCCTCCGCTCTAACCCCGTTTCTCTTGGTTTTCCTACACTCTAACCCCGTTTCTCTTGGTTTTCCTCTGCTCTAACCCCGCTTTTCTTGGTTTTCCTCCGCTATAACCCCGCTTTTCTTGGTTTTCCTTTGCTGTAACTTCGCTTTTCTTGGTTTTTCTCCGCTCTAACCCCGTTTCTCTTGGTTTTCCTCCACTCTAACCCAGCTTTTCTTGGTTTTTCTCCACTCTAACCATGCTTTTCTTGGATTTCCGCTGCTCTAACTTCGCTTTCCTTGGTTTCCTTCCGCTCTAACCCTGCTTTTCTTGGTTTTCCTCCTTTCTAACCTCGCTTTTCTTGGTTTTCCTCTGCTCTAACCCCGCTTTTCCTGGTTTTAGTCCACTCTAACCACGCTTTTCATTGTTTCATATTTTCATAATTTCGTGCGGGTTAGAAGGGACTTTAGAGATCATCGAGTCCGGCTGCCGGGATTCGAGCCTCTGTGTAGCAGAGCGGCATTTCTACCACTGGCGCCACTGGGTGGATTCGAACTCCGGGCCCCAGTGTTGCATGGCGGCATCTTTAACCACTGCGCCACTGGGGCACACTTGGATTTCTGCTGCTCTAACCGCGCTTTTCTTTGTTTTCTTCCTCTCTAACTTCTTTTTATTGGTTTTCCTCCGCTCTAACCCCGATTATCTTGGTTTTCCTGCTCTCTAACCCCGCTTTTCTTGGTTTTCTTCCGTTCTAACTCTCCTTTTCTTGGTTTTCCTCTGCTCTAATCCCTCATTTCTTGGTTTTCATCCGCATGAACCTCTCTTTTCTTGGTTTTCCTCCGCTCTAACCCAGCTTTTCTTGGTTTTCCTCCGCTCTAACCCAGCTTTAGTTGTTTTCCTCCGCTCTAATTTCACTGTCCTCGGTTTTCCTCCTCTCTAATCCCGCTTTTCTTGGTTTTCCTCCGCTCTAACCCCGCTTTTCTTGGTTTTCCTCCGCTCTAACCCCGCTTTTCTTGGTTTTCCTCTGCTCTAACCCAGCTTTTCTTGGTTTTTCTCCACTCTAACCATGCTTTTCTTGGATTTCCTCCGCTCTAACTTCGCTTTTCTTGGTTTTCCTCCGCTCTAACCCCGCTTTACTTTGTTTTTCTCCACCCTAACCCAGCTTTTCTTGGTTTTTCTCCACTCTAACCATGCTTTATTGGATTTCTGCTTCTGTAACTGCGCTTTTCTTTGCTTTCTTCCTCTCTAACTTCTTTTTATTGGCTTTCCTCCTCTCTAACCCCGCTTTTCTTGGTTTTCCTCCGCTGTAACTTCGCTTTTCATGGTTTTTCTCCGCTCTAACCCCGTTTCTCTTGGTTTTCATCCGCTCTAACCTTGATTATCTTGGCTTTCCTCCGCTCTAACCCCGCTTTTCTTGGTTTTCCTCCGCTCCAACCTCGCTATTCTGGGTTTTACTCCGCTCTAACTTCGCTTTTCTGCGTTTTCCTCCGCCCTAACCCCCTTTTCTTCGCTTTCCTCCGCTCTAACCCCGCTTTTCTTGGTTTTCCTCCGCTCTAACCCCGCTTTTCTTGGTTTTCCTCCGCTCTAACCCTGCTTTTCTTGGTTTTCCTCTGCTCTAACCCAGATTTTCCTGGTTTTTCTCCACTCTAACCATGCTTTTCTTGGATTTCCGCTGCTCTAACTTCGCTTTACTTTTTTTTCTTCCGCTCTAACCCAGTTTCTCTTCGTTTTCCTCTGCTCTAACCTTGATTATCTTGGCTTTCCTCCGCTCTAACCCCGCTTTTCTGGGCTTTCATCCGCCCTAACCCCCTTTTCTTGATTTTCCTCCGCTCTAACCCCGCTTTTCTTGGATTTCCTTCGCTCTAACCTTGATTATCTTGGTTTTCCGCCGCTCTACCATTGATTTTCTTGGTTTTCCTACACTCTAACACCGGTTTTCTTGGTTTTCCTCCGCTCTAAGTTCACTTTTCTCGGTTTTCCTCCTCTCTAATCCTGGTCTTCATGGTTTTCCTCCGCTCTAACCCCGTTTTTCTTGGTTTTCCTCCGCTCTAACCCCACTTTTCTTGGTTTTCCTCTGCTCTAACCCAGCTTTTCCTGGTTTTTCTCCACTCTAACCATGCTTTTCTTGGATTTCCGCTGCTCTAACTTCGCTTTCCTTGGTTTTCTTCTGCTCTAACCCCGCTTTTCTTGGTTTTCCTCCGCTCTAACTTCGCTTTTCTTGGTTTCCCTCCGCTCTAACATCGCATTTCCTAGTTTTCCTCCGCTCTAACCCCCCTTTTCTTGGCTTTTCTCCACTCTAACTTCGCTTTTCTTGGTTTTTCTCCACTCTAACCATGCTTTTCTTGGATTTCTGCTACGCTAACCGCGCTTTTCTTTGCTTTCTTCCTCTCTAACTTCTTTTTATTGGTTTTCCTTCGCTCTAACCCCGATTATCTTGGCTTTTCTCCGCTCTTATCCCACTTTTCTTGGTTTTCCTCCGCACTAACTCCGCTTTTCTTTGTTTTACACCGCACTAACCCCGCTTTTCTTGGTTTTCCTCCGATCTAACTTCCCTTTTCTTGGTTTTTCTCCGCTCTAACCCCGTTTCTCTTGGTTTTCTTTTGCTCTAACCTTGATTATCTTGCCTTTCCTCCACTCTAACCCCGCTTTTCTTGGTTTTCCTCCGCTGTAACTTTGCTTTTCTTGGTTTTCCTCCGCTCTAACCCCGCTTTTCTTGGTTTTTCTCAGCTCTAACCCCGCTTTTCTTCGATTTCTTCCGCTCTAACTGCTTTTTATGTTTTCCTTAGCTCTAAACTCGATTTTCTTAGTTTTCCTCCGCTCTAACCCTTTTTCTCTTGGTTTTCCTCCGCTCTAACCCCGCTTTTCTTGGTTTTCCTCCGCTGTAACTTCGCTTTTCTTGGTTTTTCTCCCCTCTAACCCCGTTTCACTTGGTTTTCCTCCGCTCTAACCCAGCTTTACTTGGTTTTTCTCCACTCTAACCATGCTTTTCTTGGATTTCCGCTGCTCTAACTTCGCTTTCCTTGGTTTCCTTCCAATCTAACCCCGCTTTTCTTGGTTTTCCTCCTTTCTAACCTCGCTTTTCTTGGTTTTTCTCCGCTCTAACCCAGCTTTTCTTGGTTTTCCTCCGCTGTAACCCCACTTTTCTTGGTTTTCCTCTGCTCTAACCCAGCTTTTCCTGGTTTTTCTCCACTCTAACCATGCTTTTCTTGGATTTCCGCTGCTCTAACTTCGCTTTCCTTGGTTTTCTTCTGCTCTAACCCCGCTTTTCTTGGTTTTCCTCCGCTCTAACTTCGCTTTTCTTGGTTTCCCTCCGCTCTAACATCGCATTTCCTAGATTTCCTCCGCTCTAACCCCACTTTTCTTGGCTTTTCTCCACTCTAACTTCGCTTTTCTTGGTTTTTCTCCACTCTAACCATGCTTTTCTTGGATTTCTGCTACGCTAACCGCGCTTTTCTTTGCTTTCTTCCTCTCTAACTTCTTTTTATTGGTTTTCCTTCGCTCTAACCCCGATTATCTTGGCTTTTCTCCGCTCTTATCCCACTTTTCTTGGTTTTCCTCCGCACTAACTCCGCTTTTCTTTGTTTTACACCACACTAACCCCGCTTTTCTTGGTTTTCCTCCGATCTAACTTCCCTTTTCTTGGTTTTTCTCCGCTCTAACCCTGTTTCTCTTGGTTTTCTTTTGCTCTAACCTTGATTATCTTGGCTTTCCTCCACTCTAACCCCGCTTTTCTTGGTTTTCCTCCGCTATATCTTTGCTTTTCTTGGTTTTCCTCCGCTCTAACCCCGCTTTTCTTGGTTTTTCTCAGCTCTAACCCCGTTTCTCTTGGTTTTCTTTCGCTCTAACTGCTTTTTATGTTTTCCTTTGCTCTAACCCTGATTTTCTTGTTTTTCCTCCGCTATAACCCCGCTTTTCTTGGTTTTCCTCCGCTGTAACTTCGCTTTTCTTGGTTTTTCTCCGCTCTAACCCCGTTTCTGTTGGTTTTCCTCCGCTCTAACCCAGCTTTTCTTGGTTTTTCTCCACTCTAACCTTGCTTTTCTTGGATTTCCGCTGCTCTAACTTCGCTTTCCTTGGTTTCCTTCCAATCTAACCCCGCTTTTCTTGGTTTTCCTCCTTTCTAACCTCGCTTTTCTTGGTTTTCCTCCCCTATAACCCCGCTTTTCTTGGTTTTCCTCCGCTATAACCCCGCTTTTCTTGGTTTTTCTCCGCTCTAACCCCGTTTTTCTTGGTTTTCCTCTGCTCTAACCCAGATTTTCTTGGGTTTTCTCCACTCTAACCATGCTTTTCTTGGATTTCCGCTGCTCTAACTTCGCTTTCCTTGGTTTCCTTCCGCTCTAACCACGCTTTTCTTGGTTTTCCTCCTTTCTAACCTCGCTTTTCTTGGTTTTCCTCTGCTCTAACCCCGCTTTTCCTGGTTTTGGTCCACTCTAAGCACGCTTTTCATAGTTTCATAGTTTCATAATTTCGTGCGGGTTGGAAGGGACTTTAGAGATCATCGAGTCCGGCCCCCGGGATTCGAGCCTCTGTGTAGCAGAGCGGCACTTCTACCACTTGCGCCACAGGGGGGATTCGAACTCCGGGCCCCAGTGTTGCATGGCGGCATCTTTAACTACTGCGCCACCGGGGCACACTTGGATTTCTGCTGCTCTAACCGCGCTTTTCTTTGTTTTCTTCCTCTCTACCTTCTTTTTATTGGTTTTCCTCCGCTCTAACCCCGATTATCTTGGTTTTCCTGCTCTCTAACCCCGTTTTTCTTGCTTTTCATCCGTTCTAACTCAGCTTTTCTTGGTTTTCCTCCGCTCTAACCCCTCATTTCTTGGTTTTCATCTGCATGAACCTCTCTTTTCTTGGTTTTCCTTCGCTCTAACCCAGCTTTAGTTGGTTTTCCTCCGCTCTAAGTTCACTATCCTCGGTTTTCCTCCTCTCTAATCCCGCTTTTCTTGGTTTTTCTCCGCTCTAACCCCGTTTCTCTTGGTTTTCCTCCACTCTAACCCAGCTTTTCTTGGTTTTTCTCCACTCTAACCATGCTTTTCTTGGATTTCCGCTGCTCTAACTTCGCTTTCCTTGGTTTTCCTCCGCTCTAACCCCACTTTTCTTGGTTTTCCTCTTTTCTAACCTCGCTTTTCTTGGTTTTCCTCCGCTCTAACCCCGCTTTTTCTGGTTTTAGTCCACTCTAACCACGCTTTTCATAGTTTCATATTTTCATAATTTCGTGCGGGTTGGAAGGGACTTTACAGATCATCTTGTCCGGCCCCCGGGATTCGAGCCTCTGTGTAGCAGAGCGGCACTTCTACCACTTGCGCCACAGGGGGGATTCGAACTCCGGGCCCCAGTGTTGCATGGCGGCAACTTTAACCACTGCGCCACCGGGGCACACTTGGATTTCTGCTGCTCTAACTGCGCTTTTCTTTGTTTTCTTCCTCTCTAACTTCTTTTTATTGGTTTTTCTCCGCTCTAACCTCGATTATCTTGGTTTTCCTGCTCTCTAACCCCGCTTTTCTTGGTTTTCTTCCGTTCTAACTCTGCTTTTCTTGGTTTTCCTCTGCTCTAACCCCGCATTTCTTGGTTTTCATCCCCATGAACCTCTCTTTTCTTGGTTTTCCTCCGCTCTAACCCAGCTTTTCTTGGTTTTCCTCCGCTCTAAGTTCACTATCCCCGGTTTCCCTCCTCTCTAATCTCGCTTTTCTTGGTTTTCCTCCGCTCTAACCCCGCTTTTCTTGGTTTTCCTCCGCTCTAACCCCGCTTTTCTTGGTTTTCCTCTGCTCTAACCCAGCTTTTCTTGGTTTTCCTCCACTCTAACCATGCTTTTCTTCGATTTCCTCCTCTCTAACTTCGCTTTTCTTGGTTTTACTCTGCTCTAACCCCACTTTACTTTGTTTTTCTCCACTCTAACCCAGCTTTTCTTGGTTTTTCACCACTCTAACCATGCTTTTCTTGGATTTCTGCTGCTCTAACCGCGCTTTTCTTTGCTTTCTTCCTCTCTAACTTCTTTTTATTGGTTTTCCTTCGCTCTAACCCCGATTATCTTGGTTTTTCTCCGCTCTTATCCCACTTTTCTTGGTTTTCCTCCGCACTAACCCCGCTTTTCTTTGTTTTACACAGCACTAAACCCGCTTTTCTTGGTTTTCCTCCGCTGTAACTTCGCTTTTCTTGATTTTTCACCACTCTAACCATGCTTTTCTTGGATTTCTGCTGCTCTAACCGCGCTTTTCTTTGCTTTCTTCCGCTCTAACTTCTTTTTATTGGTTTTCCTTCGCTCTAACCCCGATTATCTTGGATTTTCTCCGCTCTTATCCCACTTTTCTTGGTTTTCCTCCACTCTATCCCCGGTTTTCTTGGTTTTCCTCCGCTCTAACCCCGCTTTTCTTGGTTTTTCTCCGCTCTAACCCCGCTTTTCTTGGTTTTCCTCTGCTCTAACCCAGATTTTCTTGGTTTTTCTCCACTCTAACCACGCTTTTCATAGTTTCATATTTTCATAATTTCGTGCGGGTTGGAAGGGACTTTACAGATCATCTTGTCCGGCCCCCGGGATTCGAGCCTCTGTGTAGCAGAGCGGCACTTCTACCACTTGCGCCACAGGGGGGATTCGAACTCCGGGCCCCAGTGTTGCATGGCGGCAACTTTAACCACTGCGCCACCGGGGCACACTTGGATTTCTGCTGCTCTAACTGCGCTTTTCTTTGTTTTCTTCCTCTCTACCTTCTTTTTATTGGTTTTCCTCCGCTCTAACCTCGATTATCTTGGTTTTCCTGCTCTCTAACCCCGCTTTTCTTGGTTTTCTTCCGTTCTAACTCTGCTTTTCTTGGTTTTCCTCTGCTCTAACCCCGCATTTCTTGGTTTTCATCCCCATGAACCTCTCTTTTCTTGGTTTTCCTCCGCTCTAACCCAGCTTTTCTTGGTTTTCCTCCGCTCTAAGTTCACTATCCCCGGTTTCCCTCCTCTCTAATCTCGCTTTTCTTGGTTTTCCTCCGCTCTAACCCCGCTTTTCTTGGTTTTCCTCCGCTCTAACCCCGCTTTTCTTGGTTTTCCTCTGCTCTAACCCAGCTTTTCTTGGTTTTCCTCCACTCTAACCATGCTTTTCTTCGATTTCCTCCTCTCTAACTTCGCTTTTCTTGGTTTTACTCTGCTCTAACCCCACTTTACTTTGTTTTTCTCCACTCTAACCCAGCTTTTCTTGGTTTTTCACCACTCTAACCATGCTTTTCTTGGATTTCTGCTGCTCTAACCGCGCTTTTCTTTGCTTTCTTCCTCTCTAACTTCTTTTTATTGGTTTTCCTTCGCTCTAACCCCGATTATCTTGGTTTTTCTCCGCTCTTATCCCACTTTTCTTGGTTTTCCTCCGCACTAACCCCGCTTTTCTTTGTTTTACACAGCACTAAACCCGCTTTTCTTGGTTTTCCTCCGCTGTAACTTCGCTTTTCTTGATTTTTCACCACTCTAACCATGCTTTTCTTGGATTTCTGCTGCTCTAACCGCGCTTTTCTTTGCTTTCTTCCGCTCTAACTTCTTTTTATTGGTTTTCCTTCGCTCTAACCCCGATTATCTTGGTTTTTCTCCGCTCTTATCCCACTTTTCTTGGTTTTCCTCCACTCTATCCCCGGTTTTCTTGGTTTTCCTCCGCTCTAACCCCGCTTTTCTTGGTTTTTCTCCGCTCTAACCCCGCTTTTCTTGGTTTTCCTCTGCTCTAACCCAGATTTTCTTGGTTTTTCTCCACTCTAACCACGCTTTTCATAGTTTCATAGTTTCATAATTTCGTGCGGGTTGGAAGGGACTTTAGAGATCATCGAGTCCGGCCCCCTGGATTCGAGCCTCTGTGTAGCAGTGCGGCACTTCTACCACTTGCGCCACAGGGGGGATTCGAACTCCGGGCCCCAGTGTTGCATGGCGGCATCTTTAACCACTGCGCCACCGGGGCACACTTAAATTTCTGCTGCTCTAACCGCGCTTTTCTTTGTTTTCTTCCTCTCTAACTTCTTTTTATTGGTTTTCCTCCGCTCTAACCCCGATTATCTTGGTTTTCCTGCTCTCTAACCCCGCATTTCTTGGTTTTCATCCGCATGAACCTCTCTTTTCTTGGTTTTCCTCCACTCTAACCCAGCTTTTCTTGGTTTTCCTCCGCTCTAACTCCTCTTTTCTTGGTTTTCCTTCGATCTAACCTTGATTATATTGGTTTTCAGCCGCTCTACCATCGCTTTTCTTGGTTTTCCTACACTCTATCCCCGTTTTTCTTGGTTTTCCTCCGCTCTAACCCTGCTTTTCTTGGTTTTCCTCCGCTCTAACTCCGCTTTTCTTGGTTTTCCTCGGCTCTAACCCAGCTTTTCTTGGTTTTTCTCCACTCTAACCATGCTTTTCTTGGATTTCCGCTGCACTAACTTGGCTTTACTTTTTTTTCTTCCGCTCTAACAGCGTTTCTCTTGGTTTTCCTCCGCTCTAACCTTGATTATCTTGGCTTTCCTCCGCTCTAACCCCGCTTTTCTGGGCTTTCATCTGCCCTAACCCCCTTTTCTTGGTTTTCCTCCGCTCTAACCCCGCTTTTCTTGGTTTTCCTTCGCTCCAACCTTGATTATCTTGGTTTTCTGCCGCTCTACCATCGCTTTTCTTGGTTTTTACTACACTCTAACACCGGTTTTCTTGGATTTCCTCCGCTCGAAGTTCACTTTTCTCGGTTTTCCTCCTCTCTAATCCCACTTTTCTTGGATTTCCTCCGCTCTAACCCCGCTTTTCTTGGTTTTTCTCCGCTCTAACCCCGTTTCTCTTGGGTTTCCGCCGCTCTAACCCAGCTTTTCTTGGTTTTTCTCCACTTTATCCATGCTTTTCTTGGATTTCCGCTGCTCTAACTTCGCTTTCCTTGGTTTTCTTCCGCTCTAACCCCTCATTTCTTGGTTTTCCTCCTTTCTAACCTCTCTTTTCTTGGTTTTCCTCCGCTCTAACCCAGCTTTAGTTGGTTTTCCTCCGCTCTAAGTTCACTATCCTCGGTTTTCCTCCTCTCTAATCCCGCTTTTCTTGGTTTTCCTCCGCTCTAACCCCGCTTTTCTTGGTTTTCCTCCGCTCAAACTTCCCTTTTCTTGGTTTTTCTCCGCTCTAACACCGTTTCTCTTGGTTTTCTTCCGCTCTAACCTTGATTATCTTGGCTTTCCTCTACTCTAACCCCGCTTTTCTTGGTTTTCCTCCGCTGTAAATTTGCTTTTCTTGGTTTTCCTCCGCTCTAACCCCGCTTTTCTTGGGTTTTCTCAGCTCTAACTCCGCTTTTCTTGGTTTTCCTCTGCTCTAACCCAGATTTTCTTGGTTTTTCTCCACTCTAACCATGCTTTTCTTGGATTTCCGTTGCTCTAACTTCGCTTTCCTTGGTTTCCTTCCGCTCTAACCCCGCTTTTCTTGGTTTTCCTCCTTTCTAACCTCGCTTTTCTTGGTTTTCCTCCTCTCTAACCTTGCTTTTCCTGGTTTTGTTCCACTCTAACCACGCTTTTCATAGTTTCATAGTTTCATAATTTCGTGTGGGTTGGAAGGGACTTTAGAGATCATCGAGTCCGGCCCCCGGGATTCGAGCCTCTGTGTTGCAGAGCGGCACTTCTACCACTTGCGCCACAGGGGGGATTCGAACTCCGGGCCCCAGTGTTGCATGGCGGCATCTTTAACCACTGCGCCACCGGGGCACACTTGGATTTCTGCTGCTCTAACCGCGCTTTTCTTTGTTTTCTTCCTCTCTAACTTCTTTTTATTGGTTTTCCTCCGCTCTAACCCCGATTATCTTGGTTTTCCTGCTCTCTAAACCCGCTTTTCTTGGTTTTCTTCCGTTCTAACTCTGCTTTTCTTGGTTTTCCATCCGCTCTAACCTTGCATTTATTGGTTTTCATCCGCATGAACCTCCCTTTTCTTGGTTTTCCTCCGCTTTAACCCAGCTTTTCTTGCTTTTCCTTCGCTCTAACCCCGCTTTTCTTGGATTTCCTTCGCTCTAACCTTGATTATATTGGTTTTCCGCCGCTCTACCATCGCTTTTCTTGGTTTTCCTACACTCTATCCCCGGTTTTCTTGGTTTTCCTCCGCTCTAACCCCGCTTTTCTTGGTTTTCCTCCGCTGTAACTTTGCTTTTCTTGGTTTTCCTCCGCTCTAACCCCGCTTTTCTTGGGTTTTCTCAGCTCTAACCCAGCTTTTCTTCGATTTCCTCAGCTCTAACTTCGCTTTTTATGTTTTCTTTAGGTCTAAACTCGATTTTCTTGGTTTTCCTCCTCTCTAACCCCGTTTCTCTTGGTTTTCCTCCGCTCTAACCCCGCTTTTCTTGGTTTTCCTCCGCTCTAACCCCGCTTTTCTTGGTTTTCCTCTGCTCTAACCCAGCTTTTCTTGGTTTTTCTCCGCTGTAACTTCGCTTTTCTTGGATTTCCGCTGCTCTAAATTCGCTTTACTTTTTTTTCTTCCGCTCTAACCTTGTTTCTCTAGGTTTTCCTCTGCTCTAACCTTGATTATCTTGGCTTTCCTCCGCTCTAACCCCGCTTTTCTGGGCTTTCCTCCGCCCTAACCCCCTTTTCTTGGTTTTTCTCCGCTCTAACCCCGCTTTTCTTGGTTTTCCTTCGCTCCAACCTTGATTATCTTGGTTTTCCGCCGCTCTACCATCGCTTTTCTTGGTTTTCCTGCACTCTAACACCGGTTTTCTTGGTTTTCCTCCGCTCTAAGTTAACTTTTCCCGGTTTTCCTCCTCTCTAATCCCGCTTTTCTTAGTTTTCCTCCGCTCTAACCCCGCATTTCTTGGTTTTCCTCCGCTCTAACCCCGCTTTTCTTGGTTTTCCTCTGCTCCAACCCAGCTTTTCTTGGTTTTTCTACACTCTAACCATGCTTTTCTTGGATTTCCGCTGCTCTAACTTTGCTTTCCTTGGCTTTCCTCCGCTCTAACCCCGCTTTTCTTGGTTTTCCTTCACTCTAAGCTTGATTATCTTGGTTTTCCGCTGCTCTACCATCGCTTTTCTTGGTTTTCCTAAACTCTAACCCCCTTTTCTTGGTTTTCTTCCGCTCTAACCCCGCTTTTTTTGGTTTTCCTCCTCTCTAATCCCGCTTTTCTTGGTTTTCCTCCGCTCTAACCCCGCTTTTCTTGGTTTTCGTCCGCTCTAACTTCGCTTTTCTTGGTTTTCCTCCGCTCTAACATCGCATTTCCTAGTTTTCCTCCGCTTTAACCCCAGTTTTCTTGGCTTTTCTCCACTCTGACTTCGCTTTTCTTGGTTTTTCTCCACTCTAACCATGCTTTTCTTGGATTTCTGCTGCTCTAATAGCGCTTTTCTTTGCTTTCTTCCTCTCTAACTTATTTTTTTTGTTTTTCCTACGCTCTAACCCCGATTATCTTGGTTTTTCTCCGCTCTTATCCCACTTTTCTTGGTTTTCCTCCTCACTAACTCCGCTTTTCTTTGTTTTACAGCGCACTAACCCCGCTTTTCTTGGTTTTCCTCTTCTCTAACTTCCCTTTTCTTGGTTGTTCTCCGCTCTAACCCCGTTTCTCTTGGTTTTCTTCCGCTCTAACCTTGATTATCTTGGCTTTCCTCCACTCTAACCCCGCTTTTCTTGGTTTTCCTCCGCTGTAACTTCGCTTTTCTTGGTTTTCCTCCGCTCTAACCCCGCTTTTCTTGGGTTTTCTCAGCTCTAACCCCGCTTTTCTTGGTTTTCCTCTGCTCTAACCCAGATTTTCTTGGTTTTTCTCCACTCTAACCATGCTTTTCTTGGATTTCCGCTGCTCTAACTTCGCTTTCCTTTGTTTCCTTCCGCTCTAACCCCGCTTTTCTTGGTTTCCTCCTTTCTATACTCGCTTTTCTTGGTTTTCCTCCGCTCTAACCCCGCTTTTCCTGGTTTTGGTCCACTCTAACCACGCTTTTCATAGTTTCATAGTTTCATAATTTAGTGCGGGTTGGAAGGGACTTTAGAGATCATCGAGTCCGGCCCCCTGGATTCGAGCCTCTGTGTAGCAGAGCGGTACTTCTACCACTTGCGCCACAGGGGGGATTCGAACTCCGGGCCCCAGTGTTGCATGGCGGCATCTTTAACCACTGCGCCACCGGGGCACACTTGGATTTCTGCTGCTCTAACCGCACTTTTCTTTGTTTTCTTCCTCTCTAACTTCTTTTTATTGGTTTTCCTCCGCTCTAACCCCGATTATCTTGGTTTTCCTGCTCTCTAACCCCGCTTTTCTTGGTTTTCTTCCGTTCTAACTCTGCTTTTCTTGGTTTTCCTCCGCTCTAACCCCGCTTTTCTTGGGTTTTCTCAGCTCTAACCCCGCTTTTCTTTGATTTCCTCTGCTCTAACTTCGCTTTTTATGTTTTCCTTATCTCTAAACTCGATTTTCTTAGTTTTCCTCCGCTCTAACCCCGTTTCTCTTGGTTTTCCTCCGCTCTAACCCCGCTTTTCTTGGTTTTCCTCCGATGTAACTTCGCTTTTCTTGGTTTTTCTCCTCTCTAACCCCGTTTCTCTTGGTTATCCTCCGCTCTAACCCAGCTTTTCTTGGTTTTTCTCCACTCTAACCATGCTTTTCTTGGATTTCCTCTGCTCTAACTTCGCTTTACTTGGTTTTCCTCCGCACTAACTCCGCTTTTCTTTGTTTTACTCCGCACTAACCCCGCTTTTCTTGGTTTTCCTCCGCTCTAACTTCCCTTTTCTTGGTTTTTCTCCGCTCTAACCCCGTTTCTCTTGGTTTTCTTCCGCTCTAACCTTGATTATCTTGGCTTTCCTCCACTCTAACCCCGCTTTTCTTGGTTTTCCTCCGCTGTAACTTCGCTTTTCTTGGTTTTCCTCCGCTCTAACCCCGCTTTTCTTGGGTTTTCTCAGCTCTAACCCCGCTTTTCTTCGTTTTCCTCTGCTCTAACTTCGCTTTTTATGTTTTCCTTAGCTCTAAACTCGATTTTCTTAGTTTTCCTCCGCTCTAACCCCGTTTCTCTTGGTTTTCCTCCGCTCTAACCACGCTTTTCTTGGTTTTCCTCCGCTGTAACTTTGCTTTTCTTGGATTTTCTACGCTCTAACCCCGTTTCTCTTGGTTTCCCTCCGCTCTAACCCAGCTTTTCTTGGGTTTTCTCAGCTCTAACCCCGCTTTTCTTCGTTTTCCTCTGCTCTAACTTCGCTTTTTATGTTTTCCTTAGCTTTAAACTCAATTTTCTTAGTTTTCCTCCGCTGTAACTTCGCTTTTCTTGGTTTTCCTCCGCTCTAACCCCGCTTTTCTTGGTTTTCCTCCGCTTTAACTTAGCTTTTCTTGGTTTTTCTCCGCTCTAACCCCGTTTCCCTTGGTTTTCCTCCCCTCTAACACAGCTTTTCTTGGTTTTTCTCCACTCTAACCATGCTTTTCTTGGACTTCCGCTGCTCTAACTTCGCTTTCCTTGGTTTTCTTCTGCTCTAACCCCGCTTTTCTTGGTTTTCCTCCGCTCTAACTTCGCTTTTCTTGGTTTTCCTCCGCTCTAACATCGCATTTCCTAGTTTTCCTCCGCTCTAACCCTAGTTTTCTTGGTTTTTCTCCACTCTAACCCAGCTTTTCTTGGTTTTTCTCCACTCTAACCATGCTTTTCTTGGATTTCTGCTGCTCTAACCGCGCTTTTCTTTGCTTTCTTCCTCTCTAACTTCTTTTTATTGGTTTTTTTCCGCTCTAACCCCGATTATCTTGGTTTTTCTCCGCTCTTATCCCACTTTTCTTGGTTTTCCTCCGCACTAGCTCCGCTTTTCTTTGGTTTACACCGCACTAACCCCGCTTTTCTTGGTTTTCTTCCGTTCTAACTCTGCTTTTCTTGGATTTCCTCCGCTCTAACCCTATATTTCTTGGTTTTCATCCGCATGAACCTCTCTTTTCTTGGTTTTCCTCCGCTCTAACCCAGCTTTTCTTGGTTTTCCTCCGCTCTAACCCCGATTTTCTTGTTTTTTTTTCGCTCTAACCCCGCTTTTCTTGGTTTTCCTTCGCTCTAACCTTGATTATCTTGGTTTTCCGCCACTCTACCATAGCTTTTCTTGGTTTTCCTACACTCTAACACCGGTTTTCTTGGTTTTCCTCCGCTCTAAGTTCACTTTTCTCGGTTTTCCTCCTCTCTAATCCCGCTTTTCTTGGATTTCCTCCGCTCTAACCCCGCCTTTCTTGGTTTTCCTCCGCTCTAACTTCCCTTTTCTTGGTTTTTCTCCGCTCTAACCCCGTTTCTCTTGGTTTTCTTCCGCTCTAACCTTGATTATCTTGGCTTTCCTCCGCTCTAACCCCGCTTTTCTTGGTTTTCCTTCGCTCCAACCTTGATTATCTTGGTTTTCCTCTGCTCTACCATCGCTTTTCTTGGTTTTCCTACACTCTAACACCGGTTTTCTTGGTTTTCCTCCGCTCTAAGTTCACTTTTCTCGGTTTTCCTCCTCTCTAATCCCGCTTTTCTTGGTTTTCCTCCGCTCCAACCCCGCTTTTCTTGGTTTTCCTCCGCTCTAGCCCCACTTTTCTTGGTTTTCCTCTGCTCTAACCCAGCTTTTCTTGGTTTTTCTCCACTCTAACCATGCTTTTCTTGGATTTCCGCTGCTCTAACTTCGCTTTCCTTGGTTTTCTTCCGCTCTAACCCCGCTTTTCTTGGTTTTCCTCCGCTCTAACTTCGCTTTTCTTGGTTTTCCTCCGCTCTAACATCGCATTTCCTACTTTTCCTCCGCTCTAACCCCACTTTTCTTGGCTTTTCTCCACTCTGACTTCGCTTTTCTTGGTTTTTCTCCACTCTAACCATGCTTTTCTTGGATTTCTGCTGCTCTAACCGCGCTTTTCTTTGCTTTCTTCCTCTCTAACTTCTTTTTATTGGTTTTCCTTCGCTCTAACCCTGATTATCTTGGTTTTTCTCCGCTCTTATCCCACTTTTCTTGGTTTTCCTTCGCACTAACTCCGCTTTTCTTTCTTTTACTATGCACTAACCCCGCTTTTCTTGGTTTTCCTCCGCTCTAACTTCCCTTTTCTTGGTTTTTCTCCGCTCTAACCCCGTTTCTCTTGGTTTTCTTCCGCTCTAACCTTGATTATCTTGGTTTTCCTCCACTCTAACCCCGCTTTTCTTGGTTTTCCTCCGCTGTAGCTTTGCTTTTCTTGGTTTTCCTCTGCTCTAACCCCGCTTTTCTTGGGTTTTCTCAGATCTAACCCCACTTTTCTTCGTTTACCTCTGCTCTAACTTCGCTTTTTTTGTTTTCCTTAGCTCTAAACTCGATTTTCTTAGTTTTCCTCCGCTCTAACCCCGTTTCTCTTGGTTTTCCTCCGCTCTAACCCAGCTTTTCTTGGTTTTCCTCCGCTATAACTTCGCTTTTCTTGGTTTTTCTCCGCTCTAACCCCGTTTCTCTTGATTTTCCTCCGCTCTAACCCAGCTTTTCTTGGTTTTTCTCCACTCTAACCATGCTTTTCTTGGATTTCCGCTTCTCTAACTTCGCATTCCTTGGTTTTCTTCCGCTCTAACCCCCTTTTCTTGGTTTTCCTCTTTTCTAACCTCGCTTTTCTTCGTTTTCCTCTGCTCTAACTTCGCTTTTTATGTTTTCCTTAGGTCTAAACTCGATTTTCTTGGTTTTCCTCCTCTCTAACTCCGTTTCTCTTGGTTTTCCTCCGCTCTAACCCCGCTTTTCTTGGTTTTCCTCTGCTGTAACTTCGCTTTTCTTGGTTTTTCTCCGCTCTAACCCCGTTTCTCTTGGTTTTCTTCCGCTCTAACTTCGCTTTTCTTGGTTTTCCTCCTTTCTAACCTCGCTTTTCTTGGTTTTCCTCTGCTCTAACCCCGCTTTTCCTGGTTTTAGTCCACTCTAACCACGCTTTTCTTAGTTTCATACTTTCATAATTTCGTGCGGGTTGGAAGGGACTTTAGAGATCATCGAGTCCGGCCCCCGGGATTCGAGCCTCTGTGTAGCAGAGCGGCACTTCTACCACTTGCGCCACAGGGGGGATTCGAACTCCGGGCCCCAGTGTTGCATGGCGGCATCTTTAACCACTGCGCCACCGGGGCACACTTGGATTTCTGCTGCTCTAACCGCGCTTTTCTTTGTTTTCTTCCTCTCTAACTTCTTTTTATTGGTTTTCCTCCGCTCTAACCCCGATTATCTTGGTTTTCCTGCTCTCTAACCCCGCTTTTCTTGGTTTTCTTCCATTCTAACTCTCATTTTCTTGGTTTTCCTCCGCTCTAAACCCTCATTTCTTGGTTTTCATCCGCATGAACCTCTCTTTTCTAGGTTTTCCTCCGCTCTAACCCAGCTTTTCTTGGTTTTCCTCCGCTCTAACCCCGCTTTTCTTGGTTTTCCTTCGCTCTAACCTTGATTATATTGGTTTTCCGCCGTTCTATCATCGCTTTTCTTGGTTTTCCTACACTCTATCCCCGGTTTTCTTGGTTTTCCTCCGCTCTAAGTTCACTATCCTCGGTTTTCCACCTCTCTAATCCCGCTTTTCTTGGTTTTCCTCCGCTCTAACCCTGCTTTTCTTGGTTTTCCTCTGCTCTAACCCCGCTTTTCTTGGTTTTCCTCTGCTCTAACCCAGCTTTTCTTGGTTTTTCTCCACTCTAACCATGCTTTTCTTGGATTTCTGCTGCTCTAACCGCGCTTTTCTTTGCTTTCTTCCTCTCTAACTTCTTTTTATTGGTTTTCCTTCGCTCTAACCCCGATTATCTTGGTTTTCCTCCGCACTTAGCCAGCTTTTCTTGGTTTTCCTCTGCTCTAACCTCGCTTTTCTTGGTTTTCCTTCGCTATAACCTTGATTATATTGGTTTTCCGCCGCTCTACCATCGCTTTTCTTGGTTTTCCTACACTCTATCCCCGGTTTTCTTGGTTTTCCTCCGCTCTAAGATCACTATCCTCGGTTTTCCTCCTCTCTAATCCCGCTTTTCTTGTTTTTCCTCCGCTCTAACTCCTCTTGGTTTTCCTCTGCTCTAACCCAGCTTTTCTTGGTTTTTCTCCACTCTAACCATGCTTTTCTTGGATTTCCTCCGCTCTAACTTCGCTTTTCTTGGTTTTCCTCCGCTCTAACCCCACTTTACTTTGTTTTTCTCCACTCTAACCCAGCTTTTCTTGGTTTTTCTCCACTCTAACCATGCTTTCTTGGATTTCTGCTGCTGTAACCGCGCTTTTCTTTGCTTTCTTCTTCTCTAACTTCTTTTTATTGGTTTTCCTTCGCTCTAACCCCGATTATCTTGGTTTTTCTCCGCTCTTATCCCACTTTTCTTGCTTTTCCTCCGCACTAACCTTGCTTTTCTTTGTTTTACACCGCACTAACCCCGTTTTTCTTGGTTTTCCTCCGCTGTAACTTCGATTTTCTTTGTTTTTCACCACTCTAACCATGCTTTTCTTGGATTTCTGCTGCTCTAACCGCGCTTTTCTTTGCTTTCTTCCTCTCTAACTTCTTTTTATTGGTTTTCCTTCGCTATAACCCCGATTATCTTGGTTTTTCTCCGCTCTTATCCCACTTTTCTTGGTTTTCCTCCACTCTAACCCCGCTATTCTTGGTTTTCCTCCGCTATAACCCCGCTTTTCTTTGTTTTCCTCCGCTCTAACTTGCCTTTTCTTGGTTTTCCTCTGCTCTAACCCAGATTTTTTGGTTTTTCTCCACTCTAAACATGCTTTTCTTGGATTTCCGCTGCTCTAACTTCACTTTCCTGGGTTTCCTTCCACTCTAACCCCGCTTTTCTTGGTTTTCCTCCTTTCTAACCCCCTTTTCTTTGTTTTCCTCCGCTCTAACCCCGCTTTTCTTGGTTTTCCTTCGCTCCAACCTTGATTATCTTGCTTTTCCGCCGCTCTACCATCGCTTTTCTTGGTTTTCCTACACTCTATCCCCGGTTTTCTTGGTTTTCCTCCGCTCTAAGTTCACTATCCTCGGTTTTCCACCTCTCTAATCCCGCTTTTCTTGGTTTTCCTCCGCTCTAACCCCGCTTTTCTTGGTTTTCCTCTGCTCTAACCCCGCTTTTCTTGGTTTTCCTTTGCTCTAACCAAGCTTTTCTTGGTTTTTCTCCACTCTAAGCATGCTTTTCTTGGATTTCCTCCGCTCTAACTTCGCTTTTCTTGGTTTTCCTCAGCTCTAACCCCACTTTTCTTGGTTTTTCTCCACTCTAACCCAGCTTTTCTTGGATTTTCTCCACTCTCACCATGCTTTTCTTGGATTTCTGCTGCTCTAACCGCGCTTATCTTTGCTTTCTTCCTCTCTAACTTCTTTTTATTGGTTTTCCTTCGCTCTAACCCCGATTATCTTGGTTTTTCTCCGCTCTTATCCCACTTTTCTTGGTTTTCCTCCGCCCTAACCCCTCTTTTCTTTGTTTTACACCGCACTAACCCCGCTTTTCTTGGTATTCATCCGCTGTAACTTCGCTTTTATTGGTTTTCCTCCGCACTTACCCAGCTTTTCTTGGTTTTCCTCCGCTCTAACCTCGCTTTTCTTGGTATTCCTTCGCTCTAACCTTGATTATATTGGTTTTCCGCCGCTCTACCATCGCTTTTCTTGGTTTTCCTACACTCTATCCCCGGTTTTCTTGGTTTTCCTCCGCTCTAAGATCACTATCCTCGGTTTTCCTCCTCTCTAATCCCGCTTTTCTTGTTTTTCCTCCGCTCTAACTCCTCTTTTCTTGGTTTTCCTCTGCTCTAACCCAGCTTTTCTTGGTTTTTCTCCACCTCTACCCATGCTTTTCTTGGATTTCCTCCGGTCTAACTTCGCTTTTCTTGGTTTTCCTCCGCTCTAACCCCACTTTACTTTGTTTTTCTCCACTCTAACCCAGCTTTTCTTGGTTTTTCTCCACTCTAACCATGCTTTCTTGGATTTCTGTTGCTCTAACCGCGCTTTTCTTTGCTTTCTTCCTCTCTAACTTCTTTTTATTGGTTTTCCTTCGCTCTAACCCCGATTATCTTGGTTTTTCTCCGCTCTTATCCCACTTTTCTTGGTTTTCCTCCGCACTAACCCCGCTTTTCTTTGTTTTACACCGCACTAACCCCGCTTTTCTTGGTTTTCCTCCGCTGTAACTTCGATTTTCTTTGTTTTTCACCACTCTAACCATGCTTTTCTTGGATTTCTGCTGCTCTAACCGCGCTTTTCTTTGCTTTCTTCCGCTCTAACTTCTTTTTATTGGTTTTCCTTCGCTATAACCCCGATTATCTTGGTTTTTCTCCGCTCTTATCCCACTTTTCTTGGTTTTCCTCCACTCTAACCCCGCTTTTCTTGGTTTTCCTCCGCTCTAACCCCGCTTTTCTTTGTTTTCCTCCGCTCTAACTTGCCTTTTCTTGGTTTTCCTCTGCTCTAACTTAGATTTTTTGGTTTTTCTCCAGTCTAATTATGCTTTTCTAGGATTTCCGCTGCTCTAACTTCACTTTCCTGGGTTTCCTTCCACTCTAACCCCGCTTTTCTTGGTTTTCCTTCGCTCCAACCTTGATTATCTTGCTTTTCCGCCGCTCTACCATCGCTTTTCTTGGTTTTCCTACACTCTAACACCGGTTTTCTTGGTTTTCCTCCGCTCTAACCCCACTTTTCTTGGTTTTCCTCTGCTCTAACCTAGCTTGTCTTGGTTTTTCTCCACTCTAACCATGCTTTTCCTGGATTTCCGCTGCTCTTACTTCGCTTTCCTTGGTTTTCTTCCGCTCTAACCCCGCTTTTCTTGGTTTTCCTCCGCTCTAACTTCGCTTTTCTTGGTTTTCCTCCGCTCTAACATCGCATTTCCTAGTTTTCCTCCGCTCTAACCCCACTTTTCTTGGCTTTTCTCCACTGTAACTTCGCTTTTCTTGGTTTTTCTCCACTCTAACCATGCTTTTCTTGGATTTCTGCTGCTCTAACCGCGCTTTTCTTTGCTTTCTTCCTCTCTAACTTCTTTTTATTGGTTTCCATCGCTCTAACCCCGATTATCTTGGTTTTTCTCCGCTCTTATCCCACTTTTCTTGGTTTTCCTCCGCACTAACTCCGCTTTTCTTTGTTTTACTCCGCACTAACCCCGCTTTTCTTGGTTTTCCTCCGCTCTAACTTCCCTTTTCTTGGTTTTTCTCCGCTCTAACCCCGTTTCTCTTGGTTTTCTTCCGCTCTAACCTTGATTATCTTGGCTTTCCTCCACTCTAACCCCGCTTTTCTTGGTTTTCCTCCGCTGTAACTTCGCTTTTCTTGGTTTTCCTTCGCTCTAACCTTGATTATATTGGTTTTCCGCCGCTCTACCATCGCTTTTCTTGGTTTTCCTACACTCTATCCCCGGTTTTCTTGGTTTTCCTCCGCTCTAAGATCACTATCCTCGGTTTTCCTCCTCTCTAATCCCGCTTTTCTTGTTTTTCCTCCGCTCTAACTCCTCTTTTCTTGGTTTTCCTCTGCTCTAACCCAGCTTTTCTTGGTTTTTCTCCACTCTAACCATGCTTTTCTTGGATTTCCTCCGGTCTAACTTCGCTTTTCTTGGTTTTCCTCCGCACTTACCCAGCTTTTCTTGGTTTTCCTCCGCTCTAACCTCGCTTTTCTTGGTTTTCCTTCGCTCTAACCTTGATTATATTGGTTTTCCGCCGCTCTACAATCGCTTTTCTTGGTTTTCCTACACTCTATCCCCGGTTTTCTTGGTTTTCCTCCGCTCTAAGCTCACTATCCTCGGTTTTCCTCCTCTCTAATCCCGCTATTCTTGTTTTTCCTCCGCTCTAACTCCTCTTTTCTTGGTTTTCCTCTGTTCTAACCCAGCTTTTCTTGGTTTTTCTCCACTCTAACCATGCTTTTCTTGGATTTCTGCTGCACTAACCGCGCTTTTCTTTGCTTTCTTCCTCTCTAACTTCTTTTTATTGGTTTTCCTTCGCTCTAACCCCGATTATCTTGGTTTTTCTCCACTCTTATCCCACTTTTCTTGGTTTTCCTCCGCCCTAACCCCGCTTTTCTTTGTTTTACACCGCACTAACCCCGCTTTTCTTGGTATTCTTCCGCTGTAACTTCGCTTTTCTTGGTTTTCCTCCGCACTTACCCAGCTTTTCTTGGTTTTCCTCCGCTCTAACCTCGCTTTTCTTGGTTTTCCTTCGCTCTAACCTTGATTATATTGGTTTTCCGCCGCTCTACCATCGCTTTTCTTGGTTTTCCTACACTCTATCCCCGGTTTTCTTGGTTTTCCTCCGCTCTAAGCTCACTATCCTCGGTTTTCCTCCTCTCTAATCCCGCTATTCTTGTTTTTCCTCCGCTCTAACTCCTCTTTTCTTGGTTTTCCTCTGCTCTAACCCAGCTTTTCTTGGTTTTTCTCCACTCTAACCATGCTTTTCTTGGATTTCCTCCGGTCTAACTTCGCTTTTCTTGGTTTTCC
This sequence comes from Coturnix japonica, assembly GCF_054131305.1. Lineage (NCBI taxonomy): Eukaryota > Metazoa > Chordata > Aves > Galliformes > Phasianidae > Coturnix > Coturnix japonica. The sequence goes on along the minus strand of NC_140666.1, from coordinate 7,195,786 downwards.
TCCGCTCTAACCCCACTTTACTTTGTTTTTCTCCACTCTAACCCAGCTTTTCTTGGTTTTTCTCCACTCTAACCATGCTTTCTTGGATTTCTGTTGCTCTAACCGCGCTTTTCTTTGCTTTCTTCCTCTCTAACTTCTTTTTATTGGTTTTCCTTCGCTCTAACCCCGATTATCTTGGTTTTTCTCCGCTCTTATCCCACTTTTCTTGGTTTTCCTCCGCTGTAACTTCGATTTTCTTTGTTTTTCACCACTCTAACCATGCTTTTCTTGGATTTCTTCTGCTCTAACCCCGCTTTTCTTTGCTTTCTTCCGCTCTAACTTCTTTTTATGGTTTTTCCTTCGCTATAACTCCGATTATCTTGGTTTTTCTCCGCTCTTATCCCACTTTTCTTGGTTTTCCTCCACTCTAACCCCGCTATTCTTGGTTTTCCTCTGCTATAACCCCGCTTTTCTTTGTTTTCCTCCGCTCTAACTTCCCTTTTCTTGGTTTTCCTCTGCTCTAACCCAGATTTTTTGGTTTTTCTCCACTCTAACCATGCTTTTCTTGGATTTCCGCTGCTCTAACTTCACTTTCCTGGGTTTCCTTCCACTCTAACCCCGCTTTTCTTGGTTTTCCTCCTTTCTAACCCCCTTTTCTTGGTTTTCCTCTGATCTAACACCGCTTTTCTTGGTTTTCCTTCTCTCCAACCTTGATTATCTTGCTTTTCCGCCGCTCTACCATCGCTTTTCTTGGTTTTCCTACACTCTAACACCGGTTTTCTTGGTTTTCCTCCGCTCTAACCCCACTTTTCTTGGTTTTCCTCTGCTCTAACCTAGCTTTTCTTGGTTTTTCTCCACTCTAACCAAGCTTTTCTTGGATTTCCGCTGCTCTTACTTCGCTTTCCTTGGTTTTCTTCCGCTCTAACCCCGCTTTTCTTGGTTTTCCTCCGCTCTAACTTCGCTTTTCTTGGTTTTCCTCCGCTCTAACATCGCATTTCCTAGTTTTCCTCCGCTCTAACCCCACTTTTCTTGGCTTTTCTCCACTGTAACTTCGCTTTTCTTGGTTTTTCTCCACTCTAACCATGCTTTTCTTGGATTTCTGCTGCTCTAACCGCGCTTTTCTTTGCATTCTTCCTCTCTAACTTCTTTTTATTGGTTTCCATCGCTCTAACCCCGATTATCTTGGTTTTTCTCCGCTCTTATCCCACTTTTCTTGGTTTTCCTCCGCACTAACTTTGCTTTTCTTTGTTTTACTCCGCACTAACCTTGCTTTTCTTGGTTTTCCTCCGCTCTAACTTCCCTTTTCTTGGTTTTTCTCCGCTCTAACCCCGTTTCTCTTGGTTTTCTTCCGCTCTAACCTTGATTATCTTGGCTTTCCTCCACTCTAACCCCGCTTTTCTTGGTTTTCCTCCGCTGTAACTTCGCTTTTCTTGGTTTTCCTCCGCTCTAACCCCGCTTTTCTTCGTTTTCCTCTGCTCTAACTTCGCTTTTTATGTTTTCCTTAGCTCTAAACTCGATTTTCTTAGTTTTCCTCCGCTCTAACCCCGTTTCTCTTGGTTTTCCTCCGCTCTAACCCCGCTTTTCTTGGTTTTCCTCCGCTGTAACTTCGCTTTTCTTGGTTTTTCTCCGCTCTAACCCCTTTTCTCTTGGTTTTCCTCTGCTCTAACCCAGCTTTTCTTGGTTTTTCTCCACTCTAACCATGCTTTTCTTGGATTTCCGCTGCTCTAGCTTAGCTTTCCTTGGTTTTCTTCCGCTCTAACCCCGCTTTTCTTGGTTTTCCTCCTTTCTAACCTCGCTTTTCTTAGTTTTCCTCTGCTCTAACCCCGCTTTTCCTGGTTTTAGTCCACTCTAACCACACTTTTCATAGTTTCATAGTTTCATAATTTCGTGCGGGTTGGAAGGGACTTTAGAGATCTTCGAGTCCGGCCCCCGGGATTCGAGCCTCTGTGTAGCAGAGCGGCACTTCTACCACTTGCGCCACAGGGGGGATTCGAACTCCGGGCCCCAGTGTTGCATGGCGGCATCTTTAACCACTGCGCCACCGGGGCACACTTGGATTTCTGCTGCTCTAACCGCGCTTTTCTTTGTTTTCTTCCTCTCTAACTTGTTTAATTGGTTTTCCTCCGCTCTAACCCCGATTATCTTGGTTTTCCTGCTCTCTAACCCCGCTTTTCTTGGTTTTCTTCCGTTCTAACTCTCCTTTTCTTGGTTTTCCTCCGCTCTAACCCCTCATTTCTTGGTTTTCATCTGCATGAACCTCTCTTTTCTTGGTTTTCCTCCGCTCTAACCCAGCTTTTCTTGGTTTTCCTCCGCTCTAACCCCGCTTTTCTTGGTTTTCTTCGCTCTAACCTTGATTATATTTGTTTTCCGCCGTTCTATCATCGCTTTTCTTGGTTTTCCTACACTCTATCCCCGGTTTTCTTGGTTTTCCTCCGCACTAAGTTCACTATCCTCGGTTTTCCTCCTCTCTAATCCCGCTTTTCTTGGTTTTCCTCCGCTCTAACCTCGCTTTTCTTGGTTTTCCTCCGCTCTAACCCCGCTTTTCTTGGTTTTCCTCTGCTCTAACCCAGCTTTTCTTGGTTTTCTCCACTCTAACCATGCTTTTCTTCGATTTCCTCCTCTCTAACTTCGCTTTTCTTGGTTTTACTCTGCTCTAACCCCACTTTACTTTGTTTTTCTCCACTCTAACCCAGCTTTTCTTGGTTTTTCTCCACTCTAACCATGCTTTCTTGGATTTCTGTTGCTCTAACCGCGCTTTTCTTTGCTTTCTTCCTCTCTAACTTCTTTTTATTGGTTTTCCTTCGCTCTAACCCCGATTATCTTGGTTTTTCTCCGCTCTTATCCCACTTTTCTTGGTTTTCCTCCGCCCTAACCCCGCTTTTCTTTGTTTTACACCGCACTAACCCCGCTTTTCTTGGTTTTCCTCCGCTGTAACTTCGATTTTCTTTGTTTTTCACCACTCTAACCATGCTTTTCTTGGATTTCTGCTGCTCTAACCGCGCTTTTCTTTGCTTTCTTCCGCTCTAACTTCTTTTTATTGGTTTTCCTTCGCTATAACCCCGATTATCTTGGTTTTTCTCCGCTCTTATCCCACTTTTCTTGGTTTTCCTCCACTCTAACCCCGCTTTTCTTGGTTTTCCTCCGCTCTAACCCCGCTTTTCTTTGTTTTCCTCCGCTCTAACTTGCCTTTTCTTGGTTTTCCTCTGCTCTAACTTAGATTTTTTGGTTTTTCTCCAGTCTAATTATGCTTTTCTAGGATTTCCGCTGCTCTAACTTCACTTTCCTGGGTTTCCTTCCACTCTAACCCCGCTTTTCTTGGTTTTCCTTCGCTCCAACCTTGATTATCTTGCTTTTCCGCCGCTCTACCATCGCTTTTCTTGGTTTTCCTACACTCTAACACCGGTTTTCTTGGTTTTCCTCCGCTCTAACCCCACTTTTCTTGGTTTTCCTCTGCTCTAACCTAGCTTGTCTTGGTTTTTCTCCACTCTAACCATGCTTTTCCTGGATTTCCGCTGCTCTTACTTCGCTTTCCTTGGTTTTCTTCCGCTCTAACCCCGCTTTTCTTGGTTTTCCTCCGCTCTAACTTCGCTTTTCTTGGTTTTCCTCCGCTCTAACATCGCATTTCCTAGTTTTCCTCCGCTCTAACCCCACTTTTCTTGGCTTTTCTCCACTGTAACTTCGCTTTTCTTGGTTTTTCTCCACTCTAACCATGCTTTTCTTGGATTTCTGCTGCTCTAACCGCGCTTTTCTTTGCTTTCTTCCTCTCTAACTTCTTTTTATTGGTTTCCATCGCTCTAACCCCGATTATCTTGGTTTTTCTCCGCTCTTATCCCACTTTTCTTGGTTTTCCTCCGCACTAACTCCGCTTTTCTTTGTTTTACTCCGCACTAACCCCGCTTTTCTTGGTTTTCCTCCGCTCTAACTTCCCTTTTCTTGGTTTTTCTCCGCTCTAACCCCGTTTCTCTTGGTTTTCTTCCGCTCTAACCTTGATTATCTTGGCTTTCCTCCACTCTAACCCCGCTTTTCTTGGTTTTCCTCCGCTGTAACTTCGCTTTTCTTGGTTTTCCTCCGCTCTAACCCCGCTTTTCTTGGGTTTTCTCAGCTCTAACCCCGCTTTTCTTCGTTTTCCTCTGCTCTAACTTCGCTTTTTATGTTTTCCTTAGCTCTAAACTCGATTTTCTTAGTTTTCCTCCGCTCTAACCCCGTTTCTCTTGGTTTTCCTCCGCTCTAACCCCGCTTTTCTTGGTTTTCCTCCGCTGTAACTTCGCTTTTCTTGGTTTTTCTCCGCTCTAACCCCTTTTCTCTTGGTTTTCCTCTGCTCTAACCCAGCTTTTCTTGGTTTTTCTCCACTCTAACCATGCTTTTCTTGGATTTCCGCTGCTCTAGCTTAGCTTTCCTTGGTTTTCTTCCGCTCTAACCCCGCTTTTCTTGGTTTTCCTCCTTTCTAACCTCGCTTTTCTTAGTTTTCCTCTGCTCTAACCCCGCTTTTCCTGGTTTTTTCACTCTAACCACGCTTTTCATAGTTTCATAGTTTCATAATTTCGTGCGGGTTGGAAGGGACTTTAGAGATCATCGAGTCCGGCCCCCGGGATTCGAGCCTCTGTGTAGCAGAGCGGCACTTCTACCACTTGCGCCACAGGGAGGATTCGAACTCCGGGCCCCAGTGTTGCATGGCGGCATCTTTAACCACTGCGCCACCGGGGCACACTTGGATTTCTGCTGCTCTAACCGCGCTTTTCTTTGTTTTCTTCCTCTCTAACTTGTTTAATTGGTTTTCCTCCGCTCTAACCCCGATTATCTTGGTTTTCCTGCTCTCTAACCCCGCTTTTCTTGGTTTTCTTCCGTTCTAACTCTCCTTTTCTTGGTTTTCCTCCGCTCTAACCCCTCATTTCTTGGTTTTCATCCGCATGAACCTCTCTTTTCTTGGTTTTCCTCCGCTCTAACCCAGCTTTTCTTGGTTTTCCTCCGCTCTAACCCCGCTTTTCTTGGTTTTCTTCGCTCTAACCTTGATTATATTTGTTTTCCGCCGTTCTATCATCGCTTTTCTTGGTTTTCCTACACTCTATCCCCGGTTTTCTTGGTTTTCCTCCGCACTAAGTTCACTATCCTCGGTTTTCCTCCTCTCTAATCCCGCTTTTCTTGGTTTTCCTCCGCTCTAACCTCGCTTTTCTTGGTTTTCCTCCGCTCTAACCCCGCTTTTCTTGGTTTTCCTCTGCTCTAACCCAGCTTTTCTTGGTTTTCTCCACTCTAACCATGCTTTTCTTGGATTTCCTCCGCTCTAACTTCGCTTTTCTTGGTTTTTCTCCACTCTAACCCAGCTTTTCTTGGTTTTTCTCCACTCTAACCCAGCTTTTCTTGGTTTTTCTCCACTCTAACCATGCTTTTCTTGGATTTCTGCTGCTCTAACCGCGCTTATCTTTGCTTTCTTCCTCTCTACCTTCTTTTTATTGGTTTTCCTTCGCTCTAACCCCGATTATCTTGGTTTTTCTCCGCTCTTATCCCACTTTTCTTGGTTTTCCTCCGCCCTAACCCCTCTTTTCTTTGTTTTACACCGCACTAACCCCGCTTTTCTTGGTATTCTTCCGCTGTAACTTCGCTTTTCTTGGTTTTCCTCCGCACTTACCCAGCTTTTCTTGGTTTTCCTCCGCTCTAACCTCGCTTTTCTTGGTTTTCCTTCGCTCTAACCTTGATTATATTGGTTTTCCGCCGCTCTACCATCGCTTTTCTTGGTTTTCCTACACTCTATCCCCGGTTTTCTTGGTTTTCCTCCGCTCTAAGATCACTATCCTCGGTTTTCCTCCTCTCTAATCCCGCTTTTCTTGTTTTTCCTCCGCTCTAACTCCTCTTTTCTTGGTTTTCCTCTGCTCTAACCCAGCTTTTCTTGGTTTTTCTCCACTCTAACCATGCTTTTCTTGGATTTCCTCCGGTCTAACTTCGCTTTTCTTGGTTTTCCTCCGCACTTACCCAGCTTTTCTTGGTTTTCCTCCGCTCTAACCTCGCTTTTCTTGGTTTTCCTTCGCTCTAACCTTGATTATATTGGTTTTCCGCCGCTCTACAATCGCTTTTCTTGGTTTTCCTACACTCTATCCCCGGTTTTCTTGGTTTTCCTCCGCTCTAAGCTCACTATCCTCGGTTTTCCTCCTCTCTAATCCCGCTATTCTTGTTTTTCCTCCGCTCTAACTCCTCTTTTCTTGGTTTTCCTCTGTTCTAACCCAGCTTTTCTTGGTTTTTCTCCACTCTAACCATGCTTTTCTTGGATTTCTGCTGCACTAACCGCGCTTTTCTTTGCTTTCTTCCTCTCTAACTTCTTTTTATTGGTTTTCCTTCGCTCTAACCCCGATTATCTTGGTTTTTCTCCACTCTTATCCCACTTTTCTTGGTTTTCCTCCGCCCTAACCCCGCTTTTCTTTGTTTTACACCGCACTAACCCCGCTTTTCTTGGTATTCTTCCGCTGTAACTTCGCTTTTCTTGGTTTTCCTCCGCACTTACCCAGCTTTTCTTGGTTTTCCTCCGCTCTAACCTCGCTTTTCTTGGTTTTCCTTCGCTCTAACCTTGATTATATTGGTTTTCCGCCGCTCTACAATCGCTTTTCTTGGTTTTCCTACACTCTATCCCCGGTTTTCTTGGTTTTCCTCCGCTCTAAGCTCACTATCCTCGGTTTTCCTCCTCTCTAATCCCGCTATTCTTGTTTTTCCTCCGCTCTAACTCCTCTTTTCTTGGTTTTCCTCTGCTCTAACCCAGCTTTTCTTGGTTTTTCTCCACTCTAACCATGCTTTTCTTGGATTTCCTCCGGTCTAACTTCGCTTTTCTTGGTTTTCCTCCGCTCTAACCCCACTTTACTTTGTTTTTCTCCACTCTAACCCAGCTTTTCTTGGTTTTTCTCCACTCTAACCATGCTTTCTTGGATTTCTGCTGCTCTAACCGCGCTTTTCTTTGCTTTCTTCCTCTCTAACTTCTTTTTATTGGTTTTCCTTCGCTCTAACCTCGATTATCTTGGTTTTTCTCCGCTCTTATCCCACTTTTCTTGCTTTTCCTCCGCACTAACCCCGCTTTTCTTTGTTTTACACCGCACTAACCCCGCTTTTCTTGGTTTTCCTCCGCTGTAACTTCGATTTTCTTTGTTTTTCACCACTCTAACCATGCTTTTCTTGGATTTCTGCTGCTCTAACCGCGCTTTTCTTTGCTTTCTTCCGCTCTAACTTCTTTTTATTGGTTTTCCTTCGCTATAACCCCGATTATCTTGGTTTTTCTCCGCTCTTATCCCACTTTTCTTGGTTTCCCTCCACTCTAACCCCGCTTTTCTTGGTTTTCCTCCGCTATAACCCCGCTTTTCTTCGTTTTCCTCCGCTCTAACTTCCCTTTTCTTGGTTTTCCTCTGCTCTAACCCAGATTTTTTGGTTTTTCTCCACTCTAACCATGCTTTTCTTGGATTTCCGCTGCTCTAACTTCACTTTCCTGGGTTTCCTTCCGCTCTAACCCCGCTTTTCTTGGTTTTCCTCCTTTCTAACCCCCTTTTCTTGGTTTTCCTCCGCTCTAACCCCGCTTTTCTTGGTTTTCCTTCGCTCTAATTTTGATTATCTTGCTTTTCCGCCGCTCTACCATCGCTTTTCTTGGTTTTCCTACACTCTAACACCGGTTTTCTTGGTTTTCCTCCGCTCTAACCCCACTTTTCTTGGTTTTCCTCTGCTCTAACCCAGCTTTTCTTGGTTTTTCTCCACTCTAACCATGCTTTTCTTGGATTTCCGCTGCTCTTACTTCGCTTTCCTTGGTTTTCTTCCGCTCTAACCCCGCTTTTCTTGGTTTTCCTCCGCTCTAACTTCGCTTTTCTTGGTATTCCTCCGCTCTAACATCGCATTTCCTAGTTTTCCTCCGCTCTAACCCCACTTTTCTTGGCTTTTCTCCACTGTAACCCAGCTTTTCTTGGTTTTTCTCCACTCTAACCATGCTTTTCTTGGATTTCTGCTGCTCTAACCGCGCTTTTCTTTGCTTTCTTCCTCTCTAACTTCTTTTTATTGGTTTTCCTTCGCTCTAACCCCGATTATCTTGGTTTTTCTCCACTCTTATCCCACTTTTCTTGGTTTTCCTCCGCCCTAACCCCGCTTTTCTTTGTTTTACACCGCACTAACCCCGCTTTTCTTGGTATTCTTCCGCTGTAACTTCGCTTTTCTTGGTTTTCCTCCGCACTTACCCAGCTTTTCTTGGTTTTCCTCCGCTCTAACCTCGCTTTTCTTGGTTTTCCTTCGCTCTAACCTTGATTATATTGGTTTTCCGCCGCTCTACAATCGCTTTTCTTGGTTTTCCTACACTCTATCCCCGGTTTTCTTGGTTTTCCTCCGCTCTAAGCTCACTATCCTCCGTTTTCCTCCTCTCTAATCCCGCTATTCTTGTTTTTCCTCCGCTCTAACTCCTCTTTTCTTGGTTTCCTCTGCTCTAACCCAGCTTTTCTTGGTTTTTCTCCACTCTAACCATGCTTTTCTTGGATTTCCTCCGGTCTAACTTCGCTTTTCTTGGTTTTCCTCCGCTCTAACCCCACTTTACTTTGTTTTTCTCCACTCTAACCCAGCTTTTCTTGGTTTTTCTCCACTCTAACCATGCTTTCTTGGATTTCTGCTGCTCTAACCGCGCTTTTCTTTGCTTTCTTCCTCTCTAACTTCTTTTTATTGGTTTTCCTTCGCTCTAACCTCGATTATCTTGGTTTTTCTCCGCTCTTATCCCACTTTTCTTGCTTTTCCTCCGCACTAACCCCGCTTTTCTTTGTTTTACACCGCACTAACCCCGCTTTTCTTGGTTTTCCTCCGCTGTAACTTCGATTTTCTTTGTTTTTCACCACTCTAACCATGCTTTTCTTGGATTTCTGCTGCTCTAACCGCGCTTTTCTTTGCTTTCTTCCGCTCTAACTTCTTTTTATTGGTTTTCCTTCGCTATAACCCCGATTATCTTGGTTTTTCTCCGCTCTTATCCCACTTTTCTTGGTTTTCCTCCACTCTAACCCCGCTTTTCTTGGTTTTCCTCCGCTATAACCCCGCTTTTCTTTGTTTTCCTCCGCTCTAACTTCCCTTTTCTTGGTTTTCCTCTGCTCTAACCCAGATTTTTTGGTTTTTCTCCACTCTAACCATGCTTTTCTTGGATTTCCGCTGCTCTAACTTCACTTTCCTGGGTTTCCTTCCGCTCTAACCCCGCTTTTCTTGGTTTTCCTCCTTTCTAACCCCCTTTTCTTGGTTTTCCTCCGCTCTAACCCCGCTTTTCTTGGTTTTCCTTCGCTCCAACCTTGATTATCTTGCTTTTCCGCCGCTCTACCATTGCTTTTCTTGGTTTTCCTACACTCTAACACCGGTTTTCTTGGTTTTCCTCCGCTCTAACCCCACTTTTCTTGGTTTTCCTCTGCTCTAACCCAGCTTTTCTTGGTTTTTCTCCACTCTAACCATGCTTTTCTTGGATTTCCGCTGCTCTTACTTCGCTTTCCTTGGTTTTCTTCCGCTCTAACCCCGCTTTTCTTGGTTTTCCTCCGCTCTAACTTCGCTTTTCTTGGTATTCCTCCGCTCTAACATCGCATTTCCTAGTTTTCCTCCGCTCTAACCCCACTTTTCTTGGCTTTTCTCCACTGTAACTTCGCTTTTCTTGGTTTTTCTCCACTCTAACCATGCTTTTCTTGGATTTCTGCTGCTCTAACCGCGCTTTTCTTTGCTTTCTTCCTCTCTAACTTCTTTTTATTGGTTTCCTTCGCTCTAACCCCGATTATCTTGGTTTTTCTCCGCTCTTAACCCACTTTTCTTGGTTTTCCACCGCACTTACTCCGCTTTTCTTTGTTTTACTCCGCACTAACCCCGCTTTTCTTGGTTTTCCTCCGCTCTAACTTCCCTTTTCTTGGTTTTTCTTCGCTCTAACCCCGTTTCTCTTGGTTTTCTTCCGCTCTAACCTTGATTATCTTGGCTTTCCTCCACTCTAACCCCGCTTTTCTTGGTTTTCCTCCGCTGTAACTTCGCTTTTCTTGGTTTTCCTCCGCTCTAACCCCGCTTTTCTTGGGTTTTCTCAGCTCTAACCCCACTTTTCTTCGTTTTCCTCTGCTCTAACTTCGCTTTTTATGTTTTCCTTAGCTCTAAACTCGATTTTCTTAGTTTTCCTCCGCTCTAACCCCGTTTCTCTTGGTTTTCCTCCGCTCTAACCCCGCTTTTCTTGGTTTTCCTCCGCTGTAACTTCGCTTTTCTTGGTTTTTCTCCGCTCTAACCCCGTTTCTCTTGGTTTTCCTCTGCTCTAACCCAGCTTTTCTTGGTTTTTCTCCACTCTAACCATGCTTTTCTTGGATTTCCGCTGGTCTAGCTTAGCTTTCCTTGGTTTTCTTCCGCTCTAACCCCGCTTTTCTTGGTTTTCCTCTTTTCTAACCTCGCTTTTCTTCGTTTTCCTCTGCTCTAACTTCGCTTTTTATGTTTTCCTTAGGTCTAAACTCGATTTTCTTGGTTTTCCTCCGCTCTAACCCCATTTCTCTTGGTTTTCCTCCGCTCTAACCCCGCTTTTCTTGGTTTTCCTCCGCTGTAACTTCGCTTTTCTGGGTTTTACTCCGCTCTAACCCCGTTTCTCTTGGTTTTCTTCCGCTCTAACTTCACTTTTCTTGGTTTTCCTCCTTTCTAACCTCGCTTTTCTTGGTTTTCCTCTGCTCTAACCCCGCTTTTCCTGGTTTTAGTCCACTCTAACCACACTTTTCATAGTTTCATAGTTTCATAATTTCGTGCAGGTTGGAAGGGACTTTAGAGATCATCGAGTCCGGCCCCCGGGATTCGAGCCTCTGTGTAGCAGAGCGGCACTTCTACCACTTGCGCCACAGGGGGGATTCGAACTCCGGGCCCCAGTGTTGCATGGCGGCATCTTTAACCACTGCGCCACCGGGGCACACTTGGATTTCTGCTGCTCTAACCGCGCTTTTCTTTGTTTTCTTCCTCTCTAACTTGTTTAATTGGTTTTCCTCCGCTCTAACCCCGATTATCTTGGTTTTCCTGCTCTCTAACCACGCTTTTCTTGGTTTTCTTCCGTTCTAACTCTCCTTTTCTTGGTTTTCCTCCACTCTAAACCCTCATTTCTTGGTTTTCATCCGCATGAACCTCTCTTTTCTAGGTTTTCCTCCGCTCTAACCCAGCTTTTCTTGGTTTTCCTTCGCTCTAACCCCGCTTTTCTTGGTTTTCCTTCGCTCTAACCTTGATTATATTGGTTTTCCGCCGTTCTATCATCGCTTTTCTTGGTTTTCCTACACTCTATCCCCGGTTTTCTTGGTTTTCCTCCGCTCTAAGCTCACTATCCTCGGTTTTCCTCCTCTCTAATCCCGCTATTCTTGTATTTCCTCCGCTCTAACTCCTCTTTTCTTGGTTTTCCTCTGTTCTAACCCAGCTTTTCTTGGTTTTTCTCCACTCTAACCATGCTTTTCTTGGATTTCTGCTGCTCTAACCGCGCTTTTCTTTGCTTTCTTCCTCTCTAACTTCTTTTTATTGGTTTTCCTTCGCTCTAACCCCGATTATCTTGGTTTTTCTCCACTCTTATCCCACTTTTCTTGGTTTTCCTCCGCCCTAACCCCGCTTTTCTTTGTTTTACACCGCACTAACCCCGCTTTTCTTGGTATTCTTCCGCTGTAACTTCGCTTTTCTTGGTTTTCCTCCGCACTTACCCAGCTTTTCTTGGTTTTCCTCCGCTCTAACCTCGCTTTTCTTGGTTTTCCTTCGCTCTAACCTTGATTATATTGGTTTTCCGCCGCTCTACAATCGCTTTTCTTGGTTTTCCTACACTCTATCCCCGGTTTTCTTGGTTTTCCTCCGCTCTAAGCTCACTATCCTCGGTTTTCCTCCTCTCTAATCCCGCTATTCTTGTATTTCCTCCGCTCTAACTCCTCTTTTCTTGGTTTTCCTCTGTTCTAACCCAGCTTTTCTTGGTTTTTCTCCACTCTAACCATGCTTTTCTTGGATTTCTGCTGCTCTAACCGCGCTTTTCTTTGCTTTCTTCCTCTCTAACTTCTTTTTATTGGTTTTCCTTCGCTCTAACCCCGATTATCTTGGTTTTTCTCCACTCTTATCCCACTTTTCTTGGTTTTCCTCCGCCCTAACCCCGCTTTTCTTTGTTTTACACCGCACTAACCCCGCTTTTCTTGGTATTCTTCCGCTGTAACTTCGCTTTTCTTGGTTTTCCTCCGCACTTACCCAGCTTTTCTTGGTTTTCCTCCGCTCTAACCTTGCTTTTCTTGGTTTTCCTTCGCTCTAACCTTGATTATATTGGTTTTCCGCCGCTCTACAATCGCTTTTCTTGGTTTTCCTACACTCTATCCCCGGTTTTCTTGGTTTTCCTCCGCTCTAAGCTCACTATCCTCGGTTTTCCTCCTCTCTAATCCCGCTATTCTTGTTTTTCCTCCGCTCTAACTCCTCTTTTCTTGGTTTTCCTCTGCTCTAACCCAGCTTTTCTTGGTTTTTCTCCACTCTAACCATGCTTTTCTTGAATTTCCTCCGGTCTAACTTCGCTTTTCTTGGTTTTCCTCCGCTCTAACCCCACTTTACTTTGTTTTTCTCCACTCTAACCCAGCTTTTCTTGGTTTTTCTCCACTCTAACCATGCTTTCTTGGATTTCTGCTGCTCTAACCGCGCTTTTCTTTGCTTTCTTCCTCTCTAACTTCTTTTTATTGGTTTTCCTTCGCTCTAACCTCGATTATCTTGGTTTTTCTCCGCTCTTATCCCACTTTTCTTGCTTTTCCTCCGCACTAACCCCGCTTTTCTTTGTTTTACACCGCACTAACCCCGCTTTTCTTGGTTTTCCTCCGCTGTAACTTCGATTTTCTTTGTTTTTCACCACTCTAACCATGCTTTTCTTGGATTTCTGCTGCTCTAACCGCGCTTTTCTTTGCTTTCTTCCGCTCTAACTTCTTTTTATTGGTTTTCCTTCGCTATAACCCCGATTATCTTGGTTTTTCTCCGCTCTTATCCCACTTTTCTTGGTTTCCCTCCACTCTAACCCCGCTTTTCTTGGTTTTCCTCCGCTATAACCCCGCTTTTCTTTGTTTTCCTCCGCTCTAACTTCCCTTTTCTTGGTTTTCCTCTGCTCTAACCCAGATTTTTTGGTTTTTCTCCACTCTAACCATGCTTTTCTTGGATTTCCGCTGCTCTAACTTCACTTTCCTGGGTTTCCTTCCGCTCTAACCCCGCTTTTCTTGGTTTTCCTCCTTTCTAACCCCCTTTTCTTGGTTTTCCTCCGCTCTAACCCCGCTTTTCTTGGTTTTCCTTCGCTCCAACCTTGATTATCTTGCTTTTCCGCCGCTCTACCATCGCTTTTCTTGGTTTTCCTACACTCTAACACCGGTTTTCTTGGTTTTCCTCCGCTCTAACCCCACTTTTCTTGGTTTTCCTCTGCTCTAACCCAGCTTTTCTTGGTTTTTCTCCACTCTAACCATGCTTTTCTTGGATTTCCGCTGCTCTTACTTCGCTTTCCTTGGTTTTCTTCCGCTCTAACCCCGCTTTTCTTGGTTTTCCTCCGCTCTAACTTCGCTTTTCTTGGTATTCCTCCGCTCTAACATCGCATTTCCTAGTTTTCCTCCGCTCTAACCCCACTTTTCTTGGCTTTTCTCCACTGTAACTTCGCTTTTCTTGGTTTTTCTCCACTCTAACCATGCTTTTCTTGGATTTCTGCTGCTCTAACCGCGCTTTTCTTTGCTTTCTTCCTCTCTAACTTCTTTTTATTGGTTTCCTTCGCTCTAACCCCGATTATCTTGGTTTTTCTCCGCTCTTAACCCACTTTTCTTGGTTTTCCACCGCACTAACTCCGCTTTTCTTTGTTTTACTCCGCACTAACCCCGCTTTTCTTGGTTTTCCTCCGCTCTAACTTCCCTTTTCTTGGTTTTTCTTCGCTCTAACCCCGTTTCTCTTGGTTTTCTTCCGCTCTAACCTTGATTATCTTGGCTTTCCTCCACTCTAACCCCGCTTTTCTTGGTTTTCCTCCGCTCTAACTTCGCTTTTCTTGGTTTTCCTCCGCTCTAACCCCGCTTTTCTTGGGTTTTCTCAGCTCTAACCCCACTTTTCTTCGTTTTCCTCTGCTCTAACTTCGCTTTTTATGTTTTCCTTAGCTCTAAACTCGATTTTCTTAGTTTTCCTCCGCTCTAACCCCGTTTCTCTTGGTTTTCCTCCGCTCTAACCCCGCTTTTCTTGATTTTCCTCCGCTGTAACTTATCTTTTCTTGGTTTTTCTCCGCTCTAACCCCGTTTCTCTTGGTTTTCCTCTGCTCTAACCCAGCTTTTCTTGGTTTTTCTCCACTCTAACCATGCTTTTCTTGGATTTCCGCTGCTCTAGCATAGCTTTCCTTGGTTTTCTTCCGCTCTAACCCCGCTTTTCTTGGTTTTCCTCTTTTCTAACCTCGCTTTTCTTCGTTTTCCTCTGCTCTAACTTCGCTTTTTATGTTTTCCTTAGGTCTAAACTCGATTTTCTTGGTTTTCCTCCGCTCTAACCCCATTTCTCTTGGTTTTCCTCCGCTCTAACCCCGCTTTTCTTGGTTTTCCTCCGCTGTAACTTCGCTTTTCTGGGTTTTACTCCGCTCTAACCCCGTTTCTCTTGGTTTTCTTCCGCTCTAACTTCACTTTTCTTGGTTTTCCTCCTTTCTAACCTCGCTTTTCTTGGTTTTCCTCTGCTGCAACCCCGCTTTTCCTGGTTTTAGTCCACTCTAACCACACTTTTCATAGTTTCATAGTTTCATAATTTCGTGCGGGTTGGAAGGGACTTTAGAGATCATCGAGTCCGGCCCCCGGGATTCGAGCCTCTGTGTAGCAGAGCGGCACTTCTACCACTTGCGCCACAGGGGGGATTCGAACTCCGGGCCCCAGTGTTGCATGGCGGCATCTTTAACCACTGCGCCACCGGGGCACACTTGGATTTCTGCTGCTCTAACCGCGCTTTTCTTTGTTTTCTTCCTCTCTAACTTGTTTAATTGGTTTTCCTCCGCTCTAACCCCGATTATCTTGGTTTTCCTGCTCTCTAACCCCGCTTTTCTTGGTTTTCTTCTGTTCTAACTCTCCTTTTCTTGGTTTTCCTCCGCTCTAACCTCGCATTTCTTGGTTTTCATCCGCATGAACCTCTCTTTTCTTGGTTTTCCTCCGCTCTAACCCAGCTTTTCTTGGTTTTCCTCCGCTCTAACACCGCTTTTCTTGGATTTCCTTCGCTCTAACCTTGATTATATTTGTTTTCCGCCGTTCTATCATCGCTTTTCTTGGTTTTCCTACACTCTATCCCCGGTTTTCTTGGTTTTCCTCCGCTCTAAGTTCACTATCCTCGGTTTTCCTCCTCTCTAATCCCGCTTTTCTTGGTTTTCCTCCACTCTAACCTCGCTTTTCTTGGTTTTCCTCCGCTCTAACCCCGCTTTTCTTGGTTTTCCTCTGCTCTAACCCAGCTTTTCTTGGTTTTCTCCACTCTAACCATGCTTTTCTTGGATTTCCTCCGCTCTAACTTCGCTTTTCTTGGTTTTCCTCAGCTCTAACCCCACTTTTCTTGGTTTTTCTCCACTCTAACCCCACTTTTCTTGGTTTTTCTCCACTCTAACCATGCTTTTCTTGGATTTCTGCAGCTCTAACCGCGCTTATCTTTGCTTTCTTCCTCTCTAACTTCTTTTTATTGGTTTTCCTTCGCTCTAACCCCGATTATCTTGGTTTTTCTCCGCTCTTATCCCACTGTTCTTGGTTTTCCTCCGCCCTAACCCCGCTTTTCTTTGTTTTACACCGCACTAACCCCGCTTTTCTTGGTATTCTTCCGCTGTAACTTCGCTTTTCTTGGTTTTCCTCCGCACTTACCCAGCTTTTCTTGGTTTTCCTCCGCTCTAACCTCGCTTTTCTTGGTTTTCCTTCGCTCTAACCTTGATTATATTGGTTTTCCGCCGCTCTACCATCGCTTTTCTTGGTTTTCCTACACTCTATCCCCGGTTTTCTTGGTTTTCCTCCGCTCTAAGATCACTATCCTCGGTTTTCCTCCTCTCTAATCCCGCTTTTCTTGGTTTTCCTCCGCTCTAACCCCGCTTTTCTTTGTTTTCCTCCGCTCTAACTTCCCTTTTCTTGGTTTTCCTCTGCTCTAACCCAGATTTTTTGGTTTTCCACTCTAACCATGCTTTTCTTGGATTTCCGCTGCTCTAACTTCACTTTCCTGGGTTTCCTTCCGCTCTAACCCCGCTTTTCTTGGTTTTCCTCCTTTCTAACCCCCTTTTCTTGGTTTTCCTCCGCTCTAACCCCGCTTTTCTTGGTTTTCCTTCGCTCCAACCTTGATTATCTTGCTTTTCCGCCGCTCTACCATTGCTTTTCTTGGTTTTCCTACACTCTAACACCGGTTTTCTTGGTTTTCCTCCGCTCTAACCCCACTTTTCTTGGTTTTCCTCTGCTCTAACCCAGCTTTTCTTGGTTTTTCTCCACTCTAACCATGCTTTTCTTGGATTTCCGCTGCTCTTACTTCGCTTTCCTTGGTTTTCTTCCGCTCTAACCCCGCTTTTCTTGGTTTTCCTCCGCTCTAACTTCGCTTTTCTTGGTATTCCTCCGCTCTAACATCGCATTTCCTAGTTTTCCTCCGCTCTAACCCCACTTTTCTTGGCTTTTCTCCACTGTAACTTCGCTTTTCTTGGTTTTTCTCCACTCTAACCATGCTTTTCTTGGATTTCTGCTGCTCTAACCGCGCTTTTCTTTGCTTTCTTCCTCTCTAACTTCTTTTTATTGGTTTCCTTCGCTCTAACCCCGATTATCTTGGTTTTTCTCCGCTCTTAACCCACTTTTCTTGGTTTTCCACCGCACTTACTCCGCTTTTCTTTGTTTTACTCCGCACTAACCCCGCTTTTCTTGGTTTTCCTCCGCTCTAACTTCTCTTTTCTTGGTTTTTCTTCGCTCTAACCCCGTTTCTCTTGGTTTTCTTCCGCTCTAACCTTGATTATCTTGGCTTTCCTCCACTCTAACCCCGCTTTTCTTGGTTTTCCTCCGCTCTAACTTCGCTTTTCTTGGTTTTCCTCCGCTCTAACCCCGCTTTTCTTGGGTTTTCTCAGCTCTAACCCCACTTTTCTTCGTTTTCCTCTGCTCTAACTTCGCTTTTTATGTTTTCCTTAGCTCTAAACTCGATTTTCTTAGTTTTCCTCCGCTCTAACCCCGTTTCTCTTGGTTTTCCTCCGCTCTAACCCCGCTTTTCTTGGTTTTCCTCCGCTGTAACTTCGCTTTTCTTGGTTTTTCTCCGCTCTAACCCCGTTTCTCTTGGTTTTCCTCTGCTCTAACCCAGCTTTTCTTGGTTTTTCTCCACTCTAACCATGCTTTTCTTGGATTTCCGCTGCTCTAGCTTAGCTTTCCTTGGTTTTCTTCCGCTCTAACCCCGCTTTTCTTGGTTTTCCTCTTTTCTAACCTCGCTTTTCTTCGTTTTCCTCTGCTCTAACTTCGCTTTTTATGTTTTCCTTAGGTCTAAACTCGATTTTCTTGGTTTTCCTCCGCTCTAACCCCATTTCTCTTGGTTTTCCTCCGCTCTAACCCCGCTTTTCTTGGTTTTCCTCCGCTGTAACTTCGCTTTTCTGGGTTTTACTCCGCTCTAACCCCGTTTCTCTTGGTTTTCTTCCGCTCTAACTTCACTTTTCTTGGTTTTCCTCCTTTCTAACCTCGCTTTTCTTGGTTTTCCTCTGCTCTAACCCCGCTTTTCCTGGTTTTAGTCCACTCTAACCACACTTTTCATAGTTTCATAGTTTCATAATTTCGTGCAGGTTGGAAGGGACTTTAGAGATCATCGAGTCCGGCCCCCGGGATTCGAGCCTCTGTGTAGCAGAGCGGCACTTCTACCACTTGCGCCACAGGGGGGATTCGAACTCCGGGCCCCAGTGTTGCATGGCGGCATCTTTAACCACTGCGCCACCGGGGCACACTTGGATTTCTGCTGCTCTAACCGCGCTTTTCTTTGTTTTCATCCTCTCTAACTTCTTTTTACTGGTTTTCCTCCGCTCTAACCCCGATTATCTTGGTTTTCCTGCTCTCTAACCACGCTTTTCTTGGTTTTCTTCCGTTCTAACTCTCCTTTTCTTGGTTTTCCTCCACTCTAAACCCTCATTTCTTGGTTTTCATCCGCATGAACCTCTCTTTTCTAGGTTTTCCTCCGCTCTAACCCAGCTTTTCTTGGTTTTCCTTCGCTCTAACCCCGCTTTTCTTGGTTTTCCTTCGCTCTAACCTTGATTATATTGGTTTTCCGCCGTTCTATCATCGCTTTTCTTGGTTTTCCTACACTCTATCCCCGGTTTTCTTGGTTTTCCTCCGCTCTAAGCTCACTATCCTCGGTTTTCCTCCTCTCTAATCCCGCTATTCTTGTATTTCCTCCGCTCTAACTCCTCTTTTCTTGGTTTTCCTCTGTTCTAAACCAGCTTTTCTTGGTTTTTCTCCACTCTAACCATGCTTTTCTTGGATTTCTGCTGCTCTAACCGCGCTTTTCTTTGCTTTCTTCCTCTCTAACTTCTTTTTATTGGTTTTCCTTCGCTCTAACCCCGATTATCTTGGTTTTTCTCCACTCTTATCCCACTTTTCTTGGTTTTCCTCCGCCCTAACCCCGCTTTTCTTTGTTTTACACCGCACTAACCCCGCTTTTCTTGGTATTCTTCCGCTGTAACTTCGCTTTTCTTGGTTTTCCTCCGCACTTACCCAGCTTTTCTTGGTTTTCCTCCGCTCTAACCTCGCTTTTCTTGGTTTTCCTTCGCTCTAACCTTGATTATATTGGTTTTCCGCCGCTCTACAATCGCTTTTCTTGGTTTTCCTACACTCTATCCCCGGTTTTCTTGGTTTTCCTCCGCTCTAAGCTCACTATCCTCGGTTTTCCTCCTCTCTAATCCCGCTATTCTTGTATTTCCTCCGCTCTAACTCCTCTTTTCTTGGTTTTCCTCTGTTCTAACCCAGCTTTTCTTGGTTTTTCTCCACTCTAACCATGCTTTTCTTGGATTTCTGCTGCTCTAACCGCGCTTTTCTTTGCTTTCTTCCTCTCTAACTTCTTTTTATTGGTTTTCCTTCGCTCTAACCCCGATTATCTTGGTTTTTCTCCACTCTTATCCCACTTTTCTTGGTTTTCCTCCGCCCTAACCCCGCTTTTCTTTGTTTTACACCGCACTAACCCCGCTTTTCTTGGTATTCTTCCGCTGTAACTTCGCTTTTCTTGGTTTTCCTCCGCACTTACCCAGCTTTTCTTGGTTTTCCTCCGCTCTAACCTCGCTTTTCTTGGTTTTCCTTCGCTCTAACCTTGATTATATTGGTTTTCCGCCGCTCTACAATCGCTTTTCTTGGTTTTCCTACACTCTATCCCCGGTTTTCTTGGTTTTCCTCCGCTCTAAGCTCACTATCCTCGGTTTTCCTCCTCTCTAATCCCGCTATTCTTGTTTTTCCTCCGCTCTAACTCCTCTTTTCTTGGTTTTCCTCTGCTCTAACCCAGCTTTTCTTGGTTTTTCTCCACTCTAACCATGCTTTTCTTGGATTTCCTCCGGTCTAACTTCGCTTTTCTTGGTTTTCCTCCGCTCTAACCCCACTTTACTTTGTTTTTCTCCACTCTAACCCAGCTTTTCTTGGTTTTTCTCCACTCTAACCATGCTTTCTTGGATTTCTGCTGCTCTAACCGCGCTTTTCTTTGCTTTCTTCCTCTCTAACTTCTTTTTATTGGTTTTCCTTCGCTCTAACCTCGATTATCTTGGTTTTTCTCCGCTCTTATCCCACTTTTCTTGCTTTTCCTCCGCACTAACCCCGCTTTTCTTTGTTTTACACCGCACTAACCCCGCTTTTCTTGGTTTTCCTCCGCTGTAACTTCGATTTTCTTTGTTTTTCACCACTCTAACCATGCTTTTCTTGGATTTCTGCTGCTCTAACCGCGCTTTTCTTTGCTTTCTTCCGCTCTAACTTCTTTTTATTGGTTTTCCTTCGCTATAACCCCGATTATCTTGGTTTTTCTCCGCTCTTATCCCACTTTTCTTGGTTTCCCTCCACTCTAACCCCGCTTTTCTTGGTTTTCCTCCGCTATAACCCCGCTTTTCTTTGTTTTCCTCCGCTCTAACTTCCCTTTTCTTGGTTTTCCTCTGCTCTAACCCAGATTTTTTGGTTTTTCTCCACTCTAACCATGCTTTTCTTGGATTTCCGCTGCTCTAACTTCACTTTCCTGGGTTTCCTTCCGCTCTAACCCCGCTTTTCTTGGTTTTCCTCCTTTCTAACCCCCTTTTCTTGGTTTTCCTCCGCTCTAACCCCGCTTTTCTTGGTTTTCCTTCGCTCCAACCTTGATTATCTTGCTTTTCCGCCGCTCTACCATCGCTTTTCTTGGTTTTCCTACACTCTAACACCGGTTTTCTTGGTTTTCCTCCGCTCTAACCCCACTTTTCTTGGTTTTCCTCTGCTCTAACCCAGCTTTTCTTGGTTTTTCTCCACTCTAACCATGCTTTTCTTGGATTTCCGCTGCTCTTACTTCGCTTTCCTTGGTTTTCTTCCGCTCTAACCCCGCTTTTCTTGGTTTTCCTCCGCTCTAACTTCGCTTTTCTTGGTATTCCTCCGCTCTAACATCGCATTTCCTAGTTTTCCTCCGCTCTAACCCCACTTTTCTTGGCTTTTCTCCACTGTAACTTCGCTTTTCTTGGTTTTTCTCCACTCTAACCATGCTTTTCTTGGATTTCTGCTGCTCTAACCGCGCTTTTCTTTGCTTTCTTCCTCTCTAACTTCTTTTTATTGGTTTCCTTCGCTCTAACCCCGATTATCTTGGTTTTTCTCCGCTCTTAACCCACTTTTCTTGGTTTTCCACCGCACTAACTCCGCTTTTCTTTGTTTTACTCCGCACTAACCCCGCTTTTCTTGGTTTTCCTCCGCTCTAACTTCCCTTTTCTTGGTTTTTCTTCGCTCTAACCCCGTTTCTCTTGGTTTTCTTCCGCTCTAACCTTGATTATCTTGGCTTTCCTCCACTCTAACCCCGCTTTTCTTGGTTTTCCTCCGCTCTAACTTCGCTTTTCTTGGTTTTCCTCCGCTCTAACCCCGCTTTTCTTGGGTTTTCTCAGCTCTAACCCCACTTTTCTTCGTTTTCCTCTGCTCTAACTTCGCTTTTTATGTTTTCCTTAGCTCTAAACTCGATTTTCTTAGTTTTCCTCCGCTCTAACCCCGTTTCTCTTGGTTTTCCTCCGCTCTAACCCCGCTTTTCTTGATTTTCCTCCGCTGTAACTTATCTTTTCTTGGTTTTTCTCCGCTCTAACCCCGTTTCTCTTGGTTTTCCTCTGCTCTAACCCAGCTTTTCTTGGTTTTTCTCCACTCTAACCATGCTTTTCTTGGATTTCCGCTGCTCTAGCATAGCTTTCCTTGGTTTTCTTCCGCTCTAACCCCGCTTTTCTTGGTTTTCCTCTTTTCTAACCTCGCTTTTCTTCGTTTTCCTCTGCTCTAACTTCGCTTTTTATGTTTTCCTTAGGTCTAAACTCGATTTTCTTGGTTTTCCTCCGCTCTAACCCCATTTCTCTTGGTTTTCCTCCGCTCTAACCCCGCTTTTCTTGGTTTTCCTCCGCTGTAACTTCGCTTTTCTGGGTTTTACTCCGCTCTAACCCCGTTTCTCTTGGTTTTCTTCCGCTCTAACTTCACTTTTCTTGGTTTTCCTCCTTTCTAACCTCGCTTTTCTTGGTTTTCCTCTGCTGCAACCCCGCTTTTCCTGGTTTTAGTCCACTCTAACCACACTTTTCATAGTTTCATAGTTTCATAATTTCGTGCGGGTTGGAAGGGACTTTAGAGATCATCGAGTCCGGCCCCCGGGATTCGAGCCTCTGTGTAGCAGAGCGGCACTTCTACCACTTGCGCCACAGGGGGGATTCGAACTCCGGGCCCCAGTGTTGCATGGCGGCATCTTTAACCACTGCGCCACCGGGGCACACTAGGATTTCTGCTGCTCTAACCGCGCTTTTCTTTGTTTTCTTCCTCTCTAACTTGTTTAATTGGTTTTCCTCCGCTCTAACCCCGATTATCTTGGTTTTCCTGCTCTCTAACCCCGCTTTTCTTGGTTTTCTTCTGTTCTAACTCTCCTTTTCTTGGTTTTCCTCCGCTCTAACCTCGCATTTCTTGGTTTTCATCCGCATGAACCTCTCTTTTCTTGGTTTTCCTCCGCTCTAACCCAGCTTTTCTTGGTTTTCCTCCGCTCTAACACCGCTTTTCTTGGATTTCCTTCGCTCTAACCTTGATTATATTTGTTTTCCGCCGTTCTATCATCGCTTTTCTTGGTTTTCCTACACTCTATCCCCGGTTTTCTTGGTTTTCCTCCGCTCTAAGTTCACTATCCTCGGTTTTCCTCCTCTCTAATCCCGCTTTTCTTGGTTTTCCTCCACTCTAACCTCGCTTTTCTTGGTTTTCCTCCGCTCTAACCCCGCTTTTCTTGGTTTTCCTCTGCTCTAACCCAGCTTTTCTTGGTTTTCTCCACTCTAACCATGCTTTTCTTGGATTTCCTCCGCTCTAACTTCGCTTTTCTTGGTTTTCCTCAGCTCTAACCCCACTTTTCTTGGTTTTTCTCCACTCTAACCCCACTTTTCTTGGTTTTTCTCCACTCTAACCATGCTTTTCTTGGATTTCTGCAGCTCTAACCGCGCTTATCTTTGCTTTCTTCCTCTCTAACTTCTTTTTATTGGTTTTCCTTCGCTCTAACCCCGATTATCTTGGTTTTTCTCCGCTCTTATCCCACTGTTCTTGGTTTTCCTCCGCCCTAACCCCGCTTTTCTTTGTTTTACACCGCACTAACCCCGCTTTTCTTGGTATTCTTCCGCTGTAACTTCGCTTTTCTTGGTTTTCCTCCGCACTTACCCAGCTTTTCTTGGTTTTCCTCCGCTCTAACCTCGCTTTTCTTGGTTTTCCTTCGCTCTAACCTTGATTATATTGGTTTTCCGCCGCTCTACCATCGCTTTTCTTGGTTTTCCTACACTCTATCCCCGGTTTTCTTGGTTTTCCTCCGCTCTAAGATCACTATCCTCGGTTTTCCTCCTCTCTAATCCCGCTTTTCTTGGTTTTCCTCCGCTCTAACCCCGCTTTTCTTTGTTTTCCTCCGCTCTAACTTCCCTTTTCTTGGTTTTCCTCTGCTCTAACCCAGATTTTTTGGTTTTTCTCCACTCTAACCATGCTTTTCTTGGATTTCCGCTGCTCTAACTTCACTTTCCTGGGTTTCCTTCCGCTCTAACCCCGCTTTTCTTGGTTTTCCTCCTTTCTAACCCCCTTTTCTTGGTTTTCCTCCGCTCTAACCCCGCTTTTCTTGGTTTTCCTTCGCTCCAACCTTGATTATCTTGCTTTTCCGCCGCTCTACCATCGCTTTTCTTGGTTTTCCTACACTCTAACACCGGTTTTCTTGGTTTTCCTCCGCTCTAACCCCACTTTTCTTGGTTTTCCTCTGCTCTAACCCAGCTTTTCTTGGTTTTTCTCCACTCTAACCATGCTTTTCTTGGATTTCCGCTGCTCTTACTTCGCTTTCCTTGGTTTTCTTCCGCTCTAACCCCGCTTTTCTTGGTTTTCCTCCGCTCTAACTTCGCTTTTCTTGGTATTCCTCCGCTCTAACATCGCATTTCCTAGTTTTCCTCCGCTCTAACCCCACTTTTCTTGGCTTTTCTCCACTGTAACTTCGCTTTTCTTGGTTTTTCTCCACTCTAACCATGCTTTTCTTGGATTTCTGCTGCTCTAACCGCGCTTTTCTTTGCTTTCTTCCTCTCTAACTTCTTTTTATTGGTTTCCTTCGCTCTAACCCCGATTATCTTGGTTTTTCTCCGCTCTTAACCCACTTTTCTTGGTTTTCCACCGCACTAACTCCGCTTTTCTTTGTTTTACTCCGCACTAACCCCGCTTTTCTTGGTTTTCCTCCGCTCTAACTTCCCTTTTCTTGGTTTTTCTTCGCTCTAACCCCGTTTCTCTTGGTTTTCTTCCGCTCTAACCTTGATTATCTTGGCTTTCCTCCACTCTAACCCCGCTTTTCTTGGTTTTCCTCCGCTCTAACTTCGCTTTTCTTGGTTTTCCTCCGCTCTAACCCCGCTTTTCTTGGGTTTTCTCAGCTCTAACCCCACTTTTCTTCGTTTTCCTCTGCTCTAACTTCGCTTTTTATGTTTTCCTTAGCTCTAAACTCGATTTTCTTAGTTTTCCTCCGCTCTAACCCCGTTTCTCTTGGTTTTCCTCCGCTCTAACCCCGCTTTTCTTGATTTTCCTCCGCTGTAACTTATCTTTTCTTGGTTTTTCTCCGCTCTAACCCCGTTTCTCTTGGTTTTCCTCTGCTCTAACCCAGCTTTTCTTGGTTTTTCTCCACTCTAACCATGCTTTTCTTGGATTTCCGCTGCTCTAGCATAGCTTTCCTTGGTTTTCTTCCGCTCTAACCCCGCTTTTCTTGGTTTTCCTCTTTTCTAACCTCGCTTTTCTTCGTTTTCCTCTGCTCTAACTTCGCTTTTTATGTTTTCCTTAGGTCTAAACTCGATTTTCTTGGTTTTCCTCCGCTCTAACCCCATTTCTCTTGGTTTTCCTCCGCTCTAACCCCGCTTTTCTTGGTTTTCCTCCGCTGTAACTTCGCTTTTCTGGGTTTTACTCCGCTCTAACCCCGTTTCTCTTGGTTTTCTTCCGCTCTAACTTCACTTTTCTTGGTTTTCCTCCTTTCTAACCTCGCTTTTCTTGGTTTTCCTCTGCTGCAACCCCGCTTTTCCTGGTTTTAGTCCACTCTAACCACACTTTTCATAGTTTCATAGTTTCATAATTTCGTGCGGGTTGGAAGGGACTTTAGAGATCATCGAGTCCGGCCCCCGGGATTCGAGCCTCTGTGTAGCAGAGCGGCACTTCTACCACTTGCGCCACAGGGGGGATTCGAACTCCGGGCCCCAGTGTTGCATGGCGGCATCTTTAACCACTGCGCCACCGGGGCACACTTGGATTTCTGCTGCTCTAACCGCGCTTTTCTTTGTTTTCTTCCTCTCTAACTTGTTTAATTGGTTTTCCTCCGCTCTAACCCCGATTATCTTGGTTTTCCTGCTCTCTAACCCCGCTTTTCTTGGTTTTCTTCTGTTCTAACTCTCCTTTTCTTGGTTTTCCTCCGCTCTAACCTCGCATTTCTTGGTTTTCATCCGCATGAACCTCTCTTTTCTTGGTTTTCCTCCGCTCTAACCCAGCTTTTCTTGGTTTTCCTCCGCTCTAACACCGCTTTTCTTGGATTTCCTTCGCTCTAACCTTGATTATATTTGTTTTCCGCCGTTCTATCATCGCTTTTCTTGGTTTTCCTACACTCTATCCCCGGTTTTCTTGGTTTTCCTCCGCTCTAAGTTCACTATCCTCGGTTTTCCTCCTCTCTAATCCCGCTTTTCTTGGTTTTCCTCCACTCTAACCTCGCTTTTCTTGGTTTTCCTCCGCTCTAACCCCGCTTTTCTTGGTTTTCCTCTGCTCTAACCCAGCTTTTCTTGGTTTTCTCCACTCTAACCATGCTTTTCTTGGATTTCCTCCGCTCTAACTTCGCTTTTCTTGGTTTTCCTCAGCTCTAACCCCACTTTTCTTGGTTTTTCTCCACTCTAACCCCACTTTTCTTGGTTTTTCTCCACTCTAACCATGCTTTTCTTGGATTTCTGCAGCTCTAACCGCGCTTATCTTTGCTTTCTTCCTCTCTAACTTCTTTTTATTGGTTTTCCTTCGCTCTAACCCCGATTATCTTGGTTTTTCTCCGCTCTTATCCCACTGTTCTTGGTTTTCCTCCGCCCTAACCCCGCTTTTCTTTGTTTTACACCGCACTAACCCCGCTTTTCTTGGTATTCTTCCGCTGTAACTTCGCTTTTCTTGGTTTTCCTCCGCACTTACCCAGCTTTTCTTGGTTTTCCTCCGCTCTAACCTCGCTTTTCTTGGTTTTCCTTCGCTCTAACCTTGATTATATTGGTTTTCCGCCGCTCTACCATCGCTTTTCTTGGTTTTCCTACACTCTATCCCCGGTTTTCTTGGTTTTCCTCCGCTCTAAGATCACTATCCTCGGTTTTCCTCCTCTCTAATCCCGCTTTTCTTGGTTTTCCTCCGCTCTAACCCCGCTTTTCTTTGTTTTCCTCCGCTCTAACTTCCCTTTTCTTGGTTTTCCTCTGCTCTAACCCAGATTTTTTGGTTTTTCTCCACTCTAACCATGCTTTTCTTGGATTTCCGCTGCTCTAACTTCACTTTCCTGGGTTTCCTTCCGCTCTAACCCCGCTTTTCTTGGTTTTCCTCCTTTCTAACCCCCTTTTCTTGGTTTTCCTCCGCTCTAACCCCGCTTTTCTTGGTTTTCCTTCGCTCCAACCTTGATTATCTTGCTTTTCCGCCGCTCTACCATTGCTTTTCTTGGTTTTCCTACACTCTAACACCGGTTTTCTTGGTTTTCCTCCGCTCTAACCCCACTTTTCTTGGTTTTCCTCTGCTCTAACCCAGCTTTTCTTGGTTTTTCTCCACTCTAACCATGCTTTTCTTGGATTTCCGCTGCTCTTACTTCGCTTTCCTTGGTTTTCTTCCGCTCTAACCCCGCTTTTCTTGGTTTTCCTCCGCTCTAACTTCGCTTTTCTTGGTATTCCTCCGCTCTAACATCGCATTTCCTAGTTTTCCTCCGCTCTAACCCCACTTTTCTTGGCTTTTCTCCACTGTAACTTCGCTTTTCTTGGTTTTTCTCCACTCTAACCATGCTTTTCTTGGATTTCTGCTGCTCTAACCGCGCTTTTCTTTGCTTTCTTCCTCTCTAACTTCTTTTTATTGGTTTCCTTCGCTCTAACCCCGATTATCTTGGTTTTTCTCCGCTCTTAACCCACTTTTCTTGGTTTTCCACCGCACTAACTCCGCTTTTCTTTGTTTTACTCCGCACTAACCCCGCTTTTCTTGGTTTTCCTCCGCTCTAACTTCTCTTTTCTTGGTTTTTCTTCGCTCTAACCCCGTTTCTCTTGGTTTTCTTCCGCTCTAACCTTGATTATCTTGGCTTTCCTCCACTCTAACCCCGCTTTTCTTGGTTTTCCTCCGCTCTAACTTCGCTTTTCTTGGTTTTCCTCCGCTCTAACCCCGCTTTTCTTGGGTTTTCTCAGCTCTAACCCCACTTTTCTTCGTTTTCCTCTGCTCTAACTTCGCTTTTTATGTTTTCCTTAGCTCTAAACTCGATTTTCTTAGTTTTCCTCCGCTCTAACCCCGTTTCTCTTGGTTTTCCTCCGCTCTAACCCCGCTTTTCTTGATTTTCCTCCGCTGTAACTTATCTTTTCTTGGTTTTTCTCCGCTCTAACCCCGTTTCTCTTGGTTTTCCTCTGCTCTAACCCAGCTTTTCTTGGTTTTTCTCCACTCTAACCATGCTTTTCTTGGATTTCCGCTGCTCTAGCATAGCTTTCCTTGGTTTTCTTCCGCTCTAACCCCGCTTTTCTTGGTTTTCCTCTTTTCTAACCTCGCTTTTCTTCGTTTTCCTCTGCTCTAACTTCGCTTTTTATGTTTTCCTTAGGTCTAAACTCGATTTTCTTGGTTTTCCTCCGCTCTAACCCCATTTCTCTTGGTTTTCCTCCGCTCTAACCCCGCTTTTCTTGGTTTTCCTCCGCTGTAACTTCGCTTTTCTGGGTTTTACTCCGCTCTAACCCCGTTTCTCTTGGTTTTCTTCCGCTCTAACTTCACTTTTCTTGGTTTTCCTCCTTTCTAACCTCGCTTTTCTTGGTTTTCCTCTGCTGCAACCCCGCTTTTCCTGGTTTTAGTCCACTCTAACCACACTTTTCATAGTTTCATAGTTTCATAATTTCGTGCGGGTTGGAAGGGACTTTAGAGATCATCGAGTCCGGCCCCCGGGATTCGAGCCTCTGTGTAGCAGAGCGGCACTTCTACCACTTGCGCCACAGGGGGGATTCGAACTCCGGGCCCCAGTGTTGCATGGCGGCATCTTTAACCACTGCGCCACCGGGGCACACTAGGATTTCTGCTGCTCTAACCGCGCTTTTCTTTGTTTTCTTCCTCTCTAACTTGTTTAATTGGTTTTCCTCCGCTCTAACCCCGATTATCTTGGTTTTCCTGCTCTCTAACCCCGCTTTTCTTGGTTTTCTTCTGTTCTAACTCTCCTTTTCTTGGTTTTCCTCCGCTCTAACCTCGCATTTCTTGGTTTTCATCCGCATGAACCTCTCTTTTCTTGGTTTTCCTCCGCTCTAACCCAGCTTTTCTTGGTTTTCCTCCGCTCTAACACCGCTTTTCTTGGATTTCCTTCGCTCTAACCTTGATTATATTTGTTTTCCGCCGTTCTATCATCGCTTTTCTTGGTTTTCCTACACTCTATCCCCGGTTTTCTTGGTTTTCCTCCGCTCTAAGTTCACTATCCTCGGTTTTCCTCCTCTCTAATCCCGCTTTTCTTGGTTTTCCTCCACTCTAACCTCGCTTTTCTTGGTTTTCCTCCGCTCTAACCCCGCTTTTCTTGGTTTTCCTCTGCTCTAACCCAGCTTTTCTTGGTTTTCTCCACTCTAACCATGCTTTTCTTGGATTTCCTCCGCTCTAACTTCGCTTTTCTTGGTTTTCCTCAGCTCTAACCCCACTTTTCTTGGTTTTTCTCCACTCTAACCCCACTTTTCTTGGTTTTTCTCCACTCTAACCATGCTTTTCTTGGATTTCTGCAGCTCTAACCGCGCTTATCTTTGCTTTCTTCCTCTCTAACTTCTTTTTATTGGTTTTCCTTCGCTCTAACCCCGATTATCTTGGTTTTTCTCCGCTCTTATCCCACTGTTCTTGGTTTTCCTCCGCCCTAACCCCGCTTTTCTTTGTTTTACACCGCACTAACCCCGCTTTTCTTGGTATTCTTCCGCTGTAACTTCGCTTTTCTTGGTTTTCCTCCGCACTTACCCAGCTTTTCTTGGTTTTCCTCCGCTCTAACCTCGCTTTTCTTGGTTTTCCTTCGCTCTAACCTTGATTATATTGGTTTTCCGCCGCTCTACCATCGCTTTTCTTGGTTTTCCTACACTCTATCCCCGGTTTTCTTTGTTTTCCTCCGCTCTAAGATCACTATCCTCGGTTTTCCTCCTCTCTAATCCCGCTTTTCTTGGTTTTCCTCCGCTCTAACCCCGCTTTTCTTGGTTTTCCTCCGCTCTAACTCCGCTTTTCTTGGTTTTCCTTTGCTCTAACACAGCTTTTCTTGGTTTTTCTCCACTCGAACCATGCTTTTCTAGGATTTCCTCCGGTCTAACTTCGCTTTCCTTGGTTTTCCTCCACTCTAACCCCACTTTACTTTGTTTTTCTCCACTCTAACCCCACTTTTCTTGGTTTTTCTCCACTCTAACCATGCTTTTCTTGGATTTCTGCAGCTCTAACCGCGCTTATCTTTGCTTTCTTCCTCTCTAACTTCTTTTTATTGGTTTTCCTTCGCTCTAACCCCGATTATCTTGGTTTTTCTCCGCTCTTATCCCACTTTTCTTGGTTTTCCTCCGCACTAACCCCGCTTTTCTTTGTTTTACACCGCACTAACCCCGCTTTTCATGGTTTTCCTCCGCTGTAACTTCGCTTTTCTTAGTTTTTCACCACTCTAACCATGCTTTTCTTGGATTTCTGCTGCTCTAACCGCGCTTTTCTTTGCTTTCTTCCGCTCTAACTTCTTTTTATTGGTTTTCCTTCGCTCTAACCCCGATTATCTTGGTTTTTCTCCGCTCTTATCCCACTTTTCTTGGTTTTCCTCCGCTCTAACCCTGCTGTACTTGGATTTCCTCCGATCTAACTTCGCTTTTCTTGGTTTTCCTTCGTTCTAACCCCGCTATTCTTAGGTTTTCTCAGCTCTAACCCCGCTTTTCTTTGTTTTCCTCTGCTCTAACTTCGCTTTTTATGTTTTCCTTAGCTCTAAACTCGATTTTCTTAGTTTTCCTCCGCTCTAACCCCGTTTCTCTAGGTTTTCCTCCGCTCTAACCTTGCTTTTCTTGGTTTTCCTCTGCTCTAACCCCGCTTTTCTTCGTTTTCCTCTGCTATAACCCCGCTTTTCTTGGTTTTCCTCCGTTATAACCCCGCTTTTCTTGGTTTTTCTCCACTCTTACCCCGCTTTTCTTGGTTTTCCTCTGCTCTAACCCAGCTTTTCTTGGTTTTTCTCCACTCTAACCATGCTTTTCTTGGATTTCCGCTGCTCTAACTTCGCTTTCCTTGGTTTCCTTCCGCTCCAACCCCGCTTTTCTTGGTTTTCCTCCTTTCTAACCTCGCTTTTCTTGGTTTTCCTCCGCTCTAACCCCGCTTTTCCTGGTTTTGGTCCACTCTAACCACGCTTTTCATAGTTTCATAGTTTCATAATTTCGTGCTGTTTGGAAGGGACTTTAGAGATCATCGAGTCCGGCCCCCGGGATTCGAGCCTCTGTGTAGCAGAGCGGCACTTCTACCACTTGCGCCACAGGGGGGATTCGAACTCCGGGCCCCAGTGTTGCATGGCGGCATCTTTAACTACTGCGCTACCGGGGCACACTTGGATTTCTGCTGCTCTAACCGCGCTTTTCTTTGTTTTCTTCCTCTCTAACTTCTTTTTATTGGTTTTCCTCCGCTCTAACCCCAATTATCTTGGTTTTCCTGCTCTCTAACCCCGCTTTTCTTGGTTTTCTTCCGTTCTAACTCTGCTTTTCTTGGTTTTCCTCCGCTCTAACCCCTCATTTCTTGGTTTTCATCCGCATGAACCTCTCTTTTCTTGGTTTTCCTCCGCTCTAACCCAGCTTTTCTTGGTTTTCCTCCGCTCTAACCCCTCTTTTCTTGGTTTTCCTTCGCTCTAACCTTGATTATATTGGTTCTCCGCCGCTCTACCATCGCTTTTCTTGGTTTTCCTACACTCTATCCCCGGTTTTCTTGGTTTTCCTCCGCTCTAACCCCACTTTTCTTGGTTTTCCTCTGCTCTAACCTTGCTTTTCTTGGTTTTCCTCGGCTCTAACCCAGCTTTTCTTGGTTTTTCTCCACTCTAACCATGCTTTTCTTGGATTTCCGCCGCTCTAACTTCGCTTTACTTTTTTTTCTTCCGCTCTAACCCTGCTTTTCTTGGGTTTTCCTCCGCTCTAACCTTGATTATCTTGGCTTTCCTCCGCTCTAACCCTGCTTTTCTGGGCTTTCCTCCGCCCTAACCCCCTTTTCTTGGTTTTCCTCCGCTCTAACACCGCTTTTCTTGGTTTTCCTTCGCTCCAACCTTGATTATCTTGGTTTTCCGCCGCTCTACCATCGCTTTTCTTGGTTTTTACTACACTCTAAAACCGGTTTTCTTTGTTTTCCTCCGCTCTAAGTTCACTTTTCTCGGTTTTCCTCCTCTCTAATCCCGCTTTTCTTGGTTTTCCTCCGCTCTAACCCCGCTTTTCTTGGTTTTCCTCCGCTCTAACCCCACTTTACTTTGTTTTTCTCCACTCTAACCCAGCTTTTCTTGGTTTTTCTCCACTCTAACCATGCTTTCTTGGATTTCTGCTGGTCTAACCGCGCTTTTCTTTGCTTTCTTCCTCTCTAACTTCTTTTTATTGGTTTTCCTTCGCTCTAACCCCGATTATCTTGGTTTTTCTCCGCTCTTATCCCACTTTTCTTGGTTTTCCTCCGCACTAACCCCGCTTTTCTTTGTTTTACACCGCACTAACCCCGCTTTTCATGGTTTTCCTCCGCTGTAACTTCGCTTTTCTTGGTTTTTCACCACTCTAACCAAGCTTTTCTTGGATTTCTGCTGCTCTAACCACGCTTTTCTTTGCTTTCTTCCGCTCTAACTTTTTTTTTATTGGTTTTCCTTCGCTCTAACCCCGATTGTCTTGGTTTTTCTCCGCTCTTATCCCACTTTTCTTGGTTTTCCTCCGCTCTAACCCCGCTGTTCTTGGATTTCCTCCGATCTAACTTCGCTTTTCTTGGTTTTCCTTCGTTCTAACCCCGGTTTTCTTGGGTTTTCTCAGCTCTAACCCCGCTTTTCTTCGCTTTCCTCTGCTCTAACTTCGCTTTTTATGTTTTCCTTAGCTCTAAACTCGATTTTCTTAGTTTTCCTCCGCTCTAACCCCGTTTCTCTAGGTTTTCCTCCGCTCTAACCCCGCTTTTCTTGGTTTTCCTCTGCTCTAACCCCGCTTTTCTTGGTTTTCCTCTGCTATAACCCCGCTTCTCTTGGTTTTCCACCGCTATAACCCCGCTTTTCTTGGTTTTTCTCCGCTCTAACCCAGCTTTTTATGGTTTTTCTCCACTCTAACCCAGCTTTTCTTGGTTTTTCTCCACTCTAACCATGCTTTCTTGGATTTCGGCTGCTCTAACCGCGCTTTTCTTTGCATTCTTCCTCTCTAACTTCTTTTTATTGGTTTTCCTTCGCTCTAACCCCGATTATCTTGGTTTTTCTCCGCTCTTATCCCACTTTTCTTGCTTTTCCTCCGCACTAACCCCGCTTTTCTTGGTTTTACACCGCACTAACCCCGCTTTTCATGGTTTTCCTCCTCTGTAACTTCGCTTTTCTTGTATTTTCACCACTCTAACCATGCTTTTCTTGGATTTCTGTTACTCTAACCGCGCTTTTCTTTGCTTTCTTCCGCTCTAACTTCTTTTTATTGGTTTTCCTTCGCTCTAACCCCGATTGTCTTGGTTTTTCTCCGCTCTTATCCCACTTTTCTTGGTTTTTTTCCGCTCTAACCCCGCTGTACTTGGATTTCCTCCGATCTAACTTCGCTTTTCTTGGTTTTCCTTCGTTCTAACCCCGCTTTTCTTGGGTTTTCTCAGCTCTAACCCCGCTTTTCTTCGTTTTCCTCTGCTCTAACTTCGCTTTTTATGTTTTCCTTAGCTCTAAACTCGATTTTCTTAGTTTTCCTCCGCTCTAACCCCGTTTCTCTAGGTTTTCCTCCGCTCTAACCCCGCTTTTCTTGGTTTTCCTCTGCTCTAACCCCGCTTTTCTTCGTTTTCCTCTGCTATAACCCCGCTTTTCTTGGTTTTCCTCCGCTATAACCCCGCTTTTCTTGGTTTTTATCCGCTCTAACCCCGCTTTTCTTGGTTTTCCTCAGCTCTAACCCAGCTTTTCTTGGTTTTTCTCCACTCTAACCATGCTTTTCTTTGATTTCTGCTGCTCTAACTTCACTTTCCTTGGTTTCCTTTCGCTCTAACCCTGCTTTTCTTGGTTTTCCTCCTTTCTAACCTCGCTTTTCTTGGTTTTCCTCCGCTCTAACCCCGCTTTTCCTGGTTTTGGTCCACTCTAACCACGCTTTTCATAGTTTCATAGTTTCATAATTTCGTGCAGGTTGGAAGGGACTTTAGAGATCATCGAGTCCGGCCCCCGGGATTCGAGCCTCTGTGTAGCAGAGCGGCACTTCTACCACTTGCGCCACAGGGGGGATTCGAACTCCGGGCCCCAGTGTTGCATGGCGGCATCTTTAACTACTGCGCCACCGGGGCACACTTGGATTTCTGCTGCTCTAACCGCGCTTTTCTTTGTTTTCTTCCTCTCCAACTTCTTTTTATTGGTTTTCCTCCGCTCTAACCCCAATTATCTTGGTTTTCCTGCTCTCTAACCCCGCTTTTCTTGGTTTTCTTCCGCTCTAACTCTGCTTTTCTTGGTTTTCCTCCGCTCTAACCCCTCATTTCTTGGTTTTCATCCGCATGAACCTCTCTTTTCTTGGTTTTCCTCCGCTCTAACCCAGCTTTTCTTGGTTTTCTTCCGCTCTAACCCCTCTTTTCTTGGTTTTCCTTCGCTCTAACCTTGATTATCTTGGTTTTCCGCCGCTCTACCATCGCTTTTCTTTGTTTTACACCGCACTAACCCCGATTTTCTTGGTTTTCCTCCGCTCTAACTTCCCTTTTCCTGGTTTTTCTCCGCTCTAACCCCGTTTCTCTTGGTTTTCTTCTGCTCTAACCTTGATTATCTTGGCTTTCCTCCACTCTAACCCCGCTTTTCTTGGTTTTCCTCCGCTTTAACTTCGCTTTTCTTGGTTTTCCTCCGCTCTAACTCCGCTTTTCTTGGGTTTTCTCAGCTCTAACCCCGCTTTTCTTCGATTTCCACTGCTCTAACTTCGCTTTTTATGTTTTCCTTAGCTCTAAACTCGATTTACTTAGTTTTCCTCCGCTCTAACCCCGTTTCTCTTGGTTTTCCTCCGCTCTAACCCCGCTTTTCTTGGTTTTCCTTCGCTGTAACTTCGCTTTTCTCGGTTTTTCTTTGCTCTAACCCCGTTTCTCTTGGTTTTCCTCCGCTCTAACCCAGCTTTTCTTGGTTTTTCTCCACTCTAACCATGCTTTTCTTGGATTTCCTCCACTCTACCATCGCTTTTCTTGGTTTTCCTCCGCTCTAACCCCGATTATCTTGGTTTTCCTCCGCACTTATTCCGCTTTTCTTGGTTTTCCTCCGCTCTAACTTCGCTTTTCTTAGTTTTCCTCTGCTCTAACCCCACTTTTCTTGGTTTTTCTCCACTCTAACCCAGCTTTTCTTGGTTTTTCTCCACTCTAACCATGCTTTTCTTGGATTTCTGCTGCTCGAACCGCGCTTTTCTTTGCTTTCTTCCTCTCTAACTTTTTTTTATTAATTTTCCTTCGCTCTAACCCCGCTTTTCTTGGTTTTCCTATGCTATAACCCCGCTTTTCTTGGTTTTCCTCTGCTCTAACCCAGATTTTCTTGGTTTTTCTCCACTCTAACCATGCTTTTCTTTGATTTCTGCTGCTCTAACTTCACATTCCTTTGTTTACTTTCGCTCTAACCCTGCTTTTCTTGGTTTTCCTCCTTTCTAACCTCGCTTTTCTTGGTTTTCCTCTGCTCTAACCCCGCTTTTCCTGGTTTTGGTCCACTCTAACCACGCTTTTCATAGTTTCATAGTTTCATAATTTCGTGCGGGTTGGAAGGGACTTTAGAGATCATCGAGTCCGGCCCCCGGGATTCGAGCCTCTGTGTAGCAGAGCGGCACTTCTACCACTTGCGCCACAGGGGGGATTCGAACTCCGGGCCCCAGTGTTGCATGGCGGCATCTTTAACTACTGCGCCACCGGGGCACACTTGGATTTCTGCTGCTCTAACCGCGCTTTTCTTTGTTTTCTTCCTCTCTAACTTCTTTTTATTGGTTTTCCTCCGCTCTAACCCCGATTATCTTGGTTTTCCTGCTCTCTAACCCCGCTTTTCTTGGTTTTCTTCCGTTCTAACTCTGCTTTTCTTGGTTTTCCTCCGCTCTAACCCCGCATTTCTTGGTTTTCATCCGCATGAACCTCTCTTTTCTTGGTTTTCCTCCGCTCTAACCCAGCTTTTCTTGGTTTTCCTCCGCTCTAACCCCTCTTTTCTTGGTTTTCCTTCGCTCTAACCTTGATTATCTTGGTTTTCCGCCGCTCTACCATCGCTTTTCTTTGTTTTACACCGCACTAACCCCGATTTTCTTGGTTTTCCTCCGCTCTAACTTCCCTTTTCTTGGTTTTTCTCCGCTCTAACCCCGTTTCTCTTGGTTTTCTTCCGCTCTAACCTTGATTATCTTGGCTTTCCTCCACTCTAACCCCGCTTTTCTTGGTTTTCCTCCGCTGTAACTTCGCTTTTCTTGGTTTTCCTCCGCTCTAACCCCGCTTTTCTTGGGTTTTCTCAGCTCTAACCCCGCTTTTCTTCGATTTCCTCTGCTCTAACTTCGCTTTTAATGTTTTCCTTAGCTCTAAACTCGATTTTCTTAGTTTTCCTCCGCTCTAACCCCGTTTCTCTTGGTTTTCCTCCGCTCTAACCCCGCTTTTCTTGGTTTTCCTCCGCTGTAACTTCGCTTTTCTCGGTTTTTCTTTGCTCTAACCCCGTTTCTCTTGGTTTTCCTCCGCTCTAACCCAGCTTTTCTTGGTTTTTCTCCACTCTAACCATGCTTTTCTTGGATTTCCTCCACTCTACCATCGCTTTTCTTGGTTTTCCTCCGCTCTAACCCCGCTTTTCTTGGTTTTCCTCCGCACTTATTCCGCTTTTCTTGGTTTTCCTCCGCTCTAACTTCGCTTTTCTTGGTTTTCCTCTGCTCTAACCCCACTTTTCTTGGTTTTTCTCCACTCTAACCCAGCTTTTCTTGGTTTTTCTCCACTCTAACCATGCTTTTCTTGGATTTCTGCTGCTCGAACCGCGCTTTTCTTTGCTTTCTTCCTCTCTAACTTTTTTTTATTAATTTTCCTTCGCTCTAACCCCGCTTTTCTTGTTTTTCCTATGCTATAACCCCGCTTTTCTTGGTTTTCCTCTGCTCTAACCCATATTTTCTTGGTTTTTCTCCACTCTAACCATGCTTTTCTTTGATTTCTGCTGCTCTAACTTCACTTTCCTTGGTTTCCTTTCGCTCTAACCCTGCTTTTCTTGGTTTTCCTCCTTTCTAACCTCGCTTTTCTTGGTTTTCCTCCGCTCTAACCCCGCTTTTCCTGGTTTTGGTCCACTCTAACCACGCTTTTCATAGTTTCATAGTTTCATAATTTCGTGCGGGTTGGAAGGGACTTTAGAGATCATCGAGTCCGGCCCCCGGGATTCGAGCCTCTGTGTAGCAGAGCGGCACTTCTACCACTTGCGCCACAGGGGGGATTCGAACTCCGGGCCCCAGTGTTGCATGGCGGCATCTTTAACTACTGCGCCACCGGGGCACACTTGGATTTCTGCTGCTCTAACCGCGCTTTTCTTTGTTTTCTTCCTCTCTAACTTCTTTTTATTGGTTTTCCTCCGCTCTAACCCCGATTATCTTGGTTTTCCTGCTCTCTAACCCCGCTTTTCTTGGTTTTCTTCCGTTCTAACTCTGCTTTTCTTGGTTTTCCTCCGCTCTAACCCCGCATTTCTTGGTTTTCATCCGCATGAACCTCTCTTTTCTTGGTTTTCCTCCGCTCTAACCCAGCTTTTCTTGGTTTTCCTCCGCTCTAACCCCTCTTTTCTTGGTTTTCCTTTGCTCTAACCTTGATTATCTTGGTTTTCCGCCGCTCTACCATCGCTTTTCTTTGTTTTACACCGCACTAACCCCGATTTTCTTGGTTTTCCTCCGCTCTAACTTCCCTTTTCTTGGTTTTTCTCCGCTCTAACCCCGTTTCTCTTGGTTTTCTTCCGCTCTAACCTTGATTATCTTGGCTTTCCTCCACTCTAACCCCGCTTTTCTTGGTTTTCCTCCGCTGTAACTTCGCTTTTCTTGGTTTTCCTCCGCTCTAACCCCGCTTTTCTTGGGTTTTCTCAGCTCTAACCCCGCTTTTCTTCGATTTCCTCTGCTCTAACTTCGCTTTTAATGTTTTCCTTAGCTCTAAACTCGATTTTCTTAGTTTTCCTCCGCTCTAACCCCGTTTCTCTTGGTTTTCCTCCGCTCTAACCCCGCTTTTCTTGGTTTTCCTCCGCTGTAACTTCGCTTTTCTCGGTTTTTCTTTGCTCTAACCCCGTTTCTCTTGGTTTTCCTCCGCTCTAACCCAGCTTTTCTTGGTTTTTCTCCACTCTAACCATGCTTTTCTTGGATTTCCTCCACTCTACCATCGCTTTTCTTGGTTTTCCTCCGCTCTAAACCCGCTTTTCTTGGTTTTCCTCCGCACTTATTCCGCTTTTCTTGGTTTTCCTCCGCTCTAACTTCGCTTTTCTTGGTTTTCCTCTGCTCTAACCCCACTTTTCTTGGTTTTTCTCCACTCTAACCCAGCTTTTCATGGTTTTTCTCCACTCTAACCATGCTTTTCTTGGATTTCTGCTGCTCGAACCGCGCTTTTCTTTGCTTTCTTCCTCTCTAACTTCTTTTTATTAATTTTTCTTCGCTCTAACCCCGCTTTTCTTGGTTTTCCTCCTCTCTAACCCCGTTTCTCTTGGTTTTCCTCCGCTCTAACCCCGCTTTTCTTGGTTTTCCTCCGCTGTAACTTCGCTTTTCTTGGTTTTTCTCCGCTCTAACACCGTTTCTCTTGGTTTTCCTCCGCTCTAACCCCGCTTTTCTTGGTTTTCCTCCGGTGTAACTTCGCTTTTCTTGGTTTTTCTCCGCTCTAACCCCGTTTCTCTTGGTTTTCCTCCGCTCTAACCCAGCTTTACTTGGTTTTTCTCCACTTAAACCATGCTTTTCTTGGATTTCCGCTGCTCTAACTTCGCTTTCCTTGGTTTTCTTCCGCTCTAACCCCGTTTTTCTTGGTTTTCCTCTTTTCTAACCTCGCTTTTCTTCGTTTTCCTCTGCTCTAACTTCGCTTTTTATGTTTTCCTTAGGTCTAAACTCGATTTTCTTGGTTTTCCTCCTCTCTAACCCCGTTTCTCTTGGTTTTCCTTCGCTCTAACCCCGCTTTTCTTAGTTTTCTTCCGCTCTAACCTCGCTTTTCTTGGTTTTCCTCTGCTCTAACCCCGCTTTTCCTGGTTTTAGTCCACTCTAACCACGCTTTTCATAGTTTCATAGTTTCATAATTTCGTGCGGGTTGGAAGGGACTTTAGAGATCATCGAGTCCGGCCCCCGGGATTCGAGCCTCTGTGTAGCAGAGCGGCACTTCTACCACTTGCGCCACAGGGGGTATTCGAACTCCGGGCCCCAGTGTTGCATGGCGGCATCTTTAACTATTGCGCCACCGGGGCACACTTGGATTTCTGCTGCTCTAACCGCGCTTTTCTTTGTTTTCTTCCTCTCTAACTTCTTTTTATTGGTTTTCCTCCGCTCTAACCCCGATTATCTTGGTTTTCCTGCTCTCTAACCCCGCTTTTCTTGGTTTTCATCCGTTCTAACTCTGCTTTTCTTGGTTTTCCTCCGCTCTAACCCAGCTTTTCTTGGTTTTCCTCCGCTCTAACCCCGCTTTTCTTGGATTTCATCCATTCTAACCCCGCTTTACTCGGTGTTCCTCCGCTGTAACTTCGCTTTTCTTGGTTTTCCTACACTCTAACCCCGCTTTTCTTGGGTTTTCTCAGCTCTAACCCCACTTTTCTTTGATTTCCTCTGCTCTAACTTCGCTTTCTATGTTTTCCTTAGCTCTAAACTCGATTTTCTTAGTTTTCCTCCGCTCTAACCCCGTTTCTCTTGGTTTTCCTCCGCTCTAACCCTGCTTTTCTTGGTTTTCCTCTGCTCTAACCCAGCTTTTCTTGGTTTTTCTCCACTCTAACCATGCTTTTCTTGGATTTCCGCTGCTCTAACTTCGCTTTCCTTGGTTTTCTTTTGCTCTAACCCCGCTTTTCTTGGTTTTCCTCCGCTCTAACTTCGCTTTTCTTGGTTTTCCTCCGCTCCAACATCGCATTTCCTAGTTTTCCTCCGCTCTAACCCTAGTTTTCTTGGTTTTTCTCCACTCTAACCCAGCTTTTCTTTGTTTTTCTCCACTCTAACCATGCTTTTCTTGGATTTCTGCTGCTCTAACCGCGCTTTTCTTTGCTTTCTTCCTCTCTAACTTCTTTTTATTGGTTTTTTTCCGCTCTAACCCCGATTATCTTGGTTTTTCTCCGCTCTTATCCCACTTTTCTTGGTTTTCCTCCGCACTAACTCCGCTTTTCTTTGTTTTACACCGCACTAACCCCGCTTTTCTTGGTTTTCCTCCGCTCTAACTTCCCTTTTCTTGGTATTTCTCCGCTCTAACCCCGTGTCTCTTGGTTTTCTTCCGCTCTAACCTTGATTATCTTGGCTTTGCTCCGCTCTAACCCCGCTTTTCTTGGTTTTCCTTCGCTCCAACCTTGATTATCTTGGTTTTCCTCCGCTCTACCATCGCTTCTCTTGGTTTTCCTACACTCTAACACCGGTTTTCTTGGTTTTCCTCCGCTCTAAGTTCACTTTTCTCAGTTTTCCTCTTCTCTAATCCCGCTTTTCTTGGTTTTCCTCCGCTCCAACCCCGCTTTTCTTGGTTTTCCTCCGCTCTAACCCCACTTTTCTTGGTTTTCCTCTGCTCTAACCCAGCTTTTCTTGGTTTTTCTCCACTCTAACCATGCTTTTCTTGGATTTCCGCTGCTCTTACTTCGCTTTCCTTGGTTTTCTTCCGCTCTAACCCCGCTTTTCTTGGTTTTCCTCCGCTCTAACTTCCCTTTTCTTGGTTTTTCTCCGCTCTAACCCCGTTTCTCTTGGTTTTCTTCCGATCTAACCTTGATTATCTTGGCTTTGCTCCACTCTAACCCCGCTTTTCTTGGTTTTCCTCCGCAGTAACTTCGCTTTTCTTGGTTTTCCTCCGCTCTAACCCCGCTTTTCTTGGGTTTTCTCAGCTCTAACCCCGCTTTTCTTCGTTTTCCTCTGCTCTAACTTCGCTTTTTATGTTTTCCTTAGCTCTAAACTCGATTTTCTTAGTTTTCCTCCGCTCTAACCCCGTTTCTCTTGGTTTTCCTCCGCTCTAACCCCGCTTTTCTTGGTTTTCCTCCGCTGTAACTTCGCTTTTCTTGGTTTTTCTCCGCTCTAACCCCGTTTCTCTTGGTTTTCCTCCTCTCTAACCCAGCTTTTCTTGGTTTTTCTCCACTCTAACCATGCTTTTCTTGGATTTCCGCTGCTCTAGCTTAGCTTTCCTTGGTTTTCTTCCGCTCTAACCTTGCTTTTCGTGGTTTTCCTCTTTTCTAACCTCGCTTTTCTTCGTTATCCTCTGCTCTAACTTCGCTTTTTATGTTTTCCTTAGGTCTAAACTGGATTTTCTTGGTTTTCCTCCGCTCTCACCCCATTTCTCTTGGTTTTCCTCCGCTCTAACCCCGCTTTTCTTGGTTTTCTTCCGCTCTAACCCCGCTTTTCTTGGTTTTCCTCAGCTCTAACCCCACTTTTCATGCTTTTCCTCCGCTCTAACCCCGATTTTCTTGGTTTTCCTCGGAACTAACCCTGCTTTTCCTGGTTTCGATCCACTCTTACCACGCTTTTCATAGTTTCATAGTTTCTTAATTTCGTGCAGGTTGGAAGGGACTTTAGAGATCATCGAGTCCGGCCCCCGGGATTCGAGCCTCTGTGTAGCAGAGCGGCACTTCTACCACTTGCGCCACAGGGGGGATTCGAACTCCGGGCCCCAGTGTTGCATGGCGGCATCTTTAACCACTGCGCCACCGGGGCACACTTGGATTTCTGCTGCTCTAACCACGCTTTTCTTTGTTTTCTTCCTCTCTAACTTGTTTAATTGGTTTTCCTCCGCTCTAACCCCGATTATCTTTGTTTTCCTGCTCTCTAACCACGCTTTTCTTGGTTTTCTTCCGTTCTAACTCTCCTTTTCTTGGTTTTCCTCCGCTCTAACCCCTCATTTCTTGGTTTTCATCCGCATGAACCTCTCTTTTCTTGGTTTTCCTCCGCTCTAACCCAGCTTTTCTTGGATTTCCTCCGCTCTAACCCCGCTTTTCTTGGTTTTCTTCGCTCTAACCTTGATTATATTTGTTTTCCGCCGTTCTATCATCGCTTTTCTTGGTTTTCCTACACTCTATCCCCGGTTTTCTTGGTTTTCCTCCTCTCTAAGTTCACTATCCTCGGTTTTCCTCCTCTCTAATCCCTCTTTTCTTGGTTTTCCTCCGCTCTAACCTCGCTTTTCTTGGTTTTCCTCCGCTCTAACGTCGCTTTTCTTGGTTTTCCTCTGCTCTAACCCAGCTTTTCTTGGTTTTCTCCACTCTAACCTTGCTTTTCTTGGATTTCCTCCGCTCTAACTTCGCTTTTCTTGGTTTTCCTCAGCTCTAACCCCACTTTTCTTGGTTTTTCTCCACTCTAACCCCACTTTTCTTGGTTTTTCTCCACTCTAACCATGCTTTTCTTGGATTTCTGCTGCTCTAACCGTGCTTATCTTTGCTTTCTTCCTCTCTAACTTCTTTTTATTGGTTTTCCTTCGCTCTAACCCCGATTATCTTGGTTTTTCTCCGCTCTTATCCCACTTTTCTTGGTTTTCCTCCGCCCTAACCCCGCTTTTCTTTGTTTTACACCGCACTAACCCCGCTTTTCTTGGTATTCTTCCGCTGTAACTTCGCTTTTCTTGGTTTTCCTCCGCACCTACCCCGCTTTTCTTTATTTTACACCGCACTAACCCCGCTTTTCATGGTTTTCCTCCGCTGTAACTTCGCTTTTCTTGTATTTTCACCACTCTAACCATGCTTTTCTTGGATTTCTGCTGCTTGAACCGCGCTTTTCTTTGCTTTCTTCCTCTCTAACTTCTTTTTATTAATTTTCCTTCGCTCTAACCCCGCTTTTCTTGGTTTTCCTATGCTATAACCCTCTTTTCTTGGTTTTCCTCTGCTCTATCCCAGATTTTCTTGGTTTTTCTCCACTCTAACCATGCTTTTCTTTGATTTCTGCTACTCTAACTTCACTTTCCTTGGTTTCCTTTCGCTCTAACCCTGCTTTTCTTGGTTTTCCTCCTTTCTAACCTCGCTTTTCTTGGTTTTCCTCCGCTCTAACCCCGCTTTTCCTGGTTTTGATCCACTCTAACCACGTTTTTCATAGTTTCATAGTTTCATAATTTCGTGCGGGTTGGAAGGGACTTTAGAGATCATCGAGTCCGGCCCCCGGGATTCGAGCCTCTGTGTAGCAGAGCGGCACTTCTACCACTTGCGCCACAGGGGGGATTCGAACTCCGGGCCCCAGTGTTGCATGGCGGCATCTTTAACCACTGCGCCACCGGGGCACACTTGGATTTCTGCTGCTCTAACCACGCTTTTCTTTGTTTTCTTCCTCTCTAACTTGTTTAATTGGTTTTCCTCCGCTCTAACCCCGATTATCTTGGTTTTCCTGCTCTCTAACCACGCTTTTCTTGGTTTTCTTCCGTTCTAACTCTCCTTTTCTTGGTTTTCCTCCGCTCTAACCCCTCATTTCTTGGTTTTCATCCGCATGAACCTCTCTTTTCTTGGTTTTCCTCCGCTCTAACCCAGCTTTTCTTGGTTTTCCTCCGCTCTAACCCCGCTTTTCTTGGTTTTCTTCGCTCTAACCTTGATTATATTTGTTTTCCGCCGTTCTATCATCGCTTTTCTTGGTTTACCTACACTCTATCCCCGGTTTTCTTGGTTTTCCTCCGCTCTAAGTTCACTATCCTCGGTTTTCCTCCTCTCTAATTCTCTTTTCTTGGTTTTCCTCCGCTCTAACCTCACTTTTCTTGGTTTTCCTCCGCTCTAACGTCGCTTTTCTTGGTTTTCCTCTGCTCTAACCCAGCTTTTCTTGGTTTTCTCCACTCTAACCATGCTTTTCTTGGATTTCCTCCGCTCTAACTTCGCTTTTCTTGGTTTTCCTCAGCTCTAACCCCACTTTTCTTGGTTTTTCTCCACTCTAACCCCACTTTTCTTGGTTTTTCTCCACTCTAACCATGCTTTTCTTGGATTTCTGCTGCTCTAACCGCGCTTATCTTTGCTTTCTTCCTCTCTAACTTCTTTTTATTGGTTTTCCTTCGCTCTAACCCCGATCATCTTGGTTTTTCTCCGCTCTTATCCCACTTTTCTTGGTTTTCCTCCGCCCTAACCCCGCTTTTCTTTGTTTTACACCGCACTAACCCCGCTTTTCTTGGTATTCTTCCGCTGTAACTTCGCTTTTCTTGGTTTTCCTCCGCACTAACCCCGCTTTTCTTTGTTTTACACCGCACTAACCCCGCTTTTCATGGTTTTCCTCCGCTGTAACTTCGCTTTTCTTTTATTTTCACCACTCTAACCATGCTTTTCTTGGATTTCTGCTGCTCGAACCGCGCTTTTCTTTGCTTTCTTCCTCTCTAACTTCTTTTTATTAATTTTCCTTCGCTCTAACCCCGCTTTTCTTGGTTTTCCTATGCTATAACCCCGCTTTTCTTGGTTTTCCTCTGTTCTATCCCAGATTTTCTTGGTTTTTCTCCACTCTAACCATGCTTTTCTTTGATTTCTGCTGCTCTAACTTCACTTTCCTTGGTTTCCTTTCGCTCTAACCCTGCTTTTCTTGGTTTTTCTCCTTTCTAACCTCGCTTTTCTTGGTTTTCCTCCGCTCTAACCCCGCTTTTCCTGGTTTTGATCCACTCTAACCACGCTTTTCATAGTGTCATAGTTTCAGAATTTCGTGCGGGTTGGAAGGGACTTTAGAAATCATCGAGTCCGGCCCCCGGGATTCGAGCCTCTGTGTAGCAGAGCGGCACTTCTACCACTTGCGCCACAGGGGGGATTCGAACTCCGGGCCCCAGTGTTGCATGGCGGCATCTTTAACTACTGCGCCACCGGGGCACACTTGGATTTCTCCACTCTAACCACGCTTTTCTTTGTTTTCTTCCTCTCTAACTTCTTTTTATTGGTTTTCCTCCGCTCTAACCCCGATTATCTTGGTTTTCCTGCTCTCTAACCCCGCTTTTCTTGGTTTTCTTCCGTTCTAACTCTGCTTTTCTTGGTTTTCCTCCGCTCTAACTCCGCATTTCTTGGTTTTCTTCCGCATGAACCTCTCTTTTCTTGGTTTTCCTCCGCTCTAACCCAGCTTTTCTTGGTTTTCCTCCGCTCTAACCCCGCTTTTCTTGGATTTCATCCATTCTAACCCCGCTTTACTCGGTGTTCCTCCGCTGTAACTTCGCTTTTCTTGGTTTTCCTACACTCTAACCCCGCTTTTCTTGGGTTTTCTCAGCTCTAACCCCAATTTTCTTTG
This sequence comes from Coturnix japonica, assembly GCF_054131305.1. Lineage (NCBI taxonomy): Eukaryota > Metazoa > Chordata > Aves > Galliformes > Phasianidae > Coturnix > Coturnix japonica. The sequence goes on along the minus strand of NC_140666.1, from coordinate 7,151,529 downwards.
ATTTCCTCTGCTCTAACTTCGCTTTTTATGTTTTCCTTAGCTCTAAACTCGATTTTCTTAGTTTTCCTCCGCTCTAACCCCGTTTCTCTTGGTTTTCCTCCGTTCTAACCCCGCTTTTCTTGGTTTTCCTCCGCTGTAACTTCGCTTTTCTTGGTTTTTCTCCGCTCTAACCCCGTTTCTCTTGGTTTTCCTCCGCTCTAACCCAGCTTTTCTTGGTTTTTCTCCACTCTAACCATGCTTTTCTTGGATTTCCTCCGCTCTAACTTCGCTTTACTTGGTTTTCCTCCGCTCTAACCCCGCTTTTCTTGGTTTTTCTCCGCACTTATTCCGCTTTTCTTGGTTTTCCTCCGCTCTAACTTCGCTTTTCTTGGTTTTCCTCCGCTCTAACTTTGCTTTTCTTGGTTTTCCTCCGCTCTAACCCAGCTTTTCTTGGTTTTTTTCCACTCTAACCATGCTTTTCTTGGATTTCCTCCGCTCTAACTTCGCTTTACTTGGTTTTCCTCCGCTCTAACCCCGTTTCTCTTGGTTTTCCTCCGCTCTAACCCAGCTTTTCTTGGTTTTTCTCCACTCTAACCATGCTTTTCTTGGATTTCCTCCGCTCTAACTTCGCTTTACTTGGTTTTTCTCCATTCTAACCCAGCTTTTCTTGGTTTTTCTCCACTCTAACCATGCTTTTCTTGGATTTCTGCTGCTCTAACCGCGCTTTTCTTTGCTTTCTTCCTCTCTAACTTGTTTTTATTGGTTTTCCTGCTCTCTAAACCCGCTTTTCTTGGTTTTCTTCCGTTCTAACTCTGCTTTTCTTGGTTTTCCATCTGCTCTAACCCCGTATTTCTTGGTTTTCATCCGCATGAACCTCCCATTTCTTGGTTTTCCTCCGCTCTAACCCAGCTTTTCTTGGTTTTCCTCCGCTCTAACTCCGCTTTTCTTGGTTTTCCTCCGCTCTAACCTCGCTTTTCTTGGTATTCCTTCGCTCTAACCTTGATTATATTGGTTTTCCGCCGCTCTACCATCGCTTTTCTTGGTTTTCCTACACTCTATCCCCGGTTTTCTTGGTTTTCCTCCGCTCTAAGATCACTATCCTCGGTTTTCCTCCTCTCTAATCCCGCTTTTCTTGTTTTTCCTCCGCTCTAACTCCTCTTTTCTTGGTTTTCCTCTGCTCTAACCCAGCTTTTCTTGGTTTTTCTCCACTCTAACCATGCTTTTCTTGGATTTCCTCCGGTCTAACTTCGCTTTTCTTGGTTTTCCTCCGCTCTAACCCCACTTTACTTTGTTTTTCTCCACTCTAACCCAGCTTTTCTTGGTTTTTCTCCACTCTAACCATGCTTTTTGGATTTCTGCTGCTCTAACTGCGCTTTTCTTTGCTTTCTTCCTCTCTAACTTCTTTTTATTGGTTTTCCTTCGCTCTAACCCCGATTATCTTGGTTTTTCTCCGCTCTTATCCCACTTTTCTTGCTTTTCCTCCGCACTAACCTTGCTTTTCTTTGTTTTACACCGCACTAACCCCGCTTTTCTTAGTTTTCCTACGCTGTAACTTCGATTTTCTTTGTTTTTCACCACTCTAACCATGCTTTTCTTGGATTTCTGCTGCTCTAACCGCGCTTTTCTTTGCTTTCTTCCGCTCTAACTTCTTTTTATTGGTTTTCCTTTGCTCTAACCCCGATTATCTTGGTTTTTCTCCGCTCTTATCCCACTTTTCTTGGTTTTCCTCCGAACTAACTCCGCTTTTCTTAGTTTTACACCGCACTAACCCCGCTTTTCTTGGTTTTCCTCCGCTCTAACTTCCCTTTTCTTGGTTTTTCTCCGCTCTAACCCCGTTTCTCTTGGTTTTCTTCCGCTCTAACCTTGATTATCTTGGCTTTCCTCCGCTGTAACTTCGCTTTTCTTGGTTTTTCTCCGCTGTAACTTCGCTTTTCTTGGTTTTCCTTTGCTCTAACCCCACTTTTCTTGGGTTTTCTCAGCTCTCACCCCGCTTTTCTTCGTTTTCCTCTGCTCTATCTTCGCTTTTTATGTTTTCCTTAGCTCTAAACTCGATTTACTTAGTTTTCCTCCGCTCTAACTCCATTTCTCTTGGTTTTCCTCCGCTCTAACCTCGCTTTTCTTGGTTTTCCTCCGCTGTAACTTCGCTTTTCTTGGTTTTTCTCCGCTCTAACCCCATTTCTCTTGGTTTTCCTCCGCTCTAACCCAGCTTTTCTTGGTTTTTCTCCACTCTAACCATGCTTTTCTTGGTTTTCCTCCGCTCTAACCCCGCTTTTCTTGGTTTTCCTCCGCTGTAACTTCGCTTTTCTTGGTTTTTCTCCGCTCTAACCCCGTTTCTCTTGGTTTTCCTCCGCTCTAACCCAGCTTTTCTTGGTTTTTCTCCACTCTAACCATGCTTTTCTTGGATTTCCTCCGCTCTAACTTCGCTTTACTTGGTTTTCCTTCGCTCTAACCCCGCTTTTCTTGGTTTTTCTCCGCACTTATTCTGCTTTTCTTGGTTTTCCTCCGCTCTAACTTCGCTTTTCTTGGTTTTCCTCCGCTCTAATTTTGCTTTTCTTGGTTTTCCTCCGCTCTAACCCAGCTTTTCTTGGTTTTTCTCCACTCTAACCATGCTTTTCTTGGATTACCTCCGCTCTAACTTCGCTTTACTTGGTTTTCCTCCGCTCTAACCCCGTTTCTCTTGCTTTTTCTCCACTCTAACCCAGCTTTTCTTGGTTTTTCTCCACTCTAACCATGCTTTTCTTGGATTTCTGCTGCTCTAACCGCGCTTTTCTTTGCTTTCTTCCTCTCTAACTTGTTTTTATTGGTTTTCCTGCTCTCTAAACCCGCTTTTCTTGGTTTTCTTCCGTTCTAACTCTGCTTTTCTTGGTTTTCCATCTGCTCTAACCCCGTATTTCTTGGTTTTCATCCGCATGAACCTCCCTTTTCTTGGTTTTCCTCCGCTCTAACCCAGCTTTTCTTGGTTTTCCTCCGCTCTAACTCCGCTTTTCTTGGTTTTCCTCCGCTCTAACCTCGCTTTTCTTGGTTTTCCTTCGCTCTAACCTTGATTATATTGGTTTTCCGCCGCTCTACCATCGCTTTTCTTGGTTTTCCTACACTCTATCCCCGGTTTTCTTGGTTTTCCTCCGCTCTAAGATCACTATCCTCGGTTTTCCTCCTCTCTAATCCCGCTTTTCTTGTTATTCCTCCGCTCTAACTCCTCTTTTCTTGGTTTTCCTCTGCTCTAACCCAGCTTTTCTTGGTTTTTCTCCACTCTAACCATGCTTTTCTTGGATTTCCTCCGGTCTAACTTCGCTTTTCTTGGTTTTCCTCCGCTCTAACCCCACTTTTCTTGGTTTTTCTCCACTCTAACCATGCTTTCTTGGATTTCTGCTGCTCTAACCGCGCTTTTCTTTGCTTTCTTCCTCTCTAACTTCTTTCTATTGGTTTTCCTTCGCTCTAACCCCGATTATCTTGGTTTTTCTCCGCTCTTATCCCACTTTTCTTGCTTTTCCTCCGCACTAACCTTGCTTTTCTTTGTTTTACACCGCACTAACCCCGCTTTTCTTGGTTTTCCTCTGCTGTAACTTCGATTTTCTTTGTTTTTCACCACTCTAACCATGCTTTTCTTGGATTTCTGCTGCTCTAACCGCGCTTTTCTTTGCTTTCTTCCGCTCTAACTTCTTTTTATTGGTTTTCCTTCGCTATAACCCCGATTATCTTGGTTTTTCTCCGCTCTTATCCCACTTTTCTTGGTTTTCCTCCACTCTAACCCCGCTTTTCTTGGTTTTCCTCCGCTATAACCCCGCTTTTCTTTGTTTTCCTCCGCTCTAACTTCCCTTTTCTTGGTTTTCCTCTGCTCTAACCCAGATTTTTTGGTTTTTCTCCACTCTAACCATGCTTTTCTTGGATTTTCGCTGCTCTAACTTCACTTTCCTGGGTTTCCTTCCGCTCTAACCCCGCTTTTCTTGGTTTTCCTCCTTTCTAACCCCCTTTTCTTGGTTTTCCTCCGCTCTAACCCCGCTTTTCTTGGTTTTCCTTCGCTCCAACCTTGATTATCTTGCTTTTCCGCCGCTCTACCATCGCTTTTCTTGGTTTTCCTACACTCTAAAACCGGTTTTCTTGGTTTTCCTCCGCTCTAACCCCACTTTTCTTGGTTTTCCTCTGCTCTAACCCAGCTTTTCTTTGTTTTTCTCCACTCTAACCATGCTTTTCTTGGATTTCCGCTGCTCTTACTTCGCTTTCCTTGGTTTTCTTCCGCTCTAACCCCGCTTTTCTTGGTTTTCCTCCGCTCTAACTTCGCTTTTCTTGGTTTTCCTCCGCTCTAACATCGCATTTCCTAGTTTTCCTCCGCTCTAACCCCACTTTTCTTGGCTTTTCTCCACTGTAACTTCGCTTTTCTTGGTTTTTCTCCACTCTAACCATGCTTTTCTTTGATTTCTGCTGCTCTAACCGCGCTTTTCTTTGCATTCTTCCTCTCTAACTTCTTTTTATTGGTTTCCTTCGCTCTAACCCCGATTATCTTGGTTTTTCTCCGCTCTTATCCCACTTTTCTTGGTTTTCCTCCGCACTAACTCCGCTTTTCTTTGTTTTACTCCGCACTAACCCCGCTTTTCTTGGTTTTCCTCCGCTCTAAATTCCCTTTTCTTGGTTTTTCTCCGCTCTAACCCCGTTTCTCTTGGTTTTCTTCCGATCTAACCTTGATTATCTTGGCTTTCCTCCACTCTAACCCCGCTTTTCTTGGTTTTCCTCCGCAGTAACTTCGCTTTTCTTGGTTTTCCTCCGCTCTAACCCCGCTTTTCTTGGGTTTTCTCAGCTCTAACCCCACTTTTCTTCGTTTTCCTCTGCTCTAACTTCGCTTTTTATGTTTTCCTTAGCTCTAAACTCGATTTTCTTAGTTTTCCTCCGCTCTAACCCCGTTTCTCTTGGTTTTCCTCCGCTCTAACCCCGCTTTTCTTGGTTTTCCTCTGCTGTAACTTCGCTTTTCTTGGTTTTTCTCCGCTCTAACCCCGTTTCTCTTGGTTTTCCTCCTCTCTAACCCAGCTTTTCTTGGTTTTTCTCCACTCTAACCATGCTTTTCTTGGATTTCCGCTGCTCTAGCTTAGCTTTCCTTGGTTTTCTTCCGCTCTAACCCCGCTTTTCTTGGTTTTCCTCTTTTCTAACCTCGCTTTTCTTCGTTATCCTCTGCTCTAACTTCGCTTTTTATGTTTTCCTTAGGTCTAAACTCGATTTTATTGGTTTTCCTCCGTTCTCACCCCATTTCTCTTGGTTTTCCTCCGCTCTAACCCCGCTTTTCTTGGTTTTCTTCCGCTCTAACCCCGCTTTTCTTGGTTTTCCTCAGCTCTAACCCCACTTTTCATGCTTTTCCTCCGCTCTAACCCCAATTTTCATGTTTTCCTCGGAACTAACCCCGCTTTTCCTGGTTTCGATCCACTCTAACCACGCTTTTCATAGTTTCATAGTTTCATAGTTTCATAATTTCGTGCGGGTTGGAAGGGACTTTAGAGATCATCGAGTCCGGCCCCCGGGATTCGAGCCTCTGTGTAGCAGAGCGGCACTTCTACCACTTGCGCCACAGGGGGGATTCAAACTCCGGGCCCCAGTGTTGCATGGCGGCATCTTTAACCACTGCGCCACCGGGGCACACTTGGATTTCTGCTGCTCTAACCACGCTTTTCTTTGTTTTCTTCCTCTCTAACTTGTTTAATTGGTTTTCCTCCGCTCTAACCCCGATTATCTTGGTTTTCCTGCTCTCTAACCACGCTTTTCTTGGTTTTCTTCCGTTCTAACTCTCCTTTTCTTGGTTTTCCTCCGCTCTAACCCCTCATTTCTTGGTTTTCATCCGCATGAACCTCTCTTTTCTTGGTTTTCCTCCGCTCTAACCCAGCTTTTCTTGGTTTTCCTCCGCTCTAACCCCGCTTTTCTTGGTTTTCTTCGCTCTAACCTTGATTATATTTGTTTTCCGCCGTTCTATCATCGCTTTTCTTGGTTTACCTACACTCTATCCCCGGTTTTCTTGGTTTTCCTCCGCTCTAAGTTCACTATCCTCGGTTTTCCTCCTCTCTAATTCTCTTTTCTTGGTTTTCCTCCGCTCTAACCTCGCTTTTCTTGGTTTTCCTCCGCTCTAACGTCGCTTTTCTTGGTTTTCCTCTGCTCTAACCCAGCTTTTCTTGGTTTTCTCCACTCTAACCATGCTTTTCTTGGATTTCCTCCGCTCTAACTTCGCTTTTCTTGGTTTTCCTCAGCTCTAACCCCACTTTTCTTGGTTTTTCTCCACTCTAACCCCACTTTTCTTGGTTTTTCTCCACTCTAACCATGCTTTTCTTGGATTTCTGCTGCTCTAACCGCGCTTATCTTTGCTTTCTTCCTCTCTAACTTCTTTTTATTGGTTTTCCTTCGCTCTAACCCCGATCATCTTGGTTTTTCTCCGCTCTTATCCCACTTTTCTTGGTTTTCCTCCGCCCTAACCCCGCTTTTCTTTGTTTTACACCGCACTAACCCCGCTTTTCTTGGTATTCTTCCGCTGTAACTTCGCTTTTCTTGGTTTTCCTCCGCACAAACCCCGCTTTTCTTTGTTTTACACCGCACTAACCCCGCTTTTCATGGTTTTCCTCCGCTGTAACTTCGCTTTTCTTTTATTTTCACCACTCTAACCATGCTTTTCTTGGATTTCTGCTGCTCGAACCGCGCTTTTCTTTGCTTTCTTCCTCTCTAACTTCTTTTTATTAATTTTCCTTCGCTCTAACCCCGCTTTTCTTGGTTTTCCTATGCTATAACCCCGCTTTTCTTGGTTTTCCTCTGTTCTATCCCAGATTTTCTTGGTTTTTCTCCACTCTAACCATGCTTTTCTTTGATTTCTGCTGCTCTAACTTCACTTTCCTTGGTTTCCTTTCGCTCTAACCCTGCTTTTCTTGGTTTTTCTCCTTTCTAACCTCGCTTTTCTTGGTTTTCCTCCGCTCTAACCCCGCTTTTCCTGGTTTTGATCCACTCTAACCACGCTTTTCATAGTGTCATAGTTTCAGAATTTCGTGCGGGTTGGAAGGGACTTTAGAAATCATCGAGTCCGGCCCCCGGGATTCGAGCCTCTGTGTAGCAGAGCGGCACTTCTACCACTTGCGCCACAGGGGGGATTCGAACTCCGGGCCCCAGTGTTGCATGGCGGCATCTTTAACTACTGCGCCACCGGGGCACACTTGGATTTCTCCACTCTAACCACGCTTTTCTTTGTTTTCTTCCTCTCTAACTTCTTTTTATTGGTTTTCCTCCGCTCTAACCCCGATTATCTTGGTTTTCCTGCTCTCTAACCCCGCTTTTCTTGGTTTTCTTCCGTTCTAACTCTGCTTTTCTTGGTTTTCCTCCGCTCTAACTCCGCATTTCTTGGTTTTCTTCCGCATGAACCTCTCTTTTCTTGGTTTTCCTCCGCTCTAACCCAGCTTTTCTTGGTTTTCCTCCGCTCTAACCCCGCTTTTCTTGGATTTCATCCATTCTAACCCCGCTTTACTCGGTGTTCCTCCGCTGTAACTTCGCTTTTCTTGGTTTTCCTACACTCTAACCCCGCTTTTCTTGGGTTTTCTCAGCTCTAACCCCAATTTTCTTTGATTTCCTCTGCTCTAACTTCGCTTTTTATGTTTTCCTTAGGTCTAAACTCGATTTTATTGGTTTTCCTCCGTTCTCACCCCATTTCTCTTGGTTTTCCTCCGCTCTAACCCCGCTTTTCTTGGTTTTCTTCCGCTCTAACCCCGCTTTTCTTGGTTTTCCTCAGCTCTAACCCCACTTTTCATGCTTTTCCTCCGCTCTAACCCCAATTTTCATGTTTTCCTCGGAACTAACCCCGCTTTTCCTGGTTTCGATCCACTCTAACCACGCTTTTCATAGTTTCATAGTTTCATAGTTTCATAATTTCGTGCGGGTTGGAAGGGACTTTAGAGATCATCGAGTCCGGCCCCCGGGATTCGAGCCTCTGTGTAGCAGAGCGGCACTTCTACCACTTGCGCCACAGGGGGGATTCGAACTCCGGGCCCCAGTGTTGCATGGCGGCATCTTTAACCACTGCGCCACCGGGGCACACTTGGATTTCTGCTGCTCTAACCACGCTTTTCTTTGTTTTCTTCCTCTCTAACTTGTTTAATTGGTTTTCCTCCGCTCTAACCCCGATTATCTTGGTTTTCCTGCTCTCTAACCACGCTTTTCTTGGTTTTCTTCCGTTCTAACTCTCCTTTTCTTGGTTTTCCTCCGCTCTAACCCCTCATTTCTTGGTTTTCATCCGCATGAACCTCTCTTTTCTTGGTTTTCCTCCGCTCTAACCCAGCTTTTCTTGGTTTTCCTCCGCTCTAACCCCGCTTTTCTTGGTTTTCTTCGCTCTAACCTTGATTATATTTGTTTTCCGCCGTTCTATCATCGCTTTTCTTGGTTTACCTACACTCTATCCCCGGTTTTCTTGGTTTTCCTCCGCTCTAAGTTCACTATCCTCGGTTTTCCTCCTCTCTAATTCTCTTTTCTTGGTTTTCCTCCGCTCTAACCTCACTTTTCTTGGTTTTCCTCCGCTCTAACGTCGCTTTTCTTGGTTTTCCTCTGCTCTAACCCAGCTTTTCTTGGTTTTCTCCACTCTAACCATGCTTTTCTTGGATTTCCTCCGCTCTAACTTCGCTTTTCTTGGTTTTCCTCAGCTCTAACCCCACTTTTCTTGGTTTTTCTCCACTCTAACCCCACTTTTCTTGGTTTTTCTCCACTCTAACCATGCTTTTCTTGGATTTCTGCTGCTCTAACCGCGCTTATCTTTGCTTTCTTCCTCTCTAACTTCTTTTTATTGGTTTTCCTTCGCTCTAACCCCGATCATCTTGGTTTTTCTCCGCTCTTATCCCACTTTTCTTGGTTTTCCTCCGCCCTAACCCCGCTTTTCTTTGTTTTACACCGCACTAACCCCGCTTTTCTTGGTATTCTTCCGCTGTAACTTCGCTTTTCTTGGTTTTCCTCCGCACTAACCCCGCTTTTCTTTGTTTTACACCGCACTAACCCCGCTTTTCATGGTTTTCCTCCGCTGTAACTTCGCTTTTCTTTTATTTTCACCACTCTAACCATGCTTTTCTTGGATTTCTGCTGCTCGAACCGCGCTTTTCTTTGCTTTCTTCCTCTCTAACTTCTTTTTATTAATTTTCCTTCGCTCTAACCCCGCTTTTCTTGGTTTTCCTATGCTATAACCCCGCTTTTCTTGGTTTTCCTCTGTTCTATCCCAGATTTTCTTGGTTTTTCTCCACTCTAACCATGCTTTTCTTTGATTTCTGCTGCTCTAACTTCACTTTCCTTGGTTTCCTTTCGCTCTAACCCTGCTTTTCTTGGTTTTTCTCCTTTCTAACCTCGCTTTTCTTGGTTTTCCTCCGCTCTAACCCCGCTTTTCCTGGTTTTGATCCACTCTAACCACGCTTTTCATAGTGTCATAGTTTCAGAATTTCGTGCGGGTTGGAAGGGACTTTAGAAATCATCGAGTCCGGCCCCCGGGATTCGAGCCTCTGTGTAGCAGAGCGGCACTTCTACCACTTGCGCCACAGGGGGGATTCGAACTCCGGGCCCCAGTGTTGCATGGCGGCATCTTTAACTACTGCGCCACCGGGGCACACTTGGATTTCTCCACTCTAACCACGCTTTTCTTTGTTTTCTTCCTCTCTAACTTCTTTTTATTGGTTTTCCTCCGCTCTAACCCCGATTATCTTGGTTTTCCTGCTCTCTAACCCCGCTTTTCTTGGTTTTCTTCCGTTCTAACTCTGCTTTTCTTGGTTTTCCTCCGCTCTAACTCCGCATTTCTTGGTTTTCTTCCGCATGAACCTCTCTTTTCTTGGTTTTCCTCCGCTCTAACCCAGCTTTTCTTGGTTTTCCTCCGCTCTAACCCCGCTTTTCTTGGATTTCATCCATTCTAACCCCGCTTTACTCGGTGTTCCTCCGCTGTAACTTCGCTTTTCTTGGTTTTCCTACACTCTAACCCCGCTTTTCTTGGGTTTTCTCAGCTCTAACCCCAATTTTCTTTGATTTCCTCTGCTCTAACTTCGCTTTTTATGTTTTCCTTAGCTCTAAACTCGATTTTCTTAGTTTTCCTCCGCTCTAACCCCGTTTCTCTTGGTTTTCCTCCGTTCTAACCCCGCTTTTCTTGGTTTTCCTCCGCTGTAACTTCGCTTTTCTTGGTTTTTCTCCGCTCTAACCCCGTTTCTCTTGGTTTTCCTCCGCTCTAACCCAGCTTTTCTTGGTTTTTCTCCACTCTAACCATGCTTTTCTTGGATTTCCTCCGCTCTAACTTCGCTTTACTTGGTTTTCCTCCGCTCTAACCCCGCTTTTCTTGGTTTTTCTCCGCACTTATTCCGCTTTTCTTGGTTTTCCTCCGCTCTAACTTCGCTTTTCTTGGTTTTCCTCCGCTCTAACTTTGCTTTTCTTGGTTTTCCTCCGCTCTAACCCAGCTTTTCTTGGTTTTTTTCCACTCTAACCATGCTTTTCTTGGATTTCCTCCGCTCTAACTTCGCTTTACTTGGTTTTCCTCCGCTCTAACCCCGTTTCTCTTGGTTTTCCTCCGCTCTAACCCAGCTTTTCTTGGTTTTTCTCCACTCTAACCATGCTTTTCTTGGATTTCCTCCGCTCTAACTTCGCTTTACTTGGTTTTTCTCCATTCTAACCCAGCTTTTCTTGGTTTTTCTCCACTCTAACCATGCTTTTCTTGGATTTCTGCTGCTCTAACCGCGCTTTTCTTTGCTTTCTTCCTCTCTAACTTGTTTTTATTGGTTTTCCTGCTCTCTAAACCCGCTTTTCTTGGTTTTCTTCCGTTCTAACTCTGCTTTTCTTGGTTTTCCATCTGCTCTAACCCCGTATTTCTTGGTTTTCATCCGCATGAACCTCCCATTTCTTGGTTTTCCTCCGCTCTAACCCAGCTTTTCTTGGTTTTCCTCCGCTCTAACTCCGCTTTTCTTGGTTTTCCTCCGCTCTAACCTCGCTTTTCTTGGTATTCCTTCGCTCTAACCTTGATTATATTGGTTTTCCGCCGCTCTACCATCGCTTTTCTTGGTTTTCCTACACTCTATCCCCGGTTTTCTTGGTTTTCCTCCGCTCTAAGATCACTATCCTCGGTTTTCCTCCTCTCTAATCCCGCTTTTCTTGTTTTTCCTCCGCTCTAACTCCTCTTTTCTTGGTTTTCCTCTGCTCTAACCCAGCTTTTCTTGGTTTTTCTCCACTCTAACCATGCTTTTCTTGGATTTCCTCCGGTCTAACTTCGCTTTTCTTGGTTTTCCTCCGCTCTAACCCCACTTTACTTTGTTTTTCTCCACTCTAACCCAGCTTTTCTTGGTTTTTCTCCACTCTAACCATGCTTTTTGGATTTCTGCTGCTCTAACTGCGCTTTTCTTTGCTTTCTTCCTCTCTAACTTCTTTTTATTGGTTTTCCTTCGCTCTAACCCCGATTATCTTGGTTTTTCTCCGCTCTTATCCCACTTTTCTTGCTTTTCCTCCGCACTAACCTTGCTTTTCTTTGTTTTACACCGCACTAACCCCGCTTTTCTTAGTTTTCCTACGCTGTAACTTCGATTTTCTTTGTTTTTCACCACTCTAACCATGCTTTTCTTGGATTTCTGCTGCTCTAACCGCGCTTTTCTTTGCTTTCTTCCGCTCTAACTTCTTTTTATTGGTTTTCCTTTGCTCTAACCCCGATTATCTTGGTTTTTCTCCGCTCTTATCCCACTTTTCTTGGTTTTCCTCCGAACTAACTCCGCTTTTCTTAGTTTTACACCGCACTAACCCCGCTTTTCTTGGTTTTCCTCCGCTCTAACTTCCCTTTTCTTGGTTTTTCTCCGCTCTAACCCCGTTTCTCTTGGTTTTCTTCCGCTCTAACCTTGATTATCTTGGCTTTCCTCCGCTGTAACTTCGCTTTTCTTGGTTTTTCTCCGCTGTAACTTCGCTTTTCTTGGTTTTCCTTTGCTCTAACCCCACTTTTCTTGGGTTTTCTCAGCTCTCACCCCGCTTTTCTTCGTTTTCCTCTGCTCTATCTTCGCTTTTTATGTTTTCCTTAGCTCTAAACTCGATTTACTTAGTTTTCCTCCGCTCTAACTCCATTTCTCTTGGTTTTCCTCCGCTCTAACCTCGCTTTTCTTGGTTTTCCTCCGCTGTAACTTCGCTTTTCTTGGTTTTTCTCCGCTCTAACCCCATTTCTCTTGGTTTTCCTCCGCTCTAACCCAGCTTTTCTTGGTTTTTCTCCACTCTAACCATGCTTTTCTTGGATTTCCGCTGCTCTAACTTCGCTTTCCTTGGTTTTCTTCCGCTCTAACCCCGCTTTTCTTGGTTTTCCTATGCTATAACCCCGCTTTTCTTGGTTTTCCTCTGTTCTATCCCAGATTTTCTTGGTTTTTCTCCACTCTAACCATGCTTTTCTTTGATTTCTGCTGCTCTAACTTCACTTTCCTTGGTTTCCTTTCGCTCTAACCCTGCTTTTCTTGGTTTTTCTCCTTTCTAACCTCGCTTTTCTTGGTTTTCCTCCGCTCTAACCCCGCTTTTCCTGGTTTTGATCCACTCTAACCACGCTTTTCATAGTGTCATAGTTTCAGAATTTCGTGCGGGTTGGAAGGGACTTTAGAAATCATCGAGTCCGGCCCCCGGGATTCGAGCCTCTGTGTAGCAGAGCGGCACTTCTACCACTTGCGCCACAGGGGGGATTCGAACTCCGGGCCCCAGTGTTGCATGGCGGCATCTTTAACTACTGCGCCACCGGGGCACACTTGGATTTCTCCACTCTAACCACGCTTTTCTTTGTTTTCTTCCTCTCTAACTTCTTTTTATTGGTTTTCCTCCGCTCTAACCCCGATTATCTTGGTTTTCCTGCTCTCTAACCCCGCTTTTCTTGGTTTTCTTCCGTTCTAACTCTGCTTTTCTTGGTTTTCCTCCGCTCTAACTCCGCATTTCTTGGTTTTCTTCCGCATGAACCTCTCTTTTCTTGGTTTTCCTCCGCTCTAACCCAGCTTTTCTTGGTTTTCCTCCGCTCTAACCCCGCTTTTCTTGGATTTCATCCATTCTAACCCCGCTTTACTCGGTGTTCCTCCGCTGTAACTTCGCTTTTCTTGGTTTTCCTACACTCTAACCCCGCTTTTCTTGGGTTTTCTCAGCTCTAACCCCAATTTTCTTTGATTTCCTCTGCTCTAACTTCGCTTTTTATGTTTTCCTTAGCTCTAAACTCGATTTTCTTAGTTTTCCTCCGCTCTAACCCCGTTTCTCTTGGTTTTCCTCCGTTCTAACCCCGCTTTTCTTGGTTTTCCTCCGCTGTAACTTCGCTTTTCTTGGTTTTTCTCCGCTCTAACCCCGTTTCTCTTGGTTTTCCTCCGCTCTAACCCAGCTTTTCTTGGTTTTTCTCCACTCTAACCATGCTTTTCTTGGATTTCCTCCGCTCTAACTTCGCTTTACTTGGTTTTCCTCCGCTCTAACCCCGCTTTTCTTGGTTTTTCTCCGCACTTATTCCGCTTTTCTTGGTTTTCCTCCGCTCTAACTTCGCTTTTCTTGGTTTTCCTCCGCTCTAACTTTGCTTTTCTTGGTTTTCCTCCGCTCTAACCCAGCTTTTCTTGGTTTTTCTCCACTCTAACCATGCTTTTCTTGGATTTCCTCCGCTCTAACTTCGCTTTACTTGGTTTTCCTCCGCTCTAACCCCGTTTCTCTTGGTTTTCCTCCGCTCTAACCCAGCTTTTCTTGGTTTTTCTCCACTCTAACCATGCTTTTCTTGGATTTCCTCCGCTCTAACTTCGCTTTACTTGGTTTTTCTCCATTCTAACCCAGCTTTTCTTGGTTTTTCTCCACTCTAACCATGCTTTTCTTGGATTTCTGCTGCTCTAACCGCGCTTTTCTTTGCTTTCTTCCTCTCTAACTTGTATTTATTGGTTTTCCTGCTCTCTAAACCCGCTTTTCTTGGTTTTCTTCCGTTCTAACTCTGCTTTTCTTGGTTTTCCATCTGCTCTAACCCCGTATTTCTTGGTTTTCATCCGCATGAACCTCCCATTTCTTGGTTTTCCTCCGCTCTAACCCAGCTTTTCTTGGTTTTCCTCCGCTCTAACTCCGCTTTTCTTGGTTTTCCTCCGCTCTAACCTCGCTTTTCTTGGTATTCCTTCGCTCTAACCTTGATTATATTGGTTTTCCGCCGCTCTACCATCGCTTTTCTTGGTTTTCCTACACTCTATCCCCGGTTTTCTTGGTTTTCCTCCGCTCTAAGATCACTATCCTCGGTTTTCCTCCTCTCTAATCCCGCTTTTCTTGTTTTTCCTCCGCTCTAACTCCTCTTTTCTTGGTTTTCCTCTGCTCTAACCCAGCTTTTCTTGGTTTTTCTCCACTCTAACCATGCTTTTCTTGGATTTCCTCCGGTCTAACTTCGCTTTTCTTGGTTTTCCTCCGCTCTAACCCCACTTTACTTTGTTTTTCTCCACTCTAACCCAGCTTTTCTTGGTTTTTCTCCACTCTAACCATGCTTTCTTGGATTTCTGCTGCTCTAACTGCGCTTTTCTTTGCTTTCTTCCTCTCTAACTTCTTTTTATTGGTTTTCCTTCGCTCTAACCCCGATTATCTTGGTTTTTCTCCGCTCTTATCCCACTTTTCTTGCTTTTCCTCCGCACTAACCTTGCTTTTCTTTGTTTTACACCGCACTAACCCCGCTTTTCTTAGTTTTCCTACGCTGTAACTTCGATTTTCTTTGTTTTTCACCACTCTAACCATGCTTTTCTTGGATTTCTGCTGCTCTAACCGCGCTTTTCTTTGCTTTCTTCCGCTCTAACTTCTTTTTATTGGTTTTCCTTTGCTCTAACCCCGATTATCTTGGTTTTTCTCCGCTCTTATCCCACTTTTCTTGGTTTTCCTCCGAACTAACTCCGCTTTTCTTAGTTTTACACCGCACTAACCCCGCTTTTCTTGGTTTTCCTCCGCTCTAACTTCCCTTTTCTTGGTTTTTCTCCGCTCTAACCCCGTTTCTCTTGGTTTTCTTCCGCTCTAACCTTGATTATCTTGGCTTTCCTCCGCTGTAACTTCGCTTTTCTTGGTTTTTCTCCGCTGTAACTTCGCTTTTCTTGGTTTTCCTTTGCTCTAACCCCACTTTTCTTGGGTTTTCTCAGCTCTCACCCCGCTTTTCTTCGTTTTCCTCTGCTCTATCTTCGCTTTTTATGTTTTCCTTTGCTCTAAACTCGATTTACTTAGTTTTCCTCCGCTCTAACTCCATTTCTCTTGGTTTTCCTCCGCTCTAACCTCGCTTTTCTTGGTTTTCCTCCGCTGTAACTTCGCTTTTCTTGGTTTTTCTCCGCTCTAACCCCATTTCTCTTGGTTTTCCTCCGCTCTAACCCAGCTTTTCTTGGTTTTTCTCCACTCTAACCATGCTTTTCTTGGATTTCCGCTGCTCTAACTTCGCTTTCCTTGGTTTTCTTCCGCTCTAACCCCACTTTTCTTGGTTTTCCTCTTTTCTAACCTCGCTTTTCTTGGTTTTCCTCCGCTCTAACCCCGCTTTTCCTGGTTTTGGTCCACTCTAACCATGCTTTTCATAGTTTCATAGTTTCATAATTTCGTGTGGGTTGGAAGGGACTTTAGAGATCATCGAGTCCGGCCCCCGGGATTCGAGCCTCTGTGTAGCAGAGCGGCACTTCTACCACTTGCGCCACAGGGGGGATTCGAACTCCGGGCCCCAGTGTTGCATGGCGGCATCTTTAACCACTGCGCCACCGGGGCACACTTGGATTTCTGCTGCTCTAACCGCGCTTTTCTTTGTTTTCTTCCTCTCTAACTTCTTTTTATTGGTTTTCCTCCGCTCTAACCCCAATTATCTTGGTTTTCCTGCTCTCTAACCCCGCTTTTCTGGGTTTTCTTCCGTTCTAACTCTCCTTTTCTTGGTTTTCCTCCGCTCTAACCCCTCATTTCTTGTTTTTCATCCGCATGAACCTCTTTTCTTGGTTTTCCTCCGCTCTAACCCAGGTTTCTTGGTTTTCTTCCGCTGTAACTTCGCTTTTCTTGGTTTTCCTCCGCTCTATCCACGCTTTTCTTGTGTTTTCTCAGCTCTAACCCCGTTTTTCTTCGTTTTCCTCTTCTCTAACTTCGCTTTTTATGTTTTCCTTAGCTCTAAACTCGATTTTATTAGTTTTCCTCCGCTCTAACCCCGTTTCTCTTGGTTTTCCTCCGCTCTAACCCCGGTTTTGCTTGGTTTTCCTCCGCTCTAACCCCGTTTCTCTTGGTTTTCCTCCGCTCTAACCCCGCTTTTCTTGGTTTTCCTCCGCTGTAACTTCTCTTTTCTTGGTTTTTCTCCGCTCTAACCTTGTTTCTCTTGGTTTTCCTCCGCTCTAACCCAGCTTTTCTTGGTTTTTCTCCACTCTAACCATGCTTTTCTTGGATTTCCTCCATTCTACCATCGCTTTTCTTGGTTTTCCTCCGCTCTAACCCAGCTTTTCTTGGTTTTTCTCCACTCTAACCATGCTTTTCTTGGATTTCCGCTGCTCTAACTTCGCTTTCCTTGGTTTTCTTCCGCTCTAACCCCGCTTTTCTTGGTTTTCCTCCTTTCTAACTTCGCTTTTCTTGGTTTTCCTCTGCTCTAACCCCGCTTTTCCTGGTTTTAGTCCACTCTAACCACGCTTTTCATAGTTTCATAGTTTCATAATTTCGTGCGGGTTGGAAGGGACTTTAGAAATCATCGAGTCCGGCCCCCGGGATTCGAGCCTCTGTGTAGCAGAGCGGCACTTCTACCACTTGCGCCACAGGGGGGATTCGAACTCCGGGCCCCAGTGTTGCATGGCGGCATCTTTAACCACTGCGCCACCGGGGCACACTTGGATTTCTGCTGCTCTAACCGCGCTTTTCTTTGTTTTCTTCCTCTCTAACTTCTTTTTATTGGTTTTCCTCCGCTCTAACCCCGATTATCTTGGTTTTCCTGCTCTCTAACCCCGCTTTTCTTGGTTTTCTTCCGTTCTAACTCTGCTTTTCTTGGTTTTCCTCCGCTCTAACCCCGCATTTCTTGGTTTTCATCCGCATGAACCTCTCTTTTCTAGGTTTTCCTCCGCTCTAACCCAGCTTTTCTTGGTTTTCCTCCGCTCTAACCCCGCTTTTCTTGGTTTTCCTTCGCTCTAACCTTGATTATCTTGGTTTTATGCCGCTGTACCATCGCTTTTCTTGGTTTTCCTACACTCTATCCCCGGTTTTCTTGGTTTTCCTCCGCTCTAACCCCGCTTTTCTTGGTTTTCCTCCGCTCTAACCCCGCTTTTCTTGGTTTTCCTCTGCTCTAACCCAGCTTTTCTTGGTTTTTCTCCGCTGTAACTTCGCTTTTCTTGGATTTCCGCTGCTCTAACTTCGCTTTACTTTTTTTTCTTCTGCTCTAACCTTGTTTCTCTAGGTTTTCCTCTGCTCTAACCTTGATTATCTTGGCTTTCCTCCGCTCTAACCCCGCTTTTCTGGGCTTTCCCCCGCTCTAACCTTGCTTTTCTTGGTTTTCCTTCGCTCTAACCTTGATTATCTTGGTTTTCCGCCGCTCCACCATCGCTTTTCTTGGTTTTCCTACACTCTAACACCGGTTATCTTGGTTTTCCTCCGCTCTAAGTTCACTTTTCTTGGTTTTCCTCCTCTCTAACCCCCTTTTCTTGGTTTTCCTCCGCTCTAACCCCGCTTTTCTTGGTTTTCCTCCGCTCTAACCCCGCTATTCTTGGTTTTCCTCTGCTCTAACCCAGCTTTTCTTGGTTTTTCTCCACTCTAACCATGCTTTTCTTGGATTTCCGCTGCTCTAACTTTGCTTTACTTGGTTTCCTTCCGCTCTAACCCCGCTTTTCTTGGTTTTCCTCCGCTCTAACTTCGCTTTTCTTGGTTTTCCTCCGCTCTAACATCGCATATCCGAGATTTCCTCCGCTCTATCCCACTTTTCTTGGCTTTTCTCCACTCTCACCCAGCTTTTCTTGGTTTTTCTCCACTCTAACCATGCTTTTTCTGGATTTCTGCTGCTCTAACCGCGCTTTTCTTCGCTTTCTTCCTCTCTAACTTCTTTTTATTGGTTTTCCTTCGCTCTAACCCCGATTATCTTGGTTTTTCACCGCACTAACCCCGCTTTTCTTGGTTTTCCTGTGCTCTAACTTCCCTTTTCTTGGTTTTTCTCCGCTCTAACCTCGTTTCTCTTGGTTTTCATTCCGCTCTAACCTTGATTATCTTGGCTTTCCTCCACTCTAACCTCGCTTTTCTTGGTTTTCCTCCGCTGTAACTTCGCTTTTCTTTGTTTTCCTCCGCTCTAACCCCGCTTTTCTTGGGTTTTCACAGCCCTAACCCCGTATTTCTTCGTTTTCCTCTGCTCTAACTTCGCTTTTTATGATTTCCTTAGCTCTAAACTCGATTTTCTTAGTTTTCCTCCGCTCTAACCCCGTTTCTCTTGGTTTTCCTCCGCTCTAACCCCGCTTTTCTTGGGTTTTCTCAGCTCTAACCCCGCTTTTCTTGGTTTTCCTCTGCTCTAACTTCGCTTTTTATGTTTTCCTTAGCTCTAAACTCGATTTTCTTAGTTTTCCTCCGCTCTAACCCCGTTTCTCTTGGTTTTCCTCCGCTCTAACCCCGCTTTTCTTGGTTCTCCTCCGCTGTAACTTCGCTTTTCTTGGTTTTTCTCCGCTCTAACCCCGTTTCTCTTGGTTTTCCTCCGCTCTAACCCAGCTTTTCTTGGTTTTTCTCCACTCTAACCATGCTTTTCTTGGATTTCCGCTGCTCTAACTTCGCTTTCCTTGGTTTTCTTCCGCTCTAATCCCGCTTTTCTTGGTTTTCCTCCTTTCTAACTTCGCTTTTCTTGGTTTTCCTCTGCTCTAACCCCGCTTTTCCTGGTTTTAGTCCACTCTAACCACGCTTTTCCTAGTTTCATAGTTTCATAATTTCGTGCGGGTTGGAAGGGACTTTAGAAATCATCGAGTCCGGCCCCCGGGATTCGAGCCTCTGTGTAGCAGAGCGGCACTTCTACCACTTGCGCCACAGGGGGGATTCGAACTCCGGGCCCCAGTGTTGCATGGCGGATCTTTAACCACTGCGCCACCGGGGCACACTTGGATTTCTGCTGCTCTAACCGCACTTTTCTTTGTTTTCTTCCTCTCTAACTTCTTTTTATTGGTTTTCCTCCGCTCTAACCTCGATTATCTTGGTTTTCCTGCTCTCTAACCCCGCTTTTCTTGGTTTTCTTTCGTTCTAACTCTGCTTTTCTTGGTTTTCCTCCGCTCTAACCGTGCTTTTCTTGGTTTTCATCCGCATGAACCTCTCTTTTCTAGGTTTTCCTCCGCTCTAACCCAGCTTTTCTTGGTTCTCCTCCACTCTAACCCCGCTTTTCTTGGTTTTCCTTCGCTCTAACCTTGATTATCTTGGTTTTCCGCCACTCTACCATCGTTTTTTTGGTTTTCCTACACTCTATCCCCGGTTTTCTTGGTTTTCCTCCGCTCTAACCCCGCTTTTCTTGGTTTTCCTCCGCTCTAACCCCGCTTTTCTTGGTTTTCCTCCGCTGTAACTTCGCTTTTCTTGGTTTTTCTCCGCTCTAACCCCGTTTCTCTTGGTTTTCTTCCGCTCTAACCTTGATTATCTTGGCTTTCCTCCACTCTAACCCAGCTTTTCTTGGTTTTCCTCCGCTGTAACTTCGCTTTTCTTGGTTTTTCTCCGCTCTAACTCCGCTTCTCTTGGTTTTCCTCCGCTCTAACCCAGCTTTTCTTGGTTTTTCTCCACTCTTACCATGCTTTTCTTGGATTTCCGCTGCTCTAACTTCGCTTTCCTTGGTTTTCTTCCGCTCTAACCCCGCTTTTCTTGGTTTTCCTCCGCTCTAACCCCGCTTTTCTTGGTTTTAGTCCACTCTAACCACGCTTTTCATAGTTTCATATTTTCATAATTTCGTGTGGGTTGGAAGGGACTTTAGAGATCATCGAGTCCGGCGCCCGGGATTCGAGCCTCTGTGTAGCAGAGCGGCACTTCTACCACTTGCGCCACAGGGGGGATTTGAACTCCGGGCCCCAGTGTTGCATGGCGGCATCTTTAACCGCTGCGCCACCGGGGCACACTTGGATTTCTGCTGCTCTAACCGCACTTTTCTTTGTTTTCTTCCTCTCTAACTTCTTTTTATTGGTTTTCCGCCGCTCTAACCCCGATTATCTTGGTTTTCCTGCTCTCTAACCCCGCTTTTCTTGGTTTTCCTCCGCTGTAACTTCGCTTTTCTTGGTTTTCCTCCGCTCTAACCCCGCTTTTCTTGGGTTTTCTCAGCTCTAACCCCGCTTTTCTTCGATTTCCTCTGCTCTAACTTCGCTTTTTATGTTTTCCTTAGCTCTAAACTCGATTTTCTTAGTTTTCCTCCGCTCTAACCCCGTTTCTCTTGGTTTTCCTCCGCTCTAACCCCGCTTTTCTTGGTTTTCCTCCGCTGTAACTTCGCTTTTCTTGGTTTTTCTCCGCTCTAACCCCGTTTTTCTTGGTTTTCCTCCGATCTAACCCAGCTTTTCTTGGTTTTTCTCCACTCTAACCATGCTTTTCTTGGATTTCCGCTGCTCTAACTTCGCTTTACTTTTTTTTCTTCCGCTCTAACCCCGCTTTTCTTGCTTTTCCTCTTTTCTAACTTCGCTTTTCTTGGTTTTCCTCCGCTCTAACTTCGCTTTTCTGGGTTTTTCTCCACTCTAACCCAGCTTTTCTTGGTTTTTCTCCACTCTATCCATGCTTTTCTTGGATTTCTGCTGCTCTAACCGCGCTTTTCTTTGCTTTCTTCCTCTCTAACTTCTTTTTATTGGTTTTCCTTCGCTCTAACCCCGATTATCATGGTTTTTCACCTCTCTTATCCCACTTTTCCTGGTTTTTCTCCGCACTAACCCTGCTTTTCTGGGGTTTCCTCCGTCCTAACCCCCTTTTCTTGGTTTTCCTCCGCTCTAACCCCGCTTTTCTTGGTTTTCCTTCGCTCTAACCTTGATTATCTTGGTTTTCCGCCGCTCTACCATCGCTTTTCTTGGTTTTCCTTCACTCTAACACCGGTTTTCTTGGTTTTCCTCCGCTTTAAGTTCAATTTTCTCGGTTTTCCTCCTCTCTAATCCCGCTTTTTTTGGTTTTCCTCCCCTCTAACCCCGCTTTTCTTGGTTTTCCTCTGCTCTAACCATGCTTTTCTTGGTTTTTCTCCACTCTAACCATGCTTTTCTTGGATTTCCGCTGCTCTAACTTCACTTTACTTGGTTTTCTTCCGCTCTAACCCCGCTTTTCTTGGTTTTCCTCCGCTCTAACATCGCATTTCCTAGTTTTCCTCCGCTCTATCCCACTTTTCTTGGCTTTTCTCCACTCTCACCCAGCTTTTCTTGGTTTTTCTCCACTCTAACCACGCTTTTCTTGGATTTCTGCTGCTGTAACCGCGCTTTTCTGTCTTTTCCTCCTCTCTTAGTTCTTTTTAGTGGTTTTCCTCCGCTCTTTCCCCGATTATCTTGGTTTTTCTCCGCTGTAACTTCGCTTTTCTTGGTTTTCCTCTGCACTAATCCCGCTTTTCTTTGTTTTACACCGCACTAACCCCGCTTTTCTTGGTTTTCCTCCGCTGTAACTTCGCTTTTCTTGGTTTTTCTCCGCTCTAACCCCGTTTCTCTTGGTTTTCTTCCGCTCTAACCTTGATTATCTTGGCTTTCCTCCACTCTAACCCAGCTTTTCTTGGTTTTCCTCCGCTGTAACTTCGCTTTTCTTGGTTTTTCTCCGCTCTAACCCCGTTTCTCTTGTTTTTCCTCCGCTCTAACCTGATTATCTTGGCTTTCCTCCGCTCTAACCCTGCTTTTCTGGGGTTTCCTCCGTCCTAACCCCCTTTTCTTGGTTTTCCTCCGCTCTAACCCCGCTTTTCTTGGTTTTCCTTCGCTCTAACCTTGATTATCTTTTTTTTCCGCCGCTCTACCATCGCTTTTCTTGGTTTTCCTTCACTCTAACACCGGTTTTCTTGGTTTTCCTCCGCTTTAAGTTCAATTTTCTCGGTTTTCCACCTCTCTAATCCCGCTTTTTTTGGTTTTCCTCCCCTCTAACCCCGCTTTTCTTGGTTTTCCTCTGCTCTAACCATGCTTTTCTTGGTTTTTCTCCACTCTAACCATGCTTTTCTTGGATTTCCGCTGCTCTAACTTCACTTTACTTGGTTTTCTTCCGCTCTAACCCCGCTTTTCTTGGTTTTCCTCCGCTCTAACATCGCATTTCCTAGTTTTCCTCCGCTCTATCCCACTTTTCTTGGCTTTTCTCCACTCTCACCCAGCTTTTCTTGGTTTTTCTCCACTCTAACCATGCTTTTCTTGGATTTCTGCTGCTGTAACCGCGCTTTTCTGTCTTTTCCTCCTCTCTTAGTTCTTTTTAGTGGTTTTCCTCCGCTCTTTCCCCGATTATCTTGGTTTTTCTCCGCTGTAACTTCGCTTTTCTTGGTTTTCCTCTGCACTAATCCCGCTTTTCTTTGATTTACACCGCACTAACCCCGCTTTTCTTGGTTTTCCTCCGCTGTAACTTCGCTTTTCTTGGTTTTTCTCCGCTCTAACCCCGTTTCTCTTGGTTTTCTTCCGCTCTAGCCTTGATTATCTTGGCTTTCCTCCACTCTAACCCAGCTTTTCTTGGTTTTCCTCCGCTGTAACTTCGCTTTTCTTGGTTTTTCTCCGCTCTAACCCCGTTTCTCTTGGTTTTCCTCCGCTCTAACCCAGCTTTTCTTGGTTTTTCTCCACTCTTACCATGCTTTTCTTGGATTTCCGCTGCTCTAACTTCGCTTTCCTTGGTTTTCTTCCGCTCTAACCCCGCTTTTCTTGGTTTTCCTCCGCTCTAACCCCGCTTTTCTTGGTTTTAGTCCACTCTAACCACGCTTTTCATAGTTTCATAGTTTCATAATTTCGTGCGGGTTGGAAGGGACTTTAGAGATCATCGAGTCCGGCGCCCGGGATTCGAGCCTCTGTGTAGCAGAGCGGCACTTCTACCACTTGCGCCACAGGAGGGATTTGAACTCCGGGCCCCAGTGTTGCATGGCGGCATCTTTAACCGCTGCGCCACCGGGGCACACTTGGATTTCTGCTGCTCTAACCGCACTTTTCTTTGTTTTCTTCCTCTCTAACTTCTTTTTATTGGTTTTCCGCCGCTCTAACCCCGATTATCTTGGTTTTCCTGCTCTCTAACCCCGCTTTTCTTGGTTTTCCTCCGCTGTAACTTCGCTTTTCTTGGTTTTCCTCCGCTCTAACCCCGCTTTTCTTGGGTTTTCTCAGCTCTAACCCCGCTTTTCTTCGATTTCCTCTGCTCTAACTTCGCTTTTTATGTTTTCCTTAGCTCTAAACTCGATTTTCTTAGTTTTCCTCCGCTCTAACCCCGTTTCTCTTGGTTTTCCTCCGCTCTAACCCCGCTTTTCTTGGTTTTCCTCCGCTGTAACTTCGCTTTTCTTGGTTTTTCTCCGCTCTAACCCCGTTTTTCTTGGTTTTCCTCCGATCTAACCCAGCTTTTCTTGGTTTTTCTCCACTCTAACCATGCTTTTCTTGGATTTCCGCGGCTCTAACTTTGCTTTACTTTTTTTTCTTCCGCTCTAACCCCGCTTTTCTTGCTTTTCCTCTTTTCTAACTTCGCTTTTCTTGGTTTTCCTCCGCTCTAACTTCACTTTTCTGGGTTTTTCTCCACTCTAACCCAGCTTTTCTTGGTTTTTCTCCACTCTATCCATGCTTTTCTTGGATTTCTGCTGCTCTAACCGCGCTTTTCTTTGCTTTCTTCCTCTCTAACTTCTTTTTATTGATTTTCCTTCGCTCTAACCCCGATTATCTTGGTTTTTCACCTCTCTTATCCCACTTTTCCTGGTTTTTCTCCGCACTAACCCTGCTTTTCTTTGTTTTATACCACACTAACCCCGCTTTTCTTGGTTTTCCTCCGCTGTAACTTCGCTTATCTTGGTTTTTCTCCGCTCTAACCCCGTTTCTCTTGGTTTTCCTCCTCTTTAACCTTGATTATCTTGGCTTTCCTCCGCTCTAACCCCGCTTTTCTTGGTTTTCCTCCGCTCCAACCTGGCTATTCTGGGTTTTACTCAGCGCTAACTTCGCTTTTCTGGGTTTTCCTCCGCCCTAACCCCCTTTTCTTGGTTTTCCTCCGCTCTAACCTTGATTATCTTGGTTTTCCGCCGCTCTACCATCCCTTTTCTTGGTTTTCCTCCGCTCTAACCCCGCTTTTCTTGGTTTTCCTTCGCTCTAACCTTAATTATCTTGGTTTTCCGCCGCTCTACCATCGCTTTTCTTGGTTTTCCTACACTCTATCCCCGGTTTTCTTGGTTTTCCTCCGCTCTAACCCCACTTTTCTTGGTTTTCCTCCGCTATAACCCCGCTTTTATTGGTTTTCCTCCGCTCTAACCCCGCTTTTCTTGGTTTTCCTCTACTCTAACCCAGCTTTTCTTGGTTTTTCTCCACTCTAACCATGCTTTTCTTGGATTTCCGCTGCTCTAACTTCGCTTTCCTTGGTTTCCTTCCGCTCTAACCCCGCTTTTCTTGGTTTTCCTCCTTTCTAACCCCCTTTTCTTGGTTTTCCTCCGCTCTAATCCCGCTTTTCTTGGTTTTCCTTCGCTCCAACCTTGATTATCTTGCTTTTCCGCCGCTCTACCATTGCTTTTCCTGGTTTTGGTCCACTCTTACCACGCTTTTCATAGTTTCATAGTTTCATAATTTCGTGCGGGTTGGAAGGGACTTTAGAAATCATCGAGTCCGTCCCCCGGAATTCGAGCCTCTGTGTAGCAGAGCGGCACTTCTACCACTTGCGCCACAGGGGGGATTCGAACTCCGGGCCCCAGTGTTGCATGGCGGCATCTTTAACTACTGCGCCACCGGGGCACACTTGGATTTCTGCTGCTCTAACTGCGCTTTTCTTTGTTTTCTTCCTCTCTAACTTCTTTTTATTGGTTTTCCTCCGCTCTAACCCCGATTATCTTGGTTTTCCTGCTCTCTAACCCCGCTTTTCTTGGTTTTCTTCCGTTCTAACTCTACTTTTCTTGGTTTTCCTCCGCTCTAACCCCGCATTTCTTGGTTTTCATCCACATGAACCTCTCTTTTCTTGGTTTTCCTCCGCTCTAACCCAGCTTTTCTTGGTTTTCCTCCACTCTAACCCCGCTTTTCTTGGATTTCCTTCACTCTAACCTTGATTATCTTGGTTTTCCTCCGCTCTACCCCGCTTTTCTTGGTTTTCCTCCGCTCTAACCGCGCTTTTCTTGGTTTTCCTCTGCTCTAACATAGCTTTTCTTGGTTTTTCTCCGCTGTAACTTCGCTTTTCTTGGATTTCCGCTGCTCTAACTTCGCTTTACTTTTTTTTCTTCCGCTCTAACCCCGTTTCTCTTGGGTTTCCTCCGCTCTAACCTTGATTATCTTGGCTTTCCTACGCTCTAACCCCGCTTTTCTGGGCTTTCCTCTGCCCTAACCCCGCTTTTCTTGGTTTTCCTCCGCTCTAACCCCGCTTTTCTTGGTTTTCCTTCGCTCTAACCTTGATTATCTTGGTTTTCCGCCGCTCTACCATCGCTTTTCTTGGTTTTCCTACACTTTAACACCGTTTTTCTTGGTTTTCCTCCGCTCTAAGTTCACTTTTCTCGGTTTTCCTCCTCTCTAATCCCGCTTTTCTTGGTTTTCCTCCGCTTTAACCCCGCTTTTCTTGGTTTTCCTCCGCTCTAATCCCCCTTTTCTTGGTTTTCCTCTGCTCTAACCCAACTTTTCTTGGTTTTTCTCCAATCTATCCATGCTTTTCTTGGATTTCCGCTGCTCTAACTTCTCTTTACTTCGTTTTCTTCCGCTCTAACTTTGCTTTTCTTGGTTTTCCTCCGCTCTAACATCGCATTTCCTTGTTTTCCTCCGCTCTAACCCCACATTTCTTGGCTTTTCTCCACTCTAACTTCACTTTTCTTGGTTTTTCTCCACTCTAACCATGCTTTTCTTGGATTTCTGCTGCTCTAACCGCGCTTTTCTTTGCTTTCTTCCTCTCTAATTTTTTTTTTTAATAGTTTCCTTCGATCTAACCCCGATTATCTTGGTTTTTCTCCGCTCTTATCCCACTTTTCTTGGTTTTCCTCCGCACTAACTTCGCTTTTCTTTGTTTTACACCGCACTAACCCCGCTTTTCTTGGTTTTCCTCCGCTCTAACTTCCCTTTTCTTGGTTTTTCTCCGCTCTAACCCCGTTTCTCTTGGTTTTCTTCCGCTCTAACCTTGATTATCTTGGCTTTCCTCCACTCTAACCCCGCTTTTCTTGGTTTTCCTCCGCTGTAACTTCGCTTTTCTTGGTTTTCCTCCGCTCTAACCCCGCTTTTCTTGGGTTTTCTCAGCTCTAACCCCGCTTTTCTTCGTTTTCCTCTGCTCTAACTTCGCTTTTTATGTTTTCCTTAGCTCTAAACTCCATTTTCTTAGTTTTCCTCCGCTCTAACTCCGTTTCTCTTGGTTTTCCTCCACTCTAACCCCGCTTTTCTTGGTTTTCCTTCACTGTAACTTCGCTTTTCTTGGTTTTTCTCCGCTCTAACCCCGTTTCTCTTGGTTTTCCTTCGCTCTAACCCAGCTTTTCTTGGTTTTTCTCCACTCTAACCATGCTTTTCTTGGATTTCCGCTGCTCTAACTTCGCTTTCCTTGGTTTTCTTCCGCTCTAACCCCGCTTTTCTTGGTTTTCCTCTTTTCTAACCTCGCTTTTCTAGGTTTTCCCCTGCTCTAACCCCGCTTTTCCTGGTTTTAGTCCACTCTAACCACGCTTTTCATAGTTTCATATTTTCATAATTTCATGCGGGTTGGAAGGGACTTTAGAGATCATCGAGTCCGGCCCCCGGGATTCGAGCCTCTGTGTAGTAGAGCGGGACTTCTACCACTTGCGCCACAGGGGGGATTCGAACTCCGGGCCCCAGTGTTGCATGGCGGCATCTTTAACCACTGCGCCACCGGGGCACACTTGGATTTCTGCTGCTCTAACCGCACTTTTCTTTGTTTTCTTCTTCTCTAACTTCTTTTTATTGGTTTTCCTCCGCTCTAACCCGGATTATCTTGGTTTTCCTGCTCTCTAACCCCGCTTTTATTGGTTTTCTTCCGTTCTAACTCTCCTTTTCTTGGTTTTCCTCCGCTCTAACCCCTCATTTCTTGGTTTTCATCCGCATGAACCTCTTTTCTTGGTTTTCCTCCGCTCTAACCCAGCTTTTCTTGGTTTTCCTCCGCTGTAACTTCGCTTTTCTTGGTTTTCCTCCGCTCTAACCATGCTTTTCTTGTGTTTTCTCAGCTCTAACCCCGTTTTTCTTTTTTTTCCTCTGCTCTAACTTCGCTTTTTATGTTTTCCTTAGCTCTAAACTCGATTTTATTAGTTTTCCTCCGCTCTAACCCCGTTTCTCTTGGTTTTCCTCCACTCTAACCCCGCTTTTCTTGGTTTTCCTCCGCTGTAACTTAGCTTTTCTTGGTTTTTCTCCGCTCTAACCCCGTTTCTCTTGGTTTTCCTCTGCTCTAACCCAGCTTTTCTTGGTTTTTCTCCACTCTAACCATGCTTTCCTTGGATTTCCGCTGCTCTAACTTCGCTTTCCTTGGCTTTCTTCCGCTCTAACCCCGCTTTTCTTGGTTTTCCTCTTTTCTAACCTCGCTTTTCTTGGTTTTCCTCCGCTCTAACCCCGCTTTTCTTGGGTTTTCTCAGCTCTAACCCCGTTTTTCTTCGTTTTCCTCTGCTCTTACTTCGCTTTTCATGTTTTCCTTAGCTCTAAACTCGATTTTCTTAGTTTTCCTCCGCTCTAACCCCGTTTCTCTTGGTTTTCCTCCGCTCTAACCCCGCTTTTCTTGGATTTCCTCCGCTCTAACTTCGCTTGAATTGGTTTTTCTCCGCTCTAACCCCGTTTCTCTTGGTTTTCCTCCGCTCTAACCCAGCTTTTCTTGGTTTTTCTCCACTCTAACCCTGCTTTTCTTGGATTTCCGCTGCTCTTACTTCGCTTTCCTTGGTTTTCTTCCGCTCTAACCCCGCTTTTCCTGGTTTTAGTCCACTCTAGCCACGCTTTTCATAGTTTCATAGTTTCATAATTTCGTGCGGGTTGGAAGGGACTTTAGAGATCATCGAGTCCGGCCCCCGGGATTCGAGCCTCTGTGTAGCAGAGCGGCACTTCTACCACTTGCGCCACAAGGGGGATTCGAACTCCGGGCCCCAGTGTTTCATGGCGGCATCATTAACCACTGCGCCACCGGGGCACACTTGGATTTCTGCTGCTCTAACCGCGCTTTTCTTTGTTTTCTTCCTCTCTAACTTCATTTTAGTGGTTTTCCTCCGCTCTAACCCGGATTATCTTGGTTTTCCTGCTCTCTAACCCCGCTTTTCTTGGTTTTCTTCCGTTCTAACTCTCCTTTTCTTCGTTTTCCTCCGCTCTAACCCCTCATTTCTTGGTTTTCATCCGCATGAACCACTTTTCTTGGTTTTCCTCCGCTCTAACCCAGCTTTTCTTGGTTTTCCTCCGCTCTAACCTTGCTTTTCTTGGTTTTCCTTCGCTCTAACCCCTCTTTTCTTGGGTTTTCTCAGATCTAACCCCGTTTTTCTTCGTTTTTCCTCTGCTCTAACTTCGCTTTTTATGTTTTCCTTAGATCTAAACTCGATTTTCTTAGTTTTCCTCCGCTCTAACCACTTTTCTCTTGGTTTACCTCCGCTCTAACCCCGCTTTTCTTGGTTTTTCTCCGCTGTAACTTCGCTTTTCTTGGTTTTTCTCCGCTCTAACCTTGATTATCTTGGCTTTCCTCCGCTCTAACCCTGCTTTTCTTGGTTTTTCTCCGCTATAACCATGCTTTACTTGGATTTCCGCTGCTCTAACTTCGCTTTACTTGGTTTTCTTCCGCTGTAACCCCGCTTTTCTTGGTTTTCCTTTTTTCTAACCTCGCTTTTCTTGGTTTTCCTCCGCTCTAACCCCGCTTTTCTTGGGTTTTCTCAGATCTAACCCCGCTTTTCTTCGTTTTCCTCTGCTCTAACTTCGCTTTTTATGTTTTCCTTAGCTCTAAAATCGATTTTCTTAGTTTTCCTCCGCTCTAACCCCGTTTCTCTTGGTTTTCCTCCGCTCTAACCCAGCTTTTCTTGGTTTTTCTCCACTCTAACCATGCTTTTCTTGGATTTCCGCTGCTCTAACTTCGCTTTCCATGGTTTTCTTCCGCTCTAACCCCGCTTTTCTTGGTTTTCCTCCTTTCTAACCTCGCTTTTCTTGGTTTTCCTCTGCTCTAACCCCGCTTTTTCTGGTTTTAGTCCACTCTAACCACGCTTTTCATAGTTTCATAGTTTCATAATTTCGTGCGGGTTGGAAGGGACTTTAGAGATCATCGAGTCCGGCCCCCGGGATTCGAGCCTCTGTGTAGCAGAGCGGCACTTCTACCACTTGCGCCACAGGGGGGATTCGAACTCCGGGCACCAGTGTTGCATGGCGGCATCTTTAACTACTGCGCCACCGGGGCACACTTGGATTTCTGCTGCTCTAACCGCGCTTTTCTTTGTTTTCTTCCTCTCTAACTTCTTTTTATTGGTTTTCCTCCGCTCTAACCCCGATTATCTTGGTTTTCCTGCTCTCTAACCCCGCTTTTCTTGGTTTTCTTCCGTTCTAACTCTGCTTTTCTTGGTTTTCCTCCGCTCTAACCCCGCATTTCTTGGTTTTCATCCGCATGAACCTCTCTTTTCTAGGTTTTCCTCCGCTCTAACCCAGCTTTTCTTGGTTTTCCTCCGCTCTAACCCCGCTTTTCTTGGTTTTCCTTTGCTCTAACCTTGATTATCTTGGTTTTCCGCCGCTCTACCATCGCTTTTCTTGGTTTTCCTACACTCTATCCCCGGTTTTCTTGGTTTTCCTCCGCTCTAACCCCGCTTTTCTTGGTTTTCCTCCGCTCTAACACCGCTTTTCTTGGTTTTCCTCTGCTCTAACCCAGATTTTCTTGGTTTTTCTCCGCTGTAACTTCGCTTTTCTTGGATTTCCGCTGCTCTAACTTCGCTTTACTTTTTTTTCTTCTGCTCTAACCTTGTTTCTCTAGGTTTTCCTCTGCTCTAACCTTGATTATCTTGGTTTTCCTCCGCTCTAACCCCGTTTTTCTGGGCTTTCCCCAGCTCTAACCTTGCTTTTCTTGGTTTTCCTTCGCTCTAACCTTGATTATCTTGGTTTTCCGCCGCTCCACCATCGCTTTTCTTGGTTTTCCTACACTCTAACACCGGTTTTCTTGGTTTTCCTCCGCTCTAAGTTCACTTTTCTCGGTTTTCCTCCTCTCTAATCCCGCTTTTCTTGGTTTTCCTCCGCTCTAACCCCGCTTTTCTTGGTTTTCCTCCGCTCTAACCCCGCTTTTCTTGGTTTTCCTCTGCTCTAACCCAGCTTTTCTTGGTTTTCCTCCGCTGTAACTTCGCTTTTCTTTGTTTTCCTCCGCTCTAACCCCGCTTTTCTTGGGTTTTCACAGCTCTAACCCCGCTTTTCTTTGTTTTCGTCTGCTCTAACTTCGCTTTTTATGTTTTCCTTAGCTCTAAACTCGATTTTCTTAGTTTTCCTCCGCTCTAAACCCGTTTCTCTTGGTTTTCCTCCGCTATAACCCCGCTTTTCTTGGGTTTTCTCAGCTCTAACCCCGCTTTTCTTCGTTTTCCTCTGCTCTAACTTCGCTTTTTATGTTTTCCTTTGCTCTAAACTCGATTTTCTTAGTTTTCCTCCGCGCTAACCCCGTTTCTCTTGGTTTTCCTCCACTCTAACCCCGCTTTTCTTGGTTTTCCTCCGCTGTAACTTCGCTTTTCTTGGTTTTTCTCCGCTCTAACCCCGTTTCTCTTGGTTTTCCTCCGCTCTAACCCAGCTTTTCTTGGTTTTTCTCCACTCTAACCATGCTTTTCTTGGATTTCCGCTGCTCTAACTTCGCTTTCCTTGGTTTTCTTCCGCTCTAACCCCGCTTTTCTTGGTTTTCCTCCGCTCTAACTTCGCTTTTCTTGGTTTTCCTCCGCTCTAACATCGCATTTCTGAGTTTTCCTCCGCACTAACCCCACTTTTCTTGGCTTTTCTCCACTCTAACTTCGCTTTTCTTGGTTTTTCTCCACTCTAACCATGCTTTTCTTAAATTTCTGCTGCTCTAACCACGCTTTTCTTTGCTTTCTTCCTCTCTAACTTCTTTTTATTGGTTTTCCTTCGCTCTAACCCCGATTATCTTGGTTTTTCACCGCACTAACCCCGCTTTTCTTGGTTTTCCTCTGCTCTAACTTCCCTTTTCTTGGTTTTTCTCCGCTCTAACCCCGTTTCTCTTGGTTTTCATTCCGCTCTAACCTTGATTATCTTGGCTTTCCTCCACTCTAACCCCGCTTTTCTTGGTTTTCCTCCGCTGTAACTTCTCTTTTCTTTGTTTTCCTCCGCTCTAACCCCGCTTTTCTTGGGTTTTCACAGCTCTAACCCCGCTTTTCTTCGTTTTCCTCTGCTCTAACTTCGCTTTTTATGTTTTCCTTAGCTCTAAACTCGATTTTCATAGTTTTCCTCCGCTCTAACCCCGTTTCTCTTGGTTTTCCTCCGCTCTAACCCCGCTTTTCTTGGGTTTTCTCAGCTCTAACCCTGCTTTTCTTCGTTTTCCTCTGCTCTAACTTCGCTTTTTATGTTTTCCTTAGCTCTAAACTCGATTTTCTTAGTTTTCCTCCGTTCTAACCCCGTTTCTCTTGGTTTTCCTCCAATCTAACCCCACTTTTCTTGGTTTTCCTCCGCTGTAACTTCGCTTTTCTTGGTTTTTCTCCGCTCTAACCCCGTTTCTCTTGGTTTTCCTCCGCTCTAACCCAGCTTTTCTTGGTTTTTCTCCACTCTAACCATGCTTTTCTTGGATTTCCGCTGCTCTAACTTCGCTTTCCTTGGTTTTCTTCCGCTCTAACCCCGCTTTTCTTGGTTTTCCTCCTTTCTAACTTCGCTTTTCTTGGTTTTCCTCTGCTCTAACCCCGCTTTTCCTGGTTTTAGTCCACTCTAACCACGCTTTTCATAGTTTCATAGTTTCATAATTTCGTGCGGGTTGGAAGGGACTTTAGAAATCATCGAGTCCGGCCCCCGGGATTCGAGCCTCTGTGTAGCAGAGCGGCACTTCTACCACTTGCGCCACAGGGGGGATTCGAACTCCGGGCCCCAGTGTTGCATGGCGGCATCTTTAACCACTGCGCCACCGGGGCACACTTGGATTTCTGCTGCTCTAACCGCGCTTTTCTTTGTTTTCTTCCTCTCTAACTTCTTTTTATTGGTTTTCCTCCGCTCTAACCCCGATTATCTTAGTTTTCCTGCTCTCTAACCCAGCTTTTCTTGGTTTTCTTCCGTTCTAACTCTCCTTTTCTTGGTTTTCCTCCGCTCTAACCCCTCATTTGTTGGTTTTCATCCACATGAACCTCTCTTTTCTTGGTTTTCCTCCGCTCTAACCCCGCTTTTCTTGGTTTTCCTTCGCTCTAACCTTGATTATCTTGGTTTTCCGCCGCTCTACCATCGCTTTTCTTGGTTTTCCTACACTCTATCCCCTGTTTTCTTGGTTTTCCTCCGCTCTAACCCCGCTTTTCTTGGTTTTCCTCCGCTCTAACCCCGCTTTTCTTGGTTTTCCTCCGCTCTAACCTCGCTTTTCTTGGTTTTCCTCTGCTCTAACAAAGCTTTTCCTGGTTTTAGTCCACTCTAACCACGCTTTTCATAGTTTCATAGTTTCATAATTTCGTGCGGGTTGGAAGGGACTTTAGAAATCATCGAGTCCGGCCCCCGGGATTCGAGCCTCTGTGTAGCAGAGCGGCACTTCTACCACTTGCGCCACAGGGGGGATTCGAACTCCGGGCCCCAGTGTTGCATGGCGGCATCTTTAACCACTGCGCCACCGGGGCACACTTGGATTTCTGCTGCTCTAACCGCGCTTTACTTTGTTTTCTTCCTCTCTAACTTCTTTTTATTGGTTTTCCACCGCATGAACCTCTCTTTTCTTGGTTTTCCTCCGCTCTAACCCAGCTTTTCTTGGTTTTCCTCCGCTCTAACCCCGCTTTTCTTGGTTTTCCTTCGCTCTAACCTTGATTATCTTGGTTTTCCGCCGCTCTACCATCGCTTTTCTTGGTTTTCCTACACTCTATCCCCGGTTTTCTTGGTTTTCCTCCGCTCTAACCCCGCTTTTCTTGGTTTTCCTCCGCTCTAACCCCTCATTTGTTGGCTTTCATCCGCATGAACCTCTCTTTTCTTGGTTTTCCGCCGCTCTACCATCGCTTTTCTTGGTTTTCCTACACTCTATCCCCGGTTTTCTTGGTTTTCTTCCGCTCTAACCCCGCTTTTCTTGGTTTTCCTCCGCTCTAACCCCGCTTTTCTTGGTTTTCCTCTGCTCTAACCCAGCTTTTCTTGGTTTTTCTCCGCTGTAAGTTCGCTTTTCTTGGATTTCCGCTGCTCTAACTTCGCTTTACTTTTTTTTCTTCTGCTCTAACCTTGTTTCTCTAGGTTTTCCTCTGCTCTAACCTTGATTATCTTGGCTTTCCTCCGCTCTAACCCCGCTTTTCTGGGCTTTCCCTTGCTCTAACCTTGCTTTTCTTGGTTTTCCTTCGCTCTAACCTTGATTATCTTGGTTTTCCGCCGCTCTACCATCGCTTTTCTTGGTTTTCCTACACTCTAACACCGGTTTTCTTGGTTTTCCTCCGCTCTAAGTTCACTTTTCTCGGTTTTCCTCCTCTCTAATCCCGCTTTTCTTGGTTTTCCTCCGCTCTAACCCCGCTTTTCTTGGTTTTCCTCCGCTCTAACCCCGCTTTTCTTGGTTTTCCTCTGCTCTAACCCAGCTTTTCTTGGTTTTCCTCCGCTGTAACTTCGCTTTTCTTTGTTTTCCTCCGCTCTTACCCCGCTTTTCTTGGGTTTTCACAGCTCTAACCCCGCTTTTCTTTGTTTTCCTCTGCTCTAACTTCGCTTTTTATGTTTTCCTTTGCTCTAAACTCGATTTTCTTAGTTTTCCTCCGCTCTAACCCCGTTTCTCTTGGTTTTCCTCCACTCTAACCCCGCTTTTCTTGGTTTTCCTCCGCTGTAACTTCGCTTTTCTTGGTTTTTCTCCGCTCTAACCCCGTTTCTCTTGGTTTTCCTCCGCTCTAACCCAGCTTTTCTTGGTTTTTCTCCACTCTAACCATGCTTTTCTTGGATTTCCGCTGCTCTAACTTCGCTTTCCTTGGTTTTCTTCCGCTCTAACCCCGCTTTTCTTGGTTTTCCTCCGCTCTAACTTCGCTTTTCTTGGTTTTCCTCCGCTCTAACATCGCATTTCCGAGTTTTCCTCCGCTCTAACCCCACTTTTCTTGGCTTTTCTCCACTCTAACTTCGCTTTTCTTGGTTTTTCTCCACTCTAACCATGCTTTTCTTAAATTTCTGCTGCTCCAACCACGCTTTTCTTTGCTTTCTTCCTCTCTAACTTCTTTTTATTGGTTTTCCTTCGCTCTAACCCCGATTATCTTGGTTTTTCACCGCACTAACCCCGCTTTTCTTGGTTTTCCTCTGCTCTAACTTCCCTTTTCTTGGTTTTTCTCCGCTCTAACCCCGTTTCTCTTGGTTTTCATTCCGCTCTAACCTTGATTATCTTGGCTTTCCTACAATCTAACCTTGCTTTTCTTGGTTTTCCTCCGCTGTAACTTCTCTTTTCTTTGTTTTCCTCCGCTCTAACCCCGCTTTTCTTGGGTTTTCACAGCTCTAACCCCGCTTTTCTTCGTTTTCCACTGCTCTAACTTCGCTTTTTATATTTTCCTTAGCTCTAAACTCGATTTTCATAGTTTTCCTCCGCTCTAACCCCGTTTCTCTTGGTTTTCCTCCGCTCTAACCCCGCTTTTCTTGGGTTTTCTCAGCTCTAACCCTGCTTTTCTTCGTTTTCCTCTGCTCTAACTTCGCTTTTTATGTTTTCCTTAGCTCTAAACTCGATTTTCTTAGATTTCCTCCGCTCTAACCCCGTTTCTCTTGGTTTTCCTCCACTCTAACCCCACTTTTCTTGGTTTTCCTCCGCTGTAACTTCGCTTTTCTTGGTTTTTCTCCGCTCTAACCCCGTTTCTCTTGGTTTTCCTCCGCTCTAACCCAGCTTTTCTTGGTTTTTCTCCACTCTAACCATGCTTTTCTTGGATTTCCGCTGCTCTAACTTCGCTTTCCTTGGTTTTCTTCCGCTCTAACCCCGCTTTTCTTGGTTTTCCTCCTTTCTAACTTCGCTTTTCTTGGTTTTCCTCTGCTCTAACCCCGCTTTTCCTGGTTTTAGTCCACTCTAACCACGCTTTTCATAGTTTCATAGTTTCATAATTTCGTGCGGGTTGGAAGGGACTTTAGAAATCATCGAGTCCGGCCCCCGGGATTCGAGCCTCTGTGTAGCAGAGCGGCACTTCTACCACTTGCGCCACAGGGGGGATTCGAACTCCGGGCCCCAGTGTTGCATGGCGGCATCTTTAACCACTGCGCCACCGGGGCACACTTGGATTTCTGCTGCTCTAACCGCGCTTTTCTTTGTTTTCTTCCTCTCTAACTTCTTTTTATTGGTTTTCCTCCGCTCTAACCCCGATTATCTTAGTTTTCCTGCTCTCTAACCCAGCTTTTCTTGGTTTTCTTCCGTTCTAACTCTCCTTTTCTTGGTTTTCCTTCGCTCTAACCCCTCATTTGTTGGTTTTCATCCACATGAACCTCTCTTTTCTTGGTTTTCCTCCGCTCTAACCCCGCTTTTCTTGGTTTTCCTTCGCTCTAACCTTGATTATCTTGGTTTTCCGCCGCTCTACCATCGCTTTTCTTGGTTTTCCTACACTCTATCCCCTGTTTTCTTGGTTTTCCTCCGCTCTAACCCCGCTTTTCTTGGTTTTCCTCCGCTCTAACCCCGCTTTTCTTGGTTTTCCTCCGCTCTAACCCCGCTTTTCTTGGTTTTCCTCTGCTCTAACCCAGCTTTTCTTGGTTTTTCTCCACTCTAACCATGCTTTTCTTGGATTTCCTCCGCTCTAACTTCGCTTTTCTTGGTTTTCCTACACTCTATCCCCGGTTTTCTTGGTTTTCCTCCGCTCTAAGTTCACTTTTCTCGGTTTTCCTCCTCTCTAATCCCGCTTTTCTTGGTTTTCCGCCTCTCTACCATCGCTTTTCTTGGTTTTCCTACACTCTTACCCCGCTGTTCTTGGATTTCCTTCGATCTAACTTCGCTTTTCTTGGTTTGCCTTCGTTCTAACCCCGCTTTTCTTGGGTTTTCTCAGCTCTAACCCCGCTTTTCTTCGTTTTCCTCTGCTCTAACTTCGCTTTTTATGTTTTCCTTAGCTCTAAACTCGATTTTCTTGGTTTTCCTTCGCTCTAACCCCCTTTTCATGGTTTTCCTCCGCTCTAACCCTGCTTTTCTTGGTTTTCCTCCGCTGTAACTTCGCTTTTCTTGGTTTTTCTCCGCTCTAACCCCATTTCTCTTGTTTTTCCTCCGCTCTAACCTTGATTATCTTGGCTTTCCTCCACTCTATCCCCGCTTTTCTTGGTTTTCCTCCGCTGTAACTTCGCTTTTCTTGGTTTTTCTCCGCTCTAACCCCGTTTCTCTTGTTTTTCCTCCGCTCTAAACTGATTATCTTGGCTTTCCTCCGCTCTAACCCTGCTTTTCTGGGCTTTCCTCCGTCCTAACCCCGCTTTTCTTGGTTTTCCTCCGCTCTAACCCCGCTTTTCTTGGTTTTCCTTCGCTCTAACCTTGATTTTCTTGGTTTTCCGCCGCTCTACCATCGCTTTTCTTGGTTTTCCTTCACTCTAACACCGGTTTTCTTGGTTTTCCTCCGCTCTAAGTTCAATTTTCTCGGTTTTCCTCCTCTCTAATCCCGCTTTTCTTGGTTTTCCTCCGCTCTAACCTTGCTTTTCTTGGTTTTCCTCCCCTCTAACCCTGCTTTTCTTGGTTTTCCTCTGCTCTAACCCAGCTTTTCTTGGTTTTTCTCCACTCTAACCATGCTTTTCTTGGATTTCCGCTGCTCTAACTTCGCTTTACTTGGTTTTCTTCCGCTCTAACCCCGCTTTTCTTGGTTTTCCTCCGCTCTAACATCGCATTTCCTAGTTTTCCTCCGCTCTAACCCCACTTTTCTTGGCTTTTCTCCACTCTCACCCAGCTTTTCTTCGTTTTTCTTCACTCTAACCATGCTTTTCTTGGATTTCTGCTGCTGTAACCGCGCTTTTCTGTCTTTTCCTCCTCTCTTAGTTCTTTTTAGTGGTTTTCCTCCGCTCTAACCCCGATTATCTTGGTTTTTCTCCGCTGTAACTTCGGTTTTCTTGGTTTTCCTCCGCACTAACCCCGCTTTTCTTTGTTTTACACCACACTAACCCCGCTTTTCTTGGTTTTCCTCCGCTGTAACTTCGCTTTTCTTGGTTTTTCTCCGCTCTAACCCCGTTTCTCTTGGTTTTCTTCCGCTCTAACCTTGATTATCTTGGCTTTCCTCCACTCTAACCCCGCTTTTCTTGGTTTTCCTCCGCTGTAACTTCGCTTTTCTTGGTTTTTCTCCGCTCTAACCCCGTTTCTCTTGGTTTTCCTCCGCTCTAACCCAGCTTTTCTTGGTTTTTCTCCACTCTAACCATGCTTTTCTTGGATTTCCGCTGCTCTAACTTCGCTTTCCTTGGTTTTCTTCCGCTCTAACCCCGCTTTTCTTGGTTTTCCTCCGCTCTAACCCCGCTTTTCCTGGTTTTAGTCCACTCTAACCACGCTTTTCATAGTTTCATAGTTTCATAATTTCGTGCGGGTTGGAAGGGACTTTAGAGATCATCGAGTCCGGCCCCCGGGATTCGAGCCTCTGTGTAGCAGAGCGGCACTTCTACCACTTGCGCCACAGGGGGGATTCGAACTCCGGGCCCCAGTGTTGCATGGCGGCATCTTTAACTACTGCGCCACCGGGGCACACTTGGATTTCTGCTGCTCTAACCGCGCTTTTCTTTGTTTTCTTCCTCTCTAACTTCTTTTTATTGGTTTTCCGCCGCTCTAACCCCGATTATCTTGGTTTTCCTGCTCTCTAAACCCGCTTTTCTTGGTTTTCTTCCGTTCTAACTCTCCTTTTCTTGGTTTTCCTCCGCTCTAACCCCTCATTTCTTGGTTTTCATCTGCATGAACCTCTCTTTTCTTGGTTTTCCTCCGCTCTAACCCAGCTTTTCTTGGTTTTCCTCCGCTCTAAGTTCAATTTTCTCGGTTTTCCTCCTCTCTAATCCCGCTTTTCTTGGTTTTCCTCCGCTCTAACCCCGCTTTTCTTGGTTTTCCTCCCATCTAACCCTGCTTTTCTTGGTTTTCCTCTGCTCTAACCCGGCTTTTCTTGGTTTTTCTCCACTCTAACCATGCTTTTCTTGGATTTCCGCTGCTCTAACTTCGCTTTACTTGGTTTTCTTCCGCTCTAACCCCGCTTTTCTTGGTTTTCCTCCGCTCTAACCTTGATTATATTGGTTTTCCGCCGCTCTACCATTGCTTTTCTTGGTTTTCCTCCGCTCTAACTTTGCTTTTCTTGGTTTTCCTCCGCTCTAACTTTGCTTTTCTTGGTTTTCCTCCTCTCTAATCCCGCTTTTCTTTGTTTTCCTCCGCTCTAACCCCGCTTTTCTTGGTTTTCCTCCGCTCTAACTCCGCTTTTCTTGGTTTTCCTCTGCTCTAAAACAGCTTTTCTTGGTTTTTCTCCGCTCTAACCATGCTTTTCTTGGTTTTTCTCCACTCTAACCATTCTTTTCGTGGATTTCCTCCGCTCTAACTTCGCTTTTCTTGGTTTTCCTCCGCTGTAGCTTCGCTTTTCTTGGTTTTTCTCCGCTCTAACCCCGTTTCTCTTGTTTTTCCTCCGCTCTAACCTGATTATCTTGGCTTTCCTCCCCTCTAACCCTGCTTTTTTGGGCTTTCCTCTGTCCTAACCCACTTTTCTTGGTTTTCCTCCGCTCTAACCCCGCTTTTCTTGGTTTTCCTTCGCTCTAACCTTGATTATCTTGGTTTTTTGCCGCTCTACCATCGCTTTTCTTGGTTTTCCTACACTCTAACACCGTTATTCTTGGTTTTCTTCCGCTCTAAGTTCAATTTTCTCGGTTTTCCTCCGCTCTAATCCCGCTTTTCTTGGTTTTCCTCCGCTCTAACCCCGCTTTTCTTGGTTTTCCTCCCATCTAACCCTGCTTTTCTTGGTTTTCCTCTGCTCTAACCCAGCTTTTCTTTGTTTTTCTCCACTCTAACCATGCTTTTCTTGGATTTCCGCTGCTCTAACTTCGCTTTACTTGGTTTTCTTCCGCTCTAACCCCGCTTTTCTTGGTTTTCCTCCGCACTAACCCCGCTTTTCTTGGTTTTCCTCCGCACTTATTCCGCTTTTCTTGGTTTTCCTCCGCTCTAACCCCGCTTTTCTTGGTTTTCCTGCGCTCTAACCTTGATTATCTTGGTTTTCCGCCGCTGTACCATCGCTTTTCTTGGTTTTCCTCCGCTCTAATCCCGCTTTTCTTCGTTTTCTTCTGCTCTAACTTCGCTTTTTATGTTTTCCTTAGCTCTAAACTCGATTTTCTTGGTTTTTCTCTCCGCTAACCCCGTTTCTCTTGGTTTTCCTCCGCTCTAACCCAGCTTTTCTTGGTTTTTCTCCACTCTAACCATGCTTTTCTTGTATTTATGCTGCTCTAACTTCGCTTTCCTTGATTTTCTTCCGCTCCAATTCCGCTTTTCTTGGTTTTCCTCTGCTCTAACCCACCTTTTCTTGGTTTTTCTCCACTCTAACCAGGCTTTTCTTGGATTTCCGCTGCTCTAACTTCGCTTTCCTTGGATTTCTTCCGCTCTAACCCCGCTTTTCTTGGTTTTCCTCTGTTCTAACCCAGCTTTTCTTGGTTTTTCTCCACTCTAACCATGCTTTTCTTGGATTTCCGCTGCTCTAACTTCGCTTAACTTGGTTTTCTTCCGCTCTAACCCCGCTTTTCTTGGTTTTCCTCCGCTGTAACTTCACTTTTCTTGGTTTTCCTGCGCACTAGCCCCGCTTTTCTTGGTTTTCCTCCGCACTTATTCCGCTTTTCTTGGTTTTCCTCCGCACTTATTCCGCTTTTCTTGGTTTTCCTCCGCTGTAACTTCGCTTTTCTTGGTTTTCCTCCGCTCTAACTTCGCTTTACTTGGTTTTCCTCCGCTCTAACCCCAATTTTCTTGGTTTTTCTCCACTCTAACCCAGCTTTTCTTGGATTTAACCACTCTAACCATGCTTTTGTTGGATTTCTGCTGCTCTAAATGCGCTTTTCTTTGCTAACTTCCGCTCTAACTTCTTTTTATTGGTTTTCCTTCGCTCTAACCTCGATTATCTTGGTTTATCTCCGCTCTTATCCCACTTTTCTTGGTTTTCCTCCGCTCTAACCCCACTGTTCTTGGATTTCCTCCGATCTAACTTCGCTTTTCTTGGTTTTCCTTCGTTCTAACCCCGCTTTTCTTGGGTTTTCTCAGCTCTAACCCCGCTTTTCTTCGTTTTCCTCTGCTCTAACTTCGCTTTTTATGTTTTCCTTAGCTCTAAACTCGATTTTCTTGGTTTTCCTCCGCTCTAACCTTGATTATATTGGTTTTCCGCCGCTCTATCATCGCTTTTCTTGGTTTTCCTACATTCTATCCCCGGTTTTCTTGGTTTTCCTCCGCTCTAAGTTCACTATCCTCGGTTTTCCTCCTCTCTAATCCCGCTTTTCTTGGTTTTCCTCCGCTCTAACCCCTCTTTTCTTGGTTTTCCTCTGCTCTAACCCAGCTTTTCTTGCTTTTTCTCCACTCTAACCATGCTTTTCTTGGTTTTTCTCCACTCTAACCATTCTTTTCTTGGATTTCCTCCGCTCTAACTTCGCTTTCCTTGGTTTTCCTCCGCTCTAACCTCGCTTTTCTTGGTTTTTCTCCGCTCTAACCCCGCTTTTCCTGGTTTTGGTCCACTCTAACCACACTTTTCATAGTTTCATAGTTTCATAATTTCGTGCGGGTTGGAAGGGACTTTAGAGATCATCGAGTCCGGCCCCCGGGATTCGAGCCTCTGTGTAGCAGAGCGGCACTTCTACCACTTGCGCCACAGGGGGGATTCGAACTCCTGGACCCAGTGTTGCATGGCGGCATCTTTAACTACTGCGCCACCGGGGCACACTTGGATTTCTGCTGCTCTAACCGCGCTTTTCTTTGTTTTCTTCCTCTCTACCTTCTTTTTATTGGTTTTCCTCCGCTCTAACCCCGCTTTTCTTGGTTTTCCTTCGCTCTAACCTTGATTATCTTGGTTTTCCGCCACTCTACCATCGCTTTTCTTGGTTTTCCTACACTCTATCCCCGGTTTTCTTGGTTTTCCTCCGCTCTAACCCCGCTTTTCTTGGTTTTCCTCTGCTCTAACCCAGCTTTTCTTGGTTTTTCTCCACTCTAACCGTGCTTTTCTTGGATTTCCACTGCTCTAACTTCGCTTTATTTTTTTTTCTTCCGCTCTAACCCCGCTTTTCTTGGTTTTCCTCCGCACTAACCCCGCTTTTCTAGGTTTTCCTCCGCACTTATTCCGCTTTTCTTGGTTTTCCACCGCTCTAACTTCGCTTTTCTTGGTTTTCCTCCGCTCTAACTTCGCATTTCCTAGTTTTTTTCCGCTCTAACCCCACTTTTCTTGGTTTTCCTCCGCTCTAACCCCACTTTTCTTGGTTTTTCTCCACTCTAACCCAGCTTTTCTTGGTTTTTCTCCACTCTAACCATGCTTTTCTTAGATTTCTGCTGCACTAACCGCGCTTTTCTTTGTTTTCTTTCTCTCTAACTTCGTTTTATTGGTTTTCCTTCGCTCTAACCCCGCTTTTCTTGGTTTTTCTCCGCACTTATCCCACTTTTCTTGGTTTTCCTCCGCACTAACCCCGCTTTTCTTTGTTTTACACCGCACTAACCCCGCTTTTCTTGGTTTTCCTCCACTATAACTTCGCTTTTCTTGTTTTTCTCCGCTCTAACCCCGTTTCTCTTGGTTTTCTTCCGCTCTAACCTTGTTTATCTTGGCTTTCCTCCGCTCTAACCCAGCTTTTCTTGGTTTTCCTCCACTCTAACCCCGATTTTCTTGGTTTTCTTCCACTCTAACCACGCTTTTCTTGGATTTCCTCTGATGAAACTTCGCTTTTCTTGGTTTTTCTCCGCTCTAACCCCGTTTCTTTGGTTTTCCTCCGCTCTAACCTTGATTATCTTGGCTTTCCTCCGCTCTAACCCCGATTATCTTGGTTTTTCTCCGCTGTAACTTCGCTTTTCTTGGTTTTCCTCCGCACTAACCCCGCTTTTCTTTGTTTTACACCACACTAACCCCGCTTTTCTTGGTTTTCCTCCGCTGTAACTTCGCTTTTCTTGGTTTTTCTCCGCTCTAACCCCGTTTCTCTTGGTTTTCTTCCGCTCTAACCTTGATTATCTTGGCTTTCCTCCGCTCTAACACCGCTTTTTTTGGTTTTCCATTGCTGTAACTTCGCTTTTTTTGGTTTTTCTCCACTCTAACCCCGTTTCACTTGGTTATCCTCCGCTCTAACCTTGATTATCTTGGCTTTCCTCCGCTCTAACCCCGCTTTTCTTGGTTTTCCTCAGCTCTAACCTCGCTATTCTGGGTTTGACTCCGCTCTAACTTCGCTTTTCTGGCTTTCCTCCACTCTAACCCCAGTTTTCTTTGTTTTCCTTCGCTCTAACCTTGATTATCTTGGTTTTCCGCTGCACTACCATCGCTTTTCTTGGTTATCCTACACTCTAACCCCGCTTTTCTTGGTTTTCCTCCGCTCTCAACCTCCTTTTCTTGGTTTTCCTTTGCTCTAACCCCGCTGTTCTTGAATTTCCTCCAATCTAACTTCGCTTCTCTTGGTTTTTCCTCGTTCTAACCCCGCTTTTCTTGGGTTTTCTCAGCTCTAACCCCGCTTTTCTTCGTTTTCCTCTGCTCTAACTTCGCTTTTTATGTTTTCCTTAGCTCTAAACTGGATTTTCTTGGTTTTCCTCCGCTGTAACCCCGCTTTTCTTCGTTTTCTTCTGCTCTAACTTCGCTTTTTATGTTTTCCTTAGCTCTAAACTCGATTTTCTTGGTTTTTCTCTTCGCTAACCCTGTTTCTCTTGGTTTTCCTCCGCTCTAACCCAGCTTTTCTTGGGTTTTCTCCACTCTAACCATGCTTTTCTTGTATTTACGCTGCTCTAACTTCGCTTTCCTTGATTTTCTTCCGCTCCAATTCCGCTTTTCTTGGTTTTCCTCTGCTCTAACCCACCTTTTCTTGGTTTTTCTCCACTCTAACCAGGCTTTTCTTGGATTTCCGCTGCTCTAACTTCGCTTTCCTTGGATTTCTTCCGCTCTAACCCCGCTTTTCTTGGTTTTCCTCTGTTCTAACCCAGCTTTTCTTGGTTTTTCTCCACTCTAACCATGCTTTTCTTGGATTTCCGCTGCTCTAACTTCGCTTAACTTGGTTTTCTTCCGTTCTAACCCCGCTTTTCTTGGTTTTCCTCCGCTGTAACTTCACTTTTCTTGGTTTTCCTGCGCACTAGCCCCGCTTTTCTTGGTTTTCCTCCGCACTTATTCCGCTTTTCTTGGTTTTCCTCCGCACTTATTCCGCTTTTCTTGGTTTTCCTCCGCTGTAACTTCGCTTTTCTTGGTTTTCCTCCGCTCTAACTTCGCTTTACTTGGTTTTCCTCCGCTCTAACCCCAATTTTCTTGGTTTTTCTCCACTCTAACCCAGCTTTTCTTGGATTTAACCACTCTAACCATGCTTTTGTTGGATTTCTGCTGCTCTAAATGCGCTTTTCTTTGCTAACTTCCGCTCTAACTTCTTTTTATTGGTTTTCCTTCGCTCTAACCTCGATTATCTTGGTTTATCTCCGCTCTTATCCCACTTTTCTTGGTTTTCCTCCGCTCTAACCCCACTGTTCTTGGATTTCCTCCGATCTAACTTCGCTTTTCTTGGTTTTCCTTCGTTCTAACCCCGCTTTTCTTGGGTTTTCTCAGCTCTAACCCCGCTTTTCTTCGTTTTCCTCTGCTCTAACTTCGCTTTTTATGTTTTCCTTAGCTCTAAACTCGATTTTCTTGGTTTTCCTCCGCTCTAACCTTGATTATATTGGTTTTCCGCCGCTCTATCATCGCTTTTCTTGGTTTTCCTACATTCTATCCCCGGTTTTCTTGGTTTTCCTCCGCTCTAAGTTCACTATCCTCGGTTTTCCTCCTCTCTAATCCCGCTTTTCTTGGTTTTCCTCCGCTCTAACCCCTCTTTTCTTGGTTTTCCTCTGCTCTAACCCAGCTTTTCTTGCTTTTTCTCCACTCTAACCATGCTTTTCTTGGTTTTTCTC
Source organism: Coturnix japonica (assembly GCF_054131305.1). Taxonomy (NCBI): domain Eukaryota; kingdom Metazoa; phylum Chordata; class Aves; order Galliformes; family Phasianidae; genus Coturnix; species Coturnix japonica. Next base: position 7,107,486 of record NC_140666.1, on the reverse strand, counting down.
CACTCTAACCATTCTTTTCTTGGATTTCCTCCGCTCTAACTTCGCTTTCCTTGGTTTTCCTCCGCTCTAACCTCGCTTTTCTTGGTTTTTCTCCGCTCTAACCCCGCTTTTCCTGGTTTTGGTCCACTCTAACCACACTTTTCATAGTTTCATAGTTTCATAATTTCGTGCGGGTTGGAAGGGACTTTAGAGATCATCGAGTCCGGCCCCCGGGATTCGAGCCTCTGTGTAGCAGAGCGGCACTTCTACCACTTGCGCCACAGGGGGGATTCGAACTCCTGGACCCAGTGTTGCATGGCGGCATCTTTAACTACTGCGCCACCGGGGCACACTCGGATTTCTGCTGCTCTAACCGCGCTTTTCTTTGTTTTCTTCCTCTCTACCTTCTTTTTATTGGTTTTCCTCCGCTCTAACCCCGCTTTTCTTGGTTTTCCTTCGCTCTAACCTTGATTATCTTGGTTTTCCGCCACTCTACCATCGCTTTTCTTGGTTTTCCTACACTCTATCCCCGGTTTTCTTGGTTTTCCTCCGCTCTAACCCCGCTTTTCTTGGTTTTCCTCTGCTCTAACCCAGCTTTTCTTGGTTTTTCTCCACTCTAACCGTGCTTTTCTTGGATTTCCACTGCTCTAACTTCGCTTTATTTTTTTTTCTTCCGCTCTAACCCCGCTTTTCTTGGTTTTCCTCCGCACTAACCCCGCTTTTCTAGGTTTTCCTCCGCACTTATTCCGCTTTTCTTGGTTTTCCACCGCTCTAACTTCGCTTTTCTTGGTTTTCCTCCGCTCTAACTTCGCATTTCCTAGTTTTTTTCCGCTCTAACCCCACTTTTCTTGGTTTTCCTCCGCTCTAACCCCACTTTTCTTGGTTTTTCTCCACTCTAACCCAGCTTTTCTTGGTTTTTCTCCACTCTAACCATGCTTTTCTTAGATTTCTGCTGCACTAACCGCGCTTTTCTTTGTTTTCTTTCTCTCTAACTTCGTTTTATTGGTTTTCCTTCGCTCTAACCCCGCTTTTCTTGGTTTTTCTCCGCACTTATCCCACTTTTCTTGGTTTTCCTCCGCACTAACCCCGCTTTTCTTTGTTTTACACCGCACTAACCCCGCTTTTCTTGGTTTTCCTCCACTATAACTTCGCTTTTCTTGTTTTTCTCCGCTCTAACCCCGTTTCTCTTGGTTTTCTTCCGCTCTAACCTTGTTTATCTTGGCTTTCCTCCGCTCTAACCCAGCTTTTCTTGGTTTTCCTCCACTCTAACCCCGATTTTCTTGGTTTTCTTCCACTCTAACCACGCTTTTCTTGGATTTCCTCTGATGAAACTTCGCTTTTCTTGGTTTTTCTCCGCTCTAACCCCGTTTCTTTGGTTTTCCTCCGCTCTAACCTTGATTATCTTGGCTTTCCTCCGCTCTAACCCCGATTATCTTGGTTTTTCTCCGCTGTAACTTCGCTTTTCTTGGTTTTCCTCCGCACTAACCCCGCTTTTCTTTGTTTTACACCACACTAACCCCGCTTTTCTTGGTTTTCCTCCGCTGTAACTTCGCTTTTCTTGGTTTTTCTCCGCTCTAACCCCGTTTCTCTTGGTTTTCTTCCGCTCTAACCTTGATTATCTTGGCTTTCCTCCGCTCTAACACCGCTTTTTTTGGTTTTCCATTGCTGTAACTTCGCTTTTTTTGGTTTTTCTCCACTCTAACCCCGTTTCACTTGGTTATCCTCCGCTCTAACCTTGATTATCTTGGCTTTCCTCCGCTCTAACCCCGCTTTTCTTGGTTTTCCTCAGCTCTAACCTCGCTATTCTGGGTTTGACTCCGCTCTAACTTCGCTTTTCTGGCTTTCCTCCACTCTAACCCCAGTTTTCTTTGTTTTCCTTCGCTCTAACCTTGATTATCTTGGTTTTCCGCTGCACTACCATCGCTTTTCTTGGTTATCCTACACTCTAACCCCGCTTTTCTTGGTTTTCCTCCGCTCTCAACCTCCTTTTCTTGGTTTTCCTTTGCTCTAACCCCGCTGTTCTTGAATTTCCTCCAATCTAACTTCGCTTCTCTTGGTTTTTCTTCGTTCTAACCCCGCTTTTCTTGGGTTTTCTCAGCTCTAACCCCGCTTTTCTTCGTTTTCCTCTGCTCTAACTTCGCTTTTTATGTTTTCCTTAGCTCTAAACTGGATTTTCTTGGTTTTCCTCCGCTGTAACCCCGCTTTTCTTCGTTTTCTTCTGCTCTAACTTCGCTTTTTATGTTTTCCTTAGCTCTAAACTCGATTTTCTTGGTTTTTCTCTTCGCTAACCCTGTTTCTCTTGGTTTTCCTCCGCTCTAACCCAGCTTTTCTTGGGTTTTCTCCACTCTAACCATGCTTTTCTTGTATTTACGCTGCTCTAACTTCGCTTTCCTTGATTTTCTTCCGCTCCAATTCCGCTTTTCTTGGTTTTCCTCTGCTCTAACCCACCTTTTCTTGGTTTTTCTCCACTCTAACCAGGCTTTTCTTGGATTTCCGCTGCTCTAACTTCGCTTTCCTTGGATTTCTTCCGCTCTAACCCCGCTTTTCTTGGTTTTCCTCTGTTCTAACCCAGCTTTTCTTGGTTTTTCTCCACTCTAACCATGCTTTTCTTGGATTTCCGCTGCTCTAACTTCGCTTAACTTGGTTTTCTTCCGTTCTAACCCCGCTTTTCTTGGTTTTCCTCCGCTGTAACTTCACTTTTCTTGGTTTTCCTGCGCACTAGCCCCGCTTTTCTTGGTTTTCCTCCGCACTTATTCCGCTTTTCTTGGTTTTCCTCCGCACTTATTCCGCTTTTCTTGGTTTTCCTCCGCTGTAACTTCGCTTTTCTTGGTTTTCCTCCGCTCTAACTTCGCTTTACTTGGTTTTCCTCCGCTCTAACCCCAATTTTCTTGGTTTTTCTCCACTCTAACCCAGCTTTTCTTGGATTTAACCACTCTAACCATGCTTTTGTTGGATTTCTGCTGCTCTAAATGCGCTTTTCTTTGCTAACTTCCGCTCTAACTTCTTTTTATTGGTTTTCCTTCGCTCTAACCTCAATTATCTTGGTTTATCTCCGCTCTTATCCCACTTTTCTTGGTTTTCCTCCGCTCTAACCCCGCTGTTCTTGGATTTCCTCCGATCTAACTTCGCTTTTCTTGGTTTTCCTTCGTTCTAACCCCGCTTTTCTTGGGTTTTCTCAGCTCTAACCCCGCTTTTCTTCGTTTTCCTCTGCTCTAACTTCGCTTTTTATGTTTTCCTTAGCTCTAAACTCGATTTTCTTGGTTTTCCTCCGCTCTAACCTTGATTATATTGGTTTTCCGCCGCTCTATCATCGCTTTTCTTGGCTTTCCTACATTCTATCCCCGGTTTTCTTGGTTTTCCTCCGCTCTAAGTTCACTATCCTCGGTTTTCCTCCTCTCTAATCCCGCTTTTCTTGGTTTTCCTCCGCTCTAACCCCTCTTTTCTTGGTTTTCCTCTGCTCTAACCCAGCTTTTCTTGCTTTTTCTCCACTCTAACCATGCTTTTCTTGGTTTTTCTCCACTCTAACCATGCTTTTCTTGGATTTCCTCCGCTCTAACTTCGCTTTCCTTGGTTTTCCTCCGCTCTAACCTCGCTTTTCTTGGTTTTTCTCCGCTCTAACCCCGCTTTTCCTGGTTTTGGTCCACTCTAACCACGCTTTTCATAGTTTCATAGTTTCATAATTTCGTGCGGGTTGGAAGGGACTTTAGAGATCATCAAGTCCGGCCCCCGGGATTCGATCCTCTGTGTAGCAGAGCGGCACTTCTACCACTTGCGCCACAGGGGGGATTCGAACTCCTGGACCCAGTGTTGCATGGCGGCATCTTTAACTACTGCGCCACCGGGGCACACTCGGATTTCTGCTGCTCTAACCGCGCTTTTCTTTGTTTTCTTCCTCTCTACCTTCTTTTTATTGGTTTTCCTCCGCTCTAACCCCGCTTTTCTTGGTTTTCCTTCGCTCTAACCTTGATTATCTTGGTTTTCCGCCACTCTACCATCGCTTTTCTTGGTTTTCCTACACTCTATCCCCGGTTTTCTTGGTTTTCCTCCGCTCTAACCCCGCTTTTCTTGGTTTTCCTCTGCTCTAACCCAGCTTTTCTTGGTTTTTCTCCACTCTAACCGTGCTTTTCTTGGATTTCCACTGCTCTAACTTCGCTTTATTTTTTTTTCTTCCGCTCTAACCCCGCTTTTCTTGGTTTTCCTCCGCACTAACCCCGCTTTTCTAGGTTTTCCTCCGCACTTATTCCGCTTTTCTTGGTTTTCCACCGCTCTAACTTCGCTTTTCTTGGTTTTCCTCTGCTCTAACTTCGCATTTCCTAGTTTTCCTCCGCTCTAACCCCACTTTTCTTGGTTTTCCTCCGCTCTAACCCCACTTTTCTTGGTTTTTCTCCACTCTAACCCAGCTTTTCTTGGTTTTTCTCCACTCTAACCATGCTTTTCTTGGATTTCTGCTGCACTAACCGCGCATTTCTTTGTTTTCTTCCTCTCTAACTTCGTTTTATTGGTTTTCCTTCGCTCTAACCCCGCTTTTCTTGGTTTTTCTCCGCACTTATCCCACTTTTCTTGGTTTTCCTCCGCACTAACCCCGCTTTTCTTTGTTTTACACCGCACTAACCCCGCTTTTCTTGGTTTTCCTCCACTATAACTTCGCTTTTCTTGTTTTTCTCCGCTCTAACCCCGTTTCTCTTGGTTTTCTTCCGCTCTAACCTTGTTTATCTTGGCTTTCCTCCGCTCTAACCCAGCTTTTCTTGGTTTTCCTCCACTCTAACCCCGATTTTCTTGGTTTTCTTCCGCTCTAACCACGCTTTTCTTGGATTTCCTCTGATGAAACTTCGCTTTTCTTGGTTTTTCTCCGCTCTAACCCCGTTTCTTTGGTTTTCCTCCGCTCTAACCTTGATTATCTTGGCTTTCCTCCGCTCTAACCCCGTTTCTCTTGGTTTTCCTCCGCTCTAACCACCCTTTCATGGTTTTCCACCGCTCTAACCCCGCTTTTCTTGGATTTCCTCCGCTGTAACTTCGCTTTTCTTGGTTTTTCTCAGCTCTGACCCCGTTTCTCTTCGTTTTCCTCCGCTCTAACCTTGATTATCTTGGCTTTCCTCCGCTCTAACACCGCTTTTTTTGGTTTTCCATTGCTGTAACTTCGCTTTTCTTGGTTTTTCTCCACTCTAACCTAGTTTCACTTGGTTATCCTCCGCTCTAACCTTGATTATCTTGGCTTTCCTCCGCTCTAACCCCGCTTTTCTTGGTTTTCCTTAGCTCTAACCTCGCTATTCTGGGTTTTACTCCGCTCTAACTTCGCTTTTCTGGCTTTCCTCCACTCTAACCCCAGTTTTCTTTTTTTCCTTCGCTCTAACCTTGATTATCTTGGTTTTCCGCTGCACTACCATCGCTTTTCTTGGTTATCCTACACTCTAACCCCGCTTTTCTTGGTTTTCCTCCGCTCTCAACCTCCTTTTCTTGGTTTTCCTTTGCTCTAACCCCGCTGTTCTTGAATTTCCTCCAATCTAACTTCGCTTCTCTTGGTTTTTCTTCGTTCTAACCCCGCTTTTCTTGGGTTTTCCCAGCTCTAACCCCGCTTTTCTTCGTTTTCCTCTGCTCTAACTTCGCTTTTTATGTTTTCCTTAGCTCTAAACTGGATTTTCTTGGTTTTCCTCCGCTGTAACCCCCTTTTCATGGTTTTCCACCGCTCCATCCCCGCTTTTCTTGGTTTTCCTCCGCTGTAACTTCGCATTTCTTGGTTTTTCTCCACTCTAACCATGCTTTTCTTGGATTTTCGCTGCTCTAACTTCGCTTTCCTTGGTTTTCTTTCGCTCTAACCCCGCTTTTCTTGGTTTTCCTTCGCTCTAACCTTGATTATCTTGGTTTTCTGCCGCTCTACCATCGCTTTTCTTGGTTTTCCTACACTCTATCCCCGGTTTTCTTGGTTTTCCTCCGCTCTAAGTTCACTTTTCTCGGTTTTCCTCCTCTCTAATCCCGTTTTTCTTGGTTTTCCTCCGCTCTAACCCCGCTTTTCTTGGTTTCCTCCGCTCTAACCCCGCTTTTCTTGGATTTCCTCTGCTCTAACCCCGCTTTTCTTGGTTTTCTTCCGCTCTAACCCCGCTTTTCTTGGATTTCCTCTGCTCTAACTTCGCTTTTCTTGGTTTTCCTCCGCTCTAATCTTGCTTTTCTTGGTTTTCCTCCACTCCAACTTCTCTTTTCTTGGTTTTCCTCCGCTCTAACCCTGCTTTTCTTGGTTTTCCTCCGCTCTAACCCCGCGTTTCTTGGTTTTCCTTTGCTCAAACCCAGCTTTTCATGGTTTTCCTCCGCTCTAATCCCGCTTCTCTTGGTTTTTCTCCACCCTAACCATGCTTTTCTTGGTTTTTCTCCACTATTACCATGCTTTTCTTGGATTTCTGCTGCTCTAACCGCGCTTTTCTGTCTTTTCCTCCTCTCTTAGTTCTTTTTATTGGTTTTCCTCCGCTCTAACCCCGATTATCTTGGTTTTCCTCCGTTCTAACCCCGCTTTTCTTGGTTTTCTTCCGTTCTAACTTCGCTTTTCTAGGTTTTCCTCCGCTCTAACCCCGCATTTCTTGGTTTTCACCCGCATGAACAACGTTTTCCTAGGTTTTCCTCCGCTCTAACTTCGCATTTTCTAGTTTTCCTCCGCTCTAACCCTGCTTTTCTTGGTTTTCCTCCGCTCTAACCTCGCTTTTCTTGGTTTTCCTCCGCTCTAACCCCGCTTTTCTTGATTTTCCTTCGCTCTAACCCCGCTTTTCTTGGTTATTCTCCACTGTAACCCAGCTTTTCATGGTTTTTCTCCACTCTAACCCCGCTTTTCTTCGTTTTCTTCCGTTCTAACTCTGCTTTTCTTGGTTTTCCTCCGCTCTAACCCCGCTTTTCTTGGTTTTCCTCCGCTCTAACCCCGCTTTTCTTGGTTTTCCTCCGCTCTAACCCCGCTTTTCTTGGATTTCCTCCGCTCTAACTTCGCTTTTCTTGGTTTTCCTCCGCTCTAATCTTGCTTTTCTTGGTTTTCCTCCGCTCAAATCCCGCTTCTCTTGGTTTTTCTCCATTCTAACCATGCTTTTCTTGGTTTTTCTCCACTCTAACCATGCTTTTCTTGGATTTCTGCTGCTCTAACCGCTCTTTTTTGTCTTTTCATCCTCTCTTAGTTCTTTAATTGGTTTTCCTCCTCTCTAACCCCGATTATCTTGGTTTTCCAAGGCTCTAACCCCGCTTTCCTTGGTTTTCTTCCGTTCTAACTTCGCTTTTCTTGGTTTTCCTCCGCTCTAACCTTGCATTTCTTGGTTTTTACCCGCATGAACAACTTTTTTCTTGGATTTCCTCCTCTCTAACTTAGCATTTTCTATTTTTCCTCCGCTCTAACCCTGCTTTTCTTGGTTTTCCTCTGCTCCAAACCCGCTTTTCATGCTTTTCCTCCGCTCTAACCCCGCTTTTCTTGGATTTCCTCACCTCTAAGATCACTTTTCTTTCTTTTCCTCCGCTCTAACTTTACTTTTCTTGGTTTTCCTCCGCTCTAACCCCACTTTTCTTGGTTTTCCTCCGCTATAACCCCGCTTTTCTTGGTTTTCCTCCGCTCTATCACCGCTTTTCTTGGTTTTCCTACGCTCTATCCTTGCTTTTCTTGGTTTTCCTCCGCTCTAACCCCGCGTTTCTTGGTTTTCCTCCGCTCAAACCCAGCTTTTCATGGTTTTTCTCCACTCTAACCATGCTTTTCTTGGTTTTTCTCCACTCTAACCATGCTTTTCTTGGTTTTTCTCCACTCTTACCATGCTTTTCTTGGATTTCTGCTGCTCTAACCGCGCTTTTCTGTCTTTTCATCTTCTCTTAGTTCTTTTTATTGTTTTTCCTCCGATCTAACCCCGATTATCTTGGTTTTCCTCCGCTCTAACCCCGCTTTTCTTGGTTTTCACCCACATGAACAACGTTTTTCTTGGTTTTCCTCCGCTCTAACTTCGCATTTTCTAGTTTTCCTCCGCTCTAACCCTGCTTTTCTTTGTTTTCCTCCGCTCTAACCCCGCTTTTCATGCTTTTCCTCGGCTCTAACCCCGCTTTTCTTGGTTTTCCTCACCTCTAACATCACTTTTCTTTCTTTTCCTCCGCTCTAACTTTACTTTTCTTGGTTTTTATCCGCTCTAACCCCGCTTTTCTTAGTTTTCCTCCGCTCTAACCCCGCTTTTCTTGGTTTTCCTCCGCTATAACCCCGCTTTTCATTGTTTTCCTCCGCTCTAACCCCACTTTTCTTGGTTTTCCTCCGCTCTAACCCCGCTTTTCTTGGTGTTCCTCCGCTCAAACCCAGCTTTTCATGGTTTTTCTCCACTCTAACCCCGCTTTTTTTCGTTTTCTTCCGTTCTAACTCTGCTTTTCTTGGTTTTCCTCCGCTCTAACCCCGCTTTTCTTGGTTTTCCTCCGCTCTAACCCCGCTTTTCTTGGTTTTCCTCCGCTCTAACCCCGCTTTTCTTGGTTTTCCTCCGCTCTAACTTCGCTTTTCTTGGTTTTCCTCCGCTCTAACCTTGCTTTTCTTGGTTTTCCTCCGCTCTAATCCCGCTTCTCTTGGTTTTTCTCCACTCTAACCATGCTTTTCTTGGTTTCTCTCCACTCTAACCATGCTTTTCTTGGATTTCTGCTGCTCTAACCGCGCTTTTCTGTCTTTTCATCCTCTCTTAGTTCATTAATTGGTTTTCCTCCGCTCTAACCCCGATTATCTTGGTTTTCCAAGGCTCTAACCCCGCTTTCCTTTGTTTTCTTCCGTTCTAACTTCGCTTTTCTTGGTTTTCCTCCGCTCTAACCCCGCATTTCTTGGTTTTCACCCGCATGAACAATATTTTTCTTGGTTTTCCTCCGCTCTAACTTCGCATTTTCTAATTTTCCTTTGCTCTAACCCTGCTTTTCTTGGTTTTCCTCTGATCTAACCCCGCTTTTCATGCTTTTCCTCCGCTCTAACCCCGCTTTTCTTGGATTTCCTCACCTCTAACATCACTTTTCTTTCTTTTCCTCCGCTGTAACTTTACTTTTCTTGGTTTTCCTCCGCTCTAACCCCGCTTTTCTTGGTTTTCCTCCGCTATAACCCCGCTTTTCTTGGTTTTCCTCCGCTCTATCACCGCTTTTCTTGGTTTTCCTCCGCTCTAACCCCGCGTTTCTTGGTGTTCCTCCGCTCAAACCCAGCTTTTCATGGTTTTCCTCCGCTCTAATCCCGCTTCTCTTGGTTTTTCTCCACTCTAACCATGCTTTTCTTGGTTTTTCTCCACTCTAACCATGCTTTTCTTGGATTTCTGCTGCTCTAACCGCGCTTTTCTGTCTTTTCATCTTCTCTTAGTTCTTTTTATTGGTTTTCCTCCGATCTAACCCCGATTATCTTGGTTTTCCTCCGCTCTAACCCCGCTTTTCTTGGTTTTCTTCCGTTCTAACTTCGCTTTTCTAGGTTTTCCTCCGCTCTAACCCCGCACTTCTTGGTTTTCACCCGCATGAACAACGTTTTTCTTGGTTTTCCTTCGCTCTAACTTCGCATTTTCTAGTTTTCCTCCGCTCTAACCCTGCTTTTCTTGGTTTTCCTCCGCTCTAACCCCGTTTTTCATGCTTTTCCTCCGCTCTAACCCCGCTTTTCTTGGTTTTCCTCACCTCTAACATCACTTTTCTTTCTTTTCCTCCACTCTAACTTTACTTTTCTTGGTTTTTATCCGCTCTAACCCCGCTTTTCATGCTTTTCCTTTGCTCTAACCCTGCTTTTCTTGGTTTTCCTCTGCTATAACCCCGCTTTTCTTTGTTTTCCTCCGCTCTAACCCCACTTTTCTTGGTTTTCCTCTGCTCTAACCCCGCTTTTCTTGGTTATTCTCCACTGTAACCCAGCTTTTCATGGTTTTTCTCCACTCTATCCCTGCTTTTTTTCGTTTTCTTCCGTTCTAACTCTGCTTTTCTTGGTTTTCCTCCGCTCTAACCCCGCTTTTCTTGGTTTTCCTCCGCACTAACCCCGCCTTTCTTGGTTTTCCTCCGCTCTAACCCCGCTTTTCTTGGTTTTTCTCCGCTCTAACCCAGCTTTTCATGGTTTTCCTCCGCTCTAACCTTGCTTTTCTTGGTTTTCCTCCGCTCTAATCCCGCTTCTCTTGGTTTTTCTCCACTCTAACCATGCTTTTCTTGGTTTCTCTCCACTCTAACCATGCTTTTCTTGGATTTCTGCTGCTCTACCCGCGCTTTTCGGTCTTTTCATCCTCTCTTAGTTCTTTAATTGGTTTTCCTCCGCTCTAACCCCGATTATCTTGGTTTTCCAAGGCTCTAACCCCGCTTTCCTTGGTTTTCTTCCGTTCTAACTTCGCTTTTCTTGGTTTTCCTCCGCTCTAACTCCGCATTTCTTGGTTTTCACCCGCATGAACAATTTTTTCTTGGTTTTCCTCCGCTCTAACTTCGCATTTTCTAATTTTCCTCCGCTCTAACCCCGCTTTTCATGCTTTTCCTCCGCTCTAACCCCGCTTTTCTTGTATTTCCTCACCTCTAACATCACTTTTCTTTCTTTTCCTTTGCTCTGAATTTACTTTTCTTCGTTTTCCTCCGCTCTTACCCCACTTTTCTTGGTTTTCCTCCGCTATAACCCCGCTTTTCTTGGTTTTCCTCCGCTCTATCACCGCTTTTCTTGGTTTTCCTACGCTCTAACCATGCTTTTCTTGGATTTTTGCTGCTCTAACCGCGCTTTTCTGTCTTTTCCTCCTCTCTTACTTGTTTTTATTGGTTTTCCTCCGCTCTAACCCCGTTTTTCTTGGTTTTCGTCCGCTCTAACCCCGCTTTTCTTGGTTTTCCTCCGCTCAAACCCTGCTTTTCATGGATTTCCTCCGCTCTAATCCCGCTTCTCTTGTTTTTTCTCCACTCTAACCTTCCTTTTCTTGGTTTTTCTCCACTCAAACCACGCTATTCTTGGATTTCTGCTGCTCTAACCGCACTTTTCTGTCTTTTCCTCCTCTCTTAGTTCTTTTTATTGGTTTTCCTCCGCTCTAACCCCGATTATTTGGTTTTCCTCCGCTCTAACCCCTTTTTCCTTTGTTTTCTTCCGTTCTAACTTCGCTTTTCTTGGTTTTCCTCCGCTCTAATTTAGCTTTTCTTGGTTTTCCTCCGCTCTAACTTCGAATTTCCTAGTTTTCCTCTGCTCTAACCCTGCTTTTCATGGTATTCCTCATTTCTAACCCCGCTTTTCTTGGTTTTCCTCCACTCTAACCCCGCTTTTCATGCTTTTCCTACGCTATAACCCCGCTTTTCTTGGTTTTCCACCGCTCTATCCCAGCTTTTCTTGGTTTTCCTCCCCTCTTTCCCCGCTTTTCTTGATTTTCCTCAGCTCTAACCCCGCTTTTCTTGGTTTTCCTCAGCTCTAACCCCATTTCTCATGCTTTTCCTCCGCTCTAACCCCGATTTTCATGGTTTTCCTCCGAATTAACCCCGCTTTTCTTGGTTTTCCTCCGCTCTAACACCGCTTTTCTTGGTTTTCCTCCGCTCTAACTCTGCTTTTTTTGGTTTTTCTCCGCTCCAACCCAGCTTTTCTTGGTTTTCCTCCGCTCTAACTTCGCATTTCCTAGTTTTCCTCCGCTCTAACCCCGCTTTTCTTGGTTTTCCTCCGCTCTAACCCAGCTTTTCATGGTTTTTCTACACTCTAACCATGCTTTTCACAAATTTCTGCTGCTCTAACCACGCTTTTCTTCGTTTTCTTCCGTTCTAACTCTGCTTTTCTTGGCTTTCCTGTGCTATAACCCCACTTTTCTTGGTTTTCCTCCGCTATAACCCCGCTTTTCTTGGTTTTCTACCGCTCGAACCCCGCTTTTCTTTGTTTTCCTCTGCTCTAACCCAATTTTCATGCTTTTCCTCCGCTCTAACCCCGATTTTCTTGGTTTTCCTCGGGTCTAACACCGCTTTTCTTGCTTTTCCTCCGCTCTAACACCGTTTTTCTTGGTTTTCCTCCGCTCTAACCCTGCTTTTTTTGGTTTTCCTCCGCTCTAACCCAGCTTTTCTTGGTTTTCCTCCCCTCTATCACCGCTTTTCTTGGTATTCCTCCGCTCTAACCCCGATTTTCTTGGTTTTCCTCCGCTCTAACCTTGCTTTTCATGGTTTTCCTCCGCTCTATCCCCGCTTTTCTTGGTTTTCCTACGCTCTAACACCGCTTTTCTTGGTTTTCCTCCGCTCTAACACCGCTTTTCTTGGTTTTCCTCCGCTCTTACCCTGCTTTTCTTGGTTTTTCTCCGCTCTAACCCAGCTTTTCTTGGTTTTCCTCCCCTCTATCCCCGCTTTTCTTGGTTTTCCTCCGCTCTAACCCCGCTTTCCTTGGTTTTTCTCCGCTCTAACCCAGCTTTTCATGGATTTTCTCCACTCTAACCATGCTTTTCTCGGATTTCTGCTGCTCTAAACACGCTTTTCTTCGTTTCCTTCCGTTCTAATTCTGCTTTTCTTGATTTTCCTCCGCTCTAACCCCGCTTTTCTTGGTTTTTCCGCTATAACCCCGCTTTTCTTGGTTTTCCTCCACTATAACCCCGCTTTTCTTGGATTTCCTCCGCTGTAACTCTGCTTTTCTTGGTTTTCTTCCGTTCTAACTTCCCTTTTCTTTGTTTTCCTCCGCTCTAACCCCGCATTTCTTGGTTTTCCTCCGCTCTAACCTCGCTTTTCTTGGTTTTCCTCCCCTCTATCCCCGATTTTCCAGGTTTTCCTCCGCTCTAACCCAGCTTTTATTAGTTTTCCTCCGCTCTATCACCGCTTTTCTTGGTTTTCCTAAGCTCTAACACCACTTTTCTTGGTTTTCCTCCGCTCTAACCCTGCTTTTCTTGGTTTTCCTTCGCTCTAACTTCACTTATCTTGGTTTTCCTCCTTTCTAACCCTGCTTTTCTTGATTTTCCTCCGCTCTAACCCCGCTATTCTTGGTTTTTCTCCACTCTAACCCAGCTTTTCTTGGTTTTTCTCCACTCTAACCATGCTTTTCTTGGATTTCTGCTGCTCTAACCCTGCTTTTCTGTCTTTTCCTCCTCTCTAAGTTCTTTTTATTGGTTTTCCCTTGCTCTAACCCCGATTATCTTGGTTTTCCTCCGCTCTAACCCCGCTTTTCTTGGTTTTCTTCCGTTCTAACTTCGCTTTTCTTGGATTTCCTCCGCTCTAACCCCGCTTTTCTTGGTTTTCATCCCCATGAACAACGTTTTTCTTGGTTTTCCTCAGCTCTAACCCTGCTTTTCTTGGTTTTCGTCCGCTCTAAACCCGCTTTTCTAGGTTTTCCTCCGCTCAAACCCTGCTTATCATGGATTTCCTCCGCTCTAATCCCGCTTCTCTTGGTTTTTCTCCACTCTAACCATGCTTTTCTTGGTTTTTCTCCACTCAAACCATGCTATTCTTGGATTTCTGCTGCTCTAACCGCGCTTTTCTGTCTTTTCCTCCTCTCTTAGTTCTTTTTATTGGTTTTCCTCCGCTCTAACCCCGATTATCTTGGTTTTCCTCCGCTCTAACCCCGCTTTTCTTGGTTTTCTTCCGTTCTAACTTCGCTTTTCTTGGTTTTCCTCCGCTCTAACCCCGCATTTCTTGGTTTTCACCCGCATGAACTACGTTTTTCTTGGTTTTCCTCCGCTCTAACTTCGAATTTCCTAGTTTTCCTCTGCTCTAACCCTGCTTTTCATGGTATTCCTCATTTCTAACCCCGCTTTTCTTGGTTTTACTCCACTCTAACCCCGCTTTTCATGCTTTTCCTACGCTATAACCCCGCTTTTCTTGTTTTTCCACCGCTCTATCCCAGCTTTTCTTGGTTTTCCTCCCCTCTATCCCCGCTTTTCTTGCTTTTCCTCAGCTCTAACCCCGCTTTTCTTGGTTTTCCTCAGCTCTAACCCCACTTCTCATGCTTTTCCTCCGCTCTAACCCCGATTTTCTTGGTTTTCCTCCGAACTAACCCCGCTTTTCTTGGTTTTCCTCCGCTCTAACACCGCTTTTCTTGGTTTTCCTCCGCTCTAACTCTGCCTTTTTTGGTTTTTCTCCACTCTAACCCAGCTTTTCTTGGTTTTTCTCCACTCTAACCACGCTTTTCTTGGATTTCTGCTGCTCTAACCCTGCTTTTCTGTCTTTTCCTCCTCTCTAAGTTCTTTTTATTGGTTTTCCTCCGCTCTAACCCCGATTATCTTGGTTTTCCTCCGCTCTAACCCCGCTTTTCTTGGTTTTCTTCCGTTGTAACTTCGCTTTTCTTGGTTTTCCTCCGCTCGAACCCCGCATTTCTTGGTTTTCATCCCCAAGAACAACGTTTTTCTTGGTTTTCCTCAGCTCTAACTATGCTTTTCTTGGTTTTCCTCCGCTCTAACCCGCTTTTCTTGGTTTTCCTCACCTCTAACCTCACTTTTCTTTATTTTCCTCCACTCTAACTTTACTTTACTTGGTTTTCCTCTTTTCTAACCCCGCTTTTCTTGGTTTTTCTCCACTCTAACCATGCTTTTCTCGGATTTCTGCTGCTCTAACCTCGGTTTTCTTCGTTTTTTTCCTCTCTAACTTCTTTTTCTTGGTTTTCCTCCGCTCTAACCCCGCTTTTCTTGGTTTCCTCCGCACTTATTCCGCCTCTCTTGTTTTTCCTCCGCTCTAACTTCGCTTTTCTTCGTTTTCCTACACTCTTACCCCGCTTTTCTTGGTTTTCCTCCGCTCTAACCCCGCTTTTCTTGGTTATCCTCCGCTCTAACCCCTCTTTTCTTGGGTTTCCTCCGCTCTAACTTTACTTTTCTTGGTTTTCCTCCACTCTAACCCCGCTTTTCTTGGTTTTCCACCGCCCTATCATCGCTTTTATTGGTTTTCCTACGCTCTAAACCCTCTTTTCTTGGTTTTCCTCCGCACTAACCCTGCTTTTTTTGGTTTTTCTCCTCTCTAACCCATCTTTTCATGGATTTTCTCCACTCTAACCATGCATTTCTTGATTTTCCTCCCCTCTATCCCCGCTGTTCTTGCTTTTCCTTTGCACTAACCCCGCTTTTCTTGGTTTTTCTCTGCTCTAACCCCGCTTTTCTTGGTTTTCCTCCGTTATAACCCCGCTTTTCTTGATTTTCCTCTGTTATAACCCCGCTTTTCTTGGTTTTCCTCCGCTCTAACCCCGCTTTTCTTTTTTTTCCTCCGCTCTAACCCCACTTTTCATGCTTTTCCTCCACTCTAACCCCTCATTTCTTGGTTTTCATCCGCATGAACCTCTCTTTTCTTGGTTTTCCTCCGCTCTAACTTCGCATTTCCTAGTTTTCCTCCGCTCTAACCCCGCTTTTCTTGGTTTTCCTCCGCTCTAACCCAGCTTTTCATGATTTTTCTACACTCTAACCATGCTTTTCTCGGATGTCTGCAGCTCTAACCTCGCTTTTCTTCGTTTTCTTCCGTTCTAACTCTGCTTTTCTTTGTTTTCCTCCGCTCTAACCCCGCTTTTCTTGGTTTTCCTTCGCTATAACCCCGATTATCTTGGTTTTCCTCCACTCTATCCCCGCTTTTCTTGGTTTTCCTCCGCTCTAACCCCGCTTTTATTGGTTTTCCTCCGCTCTAACCCCGCTTTTCTTGATTTTCCTCCGCTCTAACCCCGCTTGTCTTGATTATTCTCCACTGTAACCCAGCTTTTCATGGTTTTTCTCCACTCTAACCATGCTTTTCTCGGATTTCTGCTGCTCTAACCTCGGTTTTCTTCGTTTTCTTCCGTTCTAACTCTGCTTTTCTTGGTTTTTCTCGACTCTAACCCAGCTTTTCTTGCTTTTTCTCCACTCTAACTATGCTTTTCTTGGATTTCTGCTGCTGTAACCTCGCTTTTCTGACTTTTCCTCCTCTCTAAGTTCTTTTATATGGTTTTCCTCCGATCTAACCCCGATTATCTTGGTTTTCCTCCGCTCTAACCCCGCTTTACTTGGTTTTCCTTTGCACTAACCCTGCTTTTCTTGGTTTTCCTCCGCTCTAACCCCGCATTTCTTGGTTTTCCTCCCCTCTATCACCGCTTTTCTTGGTTTTCCTACGCTCTAAACCCTCTTTTCTTGGTTTTCCTCCACACTAACCCCGCATTTCTTGGTTTTTCTCCACTCTAATCCAGCTTTTCATGGTTTTTCTGCACTCTAACCATGCTTTTCTTGATTTTCCTCCCGTCTATCCCCGCTATTCTTGGTTTTCCTCCGCTCTAACCCTGCTTTTCTTGGTTTTTCTCCGCTCTAATACAGCTTTTCATGGTTTTTCTCTACTCTAACCATGCTTTTCTCGGAATTCTGCTGCTCTAACCACGCTTTTCTTCGTTTTCTTCCATTCTAATACTGCTTTTCTTGGTTTTCCTCCGCTCTAACCCCGCTTTACTTGGTTTTCCTTTGCACTAACCCTGCTTTTCTTGGTTTTCCTCCGCTCTAACCCCGCATTTCTTGGTTTTCCTCCCCTCTATCACCGCTTTTCTTGGTTTTCCTACGCTCTAAACCCTCTTTTCTTGGTTTTCCTCCACACTAACCCCGCATTTCTTGGTTTTTCTCCACTCTAATCCAGCTTTTCATGGTTTTTCTGCACTCTAACCATGCTTTTCTTGATTTTCCTCCCGTCTATCCCCGCTATTCTTGGTTTTCCTCCGCTCTAACCCTGCTTTTCTTGGTTTTTCTCCGCTCTAATACAGCTTTTCATGGTTTTTCTCTACTCTAACCATGCTTTTCTCGGAATTCTGCTGCTCTAACCACGCTTTTCTTCGTTTTCTTCCATTCTAATACTGCTTTTCTTGGTTTTCCTCCGCTCTAACCCCGCTTTTCTTGGTTTTCCTCCGCTCTAACCCCGCTTTTCTGGGTTTCCTCCGATATAACCCCACTTTTCTTGGTTTTCCTCCGCTCTAACCCCGCTTTTCTTGGTTTTTCTCCGATCTACCCCACTTTTCATTCTTTTCCTCCACTCTAACCCCTATTTTCTTGGTTTTCCTCGGAACTAACTCCCCTTTTCTTTGTTTTCCTCCGCTCTAACACCGCTTTTCTTGGTTTTCCTCCGCTCTAACCTTGATTATCTTGGTTTTTCTCCGCTCTAACCCAGCTTTTCTTGGTTTTCCTTCCCTCTATCCCCGCTTTTCTTGGTTTTCCTCCGCTCTAACCCCACTTTTCTTGGATTTTCTCTGCTCTAACCCAGCTTATCTTGGTTTTTCTCCACTCTAACCACGCTTTTCTTGGATGTCTGCTGCTCTAACTACGCTTTTCTTCGTTTTCTTCCGTTCTAACTCTGCTTTTCTTGGTTTTCCTCCGCTCTAACCCCGCTTTTCTTGGTTTTCTTCCGTTCTAACTTCACTTTTCTTGGTTTTCCTCGGCTCTAACCCCGCATTTCTTGGTTTTCATCCGCATGAATAACGTTTTTCTTGGTTATCCACCGCTCTAACCCTGCTTTTTTTGGTTTTCCTCCGCTCTATCCCCGATTTTCGTGGTTTTCCTCCACTCTAACGACGCTTTTCATGCTTTTCCTCCGATCTATCCCCGTGTTTCTTGGTTCTCCTCCACACTAACCCCGGTTTTCTTGGTTTTCCTCACCTCTAACTTCACTTTTCTTTGTTTTCCTCCGCTGTAACTTTACTTTTCTTGGTTTTTTTCCTTTCTAACCCGGCTTTTCTTGGTTTTTCTCCAGTCTAACCCAGCTTTTCATGGTTTTTCTCCACTCTAACCATGCTTTTCTCGGATTTCTGCTGCTCTAACCGCGCTTCTCTTCGATTTTTTCCTCTCTAACTTCTTTTTCTTGGTTTTCCTCTGCTCTAACCCCGTTTCTCTTGGTTTTCCTACGCTCTAACCCCGCTTTTCTTGGTTTTCCTCCGCACTTATTCCGCCTTTCTTGGTTTTCCTCCGCTTTAACTTCGCTTTTCTTCGTTTTCCTCCGCTCTACCCTCGCTTTTCTTTATTTTCCTCCACTCTAACCCCGCTTTTCTTGGTTATCCTCCGCTCTAACCCCGCTTTTCTTGGTTTTCCTCCGGTCTAACTTTACTTTTCTTGGTTTTCCTCCGCTCTAACCCCGCTTTTCTTGGTTTCCCTTTGCACTAACCCTGCTTTTCTTGGTTTTCCTCCGCTCTGACCCCGCTTTTCTTGGTTTTCCTTCGCTCTATCACCGCTTTTCTTGGTTTTCCTCCGCTCTAAACCCTCTTTTCTTGGTTTTCCTCCGCACTAACCCTGCTTTTCTTGGTTTTTCTCCACTCTAACCCACCTTTTCATGGTTTTTCTCCACTCTAACCATGGTTTTCTTGATTTTCCTCCCCTCTATCCCCGCTTTTCTTGGTTTTCCTCCGCTCTAACCCCGCTTTTCTTGGTTTTTCTCCGCTCTAACCCAGCTTTTCATGGTTTTTCTCCACTCTAACCATGCTTTTCTCGGATTTCTGCTGCTCTAACCACGCTTTTCTTCGTTTTCTTCCGTTCTAACTTCGCTTTTCTAGGTTTTCCTCCGCTCTAACCCCGCTTTTCTTGGTTTTCCTCCGCTATAACCCCGCTTATCTTGGTTTTCCACCGCTATAACCCCGCTTTTCTTGGTTTTCCTCCGCTCTAACCCCACTTTTCTTGGTTTTCCTCCGCTCTAACCCCGCTTTTCTTGACTTTCCTCCGCTCTAACCCCGCTTTTCTTGGTTTTCCTACGCTCTAATCACGCTTTTCTTGGTTTTCCTCCGCTCTATCCTAGGTTTTCTTGGTTTTCCTCCGCACTTATTCCGCTTTTCTTGGTTTTCCTGAGCTCTAACCCCACTTTTCATGCTTTTCCTCCGCTCTAACCCCGCATTTCTTGGTTTTCATCCGCACAAACAACGTTTTTCTTGGTTTTCCTCCGCTCTAACTTCGCATTTCCTAGTTTTCCTCCGCTCTAACCTTGCTTTTCCTGGATTTCCTCCGCACTTATTCCGCTTTTCTTGGTTTTCCTCAGCTCTAACCCCACTTTTCATGCTTTTCCTCTGCTCTAACCCCGCTATTCTTGGTTCTCCTCCACACTAACCCCACTTTTCTTGGTTTTCCTCACCTCTAACTTCACTTTTCTTTGTTTGCCTCCGCTCTAACTTTACTTTTCTTGGTTTTCCTCCTTACTAACCCCGCTTTTCTTGGTTTTCCTCCGCTCTAACCCAGCTTTTCTTGGTTTTCCTCCGATCTAACCCTGCTTTTCTTGGTTTTCCTCAGCTCTAACCCCTCTTTTCTTGGTTTTCCTCCCTTCTATTCTTGCTTTTCTTGGTTTTTCTTTGCTCTAACCTCGTTTCTCTTGGTTTTCCTCCGCTCTATCAACGGTTTTCTTGGTTTTCCTTTGCTCTAAACCCTCTTTTTTTTTTTTCCTCCGCACTAACCCTGCTTTTCTTGGTTTTTCTCCACTCAAACCCAGCTTTTCATGGTTTTTCTCCATTGTAACCATGCTTCTCTCGGATTTCTGCTGCTCTAGCCGCGCTTTTCTTCGTTTTTTTCCTCTCTAACTTCTTTTTCTCGGTTTTCCTCCGCTCTAACCCCGCTTTTCTTGGTTTTTCTCTGCGCTAACCCAGCTTTTCATGGTTTTTCTTCACTCTAACCATGCATTTCTCGGATGTCTGCTGCTCTAACCACGCTTTTCTATGTTTTCTTCCGTTCTAACTCTGCTTTTCTTGGTTTTCCTCCGCTCTAACCCCGCTTTTCTTGGTTTTCCTCCGCTATAACCCCGCTTTTCTTGGTTTTCCTCCGCTATAACCCCGCTTTTCTTGGTTTTCCTCCGCTCTAACCCCGCTTTTCTTGGTTTTCCTCCGCTCTAACCCCGCTTTTCTTGATTTTCCTCCGCTCTAACCCCGCTTTCCTGGTTATTCTCCACTGTAACCCAGCTTTTCATGGTTTTTCTCCACTCTAACCATGCTTTTCTCTGATTCCTGCTGCTCTAACCACGGTTTTCTTCGTTTTCTTCCGTTCTAACTCTGCTTTTCTTGGTTTTTCTCCACTCTAACCCAGCTTTTCTTGGTTTTTCTCCACTCTAACAATGCTTTTCTTGGATTTCTGCTGCTCTAACCTCGCTTTTCTGTCTTTTTTTCCTCTCTAAGTTCTTTTTATTGGTTTTCCTCCGATCTAACCCCGCATTTCTTGGTTTTCCTCCGCTCTAACCCCGCTTTTCTTGGTTTTCTTCCGTTCTAACTTCGCTTTTCTAGGTTTTCCTCCGCTCTAACCCCGCATTTCTTGGTTTTCATCCGCACGAACAATGTTTTTCTTGGTTTTCCTCCGCTCTAACTTCGCATTTCCTAGTTTTCCTCCGCTCTAACCCTGCTTTTCTTGGTTTTCCTCCGCACTAACCCCGCTTTTCATGCTTTTCCTCCGCTCTAACCTGGCTCTTCTTGGTTCTCCTCCACACTAACCCCGCTTTTCTTGGTTTTCCTCACCTCTAACTTCACTTTTCTTTGTTTGCCTCCGCTCTAACTTTACTTTTCTTGGTTTTCCTCCTTACTATCCCCGCTTTTCTTGGTTTTCCTCCGCTCTATCCTAGGTTTTCTTGCTTTTCCTCCGCACTTATTCCTCTTTTCTTGGTTTTCCTCAGCTCTAACCCCACTTTTCATGCTTTTCCTCCACTCTAACCCCGCATTTCTTGGTTTTAATCCGCACGAACAACGTTTTTCTTGGTTTTCCTCCGATCTAACTTCGCATTTCCTAGTTTTCCTCCGCTCTAACCCTGCTTTTCTTGGTTTTCCTCCGCTCTAACCCCGCTTTTCATGCTTTTCCTCCGCTGTAACCCCGCTTTTCTTGGTTCTCCTCCACACTAACCCCGCTTTAATTGGTTTTCCTCACCTCTAACTTCACTTTTCTTTCTTTGCCTCCGCTCTAACTTTACTTTTCTTGGTTTTCCTCCTTTCTAACCCTGCTTTACTTGGTTTTCCTCTGCTCTATCCTAGGTTTTCTTGGTTTTCCTCCGCTCTAACCTTGCTTTTCCTGGTTTTCCTCAGCTCTAACCCCACTTTTCATGCTTTTCCTCCGCTCTAACCCTGATTTTCATGCTTTTCCTCCGCTCTAACCCTGATTTTCTTGGTTTTCCTCCGCTCTAACCCCGTTTTTCTTGGTTTTCCTCCGCTCTAACCCAGATTTTCTTGGTTTTCCTCCGATCTAACCCTGCTTTTCTTGGTTTTTCTCCGCTCTACCCCGCTTTTCTTGGTTTTCCTCCTATCTATCCTTGCTTTTCTTGGTTTTTATTTGCTCTAACCTCGTTTCTCTTGGTTTTCCTCCGCTCTATCAACGCTTTTCTTGGTTTTCCTTTGCTCTAAACCCTCTTTTCTTGGATTTCCTCCGCACTAACCCTGCTTTTCTTCGTTTTTCTCCACTCTAACCCAGCTTTTCATGGTTTTTCTCCATTGTAACCATGCTTTTCTCGGATTTCTGCTGCTCCAGCCGCGCTTTTCTTCGTTTTTTTCCTCTCTAACTTCTTTTTCTCGGTTTTCCTCCGCTCTAACCCCGCTTTTCTTGGTTTTTCTCTGCGCTAACCCAGCTTTTCATGGTTTTTCTCCACTCTAACCATGCTTTTCTTGGATGTCTGCTGCTCTAACCACGCTTTTCATCGTTTTCTTCCGTTCTAACTCTGCTTTTCTTGGTTTTCCTCCGCTCTAACCCCGCTTTTCTTGGTTTTCCTCCGCTATAACCCCGCTTTTCTTGGTTTTCCTCCTATCTAACCCCGCTTTTCTTGGTTTTCCTCCGCTCTAACCTTGCTTTTCTTGGTTTTCCTCCACTCTAACCCCGCTTTTCTTGATTTTCCTCCTCTCTAACCCCGCTTTTCTTGGTTATTCTCCACTGTAACCCCGCATTTCTTGGTTTTCATCCGCACGAACAATGTTTTTCTTGGTTTTCCTCCGCTCTAACTTCGCATTTCCTAGTTTTCCTCCGTTCTAACCCTGCTTTTCTTGGTTTTCCTCCGCTCTAACCCCGCTTTTCATGCTTTTCCTCCGCTCTAACCTGGCTCTTCTTGGTTCTCCTCCACACTAACCCCGCTTTTCTTGGTTTTCCTCACTTGTAACTTCACTTTTCTTTGTTTGCCTCCGCTCTAACTTTACTTTTCTTGGTTTTCCTCCTTACTAACCCCGCTTTTCTTGGTTTTCCTCCGCTCTATCCTAGGTTTTCTTGGTTTTCCTCCGCACTTATTCCGCTTTTCTTGGTTTTCCTCAGCTCTAACCCCACTTTTCATGCTTTTCCTCTGCTCTAACCCCGCATTTCTTGGTTTTAATCCGCACGAACAACGTTTTTCTTGGTTTTCCTCCGCTCTAACTTCGCATTTCCTAGTTTTCCTCCGCTCTAACCCTGCTTTTCTTGGTTTTCCTCCGCTCTAACCCCGCTTTTCATGCTTTTCCTCCGGTCAAACCCCGCTTTTCTTGGTTCTCCTCCACACTAACCCCGCTTTTCTTGGTTTTCCTCACCTCTAACTTCACTTTTCTTTCTTTGCCTCCGCTCTAACTTTACTTTTCTTGGTTTTCCTCCTTTCTAACCCTGCTTTTCTTGGTTTTCCTCTGCTCTATCCTAGGTTTTCTTGGTTTTCCTCCGCTCTAACCTTGCTTTTCCTGGTTTTCCTCCGCCCTTATTCCGCTTTTCTTGATTTTCCTCAGCTCTAACCCCACTTTTCATGCTTTTCCTCCGCTCTAACCCTGATTTTCTTGGTTTTCCTCCGCTCTAACCCCGCTTTTCTTGGTTTTCCTCCGCTCTAACCCAGCTTTTCTTGGTTTTCCTCCGATCTAACCCTGCTTTTCTTGGTTTTTCTCCGCTCTACCCCGCTTTTCTTGGTTTTCCTCCCTTCTATCCTTGCTTTTCTTGGTTTTTATTTGCTCTAACCTCGTTTCTCTTGGTTTTCCTCGCTCTATCAACGCTTTTCTTGGTTTTCCTTTGCTCTAAACCCTCTTTTCTTGGATTTCCTCCGCACTAACCCTGCTTTTCTTCGTTTTTCTCCACTCTAACCCAGCTTTTCATGGTTTTTCTCCATTGTAACCATGCTTTTCTCGGATTTCTGCTGCTCCAGCCGCGCTTTTCTTCGTTTTTTTCCTCTCTAACTTCTTTTTCTCGGTTTTCCTCCGCTCTAACCCCGCTTTTCTTGGTTTTTCTCTGCGCTAACCCAGCTTTTCATGGTTTTTCTCCACTCTAACCATGCTTTTCTTGGATGTCTGCTGCTCTAACCACGCTTTTCATCGTTTTCTTCCGTTCTAACTCTGCTTTTCTTGGTTTTCCTCCGCTCTAACCCCGCTTTTCTTGGTTTTCCTCCGCTATAACCCCGCTTTTCTTGGTTTTCCTCCTATCTAACCCCGCTTTTCTTGGTTTTCCTCCGCTCTAACCTTGCTTTTCTTGGTTTTCCTCCACTCTAACCCCGCTTTTCTTGATTTTCCTCCTCTCTAACCCCGCTTTTCTTGGTTATTCTCCACTGTAACCCCGCATTTCTTGGTTTTCATCCGCACGAACAATGTTTTTCTTGGTTTTCCTCCGCTCTAACTTCGCATTTCCTAGTTTTCCTCCGTTCTAACCCTGCTTTTCTTGGTTTTCCTCCGCTCTAACCCCGCTTTTCATGCTTTTCCTCCGCTCTAACCTGGCTCTTCTTGGTTCTCCTCCACACTAACCCCGCTTTTCTTGGTTTTCCTCACTTGTAACTTCACTTTTCTTTGTTTGCCTCCGCTCTAACTTTACTTTTCTTGGTTTTCCTCCTTACTAACCCCGCTTTTCTTGGTTTTCCTCCGCTCTATCCTAGGTTTTCTTGGTTTTCCTCCGCACTTATTCCGCTTTTCTTGGTTTTCCTCAGCTCTAACCCCACTTTTCATGCTTTTCCTCTGCTCTAACCCCGCATTTCTTGGTTTTAATCCGCACGAACAACGTTTTTCTTGGTTTTCCTCCGCTCTAACTTCGCATTTCCTAGTTTTCCTCCGCTCTAACCCTGCTTTTCTTGGTTTTCCTCCGCTCTAACCCCGCTTTTCATGCTTTTCCTCCGGTCAAACCCCGCTTTTCTTGGTTCTCCTCCACACTAACCCCGCTTTTCTTGGTTTTCCTCACCTCTAACTTCACTTTTCTTTCTTTGCCTCCGCTCTAACTTTACTTTTCTTGGTTTTCCTCCTTTCTAACCCTGCTTTTCTTGGTTTTCCTCTGCTCTATCCTAGGTTTTCTTGGTTTTCCTCCGCTCTAACCTTGCTTTTCCTGGTTTTCCTCCGCCCTTATTCCGCTTTTCTTGATTTTCCTCAGCTCTAACCCCACTTTTCATGCTTTTCCTCCGCTCTAACCCTGATTTTCTTGGTTTTCCTCCGCTCTAACCCCGCTTTTCTTGGTTTTCCTCCGCTCTAACCCAGCTTTTCTTGGTTTTCCTCCGATCTAACCCTGCTTTTCTTGGTTTTTCTCCGCTCTACCCCGCTTTTCTTGGTTTTCCTCCCTTCTATCCTTGCTTTTCTTGGTTTTTATTTGCTCTAACCTCGTTTCTCTTGGTTTTCCTCGCTCTATCAACGCTTTTCTTGGTTTTCCTTTGCTCTAAACCCTCTTTTCTTGGTTTTCCTCCGCACTAACCCTGCTTTTCTTCGTTTTTCTCCACTCTAACCCAGCTTTTCATGGTTTTTCTCCATTGTAACCATGCTTTTCTCGGATTTCTGCTGCTCTAGCCGCGCTTTTCTTCGTTTTTTTCCTCTCTAACTTCTTTTTCTCGGTTTTCCTCCGCTCTAACCCCGCTTCTCTTGGTTTTTCTCTGCGCTAACCCAGCTTTTCATGGTTTTTCTCCACTCTAACCAAGCTTTTCTTGGATGTCTTCTGCTCTAACCACGCTTTTCTTCGTTTTCTTCCGTTCTAACTCTGCTTTTCTTGGTTTTCCTCCGCTCTAACCCCGCTTTTCTTGGTTTTCCTCCGCTCTAACCCCGCTTTTCTTGGTTTTCCTCCGATCTAACCCCGCTTTCCTTGGTTTTCCTCCGCTCTAACCCCGCATTTCTTGGTTTTCATCCGCACGAACAATGTTTTTCTTGGTTTTCCTCCGCTCTAACTTCGCATTTCCTAGTTTTCCTCCGCTCTAACCCTGCTTTTCTTGGTTTTCCTCCGCTCTAACCCCGCTTTTCATGCTTTTCCTCCGCTCTAACCCCGCTCTTCTTGGTTCTCCTCCACACTAACCCCGCTTTTCTTGGTTTTCCTCTCCTCTAACTTCACTTTTCTTTGTTTGCCTCCGCTCTAACTTTACTTTTCTTGGTTTTCCTCCTTACTAACCCCGCTTTTCTTGGTTTTCCTCCGCTCTATCCTAGGTTTTCTTGGTTTTCCTCCGCACTTATTCCGCTTTTCTTGGTTTTCCTCAGCTCTAACCCCACTTTTCATGCTTTTCCTCCGCTCTAACCCCGCATTTCTTGGTTTTAATCCGCACGAACAACGTTTTTCTTGGTTTTCCTCCGCTCTAACTTCGCATTTCCTAGTTTTCCTCCGCTCTAACCCTGCTTTTCTTGGTTTTCCTCCGCTCTAACCCCGCTTTTCATGCTTTTCCTCCGCTCTAACCCCGCTTTTCTTGGTTCTCCTCCACACTAACCCCGCTTTAATTGGTTTTCCTCACCTCTAACTTCACTTTTCTTTCTTTGCCTCCGCTCTAACTTTACTTTTCTTGGTTTTCCTCCTTTCTAACCCTGCTTTTCTTGGTTTTCCTCTGCTCTATCCTAGGTTTTCTTGGTTTTCCTCCGCTCTAACCTTGCTTTTCCTGGTTTTCCTCCGCACTTATTCCGCTTTTCTTGGTTTTCCTCAGCTCTAACCCCACTTTTCATGCTTTTCCTCCGCTCTAACCCTGATTTTCTTGGTTTTCCTCCGCTCTAACCCAGCTTTTCTTGGTTTTCCTCCGATCTAACCCTGCTTTTCTTGGTTTTTCTCCGCTCTACCCCGCTTTTCTTGGTTTTCCTCCCTTCTATCCTTGCTTTTCTTGGTTTTTATTTGCTCTAACCTCGTTTCTCTTGGTTTTCCTCCGCTCTATCAACGCTTTTCTTGGTTTTCCTTTGCTCTAAACCCTCTTTTCTTGGTTTTCCTCCGCACTAACCCTGCTTTTCTTGGTTTTTCTCCACTCTAACCCAGCTTTTCATGGTTTTTCTCCATTGTAACCATGCTTTTCTCGGATTTCTGCTGCTCCAGCCGCGCTTTTCTTCGTTTTTTTCCTCTCTAACTTCTTTTTCTCGGTTTTCCTCCGCTCTAACCCCGCTTTTCTTGGTTTTTCTCTGCGCTAACCCAGCTTTTCATGGTTTTTCTCCACTCTAACCATGCTTTTCTCGGATGTCTGCTGCTCTAACCACGCTTTTCATCGTTTTCTTCCGTTCTAACTCTGCTTTTCTTGGTTTTCCTCCGCTCTAACCCCGCTTTTCTTGGTTTTCCTCCGCTATAACCCCGCTTTTCTTGGTTTTCCTCCGATCTAACCCCGCTTTTCTTGGTTTTCCTCCGCTCTAACCCCGCTTTTCTTGGTTTTCCTCCACTCTAACCCCACTTTTCTTGATTTTCCTCCTTTCTAACCCCGCTTTTCTTGGTTATTCTCCACTGTAACCCTGCATTTCTTGGTTTTCATCCGCACGAACAACGTTTTTCATGGTTTTCCTCCGCTCTAACTTCGCATTTCCTAGTTTTCCTCCGCTCTAACCCTGCTTTTCTTGGTTTTCCTCCGCTCTAACCCCGCTTTTCTTGGTTTTCCTTCGCTCAAACCCCGCTTTTCTTGGTTCTCCTCCACACTAACCCCGCTTTTCTTGGTTTTCCTCCGCTCTATCCAGGGCTTTCTTGGTTTTCCTCCGCTCTAACCTTGCTTTTCCTGGATTTCCTTCGCACTTATTCCGCTTTTCTTGGTTTTCCTCAGCTCTAACCCCACTTTTCATGCTTTTCCTCCGCTCTAACCCCGCTTTTCTTGGTTTTCCTCCGCTCTAACCCCGCTTTTCTTGGTTTTCTTCCGTTCTAACTTCGCTTTTCTAGGTTTTCCTCCGCTCTAACCCCGCTTTTCTTGGTTTTCATCCGCACGAACAATGTTTTTCTTGGTTTTCCTCCGCTCTAACTTCGTATTTCCTAGTTTTCCTCCGCTCTAACCCTGCTTTTCTTGGTTTTCCTCCGCTCTAACCCCGCTTTTCATGCTTTTCCTCCGCTCTAACCCCGCTCTTCTTGGTTCTCCTCCACACTAACCCCGCTTTTCTTGGTTTTCCTCACCTCTAACTTCACTTTTCTTTGTTTGCCTCCGCTCTAACTTTACTTTTCTTGGTTTTCCTCCTTACTAACCCCGCTTTTCTTGGTTTTCCTCCGCTCTATCCTAGGTTTTCTTGGTTTTCCTCCGAACTTATTCCGCTTTTCTTGGTTTTCCTCAGCTCTAACCCCACTTTTCATGCTTTTCCTCCGCTCTAACCCCGCATTTCTTGGTTTTCATCCGCACGAACAACGTTTTTCTTGGTTTTCCTCCGCTCTAACTTCGCATTTCCTAGTTTTCCTCCGCTCTAACCCTGCTTTTCTTGGTTTTCCTCTGCTCTAACCCCGCTTTTCATGCTTTTCCTCCGCTCTAACCCCGCTTTTCTTGGTTCTCCTCCACACTAACCCCGCTTTTCTTGGTTTTCCTCTCCTCTAACTTCACTTTTCTTTGTTTGCCTCCGCTCTAACTTTACTTTTCTTGGTTTTCCTCCTTTCTAACCCTGCTTTTATTGGTTTTCCTCTGCTCTATCCTTGGTTTTCTTGGTTTTCCTCTGCTCTAACCTTGCTTTTCCTGGTTTTCCTCAGCTCTAACCCCACTTTTCATGCTTTTCCTCCGCTCTAACCCTGATTTTCATGCTTTTCCTCCGCTCTAACCCTGATTTTCTTGGTTTTCCTCCGCTCTAACCCCGTTTTTCTTGGTTTTCCTCCGCTCTAACCCAGCTTTTCTTGGTTTTCCTCCGATCTAACCCTGCTTTTCTTGGTTTTTCTCCGCTCTACCCCGCTTTTCTTGGTTTTCCTCCCTTCTATCCTTGCTTTTCTTGGTTTTTATTTGCTCTAACCTCGTTTCTCTTGGTTTTCCTCCGCTCTATCAACGCTTTTCTTGGTTTTCCTTTGCTCTAAACCCTCTTTTGTTGGTTTTCCTCCGCACTAACCTTGCTTTTCTTGGTTTTTCTCCACTCTAACCCAGCTTTTCATGGTTTTTCTCCATTGTAACCATGCTTTTCTCGGATTTCTGCTGCTCTAGCCGCGCTTTTCTTCGTTTTTTTCCTCTCTAACTTCTTTTTCTCGGTTTTCCACCGCTCTAACCCCGCTTTTCTTGGTTTTTCTCTGCGCTAACCCAGCTTTTCATGGTTTTTCTCCACTCTAACCAAGCTTTTCTTGGATGTCTTCTGCTCTAACCACGCTTTTCTTCGTTTTCTTCCGTTCTAACTCTGCTTTTCTTGGTTTTCCTCCGCTCTAACCCCGCTTTTCTTGGTTTTCCTCCGATCTAACCCCGCTTTTCTTGGTTTTCCTCCGCTCTAACCCCGCTTTTCTTGGTTTTCCTCCGCTCTAACCCCGCTTTTCTTGATTTTCCTCCGCTCTAACCCCGCTTTTCTTGGTTATTCTCCACTGTAACCCCGCATTTCTTGGTTTTCATCCGCACGAACAACGTTTTTCTTTGTTTTCCTCCGCTCTAACTTCGCATTTCCTAGTTTTCCTCCGCTCTAACCCTGCTTTTCTTGGTTTTCCTCCGCTCTAACCCCGCTTTTCATGCTTTTCCTCCGCTCTAACCCCGCTCTTCTTGGTTCTCCTCCACACTAACCCCGCTTTTCTTGGTTTTCCTCACCTCTAACTTCACTTTTCTTTGTTTGCCTCCGCTCTAACTTTACTTTTCTTGGTTTTCCTCCTTACTAACCCCGCTTTTCTTGGTTTTCCTCCGCTCTATCCTAGGTTTTCTTGGTTTTCCTCCGCACTTATTCCGCTTTTCTTGGTTTTCCTCAGCTCTAACCCCAATTTTCATGCTTTTCCTCCGCTCTAACCCCGCATTTCTTGGTTTTAATCCGCACGAACAACGTTTTTCTTGGTTTTCCTCCGCTCTAACTTCGCATTTCCTAGTTTTCCTCCGCTCTAACCCTGCTTTTCTTGGTTTTCCTCCGCTCTAACCCCGCTTTTCATGCTTTTCCTCCGCTCTAACCCCGCTTTTCTTGGTTCTCCTCCACACTAACCCCGCTTTAATTGGTTTTCCTCACCTCTAACTTCACTTTTCTTTCTTTGCCTCCGCTCTAACTTTACTTTTCTTGGTTTTCCTCCTTTCTAACCCTGCTTTTCTTGGTTTTCCTCTGCTCTATCCTAGGTTTTCTTGGTTTTCCTCCGCTCTAACCTTGCTTTTCCTGGTTTTCCTCCGCACTTATTCCGCTTTTCTTGGTTTTCCTCAGCTCTAACCCCACTTTTCATGCTTTTCCTCCGCTCTAACCCCGCTTTTCATGGTTTTCCTCCGCTCTAACCCAGCTTTTCTTGGTTTTCCTCCGCTATAACCCCGCTTTTCTTGGTTTTCCTCCGCTCTACCACAGCTTTTCTTGGTTTTCCTACGCTCTAAACCCTCTTTTCTTCGTTTTCCTCCGCACTAACCCCGCATTTCTTGGTTTTCCTCCGCTCTAACCCAGCTTTTCATGGTTTTTCTCCACTCTAACCATGCTTTTCTCGGATTTCTGCTGCTCTAACCACGCTTTTCCTTGTTTTCTTCCGTTCTAACTCTGCTTTTCTTGGTTTTCCTCAGCTCTAACCCCACTTTTCATGCTTTTCCTCCGCTCTAACCTCGCATTTCTTGGTTTTCATCCGCACGAACAACGTTTTTCTTGGTTTTCCTCCGCTCTAACTTCGCATTTCCTAGTTTTCCTCCGCTCTAACCCTGCTTTTCTTGGTTTTCCTCCGCTCTAACCCCGCTTTTCTTGGTTTTCCTCCGCTCAAACCCCGCTTTTCTTGGTTCTCCTCCACACTAACCCCGCTTTTCTTGGTTTTCCTCACCTCTAACTTCACTTTTCTTTCTTTGCCTCCGCTCTAACTTTACTTTTCTTGGTTTTCCTCCTTTCTATCCCCGCTTTTATTGGTTTTCCTCCGCTCTATCCTAGGTTTTCTTGGTTTTACTCCGCTCTAACCTTGCTTTTCCTGGATTTCCTTCGCACTTATTCCACTTTTCTTGGTTTTCCTCAGCTCTAACCCCACTTTTCATGCTTTTCCTCCGCTCTAACCCCGCATTTCTTGGTTTTCCTCCGCTCTAACCCCGCTTTTCTTGGTTTTCTTCCGTTCTAACTTCGCTTTTCTAGGTTTTCCTCCGCTCTAACCCCGCTTTTCTTGGTTTTCATCCGCACGAACAATGTTTTTCTTGGTTTTCCTCCGCTCTAACTTCACATTTCCTAGTTTTCCTCCGCTCTAACCCTGCTTTTCTTGGTTTTCCTCTGCTCTAACCCCGCTTTTCATGCTTTCCCTCCGCTCTAACCCCGCTCTTCTTGGTTCTCCTCCACACTAACCCCGCTTTTCTTGGTTTTCCTCACCTCTAACTTCACTTTTCTTTGTTTGCCTCCGCTCTAACTTTACTTTTCTTGGTTTTCCTCCTTACTAACCCCGCTTTTCTTGGTTTTCCTCCGCTCTAACCTTGCTTTTCCTGGTTTTCCTCCGCACTTATTCCGCTTTTCTTGGTTTTCCTCAGCTCTAACCCCACTTTTCATGCTTTTCCTCCGCTCTAACCCCGCATTTCTTGGTTTTCATCCGCACGAACAACGTTTTTCTTGGTATTCCTCCGCTCTAACTTCGCATTTCCTAGTTTTCCTCCGCTCTAACCCTGCTTTTCTTGGTTTTCCTCTGCTCTAACCCCGCTTTTCATGCTTTTCCTCCGCTCTAACCCCGCTTTTCTTGGTTCTCCTCCACACTAACCCCGCTTTTCTTGGTTTTCCTCACCTCTAACTTCACTTTTCTTTCTTTGCCTCCGCTCTAACTTTACTTTTCTTGGTTTTCCTCCTTTCTAACCCTGCTTTTCTTGGTTTTCCTCTGCTCTATCCTAGGTTTTCTTGGTTTTCCTCTGCTCTAACCTTTCTTTTCCTGGTTTTCCTCCGCACTTATTCCGCTTTTCTTGGTTTTCCTCAGCTCTAACCCCACTTGTCATGCTTTTCCTCCGCTCTAACCCTGATTTTCTTGGTTTTCCTCCGCTCTAACCTCGCTTTTCTTGGTTTTCCTCCGCTCTAACGCAGCTTTTCTTGGTTTTCCTCCGATCTAACCCTGCTTTTCTTGGTTTTTCTCCGCTCAAACCCAGCTTTTCATGGTTTTTCTCCATTGTAACCATGCTTTTCTCGGATTTCTGCTGCTCTAGCCGGGCTTTTCTTCGTATTTTTCCTCTCTAACTTCTTTTTCTCGGTTTTCCTCCGCTCTAACCCCGCTTTTCTTGGTTTTTCTCTGCGCTAACCCAGCTTTTCATGGTTATTCTCCACTCTAACCAAGCTTTTCTTGGATGTCTTCTACTCTAACCACGCTTTTCTTTGTTTTCTTCCGTTCTAACTCTGCTTTTCTTGGTTTTCCTCCGCTCTAACCCCGCTTTTCTTGGTTTTCCTCCGCTCTAACACCACTTTTCTTGGTTTTCCTCCGATCTAACCCCGCTTTTCTTGGTTTTCCTCCGCTCTAACCCCGCTTTTCTTGGTTTTCCTCCGCTCTAACCCCGCTTTTCTTGATTTTCCTCCGCTCTAACCCCGCTTTTCTTGGTTATTCTCCACTGTAACCCCGCATTTCTTGGTTTTCATCCGCACGAACAACGTTTTTCTTGGTTTTCCTCCGCTCTAACTTCGCATTTCCTAGTTTTCCTCCGCTCTAACCCTGCTTTTCTTGGTTTTCCTCCGCTCTAACCCCGCTTTTCATGCTTTTCCTCTGCTCTAACCCCGTTATTCTTGGTTCTCCTCCACACTAACCCCGCTTTTCTTGGTTTTCCTCACCTCTAACTTCACTTTTCTTTGTTTGCCTCCGCTCTAACTTTACTTTTCTTGGATTTCCTCCGCTCTAACCCAGCTTTTCATGGTTTTTCTCCACTCTAACCATGCTTTTCTCAGATTTCTGCTGCTCTAACCACGCTTTTCCTTGTTTTCTTCCGTTATAACTCTTCTTTTCTTGGTTTTCCTCAGCTCTAACCCCACTTTTCATGCTTTTCCTCCGCTCTAACCTCGCATTTCTTGGTTTTCATCCGCACGAACAACGTTTTTCTTGGTTTTCCTCCGCTCTAACTTCGCATTTCCTAGTTTTCCTCCGCTCTAACCCTGCTTTTCTTGGTTTTCCTCCGCTCTAACCCCGCTTTTCTTGGTTTTCCTCCGCTCAAACAGACAGAGCTTTTCTTGGTTCTCCTCCACACTAACCCCGCTTTTCTTGGTTTTCCTCACCTCTAACTTCACTTTTCTTTCTTTGCCTCCGCTCCAACTTTACTTTTCTTGGTTTTCCTCCTTTCTAACCCTGCTTTTCTTGGTTTTCCTCCGCTCTAACCCCGCTTTTCATGCTTTTCCTCCGCTCTAACCCCGATTTTCTTGGTTCTCCTCCACACTAACCCCGCTTTTCTTGGTTTTCCTCACCTCTAACTTCACTTTTCTTTCTTTGCCTCCGCTCTGACTTTACTTTTTTTGGTTTTCCTCCTTTCTCTCCCCGCTTTTCTTGGTTTTCCTCCGCTCTATCCTAGGTTTGCTTGGTTTTCCTCCGCTCTAACCTTGCTTTTCCTGGATTTCCTCCGCACTTATTCCGCTTTTCTTGGTTTTCCTCAGCTGTAACCCCACTTTTCATCATTTCCTCCGCTCTAACCCCGCATTTCTTGGTTTTCCTCCGCTCTAACACCGCTTTTCTTGGTTTTCTTCCGTTCTAACTTCGCTTTTCTAGGTTTTTCTCCGCTCTAACCCCGCTTTTCTTGGTTTTCCTCCGCTCTATCCTAGGTTTTCTTGGTTTTCCTCCGCTCTATCCTTGCTTTTCCTGGATTTCCTTCACACTTATTCCGCTTTTCTTGGTTTTCCTCAGCTCTAACCCCACTTTTCATGCTTTTCCTCCGCTCTAACCCCGCATTTCTTGGTTTTCCTCCGCTCTAACCCCGCTTTTCTTGGTTTTCTTCCGTTCTAACTTCCCTTTTCTAGGTTTTCCTCCGCTCTAACCCCGCTTTTCTTGGTTTTCATCCGCACGAACAATGTTTTTCTTGGTTTTCCTCCGCTCTAACTTCGCATTTCCTAGTTTTCCTCCGCTCTAACCCTGCTTTTCTTGGTTTTCCTCTGCTCTAACCCCGCTTTTCATGCTTTTCCTCTGCTCTAACCCCGCTCTTCTTGGTTCTCCTCCACACTAACCCCGCTTTTCTTGGTTTTCCTCACCTCTAACTTCACTTTTCTTTGTTTGCCTCCGCTCTAACTTTACTTTTCTTGGTTTTCCTCCTTACTAACCCCGCTTTTCTTGGTTTTCCTCCGCTCTATCCTAGGTTTTCTTGGTTTTCCTCCGCACTTATTCCGCTTTTCTTGGTTTTCCTCAGCTCTAACCCCACTTTTCATGCTTTTCCTCCGCTCTAACCCCGCATTTCTTGGTTTTCATCCGCACGAACAACGTTTTTCTCGGTTTTCCTCCGCTCTAACTTCGCATTTCCTAGTTTTCCTCCGCTCTAACCCTGCTTTTCTTGGTTTTCCTCCGCTCTAACCCCGCTTTTCTTGGTTTTCCTCCGCTCAAACCCCGCTTTTCTTGGTTCTCCTCCACACTAACCCCGCTTTTCTTGGTTTTCCTCACCTCTAACTTCACTTTTCTTTCTTTGCCTCCGCCTAACTTTACTTTTCTTGGTTTTCCTCCTTTCTAACCCTGCTTTTCTTGGTTTTCCTCCGCTCTAACCCCGCTTTTCATGCTTTTCCTCCGCTCTAACCCCGCTTTTCTTGGTTCTCCTCCACACTAACCCCTCTTTTCTTGGTTTTCCTCACCTCTAACTTCACTTTTCTTTCTTTGCCTCCGCTCTAACTTTACTTTTCTTGGTTTTCCTCGTTTCTATCCCCGCTTATCTTGGTTTTCCTCCGCTCTATCCTAGGTTTGCTTGGTTTTCCTTCGCTCTAACCTTGCTTTTCCTGGATTTCCTCCGCACTTATTCCGCTTTTCTTGGTTTTCCTCAGCTGTAACCCCACTTTTCATGCTTTTCCTCCGCTCTAACCCCGCATTTCTTGGTTTTCCTCCGCTCTAACCCCGCTTTTCTTGGTTTTCTTCCGTTCTAACTTCGCTTTTCTAGGTTTTCCTCCGCTCTAACCCCGCTTTTCTTGGTTTTCCTCCGCTCTATCCTAGGTTTTCTTTGTTTTCCTCTGCTCTAACCTTGCTTTTCCTGGATTTCCTTCGCACTTATTCCGCTTTTCTTGGTTTTCCTCAGCTCTAACCCCACTTTTCATGCTTTTCCTCCGCTCTAACCCCGCATTTCTTAGTTTTCCTCCGCACTAACCCCGCTTTTCTTGGTTTTCTTCCGTTCTAACTTCGCTTTTCTAGGTTTTCCTCCGCTCTAACCCCGCTTTTCTTGGTTTTCATCCGCACGAACAATGTTTTTCTTGGTTTTCCTCCGCTCTAACTTCGCATTTCCTAGTTTTCCTCCGCTCTTTCCCTGCTTTTCTTGGTTTTCCTCTGCTCTAACGCCGCTTTTCATGCTTTTCCTCCGCTCTAACCCCGCTCTTCTTGGTTCTCCTCCACACTAACCCTGCTTTTCTTGGTTCTCCTCCACACTAACCCCGCTTTTCTTGGTTTTCCTCACCTCTAACTTCACTTTTCTTTCTTTGCCTCCGCTCTAACTTTACTTTTCTTGGTTTTCCTCGTTTCTATCCCCGCTTTTCTTGGTTTTCCTCCGCTCTATCCTAGGTTTGCTTGGTTTTCCTCCGCTCTAACCTTGCTTTTCCTGGATTTCCTCCGCACTTATTCCGCTTTTCTTGGTTTTCCTCAGCTGTAACCCCACTTTTCATGCTTTTCCTCCGCTCTAACCCCGCATTTCTTGGTTTTCCTCCGCTCTAACCCCGCTTTTCTTGGTTTTCTTCCGTTCTAACTTCGCTTTTCTAGGTTTTCCTCCGCTCTAACCCCGCTTTTCTTGGTTTTCCTCCGCTCAAACCCCGCTTTTCTTGGTTCTCCTCCACACTAACCCCGCTTTTCTTGGTTTTCCTCACCTCTAACTTCACTTTTCTTTCTTTGCCTCCGCTCTAACTTTACTTTTCTTGGTTTTCCTCCTTTCTAACCCTGCTTTTCTTGGTTTTCCTCCGCTCTAACCCCGCTTTTCATGCTTTTCCTCCGCTCTAACCCCGCTTTTCTTGGTTCTCTTCCACACTAACCCCGCTTTACTTGGTTTTCCTCACCTCTAACTTCACTTTTCTTTCTTTGCCTCCGCTCTAACTTTACTTTTCTTGGTTTTCCTCGTTTCTATCCCCGCTTTTCTTGGTTTTCCTCCGCTCTATCCTAGGTTTGCTTGGTTTTCCTCCGCTCTAACCTTGCTTTTCCTGGATTTCCTCCGCACTTATTCCGCTTTTCTTGGTTTTCCTCAGCTGTAACCCCACTTTTCATGCTTTTCCTCCGCTCTAACCCCGCATTTCTTGGTTTTCCTCCGCTCTAACCCCGCTTTTCTTGGTTTTCTTCCGTTCTAACTTCGCTTTTCTAGGTTTTCCTCCGCTCTAACCCCGCTTTTCTTGGTTTTCCTCCGCTCTATCCTAGGTTTTCTTGGTTTTCCTCCGCTCTAACCTTGCTTTTCCTGGATTTCCTTCGCACTTATTCCGCTTTTCATGGTTTTCCTCAGCTCTAACCCCACTTTTCATGCTTTTCCTCCGCTCTAACCCCGCTTTTCTTGGTTTTCCTCCGCTCTAACCCCGCTTTTCTTGGTTTTCTTCCGTTCTAACTTCGCTTTTCTAGGTTTTCCTCCGCTCTAACCCCGCTTTTCTTGGTTTTCCTCCGCTCTATCCTAGGTTTTCTTGGTTTTCCTCCGCTCTAACCTTGCTTTTCCTGGATTTCCTTCGCACTTATTCCGCTTTTCTTGGTTTTCCTCAGCTCTAACCCCACTTTTCATGCTTTTCCTCCGATCTAACCCCGCATTTCTTGGTTTTCCTCCGCTCTAACCCCGCTTTTCTTGGTTTTCTTCCGTTCTAACTTCGCTTTTCTAGGTTTTCCTCCGCTCTAACCCCGCTTTTCTTGGTTTTCATCCGCACGAACAATGTTTTTCTTGGTTTTCCTCCGCTCTAACTTCGCATTTCCTAGTTTTCCTCCGCTCTAACCCTGCTTTTCTTGGTTTTCCTCTGCTCTAACCCCGCTTTTCAAGCTTTTCCTCCGCTCTAACCCCGCTCTTCTTGGTTCTCCTCCACACTAACCCCGCTTTTCTTGGTTTTCCTCACCTCTAACTTCACTTTTCTTTGTTTGCCTCCGCTCTAACTTTACTTTTCTTGGTTTTCCTCCTTACTAACCCCGCTTTTCTTGGTTTTCCTCCGCTCTATCCTAGGTTTTCTTGGTTTTCCTCCGCACTTATTCCGCTTTTCTTGGTTTTCCTCAGCTCTAACCCCACTTTTCATGCTTTTCCTCCGCTCTAACCCCGCATTTCTTGGCTTTCATCCGCACGAACAACGTTTTTCTTGGTTTTCCTCCGCTCTAACTTCGCATTTCCTAGTTTTCCTCCGCTCTAACCCTGCTTTTCTTGGTTTTCCTCCGCTCAAACCCCGCTTTTCTTGGTTCTCCTCCACACTAACCCCGCTTTTCTTGGTTTTCCTCACCTGTAACTTCACTTTTCTTTCTTTCCCTCCGCTCTAACTTTACTTTTCTTGGTTTTCCTCCTTTCTAACCCTGCTTTTCTTGGTTTTCCTCCGCTCTAACCCCGCTTTTCATGCTTTTCCTCCGCTCTAACCCCGCTTTTCTTGGTTCTCCTCCACACTAACCCCGCTTTTCTTGGTTTTCCTCACCTCTAACTTCACTTTTCTTTCTTTGCCTCCGCTCCAACTTCACTTTTCTTGGTTTTCCTCCTTTCTATCCCCGCTTTTCTTGGTTTTCCTCCGCTCTATCCTAGGTTTGCTTGGTTTTCCTCCGCTCTAACCTTGCTTTTCCTGGATTTCCTCCGCACTTATTCCGCTTTTCTTGGTTTTCCTCAGCTGTAACCCCACTTTTCATGCTTTTCCACCGCTCTAACCCCGCTTTTCTTGGTTCTCCTCCACACTAACCCCGCTTTTCTTGGTTTTCCTCACTTCTAACTTCACTTTTCTTTCTTTGCCTCCGCTCTAACTTTACTTTTCTTGGTTTTCCTCCTTTCTATCCCCGCTTTTCTTGGTTTTCCTCTGCTCTAACCTTGCTTTTCCTGGATTTCCTTCGCACTTATTCCGCTTTTCTTGGTTTTCCTCAGCTCTAACCCCACTTTTCATGCTTTTCCTCCGCTCTATCCTAGGTTTTCTTGGTTTTCCTCCGCTCTACCCCGCTTTTCTTGATTTTCCTCCCTTCTATCCTTGCTTTTCTTGGTTTTTATTTGCTCTAACCTCGTTTCTCTTGGTTTTCCTCGCTCTATCAACGCTTTTCTTGGTTTTCCTTTGCTCTAAACCCTCTTTTCTTGGTTTTCCTCCTTTCTAACCCTGCTTTTCTTGGTTTTTCTCCACTCTAACCCAGCTTTTCATGGTTTTTCTCCATTGTAACCATGCTTTTCTCGGATTTCTGCTGCTCCAGCCGCGCTTTTCTTCGTTTTTTTCCTCTCTAACTTATTTTCTCGGTTTTCCACCGCTCTAACCCCGCTTTTCTTGGTTTTTCTCTGCGCTAACCTAGCTTTTCATGGTTTTTCTCCACTCTAACCATGCTTTTCTTGGATGTCTGCTGCTCTAACCACGCTTTTCATCGTTTTCTTCCGTTCTAACTCTGCTTTTCTTGGTTTTCCTCCGCTCTAACCCCGCTTTTCTTGGTTTTCCTCCGCTATAACCCCGCTTTTCTTGGTTTTCCTCCGATCTAACCCCGCTTTTCTTGGTTTTCCTCCGCTCTAACCCCGCTTTTCTTGGTTTTCCTCCACTCTAACCCCGCTTTTCTTGATTTTCCTCCTCTCTAACCCCGCTTTTCTTGGTTATTCTCCACTGTAACCCCGCATTTCTTGGTTTTCATCCGCACGAACAATGTTTTTCTTGGTTTTCCTCCGCTCTAACTTCGCATTTCCTAGTTTTCCTCCGTTCTAACCCTGCTTTTCTTGGTTTTCCTCCGCTCTAACCCCGCTTTTCATGCTTTTCCTCCGCTCTAACCTGGCTCTTCTTGGTTCTCCTCCACACTAACCCCGCTTTTCTTGGTTTTCCTCTCCTCTAACTTCACTTTTCTTTGTTTGCCTCCGCTCTAACTTTACTTTTCTTGGTTTTCCTCCTTACTAACCCCGCTTTTCTTGGTTTTCCTCCGCTCTATCCTAGGTTTTCTTGGTTTTCCTCCGCACTTATTCCGCTTTTCTTGGTTTTCCTCAGCTCTAACCCCACTTTTCATGCTTTTCCTCTGCTCTAACCCCGCATTTCTTGGTTTTAATCCGCACGAACAACCTTTTTCTTGGTTTTCCTCCGCTCTAACTTCGCATTTCCTAGTTTTCCTCCGCTCTAACCCTGCTTTTCTTGGTTTTCCTCCGCTCTAACCCCGCTTTTCATGCTTTTCCTCCGGTCAAACCCCGCTTTTCTTGGTTCTCCTCCACACTAACCCCGCTTTTCTTGGTTTTCCTCACCTCTAACTTCACTTTTCTTTCTTTGCCTCCGCTCTAACTTTACTTTTCTTGGTTTTCCT
Source organism: Coturnix japonica (assembly GCF_054131305.1). Taxonomy (NCBI): domain Eukaryota; kingdom Metazoa; phylum Chordata; class Aves; order Galliformes; family Phasianidae; genus Coturnix; species Coturnix japonica. The sequence continues at coordinate 7,068,982 of NC_140666.1, read as the reverse complement.
CCTTTCTAACCCTGCTTTTCTTGGTTTTCCTCTGCTCTATCCTAGGTTTTCTTGGTTTTCCTCCGCTCTAACCTTGCTTTTCCTGGTTTTCCTCCGCACTTATTCCGCTTTTCTTGATTTTCCTCAGCTCTAACCCCACTTTTCATGCTTTTCCTCCGCTCTAACCCTGATTTTCTTGGTTTTCCTCCGCTCTAACCCCGCTTTTCTTGGTTTTCCTCCGCTCTAACCCAGCTTTTCTTGGTTTTCCTCCGATCTAACCCTGCTTTTCTTGGTTTTTCTCCGCTCTACCCCGCTTTTCTTGGTTTTCCTCCCTTCTATCCTTGCTTTTCTTGGTTTTTATTTGCTCTAACCTCGTTTCTCTTGGTTTTCCTCGCTCTATCAACGCTTTTCTTGGTTTTCCTTTGCTCTAAACCCTCTTTTCTTGGTTTTCCTCCGCACTAACCCTGCTTTTCTTGGTTTTTCTCCACTCTAACCCAGCTTTTCATGGTTTTTCTCCATTGTAACCATGCTTTTCTCGGATTTCTGCTGCTCTAGCCGCGCTTTTCTTCGTTTTTTTCCTCTCTAACTTCTTTTTCTCGGTTTTCCTCCGCTCTAACCCCGCTTTTCTTGGTTTTTCTCTGCGCTAACCCAGCTTTTCATGGTTTTTCTCCACTCTAACCAAGCTTTTCTTGGATGTCTTCTGCTCTAACCACGCTTTTCTTCGTTTTCTTCCGTTCTAACTCTGCTTTTCTTGGATTTCCTCCGCTCTAACCCCGCTTTTCTTGGTTTTCCTCCGCTCTAACCCCGCTTTTCTTGGTTTTCCTCCGATCTAACCCCGCTTTCCTTGGTTTTCCTCCGCTCTAACCCCGCATTTCTTCGTTTTCATCCGCATGAACAATGTTTTTCTTGGATTTCCTCCGCTCTAACTTCGCATTTCCTAGTTTTCCTCCGCTCTAACCCTGCTTTTCTTGGTTTTCCTCCGCTCTAACCCCGCTTTTCATGCTTTTCCTCCGCTCTAACCCCGCTCTTCTTGGTTCTCCTCCACACTAACCCCGCTTTTCTTGGTTTTCCTCTCCTCTAACTTCACTTTTCTTTGTTTGCCTCCGCTCTAACTTTACTTTTCTTGGTTTTCCTCCTTACTAACCCCGCTTTTCTTGGTTTTCCTCCGCTCTATCCTAGGTTTTCTTGGTTTTCCTCCGCACTTATTCCGCTTTTCTTGGTTTTCCTCAGCTCTAACCCCACTTTTCATGCTTTTCCTCCGCTCTAACCCCGCATTTCTTGGTTTTAATCCGCACGAACAACGTTTTTCTTGGTTTTCCTCCGCTCTAACTTCGCATTTCCTAGTTTTCCTCCGCTCTAACCCTGCTTTTCTTGGTTTTCCTCCGCTCTAACCCCGCTTTTCATGCTTTTCCTCCGCTCAAACCCCGCTTTTCTTGGTTCTCCTCCACACTAACCCCGCTTTAATTGGTTTTCCTCACCTCTAACTTCACTTTTCTTTCTTTGCCTCCGCTCTAACTTTACTTTTCTTGGTTTTCCTCCTTTCTAACCCTGCTTTTCTTGGTTTTCCTCTGCTCTATCCTAGGTTTTCTTGGTTTTCCTCCGCTCTAACCTTGCTTTTCCTGGTTTTCCTCCGCACTTATTCCGCTTTTCTTGGTTTTCCTCAGCTCTAACCCCACTTTTCATGCTTTTCCTCCGCTCTAACCCTGATTTTCTTGGTTTTCCTCCGCTCTAACCCAGCTTTTCTTGGTTTTCCTCCGATCTAACCCTGCTTTTCTTGGTTTTTCTCCGCTCTACCCCGCTTTTCTTGGTTTTCCTCCCTTCTATCCTTGCTTTTCTTGGTTTTTATTTGCTCTAACCTCGTTTCTCTTGGTTTTCCTCCGCTCTATCAACGCTTTTCTTGGTTTTCCTTTGCTCTAAACCCTCTTTTCTTGGTTTTCCTCCGCACTAACCCTGCTTTTCTTGGTTTTTCTCCACTCTAACCCAGCTTTTCATGGTTTTTCTCCATTGTAACCATGCTTTTCTCGGATTTCTGCTGCTCCAGCCGCGCTTTTCTTCGTTTTTTTCCTCTCTAACTTCTTTTTCTCGGTTTTCCTCCGCTCTAACCCCGCTTTTCTTGGTTTTTCTCTGCGCTAACCCAGCTTTTCATGGTTTTTCTCCACTCTAACCATGCTTTTCTCGGATGTCTGCTGCTCTAACCACGCTTTTCATCGTTTTCTTCCGTTCTAACTCTGCTTTTCTTGGTTTTCCTCCGCTCTAACCCCGCTTTTCTTGGTTTTCCTCCTAACTAACCCTGCTTTTCTTGGTTTTCCTCCGATCTAACCCCGCTTTTCTTGGTTTTCCTCCGCTCTAACCCCGCTTTTCTTGGTTTTCCTCCACTCTAACCCCACTTTTCTTGATTTTCCTCCTTTCTAACCCCGCTTTTCTTGGTTATTCTCCACTGTAACCCTGCATTTCTTGGTTTTCATCCGCACGAACAACGTTTTTCATGGTTTTCCTCCGCTCTAACTTCGCATTTCCTAGTTTTCCTCTGCTCTAACCCTGCTTTTCTTGGTTTTCCTCCGCTCTAACCCCGCTTTTCTTGGTTTTCCTCCGCTCTAACCCCGCTTTTCTTGGTTCTCCTCCACACTAACCCCGCTTTTCTTGGTTTTCCTCCGCTCTATCCAGGGCTTTCTTGGTTTTCCTCCGCTCTAACCTTGCTTTTCCTGGATTTCCTTCGCACTTATTCCGCTTTTCTTGGTTTTCCTCAGCTCTAACCCCAATTTTCATGCTTTTCCTCCGCTCTAACCCCGCTTTTCTTGGTTTTCCTCCGCTCTAACCCCGCTTTTCTTGGTTTTCTTCCGTTCTAACTTCGCTTTTCTAGGTTTTCCTCCGCTCTAACCCCGCTTTTCTTGGTTTTCATCCGCACGAACAATGTTTTTCTTGGTTTTCCTCCGCTCTAACTTCGCATTTCCTAGTTTTCCTCCGCTCTAACCCTGCTTTTCTTGGTTTTCCTCCGCTCTAACCCCGCTTTTCATGCTTTTCCTCCGCTCTAACCCCGCTCTTCTTGGTTCTCCTCCACACTAACCCCGCTTTTCTTGGTTTTCCTCACCTCTAACTTCACTTTTCTTTGTTTGCCTCCGCTCTAACTTTACTTTTCTTGGTTTTCCTCCTTACTAACCCCGCTTTTCTTGGTTTTCCTCCGCTCTATCCTAGGTTTTCTTGGTTTTCCTCCGAACTTATTCCGCTTTTCTTGGTTTTCCTCAGCTCTAACCCCACTTTTCATGCTTTTCCTCCGCTCTAACCCCGCATTTCTTGGTTTTCATCCGCACGAACAACGTTTTTCTTGGTTTTCCTCCGCTCTAACTTCGCATTTCCTAGTTTTCCTCCGCTCTAACCCTGCTTTTCTTGGTTTTCCTCTGCTCTAACCCCGCTTTTCATGCTTTTCCTCCGCTCTAACCCCACTTTACTTGGTTCTCCTCCACACTAACCCCGCTTTTCTTGGTTTTCCTCTCCTCTAACTTCACTTTTCTTTGTTTGCCTCCGCTCTAACTTTACTTTTCTTGGTTTTCCTCCTTTCTAACCCTGCTTTTCTTGGTTTTCCTCTGCTCTATCCTTGGTTTTCTTGGTTTTCCTCTGCTCTAACCTTGCTTTTCCTGGTTTTCCTCAGCTCTAACCCCACTTTTCATGCTTTTCCTCCGCTCTAACCCTGATTTTCATGCTTTTCCTCCGCTCTAACCCTGATTTTCTTGGCTTTCCTCCGCTCTAACCCCGTTTTTCTTGGTTTTCCTCCGCTCTAACCCAGCTTTTCTTGGTTTTCCTCCGATCTAACCCTGCTTTTCTTGGTTTTTCTCCGCTCTACCCCGCTTTTCTTGGTTTTCCTCCCTTCTATCCTTGCTTTTCTTGGTTTTTATTTGCTCTAACCTCGTTTCTCTTGGTTTTCCTCCGCTCTATCAACGGTTTTCTTGGTTTTCCTTTGCTCTAAACCCTCTTTTCTTGGTTTTCCTCCGCACTAACCCTGCTTTTCTTTGTTTTTCTCCACTCTAACCCAGCTTTTCATGGTTTTTCTCCATTGTAACCATGCTTTTCTCGGATTTCTGCTGCTCTAGCCGCGCTTTTCTTCGTTTTTTTCTTCTCTAACTTCTTTTTCTCGGTTTTCCTCCGCTCTAACCCCGCTTTTCTTGGTTTTTCTCTGCGCTAACCCAGCTTTTCATGGTTTTTCTCCACTCTAACCAAGCTTTTCTTGGATGTCTTCTGCTCTAACCACGCTTTTCTTCGTTTTCTTCCGTTCTAACTCTGCTTTTCTTGGTTTTCCTCCGCTCTAACCCCGCTTTTCTTGGTTTTCCTCCGCTCTAACCCCGCTTTTCTTGGTTTTCCTCCGATCTAACCCCGCTTTTCTTGGTTTTTCTGCACTCTAACCATGCTTTTATTGATTTTCCTCCCGTCTATCCCCGCTTTTCTTGGTTTTCCTCTTCTCTAACCCCGCTTTTCTTGGTTTTTCTCTGCGCTTACCCAGCTTTTCATGGTTTTTCTCCACTCTAACCATGCTTTTCTCGGATGTCTGCTGCTCTAACCACGCTTTTCTTCGTTTCCTTCCGTTCTAACTCTGCTTTTCTTGGTTTTCCTCCGCTCTAACCCCGCTTTTCTTGGTTTTCCTCCGCTATAACCCCGCTTTTCTTGGTTTTCCTCCGATCTAACCCCGCTTTTCTTGGTTTTCCTCCGCTCTAACCCTGCTTTTCTTGGTTTTCCTCCGCTCTAACCCCGCTTTTCTTGATTTTCCTCCGCTCTAACCCCGCTTTTCTTGGTTATTCTCCACTGTAACCCCGCATTTCTTGGTTTTCATCCGCACGAACAACGTTTTTCTTGGTTTTCCTCCGCTCTAACTTCGCATTTCCTAGTTTTCCTCCGCTCTAACCCTGCTTTTCTTGGTTTTCCTCCGCTCTGACCCCGCTTTTCATGCTTTTCCTCTGCTCTAACCCCGCTATTCTTGGTTCTCCTCCACACTAACCCCGCTTTTCTTGGTTTTCCTCACCTCTAACTTCACTTTTCTTTGTTTGCCTCCGCTCTAACTTTACTTTTCTTGGTTTTCCTCCTTACTAACCCCGCTTTTCTTGGTTTTCCTCCGCTCTAACCCAGCTTTTCTTGGTTTTCCTCCGATCTAACCCTGCTTTTCTTGGTTTTCCTCCGCTCTAACCCCTCTTTTCTTGGTTTTCCTCCCTTCTATTCTTGCTTTTCTTGGTTTTTCTTTGCTCTAACCTCGTTTCTCTTGGTTTTCCTCCGCTCTATCAACGGTTTTCTTGGTTTTCCTTTGCTCTAAACCCTCTTTTTTTTTTTTCCTCCGCACTAACCCTGCTTTTCTTGGTTTTTCTCCACTCTAACCCAGCTTTTCATGGTTTTTCTCCATTGTAACCATGCTTCTCTCGGATTTCTGCTGCTCTAGCCGCGCTTTTCTTCGTTTTTTTCCTCTCTAACTTCTTTTTCTCGGTTTTCCTCCGCTCTAACCCCGCTTTTCTTGGTTTTTCTCTGCGCTAACCCAGCTTTTCATGGTTTTTCTTCACTCTAACCATGCATTTCTCGGATGTCTGCTGCTCTAACCACGCTTTTCTATGTTTTCTTCCGTTCTAACTCTGCTTTTCTTGGTTTTCCTCCGCTCTAACCCCGCTTTTCTTGGTTTTCCTCCGCTATAACCCCGCTTTTCTTGGTTTTCCTCCGCTATAACCCCGCTTTTCTTGGTTTTCCTCCGCTCTAACCCCGCTTTTCTTGGTTTTCCTCCGCTCTAACCCCGCTTTTCTTGATTTTCCTCCGCTCTAACCCCGCTTTCCTGGTTATTCTCCACTGTAACCCAGCTTTTCATGGTTTTTCTCCACTCTAACCATGCTTTTCTCTGATTCCTGCTGCTCTAACCACGGTTTTCTTCGTTTTCTTCCGTTCTAACTCTGCTTTTCTTGGTTTTTCTCCACTCTAACCCAGCTTTTCTTGGTTTTTCTCCACTCTAACCATGCTTTTCTTGGATTTCTGCTGCTCTAACCTCGCTTTTCTGTCTTTTTTTCCTCTCTAAGTTCTTTTTATTGGTTTTCCTCCGATCTAACCCCGCATTTCTTGGTTTTCCTCCGCTCTAACCCCGCTTTTCTTGGTTTTCTTCCGTTCTAACTTCGCTTTTCTAGGTTTTCCTCCGCTCTAACCCCGCATTTCTTGGTTTTCATCCGCACGAACAATGTTTTTCTTGGTTTTCCTCCGCTCTAACTTCGCATTTCCTAGTTTTCCTCCGCTCTAACCCTGCTTTTCTTGGTTTTCCTCCGCTCTAACCCCGCTTTTCATGCTTTTCCTCCGCTCTAACCTGGCTCTTCTTGGTTCTCCTCCACACTAACCCCGCTTTTCTTGGTTTTCCTCACCTCTAACTTCACTTTTCTTTGTTAGCCTCCGCTCTAACTTTACTTTTCTTGGTTTTCCTCCTTACTATCCCCGCTTTTCTTGGTTTTCCTCCGCTCTATCCTAGGTTTTCTTGCTTTTCCTCCGCACTTATTCCTCTTTTCTTGGTTTTCCTCAGCTCTAACCCCACTTTTCATGCTTTTCCTCTGCTCTAACCCCGCATTTCTTGGTTTTAATCCGCACAAACAACCTTTTTCTTGGTTTTCCTCCGCTCTAAATTCGCATTTCCTAGTTTTCCTCCGCTCTAACCCTGCTTTTCTTGGTTTTCCTCCGCTCTAACCCCGCTTTTCATGCTTTTCCTCCGGTCAAACCCCGCTTTTCTTGGTTCTCCTCCACACTAACCCCGCTTTTCTTGGTTTTCCTCACCTCTAACTTCACTTTTCTTTCTTTGCCTCCGCTCTAACTTTACTTTTCTTGGTTTTCCTCCTTTCTAACCCTGCTTTTCTTGGTTTTCCTCTGCTCTATCCTAGGTTTTCTTGGTTTTCCTCCGCTCTAACCTTGCTTTTCCTGGTTTTCCTCCGCACTTATTCCGCTTTTCTTGGTTTTCCTCAGCTCTAACCCCACTTTTCATGCTTTTCCTCCGCTCTAACCCTGATTTTCTTGGTTTTCCTCCGCTCTAACCCAGCTTTTCTTGGTTTTCCTCCGATCTAACCCTGCTTTTCTTGGTTTTTCTCCGCTCTACCCCGCTTTTCTTGGTTTTCCTCCCTTCTATCCTTGCTTTTCTTGGTTTTTATTTGCTCTAACCTCGTTTCTCTTGGTTTTCCTCCGCTCTATCAACGCTTTTCTTGGTTTTCCTTTGCTCTAAACCCTCTTTTCTTGGTTTTCCTCCGCACTAACCCTGCTTTTCTTGGTTTTTCTCCACTCTAACCCAGCTTTTCATGGTTTTTCTCCATTGTAACCATGCTTTTCTCGGATTTCTGCTGCTCCAGCCGCGCTTTTCTTCGTTTTTTTCCTCTCTAACTTCTTTTTCTCGGTTTTCCTCCGCTCTAACCCCGCTTTTCTTGGTTTTTCTCTGCGCTAACCCAGCTTTTCATGGTTTTTCTCCACTCTAACCATGCTTTTCTCGGATGTCTGCTGCTCTAACCACGCTTTTCATCGTTTTCTTCCGTTCTAACTCTGCTTTTCTTGGTTTTCCTCCGCTATAACCCCGCTTTTCTTGGTTTTCCTCCTAACTAACCCTGCTTTTCTTGGTTTTCCTCCGATCTAACCCCGCTTTTCTTGGTTTTCCTCCGCTCTAACCCCGCTTTTCTTGGTTTTCCTCCGCTCTATCAACGCTTTTCTTGGTTTTCCTTTGCTCTAAACCCTCTTTTCTTGGTTTTCCTCCGCACTAACCCTGCTTTTCTTGGTTTTTCTCCACTCTAACCCAGCTTTTCATGGTTTTTCTCCATTGTAACCATGCTTTTCTCGGATTTCTGCTGCTCCAGCCGCGCTTTTCTTCGTTTTTTTCCTCTCTAACTTCTTTTTCTCGGTTTTCCTCCGCTCTAACCCCGCTTTTCTTGGTTTTTCTCTGCGCTAACCCAGCTTTTCATGGTTTTTCTCCACTCTAACCATGCTTTTCTCGGATGTCTGCTGCTCTAACCACGCTTTTCATCGTTTTCTTCCGTTCTAACTCTGCTTTTCTTGGTTTTCCTCCGCTCTAACCCCGCTTTTCTTGGTTTTCCTCCTAACTAACCCTGCTTTTCTTGGTTTTCCTCCGATCTAACCCCGCTTTTCTTGGTTTTCCTCCGCTCTAACCCCGCTTTTCTTGGTTTTCCTCCACTCTAACCCCACTTTTCTTGATTTTCCTCCTTTCTAACCCCGCTTTTCTTGGTTATTCTCCACTGTAACCCTGCATTTCTTGGTTTTCATCCGCACGAACAACGTTTTTCATGGTTTTCCTCCGCTCTAACTTCGCATTTCCTAATTTTTTTCCGCTCTAACCCTGCTTTTCTTGGTTTTGCTCCGCTCTAACCCCGCTTTTCTTGGTTTTCCTCCGCTCTAACCCCGCTTTTCTTGGTTCTCCTCCACACTAACCCCGCTTTTCTTGGTTTTCCTCCGCTCTATCCAGGGCTTTCTTGGTTTTCCTCCGCTCTAACCTTGCTTTTCCTGGATTTCCTTCGCACTTATTCCGCTTTTCTTGGTTTTCCTCAGCTCTAACCCCACTTTTCATGCTTTTCCTCCGCTCTAACCCCGCTTTTCTTGGTTTTCCTCCGCTCTAACCCCGCTTTTCTTGGTTTTCTTCCGTTCTAACTTCGCTTTTCTAGGTTTTCCTCCGCTCTAACCCCGCTTTTCTTGGTTTTCATCCGCACGAACAATGTTTTTCTTGGTTTTCCTCCGCTCTAACTTCGTATTTCCTAGTTTTCCTCCGCTCTAACCCTGCTTTTCTTGGTTTTCCTCCGCTCTAACCCCGCTTTTCATGCTTTTCCTCCGCTCTAACCCCGCTCTTCTTGGTTCTCCTCCACACTAACCCCGCTTTTCTTGGTTTTCCTCACCTCTAACTTCACTTTTCTTTGTTTGCCTCCGCTCTAACTTTAATTTTCTTGGTTTTCCTCCTTACTAACCCCGCTTTTCTTGGTTTTCCTCCGCTCTATCCTAGGTTTTCTTGGTTTTCCTCCGAACTTATTCCGCTTTTCTTGGTTTTCCTCAGCTCTAACCCCACTTTTCATGCTTTTCCTCCGCTCTAACCCCGCATTTCTTGGTTTTCATCCGCACGAACAACGTTTTTCTTGGTTTTCCTCCGCTCTAACTTCGCATTTCCTAGTTTTCCTCCGCTCTAACCCTGCTTTTCTTGGTTTTCCTCTGCTCTAACCCCGCTTTTCATGCTTTTCCTCCGCTCTAACCCCACTTTACTTGGTTCTCCTCCACACTAACCCCGCTTTTCTTGGTTTTCCTCTCCTCTAACTTCACTTTTCTTTGTTTGCCTCCGCTCTAACTTTACTTTTCTTGGTTTTCCTCCTTTCTAACCCTGCTTTTCTTGGTTTTCCTCTGCTCTATCCTTGGTTTTCTTGGTTTTCCTCTGCTCTAACCTTGCTTTTCCTGGTTTTCCTCAGCTCTAACCCCACTTTTCATGCTTTTCCTCCGCTCTAACCCTGATTTTCATGCTTTTCCTCCGCTCTAACCCTGATTTTCTTGGCTTTCCTCCGCTCTAACCCCGTTTTTCTTGGTTTTCCTCCGCTCTAACCCAGCTTTTCTTGGTTTTCCTCCGATCTAACCCTGCTTTTCTTGGTTTTTCTCCGCTCTACCCCGCTTTTCTTGGTTTTCCTCCCTTCTATCCTTGCTTTTCTTGGTTTTTATTTGCTCTAACCTCGTTTCTCTTGGTTTTCCTCCGCTCTATCAACGCTTTTCTTGGTTTTCCTTTGCTCTAAACCCTCTTTTCTTGGTTTTCCTCCGCACTAACCCTGCTTTTCTTGGTTTTTCTCCACTCTAACCCAGCTTTTCATGGTTTTTCTCCATTGTAACCATGCTTTTCTCGGATTTCTGCTGCTCTAGCCGCGCTTTTCTTCGTTTTTTTCCTCTCTAACTTCTTTTTCTCGGTTTTCCTCCGCTCTAACCCCGCTTTTCTTGGTTTTTCTCTGCGCTAACCCAGCTTTTCTTGGTTTTTCTCCACTCTAACCAAGCTTTTCTTGGATGTCTTCTGCTCTAACCACGCTTTTCTTCGTTTTCTTCCGTTCTAACTCTGCTTTTCTTGGTTTTCCTCCGATCTAACCCCGCTTTTCTTGGTTTTCCTCCGATCTAACCCCGCTTTTCTTGGTTTTCCTCCGCTCTAACCCCGCTTTTCTTGGTTTTCCTCCGCTCTAACCCTGCTTTTCTTGGTTTTCCTCCGATCTAACCCCGCTTTTCTTGGTTTTCCTCCGCTCTAACCCCGCTTTTCTTGGTTTTCCTCCACTCTAACCCCACTTTTCTTGATTTTCCTCCTTTCTAACCCCGCTTTTCTTGGTTATTCTCCACTGTAACCCTGCATTTCTTGGTTTTCATCCGCACGAACAACGTTTTTCATGGTTTTCCTCCGCTCTAACTTCGCATTTCCTAGTTTTCCTCCGCTCTAACCCTGCTTTTCTTGGTTTTCCTCCGCTCTAACCCCGCTTTTCTTGGTTTTCCTCCGCTCTAACCCCGCTTTTCTTGGTTCTCCTCCACACTAACCCCGCTTTTCTTGGTTTTCCTCCGCTCTATCCAGGGCTTTCTTGGTTTTCCTCCGCTCTAACCTTGCTTTTCCTGGATTTCCTTCGCACTTATTTTGCTTTTCTTGGTTTTCCTCAGCTCTAACCCCACTTTTCATGCTTTTCCTCCGCTCTAACCCCGCTTTTCTTGGTTTTCCTCCGCTCTAACCCCGCTTTTCTTGGTTTTCTTCCGTTCTAACTTCGCTTTTCTAGGTTTTCCTCCGCTCTAACCCCGCTTTTCTTGGTTTTCATCCGCACGAACAATGTTTTTCTTGGTTTTCCTCCGCTCTAACTTCGTATTTCCTAGTTTTCCTCCGCTCTAACCCTGCTTTTCTTGGTTTTCCTCCGCTCTAACCCTGCTTTTCATGCTTTTCCTCCGCTCTAACCCCGCTCTTCTTGGTTCTCCTCCACACTAACCCCGCTTTTCTTGGTTTTCCTCACCTCTAACTTCACTTTTCTTTCTTTGCCTCCGCTCTAACTTTACTTTTCTTGGTTTTCCTCCTTACTAACCCCGCTTTTCTTGGTTTTCCTCCGCTCTATCCTAGGTTTTCTTGGTTTTCCTCCGAACTTATTCCGCTTTTCTTGGTTTTCCTCAGCTCTAACCCCACTTTTCATGCTTTTCCTCCGCTCTAACCCCGCATTTCTTGGTTTTCATCCGCACGAACAACGTTTTTCTTGGTTTTCCTCCGCTCTAACTTCGCATTTCCTAGTTTTCCTCCGCTCTAACCCTGCTTTTCTTGGTTTTCCTCTGCTCTAACCCCGCTTTTCATGCTTTTCCTCCGCTCTAACCCCGCTTTACTTGGTTCTCCTCCACACTAACCCCGCTTTTCTTGGTTTTCCTCTCCTCTAACTTCACTTTTCTTTGTTTGCCTCCGCTCTAACTTTACTTTTCTTGGTTTTCCTCCTTTCTAACCCTGCTTTTCTTGGTTTTCCTCTGCTCTATCCTTGGTTTTCTTGGTTTTCCTCTGCTCTAACCTTGCTTTTCCTGGTTTTCCTCAGCTCTAACCCCACTTTTCATGCTTTTCCTCCGCTCTAACCCTGATTTTCATGCTTTTCCTCCGCTCTAACCCTGATTTTCTTGGCTTTCCTCCGCTCTAACCCCGTTTTTCTTGGTTTTCCTCCGCTCTAACCCAGCTTTTCTTGGTTTTCCTCCGATCTAACCCTGCTTTTCTTGGTTTTTCTCCGCTCTACCCCGCTTTTCTTGGTTTTCCTCCCTTCTATCCTTGCTTTTCTTGGTTTTTATTTGCTCTAACCTCGTTTCTCTTGGTTTTCCTCCGCTCTATCAACGCTTTTCTTGGTTTTCCTTTGCTCTAAACCCTCTTTTCTTGGTTTTCCTCCGCACTAACCCTGCTTTTCTTGGTTTTTCTCCACTCTAACCCAGCTTTTCATGGTTTTTCTCCATTGTAACCATGCTTTTCTCGGATTTCTGCTGCTCTAGCCGCGCTTTTCTTCGTTTTTTTCCTCTCTAACTTCTTTTTCTCGGTTTTCCTCCGCTCTAACCCCGCTTTTCTTGGTTTTTCTCTGCGCTAACCCAGCTTTTCATGGTTTTTCTCCACTCTAACCAAGCTTTTCTTGGATGTCTTCTGCTCTAACCACGCTTTTCTTCGTTTTCTTCCGTTCTAACTCTGCTTTTCTTGGTTTTCCTCCGCTCTAACCCCGCTTTTCTTGGTTTTCCTCCGATCTAACCCCGCTTTTCTTGGTTTTCCTCCGCTCTAACCCCGCTTTTCTTGGTTTTCCTCCGCTCTAACCCCGCTTTTCTTGATTTTCCTCCGCTCTAACCCCGCTTTTCTTGGTTATTCTCCACTGTAACCCCGCATTTCTTGGTTTTCATCCGCACGAACAACGTTTTTCTTGGTTTTCCTCCGCTCTAACTTCGCATTTCCTAGTTTTCCTCCGCTCTAACCCTGCTTTTCTTGGTTTTCCTCCGCTCTAACCCCGCTTTTCATGCTTTTCCTCCGCTCTAACCCCGCTCTTCTTGGTTCTCCTCCACACTAACCCCGCTTTTCTTGGTTTTCCTCACCTCTAACTTCACTTTTCTTTGTTTGCCTCCGCTCTAACTTTACTTTTCTTGGTTTTCCTCCTTACTAACCCCGCTTTTCTTGGTTTTCCTCCGCTCTATCCTAGGTTTTCTTGGTTTTCCTCCGCACTTATTCCGCTTTTCTTGGTTTTCCTCAGCTCTAACCCCACTTTTCATGCTTTTCCTCCGCTCTAACCCCGCATTTCTTGGTTTTAATCCGCACGAACAACGTTTTTCTTGGTTTTCCTCCGCTCTAACTTCGCATTTCCTAGTTTTCCTCCGCTCTAACCCTGCTTTTCTTGGTTTTCCTCCGCTCTAACCTCGCTTTTCATGCTTTTCCTCCGCTCAAACCCCGCTTTTCTTGGTTCTCCTCCACACTAACCCCGCTTTAATTGGTTTTCCTCACCTCTAACTTCACTTTTCTTTCTTTGCCTCCGCTCTAACTTTACTTTTCTTGGTTTTCCTCCTTTCTAACCCTGCTTTTCTTGGTTTTCCTCTGCTGTATCCTAGGTTTTCTTGGTTTTCCTCCGCTCTAACCTTGCTTTTCCTGGCTTTCCTCCGCACTTATTCCGCTTTTCTTGGTTTTCCTCAGCTCTAACCCCACTTTTCATGCTTTTCCTCCGCTCTAACCCCGCTTTTCTTGGTTTTCCTCCGCTCTAACCCAGCTTTTCTTGGTTTTCCTCCGCTATAACCCCGCTTTTCTTGGTTTTCCTCCGCTCTACCACAGCTTTTCTTGGTTTTCCTCCGCTCTAACCCCGCTTTTCTTGGTTTTCTTCCGTTCTAACTTCGCTTTTCTAGGTTTTCCTCCGCTCTAACCCCGCTTTTCTTGGTTTTCATCCGCACGAACAATGTTTTTCTTGGTTTTCCTCCGCTCTAACTTCGTATTTCCTAGTTTTCCTCCGCTCTAACCCTGCTTTTCTTGGTTTTCCTCCGCTCTAACCCTGCTTTTCATGCTTTTCCTCCGCTCTAACCCCGCTCTTCTTGGTTCTCCTCCACACTAACCCCGCTTTTCTTGGTTTTCCTCACCTCTAACTTCACTTTTCTTTCTTTGCCTCCGCTCTAACTTTACTTTTCTTGGTTTTCCTCCTTACTAACCCCGCTTTTCTTGGTTTTCCTCCGCTCTATCCTAGGTTTTCTTGGTTTTCCTCCGAACTTATTCCGCTTTTCTTGGTTTTCCTCAGCTCTAACCCCACTTTTCATGCTTTTCCTCCGCTCTAACCCCGCATTTCTTGGTTTTCATCCGCACGAACAACGTTTTTCTTGGTTTTCCTCCGCTCTAACTTCGCATTTCCTAGTTTTCCTCCGCTCTAACCCTGCTTTTCTTGGTTTTCCTCTGCTCTAACCCCGCTTTTCATGCTTTTCCTCCGCTCTAACCCCGCTTTACTTGGTTCTCCTCCACACTAACCCCGCTTTTCTTGGTTTTCCTCTCCTCTAACTTCACTTTTCTTTGTTTGCCTCCGCTCTAACTTTACTTTTCTTGGTTTTCCTCCTTTCTAACCCTGCTTTTCTTGGTTTTCCTCTGCTCTATCCTTGGTTTTCTTGGTTTTCCTCTGCTCTAACCTTGCTTTTCCTGGTTTTCCTCAGCTCTAACCCCACTTTTCATGCTTTTCCTCCGCTCTAACCCTGATTTTCATGCTTTTCCTCCGCTCTAACCCTGATTTTCTTGGCTTTCCTCCGCTCTAACCCCGTTTTTCTTGGTTTTCCTCCGCTCTAACCCAGCTTTTCTTGGTTTTCCTCCGATCTAACCCTGCTTTTCTTGGTTTTTCTCCGCTCTACCCCGCTTTTCTTGGTTTTCCTCCCTTCTATCCTTGCTTTTCATGCTTTTCCTCCGCTCAAACCCCGCTTTTCTTGGTTCTCCTCCACACTAACCCCGCTTTAATTGGTTTTCCTCACCTCTAACTTCACTTTTCTTTCTTTGCCTCCGCTCTAACTTTACTTTTCTTGGTTTTCCTCCTTTCTAACCCTGCTTTTCTTGGTTTTCCTCTGCTGTATCCTAGGTTTTCTTGGTTTTCCTCCGCTCTAACCTTGCTTTTCCTGGCTTTCCTCCGCACTTATTCCGCTTTTCTTGGTTTTCCTCAGCTCTAACCCCACTTTTCATGCTTTTCCTCCGCTCTAACCCCGCTTTTCTTGGTTTTCCTCCGCTCTAACCCAGCTTTTCTTGGTTTTCCTCCGCTATAACCCCGCTTTTCTTGGTTTTCCTCCGCTCTACCACAGCTTTTCTTGGTTTTCCTACGCTCTAAACCCTCTTTTCTTCGTTTTCCTCCGCACTAACCCCGCATTTCTTGGTTTTTCTCTGCGCTAACCCAGCTTTTCATGGTTTTCCTCCACTCTAACCAAGCTTTTCTTGGATGTCTTCTGCTCTAACCACGCTTTTCTTCGTTTTCTTCCGTTCTAACTCTGCTTTTCTTGGTTTTCCTCCGCTCTAACCCCGCTTTTCTTGGTTTTCCTCCGATCTAACCCCGCTTTTCTTGGTTTTCCTCCGCTCTAACCCCGCTTTTCTTGGTTTTCCTCCGCTCTAACCCCGCTTTTCTTGATTTTCCTCCGCTCTAACCCCGCTTTTCTTGGTTATTCTCCACTGTAACCCCGCATTTCTTGGTTTTCATCCGCACGAACAACGTTTTTCTTGGTTTTCCTCCGCTCTAACTTCGCATTTCCTAGTTTTCCTCCGCTCTAACCCTGCTTTTCTTGGTTTTCCTCCGCTCTAACCCCGCTTTTCATGCTTTTCCTCCGCTCTAACCCCGCTCTTCTTGGTTCTCCTCCACACTAACCCCGCTTTTCTTGGTTTTCCTCACCTCTAACTTCACTTTTCTTTGTTTGCCTCCGCTCTAACTTTACTTTTCTTGGTTTTCCTCCTTACTAACCCCACTTTTCTTGGTTTTCCTCCGCTCTATCCTAGGTTTTCTTGGTTTTCCTCCGCACTTATTCCGCTTTTCTTGGTTTTCCTCAGCTCTAACCCCACTTTTCATGCTTTTCCTCCGCTCTAACCCCGCATTTCTTGGTTTTAATCCGCACGAACAACGTTTTTCTTGGTTTTCCTCCGCTCTAACTTCGCATTTCCTAGTTTTCCTCCGCTCTAACCCTGCTTTTCTTGGTTTTCCTCCGCTCTAACCCCGCTTTTCATGCTTTTCCTCCGCTCAAACCCCGCTTTTCTTGGTTCTCCTCCACACTAACCCCGCTTTAATTGGTTTTCCTCACCTCTAACTTCACTTTTCTTTCTTTGCCTCCGCTCTAACTTTACTTTTCTTGGTTTTCCTCCTTTCTAACCCTGCTTTTCTTGGTTTTCCTCTGCTCTATCCTAGGTTTTCTTGGTTTTCCTCCGCTCTAACCTTGCTTTTCCTGGTTTTCCTCTGCACTTATTCCGCTTTTCTTGGTTTTCCTCAGCTCTAACCCCACTTTTCATGCTTTTCCTCCGCTCTAACCCCGCTTTTCTTGGTTTTCCTCCGCTCTAACCCAGCTTTTCTTGGTTTTCCTCCGCTATAACCCCGCTTTTCTTGGTTTTCCTCCGCTCTACCACAGCTTTTCTTGGTTTTCCTACGCTCTAAACCCTCTTTTCTTCGTTTTCCTCCGCACTAACCCCGCATTTCTTGGTTTTCCTCCGCTCTAACCCAGCTTTTCATGGTTTTTCTCCACTCTAACCATGCTTTTCTCGGATTTCTGCTGCTCTAACCACGCTTTTCCTTGTTTTCTTCCGTTCTAACTCTGCTTTTCTTGGTTTTCCTCAGCTCTAACCCCACTTTTCATGCTTTTCCTCCGCTCTAACCTCGCATTTCTTGGTTTTCATCCGCACGAACAACGTTTTTCTTGGTTTTCCTCCGCTCTAACTTCGCATTTCCTAGTTTTCCTCCGCTCTAACCCTGCTTTTCTTGGTTTTCCTATGCTCTAACCCCGCTTTTCTTGGTTTTCCTCCGCTCAAACCCCGCTTTTCTTGGTTCTCCTCCACACTAACCCCGCTTTTCTTGGTTTTCCTCACCTCTAACTTCAATTTTCTTTCTTTGCCTCAACTCTAACTTTACTTTTCTTGGTTTTCCTCCTTTCTATCCCCGCTTTTATTGGTTTTCCTCCGCTCTATCCTAGGTTTTCTTGGTTTTACTCCGCTCTAACCTTGCTTTTCCTGGATTTCCTTCGCACTTATTCCGCTTTTCTTGGTTTTCCTCAGCTCTAACCCCACTTTTCATGCTTTTCCTCCGCTCTAACCCCGCATTTCTTGGTTTTCCTCCGCTCTAACCCCGCTTATCTTGGTTTTCTTCCGTTCTAACTTCGCTTTTCTAGGTTTTCCTCCGCTCTAACCCCGCTTTTCTTGGTTTTCATCCGCACGAACAATGTTTTTCTTGGTTTTCCTCCGCTCTAACTTCGCATTTCCTAGTTTTCCTCCGCTCTAACCCTGCTTTTCTTGGTTTTCCTCTGCTCTAACCCCGCTTTTCATGCTTTTCCTCCGCTCTAACCCCGCTTTTCTTGGTTCTCCTCCACACTAACCCCGCTTTTCTTGGTTTTCCTCACCTCTAACTTCACTTTTCTTTCTTTGCCTCCGCTCTAACTTTACTTTTCTTGGTTTTCCTCCTTTCTAACCCTGCTTTTCTTGGTTTTCCTCTGCTCTATCCTAGGTTTTCTTGGTTTTCCTCTGCTCTAACCTTTCTTTTCCTGGTTTTCCTCCGCACTTATTCCGCTTTTCTTGGTTTTCCTCAGCTCTAACCCCACTTGTCATGCTTTTCCTCCGCTCTAACCCTGATTTTCTTGGTTTTCCTCCGCTCTAACCTCGCTTTTCTTGGTTTTCCTCCGCTCTAACGCAGCTTTTCTTGGTTTTCCTCCTATCTAACCCTGCTTTTCTTGGTTTTTCTCCGCTCAAACCCAGCTTTTCATGGTTTTTCTCCATTGTAACCATGCTTTTCTCGGATTTCTGCTGCTCTAGCCGGGCTTTTCTTCGTATTTTTCCTCTCTAACTTCTTTTTCTCGGTTTTCCTCCGCTCTAACCCCGCTTTTCTTGGTTTTTCTCTGCGCTAACCCAGCTTTTCATGGTTATTCTCCACTCTAACCAAGCTTTTCTTGGATGTCTTCTACTCTAACCACGCTTTTCTTCGTTTTCTTCCGTTCTAACTCTGCTTTTCTTGGTTTTCCTCCGCTCTAACCCCGCTTTTCTTGGTTTTCCTCCGCTCTAACCCCGCTTTTCTTGGTTTTCCTCCGATCTAACCCCGCTTTTCTTGGTTTTCCTCCGCTCTAACCCCGCTTTTCTTGGTTTTCCTCCGCTCTAACCCCGCTTTTCTTGATTTTCCTCCGCTCTAACCCCGCTTTTCTTGGTTATTCTCCACTGTAACCCCGCATTTCTTGGTTTTCATCCGCACGAACAACGTTTTTCTTGGTTTTCCTCCGCTCTAACTTCGCATTTCCTAGTTTTCCTCCGCTCTAACCCTGCTTTTCATGCTTTTCCTCTGCTCTAACCCCGTTATTCTTGGTTCTCCTCCACACTAACCCCGCTTTTCTTGGTTTTCCTCACCTCTAACTTCACTTTTCTTTGTTTGCCTCCGCTCTAACTTTACTTTTCTTGGTTTTCCTCCGCTCTAACCCAGCTTTTCATGGTTTTTCTCCACTCTAACCATGCTTTTCTCGGATTTCTGCTGCTCTAACCACGCTTTTCCTTGTTTTCTTCCGTTATAACTCTTCTTTTCTTGGTTTTCCTCAGCTCTAACCCCACTTTTCATGCTTTTCCTCCGCTCTAACCTCGCATTTCTTGGTTTTCATCCGCACGAACAACGTTTTTCTTGGTTTTCCTCCGCTCTAACTTCGCATTTCCTAGTTTTCCTCCGCTCTAACCCTGCTTTTCTTGGTTTTCCTCCGCTCTAACCCCGCTTTTCTTGGTTTTCCTCCGCTCAAACAGACAGAGCTTTTCTTGGTTCTCCTCCACACTAACCCCGCTTTTCTTGGTTTTCCTCACCTCTAACTTCACTTTTCTTTCTTTGCCTCCGCTCCAACTTTACGTTTCTTGGTTTTCCTCCTTTCTAACCCTGCTTTTCTTGGTTTTCCTCCGCTCTAACCCCGCTTTTCATGCTTTTCCTCCGCTCTAACCCCGATTTTCTTGGTTCTCCTCCACACTAACCCCGCTTTTCTTGGTTTTCCTCACCTCTAACTTCACTTTTCTTTCTTTGCCTCCGCTCTGACTTTACTTTTTTTGGTTTTCCTCCTTTCTCTCCCCGCTTTTCTTGGTTTTCCTCCGCTCTATCCTAGGTTTGCTTGGTTTTCCTCCGCTCTAACCTTGCTTTTCCTGGATTTCCTCCGCACTTATTCCGCTTTTCTTGGTTTTCCTCAGCTGTAACCCCACTTTTCATCATTTCCTCCTCTCTAACCCCGCATTTCTTGGTTTTCCTCCGCTCTAACACCGCTTTTCTTGGTTTTCTTCCGTTCTAACTTCGCTTTTCTAGGTTTTTCTCCGCTCTAACCCCGCTTTTCTTGGTTTTCCTCCGCTCTATCCTAGGTTTTCTTGGTTTTCCTCCGCTCTATCCTTGCTTTTCCTGGATTTCCTTCACACTTATTCCGCTTTTCTTGGTTTTCCTCAGCTCTAACCCCACTTTTCATGCTTTTCCTCCGCTCTAACCCCGCATTTCTTGGTTTTCCTCCGCTCTAACCCCGCTTTTCTTGGTTTTCTTCCGTTCTAACTTCGCTTTTCTAGGTTTTCCTCCGCTCTAACCCGGCTTTTCTTGGTTTTCATCCGCACGAACAACGTTTTTCTTGGTTTTCCTCCGCTCTAACTTCGCATTTCCTAGTTTTCCTCCGCTCTAACCCTGCTTTTCTTGGTTTTCCTCTGCTCTAACCCCGCTTTTCATGCTTTTCCTCCGCTCTAACCCCGCTTTTCTTGGTTCTCCTCCACACTAACCCCGCTTTTCTTGGTTTTCCTCACCTCTAACTTCACTTTTCTTTCTTTGCCTCCGCTCTAACTTTACTTTTCTTGGTTTTCCTCCTTTCTAACCCTGCTTTTCTTGGTTTTCCTCTGCTCTATCCTAGGTTTTCTTGGTTTTCCTCTGCTCTAACCTTTCTTTTCCTGGTTTTCCTCCGCACTTATTCCGCTTTTCTTGGTTTTCCTCAGCTCTAACCCCACTTGTCATGCTTTTCCTCCGCTCTAACCCTGATTTTCTTGGTTTTCCTCCGCTCTAACCTCGCTTTTCTTGGTTTTCCTCCGCTCTAACGCAGCTTTTCTTGGTTTTCCTCCGATCTAACCCTGCTTTTCTTGGTTTTTCTCCGCTCAAACCCAGCTTTTCATGGTTTTTCTCCATTGTAACCATGCTTTTCTCGGATTTCTGCTGCTCTAGCCGGGCTTTTCTTCGTATTTTTCCTCTCTAACTTCTTTTTCTCGGTTTTCCTCCGCTCTAACCCCGCTTTTCTTGGTTTTTCTCTGCGCTAACCCAGCTTTTCATGGTTATTCTCCACTCTAACCAAGCTTTTCTTGGATGTCTTCTACTCTAACCACGCTTTTCTTCGTTTTCTTCCGTTCTAACTCTGCTTTTCTTGGTTTTCCTCCGCTCTAACCCCGCTTTTCTTGGTTTTCCTCCGCTCTAACCCCGCTTTTCTTGGTTTTCCTCCGGTCTAACCCCGCTTTTCTTGGTTTTCCTCCGCTCTAACCCCGCTTTTCTTGGTTTTCCTCCGCTCTAACCCCGCTTTTCTTGATTTTCCTCCGCTCTAACCCCGCTTTTCTTGGTTATTCTCCACTGTAACCCCACATTTCTTGGTTTTCATCCGCACGAACAACGTTTTTCTTGGTTTTCCTCCGCTCTAACTTCGCATTTCCTAGTTTTCCTCTGCTCTAACCCTGCTTTTCTTGGTTTTCCTCCGCTCTAACCCCGCTTTTCATGCTTTTCCTCTGCTCTAACCCCGTTATTCTTGGTTCTCCTCCACACTAACCCCGCTTTTCTTGGTTTTCCTCACCTCTAACTTCACTTTTCTTTGTTTGCCTCCGCTCTAACTTTACTTTTCTTGGTTTTCCTCCGCTCTAACCCAGCTTTTCATGGTTTTTCTCCACTCTAACCATGCTTTTCTCGGATTTCTGCTGCTCTAACCACGCTTTTCCTTGTTTTCTTCCGTTATAACTCTTCTTTTCTTGGTTTTCCTCAGCTCTAACCCCACTTTTCATGCTTTTCCTCCGCTCTAACCTCGCATTTCTTGGTTTTCATCCGCACGAACAACGTTTTTCTTGGTTTTCCTCCGCTCTAACTTCGCATTTCCTAGTTTTCCTCCGCTCTAACCCTGCTTTTCTTGGTTTTCCTCCGCTCTAACCCCGCTTTTCTTGGTTTTCCTCCGCTCAAACAGACAGAGCTTTTCTTGGTTCTCCTCCACACTAACCCCGCTTTTCTTGGTTTTCCTCACCTCTAACTTCACTTTTCTTTCTTTGCCTCCGCTCCAACTTTACTTTTCTTGGTTTTCCTCCTTTCTAACCCTGCTTTTCTTGGTTTTCCTCCGCTCTAACCCCGCTTTTCATGCTTTTCCTCCGCTCTAACCCCGATTTTCTTGGTTCTCCTCCACACTAACCCCGCTTTTCTTGGTTTTCCTCACCTCTAACTTCACTTTTCTTTCTTTGCCTCCGCTCTGACTTTACTTTTTTTGGTTTTCCTCCTTTCTCTCCCCGCTTTTCTTGGTTTTCCTCCGCTCTATCCTAGGTTTGCTTGGTTTTCCTCCGCTCTAACCTTGCTTTTCCTGGATTTCCTCCGCACTTATTCCGCTTTTCTTGGTTTTCCTCAGCTGTAACCCCACTTTTCATCATTTCCTCCGCTCTAACCCCGCATTTCTTGGTTTTCCTCCGCTCTAACACCGCTTTTCTTGGTTTTCTTCCGTTCTAACTTCGCTTTTCTAGGTTTTTCTCCGCTCTAACCCCGCTTTTCTTGGTTTTCCTCCGCTCTATCCTAGGTTTTCTTGGTTTTCCTCCGCTCTATCCTTGCTTTTCCTGGATTTCCTTCACACTTATTCCGCTTTTCTTGGTTTTCCTCAGCTCTAACCCCACTTTTCATGCTTTTCCTCCGCTCTAACCCCGCATTTCTTGGTTTTCCTCCGCTCTAACCCCGCTTTTCTTGGTTTTCTTCCGTTCTAACTTCGCTTTTCTAGGTTTTCCTCCGCTCTAACCCCGCTTTTCTTGGTTTTCATCCGCACGAACAATGTTTTTCTTGGTTTTCCTCCGCTCTAACTTCGCATTTCCTAGTTTTCCTCCGCTCTAACCCTGCTTTTCTTGGTTTTCCTCTGCTCTAACCCCGCTTTTCATGCTTTTCCTCTGCTCTAACCCCGCTCTTCTTGGTTCTCCTCCACACTAACCCCGCTTTTCTTGGTTTTCCTCACCTCTAACTTCACTTTTCTTTGTTTGCCTCCGCTCTAACTTTACTTTTCTTGGTTTTCCTCCTTACTAACCCCGCTTTTCTTGGTTTTCCTCCGCTCTATCCTAGGTTTTCTTGGTTTTCCTCCGCACTTATTCCGCTTTTCTTGGTTTTCCTCAGCTCTAACCCCACTTTTCATGCTTTTCCTCCGCTCTAACCCCGCATTTCTTGGTTTTCATCCGCACGAACAACGTTTTTCTCGGTTTTCCTCCGCTCTAACTTCGCATTTCCTAGTTTTCCTCCGCTCTAACCCTGCTTTTCTTGGTTTTCCTCCGCTCTAACCCCGCTTTTCTTGGTTTTCCTCCGCTCAAACCCCGCTTTTCTTGGTTCTCCTCCACACTAACCCCGCTTTTCTTGGTTTTCCTCACCTCTAACTTCACTTTTCTTTCTTTGCCTCCGCCTAACTTTACTTTTCTTGGTTTTCCTCCTTTCTAACCCTGCTTTTCTTGGTTTTCCTCCGCTCTAACCCCGCTTTTCATGCTTTTCCTCCGCTCTAACCCCGCTTTTCTTGGTTCTCCTCCACACTAACCCCTCTTTTCTTGGTTTTCCTCACCTCTAACTTCACTTTTCTTTCTTTGCCTCCGCTCTAACTTTACTTTTCTTGGTTTTCCTCGTTTCTATCCCCGCTTATCTTGGTTTTCCTCCGCTCTATCCTAGGTTTGCTTGGTTTTCCTTCGCTCTAACCTTGCTTTTCTTGGTTTTCTTCCGTTCTAACTTCGCTTTTCTAGGTTTTCCTCCGCTCTAACCCCGCTTTTCTTGGTTTTCCTCCGCTCTATCCTAGGTTTTCTTTGTTTTCCTCTGCTCTAACCTTGCTTTTCCTGGATTTACTTCGCACTTATTCCGCTTTTCTTGGTTTTCCTCCGCTCTAACCCCGCTTTTCATGCTTTTCCTCCGCTCTAACCCCGCTTTTCTTGGTTCTCCTCCACACTAACCCCTCTTTTCTTGGTTTTCCTCACCTCTAACTTCACTTTTCTTTCTTTGCCTCCGCTCTAACTTTACTTTTCTTGGTTTTCCTCGTTTCTATCCCCGCTTATCTTGGTTTTCCTCCGCTCTATCCTAGGTTTGCTTGGTTTTCCTTCGCTCTAACCCCGCTTTTCTTGGTTTTCTTCCGTTCTAACTTCGCTTTTCTAGGTTTTCCTCCGCTCTAACCCCGCTTTTCTTGGTTTTCCTCCGCTCTATCCTAGGTTTTCTTTGTTTTCCTCTGCTCTAACCTTGCTT
The DNA here is from genome assembly GCF_054131305.1 of Coturnix japonica. NCBI lineage: Eukaryota > Metazoa > Chordata > Aves > Galliformes > Phasianidae > Coturnix > Coturnix japonica. The sequence continues at coordinate 7,045,886 of NC_140666.1, read as the reverse complement.
TTCCTGGATTTACTTCGCACTTATTCCGCTTTTCTTGGTTTTCCTCAGCTCTAACCCCACTTTTCATGCTTTTCCTCCGCTCTAACCCCGCATTTCTTGGTTTTCCTCCGCACTAACCCCGCTTTTCTTGGTTTTCTTCCGTTCTAACTTCGCTTTTCTAGGTTTTCCTCCGCTCTAACCCCGCTTTTCTTGGTTTTCATCCGCACGAACAATGTTTTTCTTGGTTTTCCTCCGCTCTAACTTCGCATTTCCTAGTTTTCCTCCGCTCTAACCCTGCTTTTCTTGGTTTTCCTCTGCTCTAACGCCGCTTTTCATGCTTTTCCTCCGCTCTAACCCCGCTCTTCTTGGTTCTCCTCCACACTAACCCCGCTTTTCTTGGTTTTCCTCACCTCTAACTTCACTTTTCTTTGTTTGCCTCCGCTCTAACTTTACTTTTCTTGGTTTTCCTCCTAACTAACCCTGCTTTTCTTGGTTTTCCTCCGCTCTATCCTAGGTTTTCTTGGTTTTCCTCCGCACTTATTCCGCTTTTCTTGGTTTTCCTCAGCTCTAACCCCACTTTTCATGCTTTTCCTCCGCTCTAACCCCGCATTTCTTGGTTTTCATCCGCACGAACCACGGTTTTCTTGGTTTTCCTTCGCTCTAACTTCGCATTTCCTAGTTTTCCTCTGCTCTAACCCTGCTTTTCTTGGTTTTCCTCCGCTCTAACCCCGCTTTTCTTGGTTTTCCTCCGCTCAAACCCCGCTTTTCTTGGTTCTCCTCCACACAAACCCCGCTTTTCTTGGTTTTCCTCACCTCTAACTTCACTTTTCTTTCTTTGCCTCCGCTCTAACTTTACTTTTCTTGGTTTTCCTCCTTTCTAACCCTGCTTTTCTTGGTTTTCCTCCGCTCTAACCCCGCTTTTCATGCTTTTCCTCCGCTCTAACCTAGCTTTTCTTGGTTCTCTTCCACACTAACCCCGCTTTACTTGGTTTTCCTCACCTCTAACTTCACTTTTCTTTCTTTGCCTCCGCTCTAACTTTACTTTTCTTGGTTTTCCTCCGCTCTATCCTAGGTTTGCTTGGTTTTCCTCCGCTCTAACCTTGCTTTTCCTGGATTTCCTCCGCACTTATTCCGCTTTTCTTGGTTTTCCTCAGCTCTAACCCCACTTTTCATGCTTTTCCTCCGCTCTAACCCCGCATTTCTTGGTTTTCCTCCGCTCTAACCCCGCTTTTCTTGGTTTTCTTCCGTTCTAACTTCGCTTTTCTAGGTTTTCCTCCGCTCTAACCCCGCTTTTCTTGGTTTTCCTCCGCTCTATCCTAGGTTTTCTTGGTTTTCCTCCGCTCTAACCTTGCTTTTCCTGGATTTCCTTCGCACTTATTCCGCTTTTCATGGTTTTCCTCAGCTCTAACCCCACTTTTCATGCTTTTCCTCCGCTCTGACCCCGCTTTTCTTGGTTTTCCTCCGCTCTAACCCCGCTTTTCTTGGTTTTCTTCCGTTCTAACTTCGCTTTTCTAGGTTTTCCTCCGCTCTAACCCCGCTTTTCTTGGTTTTCCTCCGCTCTATCCTAGGTTTTCTTGGTTTTCCTCCGCTCTAACCTTGCTTTTCCTGGATTTCCTTCGCACTTATTCCGCTTTTCTTGGTTTTCCTCAGCTCTAACCCCACTTTTCATGCTTTTCCTCCGCTCTGACCCCGCTTTTCTTGGTTTTCCTCCGCTCTAACCCCGCTTTTCTTGGTTTTCTTCCGTTCTAACTTCGCTTTTCTAGGTTTTCCTCCGCTCTAACCCCGCTTTTCTTGGTTTTCCTCCGCTCTATCCTAGGTTTTCTTGGTTTTCCTCCGCTCTAACCTTGCTTTTCCTGGATTTCCTTCGCACTTATTCCGCTTTTCTTGGTTTTCCTCAGCTCTAACCCCACTTTTCATGCTTTTCCTCCGCTCTAACCCCGCATTTCTTGGTTTTCCTCCGCTCTAACCCCGCTTTTCTTGGTTTTCTTCCGTTCTAACTTCGCTTTTCTAGGTTTTCCTCCGCTCTAACCCCGCTTTTCTTGGTTTTCATCCGCACGAACAATGTTTTTCTTGGTTTTCCTCCGCTCTAACTTCGCATTTCCTAGTTTTCCTCCGCTCTAACCCTGCTTTTCTTGGTTTTCCTCTGCTCTAACCCCGCTTTTCAAGCTTTTCCTCCGCTCTAACCCCGCTCTTCTTGGTTCTCCTCCACACTAACCCCGCTTTTCTTGGTTTTCCTCACCTCTAACTTCACTTTTCTTTGTTTGCCTCCGCTCTAACTTTACTTTTCTTGGTTTTCCTCCTTACTAACCCCGCTTTTCTTGGTTTTCCTCCGCTCTATCCTAGGTTTTCTTGGTTTTCCTCCGCACTTATTCCGCTTTTCTTGGTTTTCCTCAGCTCTAACCCCACTTTTCATGCTTTTCCTCCGCTCTAACCCCGCATTTCTTGGTTTTCATCCGCACGAACAACGTTTTTCTTGGTTTTCCTCCGCTCTAACTTCGCATTTCCTAGTTTTCCTCCGCTCTAACCCTGCTTTTCTTGGTTTTCCTCCGCTCTAACCCCGCTTTTCTTGGTTTTCCTCCGCTCAAACCCCGCTTTTCTTGGTTCTCCTCCACACTAACCCCGCTTTTCTTGGTTTTCCTCACCTGTAACTTCACTTTTCTTTCTTTCCCTCCGCTCTAACTTTACTTTTCTTGGTTTTCCTCCTTTCTAACCCTGCTTTTCTTGGTTTTCCTCCGCTCTAACCCCGCTTTTCATGCTTTTCCTCCGCTCTAACCCCGATTTTCTTGGTTCTCCTCCACACTAACCCCGCTTTTCTTGGTTTTCCTCACCTCTAACTTCACTTTTCTTTCTTTGCCTCCGCTCCAACTTCACTTTTCTTGGTTTTCCTCCTTTCTATCCCCGCTTTTCTTGGTTTTCCTCCGCTCTATCCTAGGTTTGCTTGGTTTTCCTCCGCTCTAACCTTGCTTTTCCTGGATTTCCTCCGCACTTATTCCACTTTTCTTGGTTTTCCTCAGCTGTAACCCCACTTTTCATGCTTTTCCTCCGCTCTAACCCCGCTTTTCTTGGTTCTCCTCCACACTAACCCCGCTTTTCTTGGTTTTCCTCACTTCTAACTTCACTTTTCTTTCTTTGCCTCCGCTCTAACTTTACTTTTCTTGGTTTTCCTCCTTTCTATCCCCGCTTTTCTTGGTTTTCCTCCGTTCTAACCTTGCTTTTCCTGGATTTCCTTCGCACTTATTCCGCTTTTCTTGGTTTTCCTCAGCTCTAACCCCACTTTTCATGCTTTTCCTCCGCTCTATCCTAGGTTTTCTTGGTTTTCCTCCGCTCTAACCCCGCTTTTCTTGGTTTTCTTCCGTTCTAACTTCGCTTTTCTTGGTTTTCCTCCGCTCTAACCCCGCTTTTCTTGGTTTTCCTCCGCTCAAACCCCGCTTTTCTTTGTTCTCTTCCACACTAACCCCGCTTTTCTTGGTTTTCCTCACCTCTAACTTCACTTTTCTTTCTTTGCCTCCGCCTAACTTTACTTTTCTTGGTTTTCCTCCTTTCTAACCCTGCTTTTCTTGGTTTTCCTCCGCTCTAACCCCGCTTTTCATGCTTTTCCTCCGCTCTAACCCCGCTTTACTTGGTTCTCCATCACACTAACCCCTCTTTTCTTGGTTTTCCTCACCTCTAACTTCACTTTTCTTTCTTTGCCTCCGCTCTAACTTTACTTTTCTTGGTTTTCCTCGTTTCTATCCCCGCTTTTCTTGGTTTTCCTCCGCTCTATCCTAGGTTTGCTTGGTTTTCCTTCGCTCTAACCTTGCTTTTCCTGGATTTCCTCCGCACTTATACCGCTTTTCTTGGTTTTCCTCAGCTGTAACCCCACTTTTCATGCTTTTCCTCCGCTCTAACCCCGCATTTCTTGGTTTTCCTCCGCTCTAACCCCGCTTTTCTTGGTTTTCTTCCGTTCTAACTTAGCTTTTCTAGGTTTTCCTCCGCTCTAACCCCGCTTTTCTTGGTTTTCCTCCGCTCTATCCTAGGTTTTGTTTGTTTTCCTCCGCTCTAACCTTGCTTTTCCTGGATTTCCTTCGCACTTATTCCGCTTTTCTTGGTTTTCCTCAGCTCTAACCCCACTTTTCATGCTTTTCCTCCGCTCTAACCCCGCATTTCTTGGTTTTCCTCCGCACTAACCCCGCTTTTCTTGGTTTTCTTCCGTTCTAACTTTGCTTTTCTAGGTTTTCCTCCGCTCTAACCCCGCTTTTCTTGGTTTTCATCCTCACGAACAATGTTTTTCTTGGTTTTCCTCCGCTCTAACTTCGCATTTCCTAGTTTTCCTCCGCTCTAACCCTGCTTTTCTTGGTTTTCCTCTGCTCTAACGCCGCTTTTCATGCTTTTCCTCCGCTCTAACCCCGCTCTTCTTGGTTCTCCTCCACACTAACCCCGCTTTTCTTGGTTTTCCTCACCTCTAACTTCACTTTTCTTTGTTTGCCTCCGCTCTAACTTTACTTTTCTTGGTTTTCCTCCATACTAACCCCGCTTTTCTTGGTTTTCCTCCGCTCTATCCTAGGTTTTCTTGGTTTTCCTCCGCACTTATTCCGCTTTTCTTGGTTTTCCTCAGCTCTAACCCCACTTTTCATGCTTTTCCTCCGCTCTAACCCCGCATTTCTTGGTTTTCATCCGCACGAACAACGGTTTTCTTGGTTTTCCTTCGCTCTAACTTCGCATTTCCTAGTTTTCCTCCGCTCTAACCCTGCTTTTCTTGGTTTTCCTCCGCTCTAACCCCGCTTTTCTTGGTTTTCCTCCGCTCAAACCCCGCTTTTCTTGGTTCTCCTCCACACTAACCCCGCTTTTCTTGGTTTTCCTCACCTCTAACTTCACTTTTCTTTCTTTGCCTCCGCTCTAACTTTACTTTTCTTGGTTTTCCTCCTTTCTAACCCTGCTTTTCTTGGTTTTCCTCCGCTCTAACCCCGCTTTTCATGCTTTTCCTCCGCTCTAACCCCGCTTTTCTTGGTTCTCTTCCACACTAACCCCGCTTTTCTTGGTTTTCCTCACCTCTAACTTCACTTTTCTTTCTTTGCCTCCGCTCTAACTTTACTTTTCTTGGTTTTCCTCGTTTCTATCCCCGCTTTTCTTGGTTTTCCTCCGCTCTATCCTAGGTTTGCTTGGTTTTCCTCCGCTCTAACCTTGCTTTTCCTGGATTTCCTCCGCACTTATTCCGCTTTTCTTGGTTTTCCTCAGCTTTAACCCCACTTTTCATGCTTTTCCTCCGCTCTAACCCCGCATTTCTTGGTTTTCCTCCGCTCTAACCCCGCTTTTCTTGGTTTTCTTCCGTTCTAACTTCGCTTTTCTAGGTTTTCCTCCGCTCTAACCCCGCTTTTCTTGGTTTTCCTCCGCTCTATCCTAGGTTTTCTTGGTTTTCCTCCGCTCTAACCTTGCTTTTCCTGGATTTCCTTCGCACTTATTCCGCTTTTCATGGTTTTCCTCAGCTCTAACCCCACTTTTCATGCTTTTCCTCCGCTCTAACCCCGCTTTTCTTGGTTTTCCTCCGCTTTAACCCCGATTTTCTTGGTTTTCTTCCGTTCTAACTTCGCTTTTCTAGGTTTTCCTCCGCTCTAACCCCGCTTTTCTTGGTTTTCCTCCGCTCTATCCTAGGTTTTCTTGGTTTTCCTCCGCTCTAACCTTGCTTTTCCTGGATTTCCTTCGCACTTATTCCGCTTTTCTTGGTTTTCCTCAGCTCTAACCCCACTTTTCATGCTTTTCCTCCGCTCTAACCCCGCATTTCTTGGTTTTCCTCCGCTCTAACCCCGCTTTTCTTGGTTTTCTTCCGTTCTAACTTCGCTTTTCTAGGTTTTCCTCCGCTCTAACCCCGCTTTTCTTGGTTTTCATCCGCACGAACAATGTTTTTCTTGGTTTTCCTCCGCTCTAACTTCGCATTTCCTAGTTTTCCTCCGCTCTAACCCTGCTTTTCTTGGTTTTCCTCTGCTCTAACCCCGCTTTTCATGCTTTTCCTCCGCTCTAACCCCGCTCTTCTTGGTTCTCCTCCACACTAACCCCGCTTTTCTTGGTTTTCCTCACCTCTAACTTCACTTTTCTTTGTTTGCCTCCGCTCTAACTTTACTTTTCTTGGTTTTCCTCCTTACTAACCCCGCTTTTCTTGGTTTTCCTCCGCTCTATCCTAGGTTTTCTTGGTTTTCCTCCGCACTTATTCCGCTTTTCTTGGTTTTCCTCAGCTCTAACCCCACTTTTCATGCTTTTCCTCCGCTCTAACCCCGCTTTTCTTGGTTTTCTTCCGTTCTAACTTCGCTTTTCTAGGTTTTCCTCCGCTCTAACCCCGCTTTTCTTGGTTTTCATCCGCACGAACAATGTTTTTCTTGGATTTCCTCCGCTCTAACTTCGCATTTCCTAGTTTTCCTCCGCTCTAACCCAGCTTTTCTTGGTTCTCCTCCACACTAACCCCGTTTTTCTTGGTTTTCCTCACCTCTAACTTCACTTTTCTTTCTTTCCCTCCGCTCTAACTTTACTTTTCTTGGTTTTCCTCCTTTCTAACCCTGCTTTTCTTGGTTTTCCTCCGCTCTAACCCCGCTTTTCATGCTTTTCCTCCGCTCTAACCCCGCTTTTCTTGGTTCTCCTCCACACTAACCCCGCTTTTCTTGGTTTTCCTCACCTCTAACTTCACTTTTCTTTCTTTGCCTCCGCTCCAACTTCACTTTTCTTGGTTTTCCTCCTTTCTATCCCCGCTTTTCTTGGTTTTCCTCCGCTCTATCCTAGGTTTGCTTGGTTTTCCTCCGCTCTAACCTTGCTTTTCCTGGATTTCCTCCGCACTTATTCCGCTTTTCTTGGTTTTCCTCAGCTGTAACCCCACTTTTCATGCTTTTCCTCCGCTCTAACCCCGCTTTTCTTGGTTCTCCTCCACACTAACCCCGCTTTTCTTGGTTTTCCTCACCTCTAACTTCACTTTTCTTTCTTTGCCTCCGCTCTAACTTTAATTTTCTTGGTTTTCCTCCTTTCTATCCCCGCTTTTCTTGGTTTTCCTCCGCTCTAACCTTGCTTTTCCTGGATTTCCTTCACACTTATTCCGCTTTTCTTGGTTTTCCTCAGCTCTAACCCCACTTTTCATGCTTTTCCTCCGCTCTATCCTAGGTTTTCTTGGTTTTCCTCCGCTCTAACCCCGCTGTTCTTGGTTTTCTTCCGTTCTAACTTCGCTTTTCTAGGTTTTCCTCCGCTCTAACCCCGTTTTTCTTGGTTTTCCTCCGCACGAACAATGTTTTTCTTGGTTTTCCTCCGCTCTAACTTCACATTTCCTAGTTTTCCTCCGCTCTAACCCTGCTTTTCTTGGTTTTCCTCTGCTCTAACCCCGCTTTTCATGCTTTTCCTCTGCTCTAACCCCGCTCTTCTTGGTTCTCCTCCACACTAACCCCGCTTTTCTTGGTTTTCCTCACCTCTAACTTCACTTTTCTTTGTTTGCCTCCGCTCTAACTTTACTTTTCTTGGTTTTCCTCCTTACTAACCCCGCTTTTCTTGGTTTTCCTCCGCTCTATCCTAGGTTTTCTTGGTTTTCCTCCGCACTTACTCCTCTTTTCTTGGTTTTCCTCAGCTCTAACCCCACTTTTCATGCTTTTCCTCCGCTCTAACCCCGCATTTCTTGGTTTTCATCCGCACGAACAATGTTTTTCTTGGTTTTCCTCCGCTCTAACTTCGCATTTCCTAGTTTTCCTCCGCTCTAACCCTGCTTTTCTTGGTTTTCCTCCGCTCTAACCCCGCTTTTCATGCTTTTCCTCCGCTCTAACCCCGCTTTTCTTGGTTCTCCTCCACACTAACCCCGCTTTTCTTGGTTCTCCTCCACACTAACCCCGCTTTTCTTGGTTTTCCTCACCTCTAACTTCACTTTTCTTTCTTTGCCTCCGCCCTAACCCCGCTTTTCTTGGTTTTCCTCCGCTCTAACCCCGCTTTTCTTGGTTTTCCTCCGCTCTAACCCCGCTTTTCTTGATTTTCCTCCGCTCTAACCCCGCTTTTCTTGGTTATTCTCCACTGTAACCCCGCATTTCTTGGTTTTCATCCGCACGAACAACGTTTTTCTTGGTTTTCCTCCGCTCTAACTTCGCATTTCCTAGTTTTCCTCCGCTCTAACCCTGCTTTTCTTGGTTTTCCTCCGCTCTAACCCCGCTTTTCATGCTTTTCCTCTGCTCTAACCCCGCTATTCTTGGTTCTCCTCCACACTAACCCCGCTTTTCTTGGTTTTCCTCACCTCTAACTTCACTTTTCTTTGTTTGCCTCCGCTCTAACTTTACTTTTCTTGGTTTTCCTCCGCTCTAACCCAGCTTTTCATGGTTTTTCTCCACTCTAATCATGCTTTTCTCGGATTTCTGCTGCTCTAACCACGCTTTTCCTTGTTTTCTTCCGTTCTAAATCTGCTTTTCTTGGTTTTCCTCAGCTCTAACCCCACTTTTCATGCTTTTCCTCCGCTCTAACCTCGCTTTTCTTGGATTTCATCTTCACGAACAACGTTTTTCTTGGTTTTCCTCCTCTCTAACTTCGCATTTCCTAGTTTTCCTCCGCTCTAACCCTGCTTTTCTTGGTTTTCCTCCGCTCAAACCCCACTTTTCTTGGTTCTCCTCCACACTAACCCCTCTTTTCTTGGTTTTCCTCACCTCTAACTTCACTTTTCTTTCTTTGCCTCCGCTCTAACTTTACTTTTCTTGGTTTTCCTCCTTTCTAACCCTGATTTTCTTGGTTTTCCTCCGCTCTATCCTAGGTTTTCTTGGTTTTCCTCCGCTCTAACCTTCCTTTTCCTGGATTTCCTCCGCACTTATTCCGCTTTTCTTGGTTTTCCTCAGCTCTAACCCCACTTTTCATGCTTTTCCTCTGCTCTCACCCTGATTTTCTTGGTTTTCCTCCGCTCTAACCCCGCTTTTCTTGGTTTTCCTCCTCTCTAACCCAGCTTTTCTTGGTTTTCCTCCGATCTAGCCCTGCTTTTCTTGGTTTTCCTCCGCTCTAACCCCTCTTTTCTTGGTTTTCCTCCCTTCTATCCTTGCTTTTCTTGGTTTTTCTTTGCTCTAACCTCGTTTCTCTTGGTTTTCCTCCGCTCTATCAACGCTTTTCTTGGTTTTCCTTTGCTCTAAACCCTCTTTTCTTGGTTTTCCTCCGCAATAACCCTGCTTTTCTTGGTTTTTCTCCACTCAAACCCAGCTTTTCATGGTTTTTCTCCATTGTAACCATGCTTCTCTCGGATTTCTGCTGCTCTAGCCGCGCTTTTCTTCGTTTTTTTCCTCTCTAACTTCTTTTTCTCGGTTTTCCTCCGCTCTAACCCCGCTTTTCTTGGTTTTTCTCTGCGCTAACCCAGCTTTTCATGGTTTTTCTCCACTCTAACCATGCTTTTCTCGGATTTCTGCTGCTCTAACCACGCTTTTCTTCGTTTTCTTCCGTTCTAACTCCGCTTTTCTTGGTTTTCCTCCGCTCTAACCCCGCTTTTCTTGGTTTTCCTCCGCTCTAACCCCGCTTTTCTTGGTTTACCTCCGCTATAACCCCGCTTTTCTTGGTTTTCCTCTGCTCTAACCCCGCTTTTCTTGACTTTCCTCCGCTCTAACCCCGCTTTCCTGGTTATTCTCCACTGTAACCCAGCTTTTCATGGTTTTTCTCCACTCTAACCATGCTTTTCTCTGATTTCTGCTGCTCTAACCACGGTTTTCTTCGTTTTCTTCCCTTCTAACTCTGATTTTCTTGGTTTTTCTCCACTCTAACCCAGCTTTTCTTGTTTTTTCTCCACTCTAACCATGCTTTTCTTGGATTTCTGCTGCTCTAACCTCGCTTTTCTGTCTTTTTTTCCTCTCTAAGTTCTTTTTATTGGTTTTCCTCTGATCTAACCCCGATTATCTTGGTTTTCCTCCGCTCTAACCCCGCTTTTCTTGGTTTTCGTCCGCACGAACAATGTTTTTCTTGGTTTTCCTCCGCTCTAACTTCGCATTTCCTAGTTTTCCTCCGCTCTAACCCTGCTTTTCTTGGTTTTCCTCCGCTCTAACCCCGCTTTTCATGCTTTTCCTCTGCTCTAACCCCGCTATTCTTGGTTCTCCTCCACACTAACCCCGCTTTTCTTGGTTTTCCTCACCTCTAACTTCACTTTTCTTTGTTTGCCTCCGCTCTAACTTTACTTTTCTTGATTTTCCTCCTTACTAACCCCGCTTTTTTTGTTTTTCCTCCGCTCTATCCTAGGTTTTCTTGGTTTTCCTCCGCTCTAACCCCGCTTTTCTTGGTTTTCCTCCGCACTTATTCCGCTTTTCTTGGTTTTCCTCAGATCTAACCCCACTTTTCATGCTTTTCCTCCGCTCTAAACCCGCATTTCTTGGTTTTCATCCGCACGAACAACGTTTTTCTTGGTTTTCCTCCGCTCTAACTTCGCATTTCCTAGTTTTCCTCCGTTCTAACCCTGCTTTTCTTGGTTTTCCTCCGCTCTAACCCCGCTTTTCTTGGTTCTCCTCCGCTCTAACCCTGCTTTTCTTGGTTCTCCTCCACACTAACCCCGCTTTTCTTGGTTTTCCTCACCTCTAACTTCACTTTTCTTTCTTTGCCTCCGCTCTAACTTTACTTTTCTTGGTTTTCCTCCTTTCTAACCCCGCTTTTCTTGGTTTTCCTCCGCTCTATCCTAGGATTTCTTGGTTTTCCTCCGCTCTAACCTTGCTTTTCCTGGATTTCCTCCGCACTTATTCCGCTTTTCTTGGTTTTCCTCAGCTCTAACCCCACTTTTCATGCTTTTCCTCCGCTCTCACCCTGATTTTCTTGGTTTTCCTCCGCTCTAACCCCTCTTTTCTTGGTTTTCCTCCGCTCTAACCCTGCTTTTCTTGGTTTTCCTCCGCTCTAACCCTGCTTTTATTGGTTTTTCTCCACTCTAACCCCGCTTTTCTTGGTTTTCCTCCCTTCTGTCCTTGCTTTTCTTGGTTTTTCTCCGCTCTAACCTCGTTTCTCTTGGATTTCCTCCGCTCTATCAACGCTTTTCGTGGTTTTCCTTTGCTCTAAATCCTCTTTTCTTGGTTTTCCTCCGCTCTAACCCCGCTTTTCTTGGTTTTCCTCCGCTCTAACCCCGCTTTTCTTGATTTTCCTCCGCACTAACCCTGCTTTTCTTGGTTTTTCTCCACTCTAACCCAGCTTTTCATGGTTTTTCTCCACTGTAACCATGCTTTTCTCGGATTTCTGCTGCTCTAGCCGCGCTTTTCTTCGTTTTTTTCCTCTCTAACTTCTTTTTCTTGGTTTTCCTCCGCTCTAACCCCGCTTTTCTTGGTTATTCTCCACTGTAACCCAGCTTTTCATGGTTTTTCTCCACTCTAACCATGCTTTTCTCGGATTTCTGCTGCTCTAACCACGCTTTTCTTCGTTTTCTTCCGTTCTAACTCCGCTTTTCTTGGTTTTCCTCCGCTCTAACCCCGCTTTTCTTGGTTTTCCTCAGCTCTACCCCTGCTTTTCTTGGTTTTCCTCCGCTCTAACCCCGCTTTTCATGGTTTTCCTCCGCTCTAACTTCGCTTTTCTTGGATTTCCTCCGCTCTAACCCCGCTTTTCTTGGTTATCCTCCGCTCTAACCCCACTTTTCTTGGTTTTCCTCCGCTCTAACTTTTCTTTTCTTGGTTTTCCACCGCTCTAACCCAGCTTTTCATGGTTTTTCTCCTCTCTAACCATGCTTTTCTTGGATTTCTGCTGCTCTAACCTCGCTTTTCCTTGTTTTCTTCCGTTCTAACTCTGCTTTTCTTGGTTTTCCTCCGCTCTAACACCACTTTTCTTGGATTTCCTCCGCTGTAACCCAGCTTTTCATGGTTTTTCTCCACTCTAACCATGCTTTTCTCGGATTTCTTCTGCTCTAACCAGGCTTTTCTGCGTTTCCTTCCGTTCTAACTCTGCTTTTCTTGGTTTTCCTCCGCTCTAACCCCGCTTTTCTTGGTTTTCCTCAGCTATAACCCTGCTTTTCTTGGTTTTCCTCCACTATAACCCCGCTTTTCTTGGTTTTCCTCCGCTGTAACCCCGCTTTTCTTGGTTTTCTTTCGATCTAACTTCGTTTTTCTTGGTTTTCCTCCGCTCTAATCCCGCATTTCTTGGTTTTCATCCTCATGAACAACGTTTTTTTTGGTTTTCCTCCGCTCTAACCCTGCTTTTCTTGGTTTTCCTCCGCTCTAACCTCGCTTTTCTTGGTTTTCCTCCGCTCTAACCCCGCTTTTCTTGGTTATTCTCCACTGTAACCCAGCTTTTCATGGTTTTTCTCCGATCTAACCATGCTTTTATCGGATTTCTGCTGCTCTAACCACGCTTTTCTTCGTTATCTTCCGTTCTAACTCTGCTTTTCTTGGTTTTCCTCTGCTCTAACTCAGCTTTTCTTGGTTTTCCTCCGCTCTAACCCCGCTTTTCTTGGTTTTCCTCTGCTCTAACCCCGCTTTTCTTGGTTTTTCTCCGCTCTAACTTCGTTTTTCTTGGTTTTCCTCCGCTCTATCACCGCTTTTCTTGGTTTTCCTACGATCTAACACCACTTTTCGTGGTTTTCCTCCGCTCTAAGCCTGCTTTTCTTGGTTTTCCTCCGATCTAACCCCGCTTTTCTTGGTTTTCCTCCGCTCTAACTTCGCATTTCCTAGTTTTCCTCCGCTCTAACCCTGCTTTTCTTGGTTTTCCTCCGCTCTAACCCCGCTTTTCATGCTTTTCCTCTGCTCTAACCCCGCTATTCTTGGTTCTCCTCCACACTAACCCCGCTTTTCTTGGTTTTCCTCACCTCTAAATTCACTTTTCTTTGTTTGCCTCCGCTCTAACTTTTCTTGGTTTTCCTCCTTACTAACCTCGCTTTTCTTGGTTTTCCTCCGCTCTGTCCTAGGTTTTCTTGGATTTCCTCCGCTCTAACCTTTCTTTTCCTGGATTTCCTCCGCACTTATTCCGCTTTTCTTGGTTTTCCTCAGCTCTAACCCCACTTTTCATGCTTTTCCTCCGCTCTAACCCTGATTTTCTTGGTTTTCCTCCGCTCTAACCCCGCTTTTCTTGGTTTCCTCCTCTCTAACCCAGCTTTTCTTGGTTTTCCTCCGCTCTAACCCTGCTTTTCTTGGTTTTTCTCCACTCTAACCCCGCTTTTCTTGGTTTTCCTCCCTTCTATCCTTGCTTTTCTTGGTTTTTCTGCGCTCTAAACTCGTTTCTCTTGGATTTCCTCCGCTCTATCAACGCTTTTCTTGGTTTTTCTCCGCTCTAACCCAGCTTTTCTTGGTTTTCCTCCGCACTAACCCTGCTTTTCTTGGTTTTCCTCCGCTCTAACCCAGCTTTTCATGGTTTTTCTCCACTGTAACCATGCTTTTCTCGGATTTCTGCTGCTCTAGCCGCGCTTTTCTTCGTTTTTTTCCTCTCTAACTTCTTTTTCTTGGTTTTCCTCCGCTCTAACCCCGCATTTCTTGGTTATTCTCCACTGTAACCCAGCTTTTCATGCTTTTTCTCCACTCTAACCATGCTTTTCTCGGATTTCTGCTGCTCTAACCACGCTTTTCTTCGTTTTCTTCCGTTCTAACTCCGCTTTTCTTGGTTTTCCTCCGCTCTAACCCCGCTTTTCTTGGTTTTCCTCCGCTCTAACCCTGCTTTTCTTGGTTTTCCTCCGCTCTAACCCCGCTTTTCATGGTTTTTCTCCGCTATAACTTCGCTTTTCTTGGTTTTCCTCCGCTCTAACCCCGCTTTTCATGGTTTTCCTCCGCTCTAACTTTACTTTTCTTGGTTTTCCTCCGCTCTAACCCAGCTTTTCATGGTTTTTCTCCACACTAACCATGCTTTTCTCGGATTTCTGCTGCTCTAACCACGCTTTTCCTTGTTTTCTTCCGTTCTAACTCTGCTTTTCTTGGTTTTCCTCCGCTCTAACATCGCTTTTCTTGGTTTTCCTCAGCTATAACCCTGCTTTTCTTCGTTTTCCTCCACTATAACCCCGCTTTTCTTGGTTTTCCTCCGCTGTAACCCCGCTTTTCTTGGTTTTCTTCCGTTCTAACTTCGTTTTTCTTGGTTTTCCTCCGCTCTAACCCCGTATTTCTTGGGTTTCATCCTCATGAACAACGTTTTTTTTGGTTTTCCTCCGCTCTGACCCTGCTTTTCTTGGTTTTCCTCCGCTCTAACCTCGCTTTTCTTGGTTTTCCTCCGCTCTAACCCCACTTTTCTTGGTTATTCTCCACTGTAACCCAGCTTTTCATGGTTTTTCTCCGCTCTAACCATGCTTTTCTCGGATTTCTGCTGCTCTAACCACGCTTTTCTTCGTTATCTTCCGTTCTAACACTGCTTTTCTTGGTTTTCCTCCGCTCTAACTCCGCTTTTCTTGGTTTTCCTCCGCTCTAACTCAGCTTTTCTTGGTTTTCCTCTGCTCTAACCCCGCTTTTCTTGGTTTTTCTCCGCTCTAACTTCGTTTTTCTTGGTTTTCCTACGCTCTATCACCGCTTTTCTTGGTTTTCCTACGATCTAACACCACTTTTCGTGGTTTTCCTCCGCTCTAACCCTGCTTTTCTTGGTTTTCCTCCGATCTAACCCCGCTTTTCTTGGTTTTCCTCCGCTCTAACCCCGCTTTTCTTGGTTTTCCTCCGCTCTAACCCCGCTTTTCTTGATTTTCCTCCGCTCTAACCTCGCTTTTCTTGGTTATTCTCCACTGTAACCCCGCATTTCTTGGTTTTCATCCGCACGAACAACGTTTTTCTTGGTTTTCCTCCGCTTTAACTTCGCATTTCCTAGTTTTCCTCCGCTCTAACCCTGCTTTTCTTGGTTTTCCTCCGCTCTAACCCCGCTTTTCATGCTTTTCCTCTGCTCTAACCACGCTATTCTTGGTTCTCCTCCACACTAACCCCGCTTTTCTTGGTTTTCCTCACCTCTAACTTCACTTTTCTTTGTTTGCCTCCGCTCTAACTTTTCTTGGTTTTCCTCCTTACTAACCCCGCTTTTCTTGGTTTTCCTCCGCTCTATCCTAGGTTTTCTTGGTTTTCCTCCGCTCTAACCTTGCTTTTCCTGGATTTCCTCCGCACTTATTCCGCTTTTCTCGGATTTCTGCTGCTCTAACCACGCTTTTCTTCGTTTTCTTCCGTTCTAACTCCGCTTTTCTTGGCTTTCCTCCGCTATAACCCCGCTTTTCTTGGTTTTCCTCCGCTATAACCCCGCTTTTTTTGGTTTTCTTCCGCTCTAACCCCGCTTTTCTTGGTTTTCCTCAGCTCTAACCCCACTTTTCATGCTTTTCCTCCGCTCTAACCCCGCTTTTCTTGGTTTTCCTCCGCTCTAACCTTGCTTTTCATGGTTTTCCTCTGCTCTATCCCCGCTTTTCTTGGTTTTCCTACGCTCTAACTCCGCTTTTCTTGGTTTTCCTCCGCTCTAACACCGCTTTTCTTGGTTTTCCTCCGCTCTTACCCTGCTTTTCTTGGTTTTTCTCCGCTCTAACCCAGCTTTTCTTGGTTTTCCTCCCCTCTATCCCCGCTTTTCTTGGTTTTTCTCCACTCTAACCATGCTTTTCTCGGATTTCTGCAACTCTAACCACGGTTTTCTTCGTTTTCTTCCGTTCTAACTCTGCTTTTCTTGGTTTTCCTCCGCTCTAACCCCGCTTTTCTTGGTTTTCCTCCGCTCTAACCCTGCTTTTCTTGGTTTTCCTCCCCTCTATCCCCGATTTTCCTGGTTTTCCTCCGCTCTAACCCAGCTTTTCTTGGTTTTCCTACGATCTAAACCCTCTTTTCTTGGTTTTCCTCCGCTCTATCACCGCTTTTCTTGTTTTCCTACGCTCTAACACCACTTTTCTTGGTTTTCCTCCGCTCTAACCCTGCTTTTCTTGGTTTTCCTCCGCTCTAACCCTGCTTTTATTGGTTTTTCTCCGCTCTAACCCAGCTTTTCTTGGTTTTCCTCCCCTCTATCCCCGCTTTTCTTGGTTTTCCTCCGCTCTAACCCCGCTTTTCTTGGTTTTTCTCTGCTCTAACCCAGCTTTTCATGGTTTTTCTTCACTCTAACCATGCTTTTCTCGGATGTCTGCTGCTCTAACCACGCTTTTCTTGGTTTTCTTCCGTTCTAACTCTGCTTTTCTTGGTTTTCCTCCGCTCTAACCCCGCTTTTCTTGGTTTTCTTCCGTTCTAACTTCGCTTTTCTTGGTTTTCCTCCGCTCTAACCCCGCTTTTCTTGGTTTTCTTCCGTTCTAACTTCGCTTTTCTTGGTTTTCCTCCGTACTAACCCCGCTTTTCTTGGTTTTCATCCGCATGAATAACGTTTTTCTTGATTTTCCTCCGCTCTAACCCCGCTTTTCTTGGTAATTCTCCACTGTAACTCAGCTTTTCATGGTTTTTCTTCACTCTAATCATGCTTTTCTCGGATTTCTGCTGCTCTAACCACGGTTTTCTTCGTTTTATCCGTTCTAACTCTGCTTTTCTTGGTTTTTCTCCACTGTAACCCAGCTTTTCTTGGTTTTTCTCCACTCTAACCAGGCTTTTCTTGGATTTCTGCTGCTCTAACCTCGCTTTTCTGTCTTTTTTTACTCTCTAAGTTCTTTTTACTGGTTTTCCTCAGATCTAGCCTCGATTATCTCGGTTTTCCTCCGCTCTAACCCCGCTTTTTTTGGTTTTCCTCCGCTCTAACTTCGCTTTTCTTGGTTTTCCTCCTTACTAACCCCGCTTTTCTTGGTTTTCATCCGCATGAATAACGTTTTTCTTGGTTTTCCTCCGCTCTAACCCTGCTTTTCATGGTTTTCCTCCGCTCTATCCCCGCATTTCTTGGTTTTCCTCCGCTCTAACCTTGCTTTTCATGCTTTTCCTCCGCTCTAACCCCGTGTTTCTTGGTTCTCTTCCACACTAACCCCGCTTTTCTTGGTTTTCCTCACATCTAACTTCACTTTTCTTTCTTTTCCTCCGCTTTAACTTTACTTTTTTTGGTTTTCCTCCTTTCTAACCCGGCTTTTCTTGGTTTTTCTCCACTCTAACTCAGCTTTTCATGCTTTTTCTCCACTCTAACCATGCTTTTCTCGGATTTCTGCTTCTCTAACCGCGCTTTTCTTCATTTTTTTCCACTCTAACTTCTTTTTCTTTGTTTTCCTCCGCTCTAACCCTGCTTTTCTTGGTTTTCCTCCGCACTTATTCCCCCTTTCTTGGTTTTCCTCCGCTTTAACTTCGCTTTTCTTCGTTTTCCTCCGCTCTAACCCCGCTTTTCTTGGTTTTCCTCCGCACTTATTCCGCCTTTCTTGGTTTTCCTCCGCTTTAAGTTCACTTTTCTTCGTTTTCCTCTGCTCTAACCCCGCTTTTCTTGATTTTCCTGCGCTCTAACCCCGCTTTTCTTGGTTATCCTTCGCTCTAACCCCGCTTTTCTTGGTTTTCCTCCGGTCTAACTTTACTTTTCTTGGTTTTCCTCCGCTCTAACCCCGCTTTTCTTGGTTTCCCTTTGCACTAACCCTGTTTTTCTTGGTTTTCCTCCACTCTAACCTCTATTTTCTTGGTTTTCCTCGGAACTAACTCCGCTTTTCTTGGTTTTCCTCCGCTCTAACACCGCTTTTCTTGGTTTTCCTCCGTTCTAACCCTGCTTTTCTTGGTTTTTCTCCGCTCTAACCCTGCTTTTCTTGGTTTACCTCCCCTCTTTCCCCGCTTTTCTTGGTTTTCCTCCGCTCTAACCCCGCTTTTCTTGGTTTTTCTGTGCTCTAACCCAGCTTTTCATGGTTTTTCTCCACTCTAACCATGCTTTTCTCGGATTTCTGCTGATCTAACCACGCTTTTCTTAGTTTTCTTCCGTTCTAACTCTGCTTTTCTTGGTTTTCCTCCGCTCTAACCCCGCTTTTCTTGGTTTTCCTCCGCTCTAACCCCGCTTTTCTTGGTTTTCCTCCGCTTTAACCCCGCTTTTCTTGGTTTTTTTCCGCTCTAACCCCACTTTTCTTGGTTTTCCTCCGCTCTAACCCCGCTTGATTTTCCTCCGCTCTAACCCCGCTTTTCTCGGTTATTCTCCACTGTAACCCAGCTTTTCATGGTTTTTCTCCACTCTAACCATGCTTTTCTCGAATTTCTGCTGCTCTAACCACGGTTTTCTTCGTTTTCTTCCGTTCTAACTCTGCTTTTCTTGGTTTTTCTCCACTCTAACCCAGCTTTTCTTGGTTTTTCTCCACTCTAACCATGCTTTTCTAGGATTTCTGCTGCTCTAACCTCGCTTTTTTGTCTTTTCCTCCTCTCTAATTTCTTTTTATTGGCTTTCCTCATATCTAACCTCGATTATCTTGGTTTTCCTCCGCTCTAACCCCGCTTTTCTTGGTTTTCTTCCGTTCTAACTTCGCTTTTCTAGGTTTTCCTCCACTGTAACCCCGCTTTTCTTGGTTTTCATCCGCACGAACAACGTTTTTCTTGGTTTTCCTCCGCTCTAACTTCGCATTTCCTAGTTTTCCTCTGCTCTAACCCTGCTTTTCTTGGTTTTCCTCCGCTCTAACCCCGCTCTTCATGGTTCTACTCCACACTAACCCCGCTTTTCTTGGTTTTCCTCACCTCTAACTTCACTTTTCTTTGTTTGCCTCCGCTCTAACTTTACTTTTCTTGGTTTTCCTCCTTACTAACCCTGCTTTTCTTGGTTTTCCTCCGCTCTATCCTACGTTTTCTTGGTTTTCCTCCGATGTAACCTTGCTTTTCTTGGTTTTCCTCCGCACTTATTCCGCTTTTCTTGGTTTTCCTCAGCTCTAACCCCACTTTTCTTGGTTTTACTCCGCTCTAAATCCGCATTTCCTGTTTTTCATCCGCACGAACAACGTTTTTCTTGGTTTTCCTCCGCTCTAACTTCGCATTTCCTAGTTTTCCTCCGCTCTAACCCTGCTTTTCTTGGTTTTCCTCCGCTCTAACCTCGCTTTTCATGCTTTTCCTCCGCTCTAACCCCGCTTTTCTTGGTTTTCCTCCTTTCTAACCCCGCTTTTCTTGGTTTTCCTCCGCTCTATCCTAGGTTTTCTTGGTTTTCCTCTGCTCTAACCTTGCTTTTCCTGGATTTCCTCCGCACTTATTCCGCTTTTCTTGGTTTTCCTCAGCTCTAACCCCACTTTTCATGCTTTTCCTTCGCTCTAACCCTGATTTTCTTGGTTTTCCTCCGCTCTAACCCCGCTTTTCTTGGTTTTCCTCCGCTCTAACCTCATTTCTCTTGGTTTTCCTCCGCTCTATCTACGCTTTTCTTGGTTTTCCTTTGCTCTAAATCCTCTTTTCTTGGTGTTCCTCCGCACTAACCCTGCTTTTCTTGGTTTTTCTCCACTCTAACCCAGCTTTTCATGGTTTTTCTCCACTCTAACCATGCTTTTCTCGGATTTCTGCTGCTCTAGCCGCGCTTTTCTTCGTTTTTTTCCTCTCTAACTTCTTTTTCTTGGTTTTCCTCCGCTCTAACCCCGCTTTTCTTGGTTATTCTCCTCTGTAACCCAGCTTTTCATGGTTTTTCTCCACTCTAACCATGCTTTTCTCGGATTTCTGCTGCTCTAACCACGCTTGTCTTCGTTTTCTTCTGATCTAACTCCGCTTTTCTTGGTTTTCCTCCGCTCTAACCTTGCTTTTCCTGGTTTTCCTCCGCACTTATTCCGCTTTTCTTGGTTTTCCTCAGCTCTAACCCGACTTTTCATGCCTTTCCTCCGCTCTAACCCTGATTTTCTTGGTTTTCCTCCGCTCTAACCCCGCTTTTCTTGGTTTTCCTCCGCTCTAACCCAGCTTTTCTTGGTTTTCCTCCGATCTAACCCTGCTTTTCTTGGTTTTCCTCCGCTCTAACCCCGCTTTTCTTGGTTTTCCTCCCTTCTATCCTTGCTTTTCTTGGTTTTTCTTTGCTCTAACCTCGTTTCTCTTAATTTTCCTCCGCTCTATCAACGCTTTTCTTGGTTTTCCTTTGCTCTAAACCCTCTTTTCTTGGTTTTCCTCTGCACTAACCCTGCTTTTCTTGGTTTTTCTCCACTCAAACCCAGCTTTTCATGGTTTTTCTCCAGTGTAACCATGCTTTTCTCGGATTTCTGCTGCTCTAGCGGCGCTTTTCTTCGTTTTTTTCCTCTCTAACTTCTTTTTCTCGGTTTTCCTCTGCTCTAACCCCGCTTTTCTTGGTTTTCCTCCGCTCTAACCCCACTTTTCTTGGTTTTCCTCCGCTCTAACCCCCTTTTCTTGATTTTCCTCCGCTCTAACCCCGCTTTTCTTGGTTATTCTCCACTGTAACCCAGCTTTTCATGGTTTTTCTCCACTCTAACCATGCTTTTCTCGGATGTCTGCTGCTCTAACCACGCTTTTCTTCGTTTTCTTCCGTTCTTACTCTGCTTTTCTTGGTTTTCCTCCGCTCTAACCCCGCTTTTCTTGGTTTTCCTGCTCTCTAAACCCTCTTTTCTTGGTTTTCCCCTGCTATAACCCCGCTTTTCTTGGTTTTTTTCCACTCTAACCCCGCTTTTCTTGGTTTTCCTCCGCTCTAACCCCGCTTTTCTTGGTTTTCCTCCGCTCTAACCCCGCTTTTCTTGGTTTTCTTCCGCTATAACCCCGCTTTCCTTGGTTTTCCTCCGCTCTAACCCAGCTTTTCTTGGTTTTCCTCCGCTCTAACCCCGCTTTTCTTGATTTTCCTCCGCTCTAACCCCGCTTTTCTTAGTTATTCTCCACTCTAACTCAGCTTTTCATGGTTTTTCTCCACTCTAACCATGCTTTTCTCTGATTTCTGCTGCTCTAACCACGGTTTTCTCCGTTTTCTTCCGTTCTAACTCTGCTTTTCTTGGTTTTTCTCCACTCTAACCCAGCTTTTCTTGGTTTTTCTCCACTCTAACCCAGATTTTCTTGGTTTTTCTCCACTCTAACCATGCTTTTCTTGGATTTCTGCTGCTCTAACCTTGCTTTTCTGTCTTTTTTTCCTCTCTAAGTTCTTTTTATTGGTTTTCCTTTGATCTAACCCCGATTTTCTTGGTTTTCCTCCGCTCTAACCCCGCATTTCTTGGTTGTCATCCGCACGAACAACGTTTTTCTTGGATTTCCTCCGCTCTAACTTCGCATTTCCTAGTTTTCCTCCGCTCTAACCCTGCTTTTCTTGGTTTTCCTCCGCTCTAACCCCGCTTTTCATGCTTTTCCTCTGCTCTAACCCCGCTATTCTTGGTTCTCCTCCACACTAACCCCGCTTTTCTTGGTTTTCCTCACATCTAACTTCACTTTTCTTTGTTTGCCTCCGCTCTAACTTTATTTTTCTTGGTTTTCCTCCTTACTAACCCCGCTTTTCTTGGTTTTCCTCCGCTCTATCCTAGGTTTTCTTGGTTTTCCTCCGATCTAACCCCGCTTTTCTTGTTTTCCTCCGCACTTATTCCGCTTTTCTTGGTTTTCCTCAGCTCTAACCCCACTTTTCATGCTTTTCCTCCACTGTAACCCGGCTTTTCTTGGATTTCATCCGCACGAACAACGTTTTTCTTGGTTTTCCTCCGCTCTAACTTCGCATTTCCTAGTTTTCCTCCGCTCTAACCCAGCTTTTCTTGGTTTTCCTCCGCTCTAACCCCGCTTTTCTTGGTTTTCCTCCGCTCTAACCCCGCTTTTCTTGGTTTTCCTCTTTTCTAACCTCGCTTTTCTTCGTTTTCCTCTGCTCTAACTTCGCTTTTTATGTTTTCCTTAGGTCTAAACTCGATTTTCTTGGTTTTCCTCCGCTCTAACCCCATTTCTCTTGGTTTTCCTCCGCTCTAACCCCGCTTTTCTTGGTTTTCCTCCGCTGTAACTTCGCTTTTCTGGGTTTTACTCCGCTCTAACCCCGTTTCTCTTGGTTTTCTTCCGCTCTAACTTCACTTTTCTTGGTTTTCCTCCTTTCTAACCTCGCTTTTCTTGGTTTTCCTCTGCTCTAACCCCGCTTTTCCTGGTTTTAGTCCACTCTAACCACACTTTTCATAGTTTCATAGTTTCATAATTTCGTGCGGGTTGGAAGGGACTTTAGAGATCATCGAGTCCGGCCCCCGGGATTCGAGCCTCTGTGTAGCAGAGCGGCACTTCTACCACTTGCGCCACAGGGGGGATTCGAACTCCGGGCCCCAGTGTTGCATGGCGGCATCTTTAACCACTGCGCCACCGGGGCACACTTGGATTTCTGCTGCTCTAACCGCGCTTTTCTTTGTTTTCTTCCTCTCTAACTTGTTTAATTGGTTTTCCTCCGCTCTAACCCCGATTATCTTGGCTTTCCTCCACTCTAACCCCGCTTTTCTTGGTTTTCCTCCGCTCTAACTTCGCTTTTCTTGGTTTTCCTCCGCTCTAACCCCGCTTTTCTTGGGTTTTCTCAGCTCTAACCCCACTTTTCTTCGTTTTCCTCTGCTCTAACTTCGCTTTTTATGTTTTCCTTAGCTCTAAACTCGATTTTCTTAGTTTTCCTCCGCTCTAACCCCGTTTCTCTTGGTTTTCCTCCGCTCTAACCCCGCTTTTCTTGATTTTCCTCCGCTGTAACTTATCTTTTCTTGGTTTTTCTCCGCTCTAACCCCGTTTCTCTTGGTTTTCCTCTGCTCTAACCCAGCTTTTCTTGGTTTTTCTCCACTCTAACCATGCTTTTCTTGGATTTCCGCTGCTCTAGCATAGCTTTCCTTGGTTTTCTTCCGCTCTAACCCCGCTTTTCTTGGTTTTCCTCTTTTCTAACCTCGCTTTTCTTCGTTTTCCTCTGCTCTAACTTCGCTTTTTATGTTTTCCTTAGGTCTAAACTCGATTTTCTTGGTTTTCCTCCGCTCTAACCCCATTTCTCTTGGTTTTCCTCCGCTCTAACCCCGCTTTTCTTGGTTTTCCTCCGCTGTAACTTCGCTTTTCTGGGTTTTACTCCGCTCTAACCCCGCTTTTCTTGGTTTTCCTCCCTTCTATCCTTGCTTTTCTTGGTTTTTCTTTGCTCTAACCTCGTTTCTCTTAATTTTCCTCCGCTCTATCAACGCTTTTCTTGGTTTTCCTTTGCTCTAAACCCTCTTTTCTTGGTTTTCCTCTGCACTAACCCTGCTTTTCTTGGTTTTTCTCCACTCAAACCCAGCTTTTCATGGTTTTTCTCCAGTGTAACCATGCTTTTCTCGGATTTCTGCTGCTCTAGCGGCGCTTTTCTTCGTTTTTTTCCTCTCTAACTTCTTTTTCTCGGTTTTCCTCTGCTCTAACCCCGCTTTTCTTGGTTTTCCTCCGCTCTAACCCCACTTTTCTTGGTTTTCCTCCGCTCTAACCCCCTTTTCTTGATTTTCCTCCGCTCTAACCCCGCTTTTCTTGGTTATTCTCCACTGTAACCCAGCTTTTCATGGTTTTTCTCCACTCTAACCATGCTTTTCTCGGATGTCTGCTGCTCTAACCACGCTTTTCTTCGTTTTCTTCCGTTCTTACTCTGCTTTTCTTGGTTTTCCTCCGCTCTAACCCCGCTTTTCTTGGTTTTCCTGCTCTCTAAACCCTCTTTTCTTGGTTTTCCTCCGCTATAACCCCGCTTTTCTTGGTTTTTTTCCGCTCTAACCCCGCTTTTCTTGGTTTTCCTCCGCTCTAACCCCGCTTTTCTTGGTTTTCCTCCGCTCTAACCCCGCTTTTCTTGGTTTTCTTCCGCTATAACCCCGCTTTCCTTGGTTTTCCTCCGCTCTAACCCAGCTTTTCTTGGTTTTCCTCCGCTCTAACCCCGCTTTTCTTGATTTTCCTCCGCTCTAACCCCGCTTTTCTTAGTTATTCTCCACTCTAACTCAGCTTTTCATGGTTTTTCTCCACTCTAACCATGCTTTTCTCTGATTTCTGCTGCTCTAACCACGCTTTTCTCCGTTTTCTTCCGTTCTAACTCTGCTTTTCTTGGTTTTTCTCCACTCTAACCCAGCTTTTCTTGGTTTTTCTCCACTCTAACCCAGATTTTCTTGGTTTTTCTCCACTCTAACCATGCTTTTCTTGGATTTCTGCTGCTCTAACCTCGCTTTTCTGTTCTTTTTTCCTCTCTAAGTTCTTTTTATTGGTTTTCCTTTGATCTAACCCCGATTTTCTTGGTTTTCCTCCGCTCTAACCCCGCTTTTCTTGGTTTTCTTCCGTTCTAAGTTCGCTTTTCTAGGTTTTCCTCCGCTCTAACCCCGCATTTCTTGGTTGTCATCCGCACGAACAACGTTTTTCTTGGATTTCCTCCGCTCTAACTTCGCATTTCCTAGTTTTCCTCCGCTCTAACCCTGCTTTTCTTGGTTTTCCTCCGCTCTAACCCTGCTTTTCTTGGTTTTCCTCCGCTCAAACCCCGCTATTCTTGGTTCTCCTCCACACTAACCCCGCTTTTCTTGGTTTTCCTCACATCTAACTTCACTTTTCTTTGTTTGCCTCCGCTCTAACTTTATTTTTCTTGGTTTTCCTCCTTACTAACCCCGCTTTTCTTGGTTTTCCTCCGCTCTATCCTAGGTTTTCTTGGTTTTCCTCCGATCTAACCCCGCTTTTCTTGTTTTCCTCCGCACTTATTCCGCTTTTCTTGGTTTTCCTCAGCTCTAACCCCACTTTTCATGCTTTTCCTCCACTGTAACCCGGCTTTTCTTGGATTTCATCCGCACGAACAACGTTTTTCTTGGTTTTCCTCCGCTCTAACTTCGCATTTCCTAGTTTTCCTCCGCTCTAACCCAGCTTTTCTTGGTTTTCCTCCGCTCTAACCCCGCTTTTCTTGGTTTTCCTCCGCTCTAACCCCGCTTTTCTTGGTTTTCCTCTTTTCTAACCTCGCTTTTCTTCGTTTTCCTCTGCTCTAACTTCGCTTTTTATGTTTTCCTTAGGTCTAAACTCGATTTTCTTGGTTTTCCTCCGCTCTAACCCCATTTCTCTTGGTTTTCCTCCGCTCTAACCCCGCTTTTCTTGGTTTTCCTCCGCTGTAACTTCGCTTTTCTGGGTTTTACTCCGCTCTAACCCCGTTTCTCTTGGTTTTCTTCCGCTCTAACTTCACTTTTCTTGGTTTTCCTCCTTTCTAACCTCGCTTTTCTTGGTTTTCCTCTGCTCTAACCCCGCTTTTCCTGGTTTTAGTCCACTCTAACCACACTTTTCATAGTTTCATAGTTTCATAATTTCGTGCGGGTTGGAAGGGACTTTAGAGATCATCGAGTCCGGCCCCCGGGATTCGAGCCTCTGTGTAGCAGAGCGGCACTTCTACCACTTGCGCCACAGGGGGGATTCGAACTCCGGGCCCCAGTGTTGCATGGCGGCATCTTTAACCACTGCGCCACCGGGGCACACTTGGATTTCTGCTGCTCTAACCGCGCTTTTCTTTGTTTTCTTCCTCTCTAACTTGTTTAATTGGTTTTCCTCCGCTCTAACCCCGATTATCTTGGCTTTCCTCCACTCTAACCCCGCTTTTCTTGGTTTTCCTCCGCTCTAACTTCGCTTTTCTTGGTTTTCCTCCGCTCTAACCCCGCTTTTCTTGGGTTTTCTCAGCTCTAACCCCACTTTTCTTCGTTTTCCTCTGCTCTAACTTCGCTTTTTATGTTTTCCTTAGCTCTAAGCTCGATTTTCTTGGTTTTCCTCCGCTCTAACCCCATTTCTCTTGGTTTTCCTCCGCTCTAACCCCGCTTTTCTTGGTTTTCCTCCGCTGTAACTTCGCTTTTCTGGGTTTTACTCCGCTCTAACCCCGCTTTTCTTGGTTTTCCTCCCTTCTATCCTTGCTTTTCTTGGTTTTTCTTTGCTCTAACCTCGTTTCTCTTAATTTTCCTCCGCTCTATCAACGCTTTTCTTGGTTTTCCTTTGCTCTAAACCCTCTTTTCTTGGTTTTCCTCTGCACTAACCCTGCTTTTCTTGGTTTTTCTCCACTCAAACCCAGCTTTTCATGGTTTTTCTCCAGTGTAACCATGCTTTTCTCGGATTTCTGCTGCTCTAGCGGCGCTTTTCTTCGTTTTTTTCCTCTCTAACTTCTTTTTCTCGGTTTTCCTCTGCTCTAACCCCGCTTTTCTTGGTTTTCCTCCGCTCTAACCCCACTTTTCTTGGTTTTCCTCCGCTCTAACCCCCTTTTCTTGATTTTCCTCCGCTCTAACCCCGCTTTTCTTGGTTATTCTCCACTGTAACCCAGCTTTTCATGGTTTTTCTCCACTCTAACCATGCTTTTCTCGGATGTCTGCTGCTCTAACCACGCTTTTCTTCGTTTTCTTCCGTTCTTACTCTGCTTTTCTTGGTTTTCCTCCGCTCTAACCCCGCTTTTCTTGGTTTTCCTGCTCTCTAAACCCTCTTTTCTTGGTTTTCCTCCGCTATAACCCCGCTTTTCTTGGTTTTTTTCCGCTCTAACCCCGCTTTTCTTGGTTTTCCTCCGCTCTAACCCCGCTTTTCTTGGTTTTCCTCCGCTCTAACCCCGCTTTTCTTGGTTTTCTTCCGCTATAACCCCGCTTTCCTTGGTTTTCCTCCGCTCTAACCCAGCTTTTCTTGGTTTTCCTCCGCTCTAACCCCGCTTTTCTTGATTTTCCTCCGCTCTAACCCCGCTTTTCTTAGTTATTCTCCACTCTAACTCAGCTTTTCATGGTTTTTCTCCACTCTAACCATGCTTTTCTCTGATTTCTGCTGCTCTAACCACGGTTTTCTCCGTTTTCTTCCGTTCTAACTCTGCTTTTCTTGGTTTTTCTCCACTCTAACCCAGCTTTTCTTGGTTTTTCTCCACTCTAACCCAGATTTTCTTGGTTTTTCTCCACTCTAACCATGCTTTTCTTGGATTTCTGCTGCTCTAACCTCGCTTTTCTGTCTTTTTTTCCTCTCTAAGTTCTTTTTATTGGTTTTCCTTTGATCTAACCCCGATTTTCTTGGTTTTCCTCCGCTCTAACCCCGCTTTTCTTGGTTTTCTTCCGTTCTAAGTTCGCTTTTCTAGGTTTTCCTCCGCTCTAACCCCGCATTTCTTGGTTGTCATCCGCACGAACAACGTTTTTCTTGGATTTCCTCCGCTCTAACTTCGCATTTCCTAGTTTTCCTCCGCTCTAACCCTGCTTTTCTTGGTTTTCCTCCGCTCTGACCCCGCTTTTCATGCTTTTCCTCTGCTCTAACCCCGCTATTCTTGGTTCTCCTCCACACTAACCCCGCTTTTCTTGGTTTTCCTCACATCTAACTTCACTTTTCTTTGTTTGCCTCCGCTCTAACTTTATTTTTCTTGGTTTTCCTCCTTACTAACCCCGCTTTTCTTGGTTTTCCTCCGCTCTATCCTAGGTTTTCTTGGTTTTCCTCCGATCTAACCCCGCTTTTCTTGTTTTCCTCCGCACTTATTCCGCTTTTCTTGGTTTTCCTCAGCTCTAACCCCACTTTTCATGCTTTTCCTCCACTGTAACCCGGCTTTTCTTGGATTTCATCCGCACGAACAACGTTTTTCTTGGTTTTCCTCCGCTCTAACTTCGCATTTCCTAGTTTTCCTCCGCTCTAACCCAGCTTTTCTTGGTTTTCCTCCGCTCTAACCCCGCTTTTCTTGGTTTTCCTCCGCTCTAACCCCGCTTTTCTTGGTTTTCCTCCTTTCTAACCCCGCTGTTCTTGGTTTTCCTCCGCTCTATCCTAGGTTTTCTTGGTTTTCCTCCGCTCTAACCTTGCTTTTCCTGGATTTCCTCCGCCCTTATTCCGCTTTTCTTGGTTTTCCTCAGCTCTAACCCGACTTTTCATGCTTTTCCTCCGCTCTAACCCCGCTTTTCTTGGTTTTCCTCCGCTCTAACCCAGCTTTTCTTGGTTTTCCTCCACTCTAACCCTGCTTTTCTTGGTTTTTCTTTGCTCTAACCCCGCTTTTCTTGGTTTTCCTCCCTTCTATCCTTGCTTTTCTTGGTTTTTCTTTGCTCTAACCTCGTTTCTCTTGGTTTTCCTCCGCTCTATCAACGCTTTTCTTGGTTTTCCTTTGCTCTAAATCCTCTTTTCTTGGTTTTCCTCTGCACTAACCCTGCTTTTCTTGGTTTTTCTCCACTCAAACCCAGCTTTTCATGGTTTTTCTCCAGTGTAACCATGCTTTTCTAGGATTTCTGCTGCTCTAGCCGCGCTTTTCTTCGTTTTTTTCCTCTCTAACTTCTTTTTCTTGGTTTTCCTCCGCTCTAACCTTGCTTTTCTTGGTTATTCTCCACTGTAACCCAGCTTTTCATGGTTTTTCTCCACTCTAACCATGCTTTTCTTGGATTTCTGCTGCTCTAACCACGCTTTTCTTCGTTTTCTTCCGTTCTAATACTGCTTTTCTTGCTTTCCTAGTTTTCCTTCTTTCTAACCCGGCTTTTCTTGGTTTTTCTCCACTCTAACCATGCTTTTCTTGGATTTCTACTGCTCTAACACCGCTTTTCTGTCTTTTCCTCCTCTCTATGTACTTTTTATTCGTTTTCCTCCGCTCTAACCCCGATTATCTTGGTTTTCCTCCGCTCTAACCCAGCTTTTCTTGGTTTTCTTCCGTTCTAACTTCGCTTTTCTTGGTTTTCCTCCGCTCTAACCCCGCATTTCTTGGTTTTCATCCGCATGAACAACGTTTTTCATGGTTTTCCTCCGCTCCAACCCTGCTTTTCTTGGTTTTCCTCCGCTCTAACCCCGCTTTTCTTGGTTTTCCTCCGCTCTAACCCCGCTTTTCATGCTTTTCATCCGCTCTAACCCCGCTTTTCTTGGTTCTCCTCCACACTAACCCCGCTTTTCTTGGTTTTCCTCACCTCTAACTTCACTTTTCTATCTTTTCCTCCGCTCTAACTTTACTTTTCTTGGTTTTCCTCCTTTCTAACCCCGCTTTTCTTGGTTTTCCTCCGCTCTATCGTAGGTTTTCTTGGTTTTCCTCCGCTCTAACCCCGCTTTTCTTGGTTTCCCTCCGCACTTATTCCGCTTTTCTTGGTTTTCCTCAGCTCTGACCCCACTTTTCATTCTTTTCCTCCGATCTAACCCCGATTTTCTTGGTTTTCCTCCGCTCTAACCCAGCTTATCTTGGTTTTTCTCCCCTCTATCCCCTCTTTTTTTGGTTTTCCTCGGCTCTAAACCCGGTTTTCTTGGTTTTCCTCCGCCCTTATTCCGCCTTTCTTTGTTTTCCTCCGCTCTAAATTCGCTTTTCTTGGTTTTCCTCCGCTCTATCACTGCTTTTCTTGGTTTTCCTCCGCTCTAACCCCGCTTTTCTTGGTTATCCTCCGCTCTAACCCCGCTTTTCTTGGTTTTCCTCCGCTCTAACTTTACTTTTTTTGGATTTCCTCTGCTCTAACCCCGCTTTTCTTGGTTTTCCTTTGCACTAAACCTGCTTTTCTTGGTTTTCCTCCGCTCTAACCCCGCTTTTCTTGGTTTTCCTCCGCCCTTATTCCGCCTTTCTTTGTTTTCCTCCGCTCTAAATTCGCTTTTCTTGGTTTTCCTCCGCTCTATCACCGCTTTTCTTGGTTTTCCTCCGCTCTAACCCCGCTTTTCTTGGTTATCCTCCGCTCTAACCCCGCTTTTCTTGGTTTTCCTCCGCTCTAACTTTACTTTTTTTGGATTTCCTCTGCTCTAACCCCGCTTTTCTTGGTTTTCCTTTGCACTAAACCTGCTTTTCTTGGTTTTCCTCCGCTCTAACCCCGCTTTTCTTGGTTTTCCTCCGCTCTATCACCGCTTTTCTTGGTTTTCCTACGCTCTAACACCGCTTTTCTTGGTTTTCCTCCACTCTAACACCGCTTTTCTTTGTTTTCCTCCGCTCTAACCCTGCTTTTCTTGGTTTTTCTCCGTTCTACCCAGCTTTTCTTGGTTTTCCTCTGCTCTAACCCCGCTTTTCTTGGTTCTCCTCCACACTAACCCCGCTTTTCTTGGTTTTTCTCCGCTCTAACCCAGCTTTTCATGGTTTTTCTCCACTCTAACCATGCTTTTCTCGGATTTCTGCTGCTCTAACCACGCTTTTCTTCGTTTTCTTCCGTTCTAACTTTGCTTTTCTTGTATTTCCTCCGCTCTAACCACGCTTTTCTTGGTTTTCCTCCGCTCTAACCCTGCATTTCTTGGTTTTCCTTCGCTCTATCTCCGCTTTTCTTGGATTTCCTACGCTCTAACACCACTTTTCTTGGTTTTCCTCCGCTCTATCACCGCTTTTCTTGGTTTTCCTACGCTCTAACACCAGTTTTCTTGGTTTTCCTCCGCTCTAACCTAGCTTTTCTTGGTTTTCCTCCTTTCTAACCCTGCTTTTCTTGGTTTTCCTCCGCTCTAATCCTGCTTTTCTTGGTTTTTCCCCACTGTAACCCAGCTTTTCATGGTTTTTCTCCACTCTAACCATGCTTTTCTCGGATTTCTGCTGCTCTAACCACGCTTTTCTTCGTTTTCTTCCGTTCTAACTCTGGTTTTCTTGGTTTTCCTCCGCTCTAACCTTGCTTTTCTTGGTTTTCCTCCTTTCTAACCCCGCTTTTCTTGGTTTTCCTCCGCTCTAATCCCGCTTCTCTTGGTTTTTCTCCACTCTAACCCACCTTTTCATGGTTTTTCTCCACTCTAACCATGCTTTTCTCGGATTCCTGCTGCTCTTTCCCTCTTTTCTTCGTTTTCTTCCGTTCTAACTCTGGTTTTCTTGGTTTTCCTCCGCTCTATCCCCGATTATCTTGGTTTTCCTCCGCTATAACCCCGCTTTTCTTGGTTTTCCTCCGCTCTAACCCCGCTTTTCTTGGTTTTCTTCCGCTATAACCCAGCTTTTCTTGGTATTCCTCTGCTCTAACCCTGCTTTTCTTGGTTTTCCTCCGCTCTACCACCGCTTTTCTTGGTTTTCATACGCTCTAAACCCTCTTTTCTTTGTATTCCTCCGCACTAACCCCGCATTTCTTGGTTTTTCTCCACTCTAACCCAGCTTTTCATGGTTTTTCTGCACTCTAACCATGCTTTTCTTGATTTTCCTCCTCTCTATCCCCGCTTTTCTTGGCTTTCCTCCGCTCTAACCCTGCTTTTCTTGGTTTTTCTCCGCTCTAACCCAGCTTTTCATGGTTTTTCTCCACTCTAACCATGCTTTTCTCGGATTTCTGCTGCTCTAACCACGCTTTTCTTCGTTTTCTTCCGTTCTAATACTGCTTTTCATGGTTTTCCTCCGCTCTAACCCCGCCTTTCTTGGTTTTCCTCCGCTCTAACCCCGCTTTTCTTGGTTTTTCTCCGTTCTACCCAGCTTTTCATGCTTTTCCTCCACTCTAACCCCTATTTTCTTGGTTTTCCTCGGAACTAACTCTGCTTTTCTTGGTTTTCCTCCGCTCTAACACCGCTTTTCTTGGTTTTCCTCCGCTCTACCACCGCTTTTCTTGGTTTTCCTACGCTCTAAACCCTCTTTTCTTGGTTTTCCTCCGCACTAACCCCGCATTTCTTGGTTTTTCTCCACTCTAACCCAGCTTTTCATGGTTTTTCTGCACTCTAACCATGCTTTTCTTGATTTTCCTTCGCTCTATCTCCGCTTTTCTTGGATTTCCTACGCTCTAACACCACTTTTCTTGGTTTTCCTCCGCTCTATCACCGCTTTTCTTGGTTTTCCTACGCTCTAACACCAGTTTTCTTGGTTTTCCTCCGCTCTAACCTAGCTTTTCTTGGTTTTCCTCCTTTCTAACCCTGCTTTTCTTGGTTTTCCTCCGCTCTAATCCTGCTTTTCTTGGTTTTTCCCCATTGTAACCCAGCTTTTCATGGTTTTTCTCCAATCTAACCATGCTTTTCTCGGATTTCTGCTGCTCTAACCACGCTTTTCTTCGTTTTCTTCCGTTCTAACTCTGGTTTTCTTGGTTTTCCTCCGCTCTAACCTTGCTTTTCTTGGTTTTCCTCCTTTCTAACCCCGCTTTTCTTGGTTTTCCTCCGCTCTAATCCCGCTTCTCTTGGTTTTTCTCCACTCTAACCCACCTTTTCATGGTTTTTCTCCACTCTAACCATGCTTTTCTCGGATTCCTGCTGCTCTTTCCCTCTTTTCTTCGTTTTCTTCCGTTCTAACTCTGGTTTTCTTGGTTTTCCTCCGCTCTATCCCCGATTATCTTGGTTTTCCTCCGCTATAACCCCGCTTTTCTTGGTTTTCCTCCGCTCTAACCCCGCTTTTCTTGGTTTTCTTCCGCTATAACCCAGCTTTTCTAGGTATTCCTCTGCTCTAACCCTGCTTTTCTTGGTTTTCCTCCGCTCTAACCCCGCTTTTTTTGGTTTTCCTTTGCTCTAACCCCGCTTTTCTTGGTTTTCTTCCGCGCTAACTTCTCTTTTCTTGGTTTTCCTCCGCTCTATCCCCGCATTTCTTGGTTTTCATCCGCACGAACAACGTTTTTCTTGGTTTTCCTCCGCTCTAACTTCGCATTTCCTAGTTTTCCTCCGCTCTAACCCTGCTTTTCTTGGTTTTCCTCCGCTCTAACCCCGCTTTTCATGCTTTTCCTCCGCTCTAACCCCGCATTTCTTGGTTCTCCTCCACACTAACCCCGCTTTTCTTGGTTTTCCTCACCTCTAACTTCACTTTTCTTTCTTTTCCTCCGCTCTAGCTTTACTTTTCTTGGTTTTCCTCCTTTCTAACCCCGCTTTTCTTGGTTTTCCTCCACTCTAACCCAGCTTCTCTTGGTTTTCCTCCGCTCTAACCCAGCTTCTCTTGGTTTTCCTCCGCTCTAACCCTGCTTTTCTTGGTTTTCCTCCTCTCTAACTTTGCTTTTTATTGTTTTCCTCCTTTCTAACCCTGCTTTTCTTGGTTTTCCTCCGCTCTAATCCTGCTTTTCATTATTTTTCTCCGCTCTAACTTCGATTTTCTTGGTTTTCGTCCGCTCTATCACCGCTTTTCTTGGTTTTCCTCCGCTTTAACCCTGCTTTTCTTGGTTTTCCTCCGCTCTAACCCCGCTTTTCTTGGTTCTTCTCCTCTCTAACCATGCTTTTCTTGGATTTTTTCTGCTCTATCCGCGTTTTTCAGGCTTTTCCTCCTCTCTTAGTTCTTTTTATTGCTTTTCCTCCGCTCTAAGCCCGTTTTTCTTGGATTTCGTCCGCTCTAACCCCGCTTTTCTTGGTTTTCCTTTGCACTAACCCTGCTTTTCTTGGTTTTCCTCCGCTCTAACCCCGCTTTTCTTGGTTTTCCTCCGCTCTCCCACCGCTTTCCTTGATTTTCCTACGCTCTAACCCCGCTTTACTTGGTTTTCCTTTGCACTAACCCTGCTTTTCTTGGTTTTCCTCCGCTCTAACCCCGCTTTTCTTGGTTTTCCTCCGCTCTACCACCGCTTTTCTTGGTTTTCCTACGCTCTAAACCCTCTTTTCTTAATTTTCCTCCGCACTAACCCCGCATTTCTTGGTTTTTCTCCACTCTAACCCAGCTTTTCATGGTTTTTCTGCACTCTAACCATGCTTTTCTTGATTTTCCTCCTCTCTATCCCCGCTTTTCTTGGTTTTCCTCCGCTCTAACCCTGCTTTTCTTGGTTTTTCTCCGCTCTAACCCAGCTTTTCATGGTTTTTCTCCACTCTAACCATGCTTTTCTCGGATTTCTGCTGCTCTAACCACGCTTTTCTTCGTTTTCTTCCGTTCTAATACTGCTTTTCATGGTTTTCCTCCGCTCTAACCCCGCCTTTCTTGGTTTTCCTCCGCTCTAACCCCGCTTTTCTTGGTTTTCCTCCGCTCTAACCACGCTTTTCTAGGTTTTCCTCCACTCTAACCCCTATTTTCTTGGTTTTCCTCGGAACTAACTCTGCTTTTCTTGGTTTTCCTCCGCTCTAACACCGCTTTTCTTGGTTTTCCTCCGCTCTAACCCTGCTTTTATTGGTTTTTCTCCGCTCTAACCCAGCTTTTCTTGGTTTTCCTCCCCTCTATCCCCGCTTTTCTTGGTTTTCCGCAGCTCTAACCTTGCTTTTCTTGGTTTTCCTCAGCTCTAACCCCACTTTTCATGCTTTTCCTCCGCTCTAACCCCGATTTTCTTGGTTTTCCTCCGAACTAACCCCGCTTTTCTTGGTTTTCCTCCGCTCTAACACCGCTTTTCTTGGTTTTCCTCCGCTCTAACCCTGCTTTTCTTGGTTTTTCTCCGCTCTAACCCAGCTTTTCTTGGTTTTCCTCCACTCTAACTTCGCATTTCCTAGTTTTCCTCCGCTCTAACCCCGCTTTTCTTGGTTTTTCTCTGCTCTAACCCAGCTTTTCATGGTTTTTCTCCACTCTAACCATGCTTTTCTCGGATGTCTGCTGCTCTAACCACGCTTTTCTTCATTTTCTACCGTTCTAACTCTGCTTTTCTTGGTTTTCCTCCGCTCTAACCACACTTTTCTAGGTTTTCTTCCGTTCTAACTTTGCTTTTCTTGGTTTTCCTCCGCTCTAACCCTGCATTTCTTGGTTTTCATCCGCATGAATAACGTTTTTCTTGGTTTTCCTCCGCTCTAACCACGCTTTTCTTCGTTTTCTTCCGTTCTCACTTCGCTTTTCTTGGTTTTCCTCCGCTATAACCCCGCTTTTCTTGGTTTTCTTCCGCTCTAACCCCGCTTTTCTTGGTTTTCCTCAGCTCTAACCCCACTTTTCATGCTTTTCCTCCGCTCTAAACCCGATTTTCTTGGTTTTCCTCGGAACTAACCCCGCTTTTCTTGCTTTTCCTCCGCTCTAACACCGCTTTTCTTGGTTTTCCTCCGCTCTAACCCTGCTTTTTTTGGTGTTCCTCCGCTCTAACCCAGCTTTTCTTGGTTTTCCTCCCCTCTATCCCCGCTTTTCTTGGTATTCCTCCGCTCTAACCCCGCTTTTCTTGGTTTTCCTCCGCTCTAACCTTGCTTTTCATGGTTTTCCTCTGCTCTATCCCCGCTTTAATTGGTTTTCCTACGCTCTAACACCGCTTTTCTTGGTTTTCCTCCGCTCTAACACCGCTTTTCTTGGTTTTCCTCCGCTCTAACACCGCTTTTCTTGGTTTTCCTCCGCTCTTACCCCGCTTTTCTTGGTTTTTCTCCGCTTTAACACAGCTTTTCTTGGTTTTCCTCCCCTCTATCCCAGCTTTTCTTGGTTTTCCTCCGCTCTAACCCCGCTTTTCTTGGTTTTTCTTTGCTCTAACCCAGCTTTTCATGGTTTTTCTCCACTCTAACCATGCTTTTCTCGGATGTCTGCTGCTCTAACCACGCTTTTCTTCGTTTTCTTCCGTTCTAACTCTGCTTTTCTTGGTTTTCCTCCGCTCTAACCCCGCTTTTCTTGGTTTTCCTCCGCTATAACCCCGCTTTTCTTGGTTTTCCTCCGCTATAACCTCGATTTCTTGGTTTTCCTCCGCTCTAACCCCGCTTTTCTTGGTTTTCCTCCGCTCTAACCCCGCTTTTCTTGATTTTCCTCCGCTCTAACCCCGCTTTTCTTGGTTATTCTCCACTGTAACCCAGCTTTTCATGGTTTTTCTCCACTCTAACCATGCTTTTCTCGGATTTCTGCTGCTCTAACCACGGTTTTCTTCGTTTTCTTCCGTTCTAACTCTGCTTTTCTTGGTTTTTCTCGACTCCAACCCAGCTTTTCTTGCTTTTTCTCCACTCTAACCATGCTTTTCTTGGATTTCTGCTGCTCTAACCTCGCTTTTCTGTCTTTTCCTCCTCTCTAAGTTCCTCTTATTGGTTTTCCTCCGATCTAACCCCGATTATCTTGGTTTTCCTCCGCTCTAACCCCGCTTTACTTGGTTTTCCTTTGCACTAAACCTTCTTTTCTTGTTTTCCTCCGCTCTAACCCCGCTTTACTTGGTTTTCCTTTGCACTAACCCTGCTTTTCTTGGTTTTCCTCCGCTCTAACCCCGCTTTTCTTGGTTTTCCTCCACTCTACCACCGCTTTTCTTGGTTTTCCTACGCTCTAAACCCTCTTTTCTTGGTTTTCCTCCGCACTAACCCCGCATTTCTTGGTTTTTCTCCACTCTAACCCAGCTTTTCATGGTTTTTCTGCACTCTAATCATGCTTTTCTTGATTTTCCTCCCCTCTATCCCCGCTTTTCTTGGTTTTCCTCCGCTCTAACCCAGCTTTTCTTGGTTTTTCTCCGCTCTAACCCAGCTTTTCATGGTTTTTCTCCACTCTAACCATGCTTTTCTAGGATTTCTGCTGCTCTAACCACGCTTTTCTTCGTTTTCTTCCGTTCTAATACTGCTTTTCTTGGTTTTCCTCCGCTCTAACCCCGCTTTTCTTGGTTTTCCTCCGCTATAACCCCGCTTTTCTTGGTTTTCCTCCGCTCTAACCCCGCTTTTGTTGGTTTTCCTCCGCTCTAACCCCACTTTTCATGCTTTTCCTCCACTCTCACCCCTATTTTCTTGGTTTTCCTCCGCTATAACTCCGCTTTTCTTGGTTTTCCTCCGCTCTAACATCGCTTTTCTTGATTTTCCTCCGCTCTAACCCTGCTTTTATTGGTTTTTCTCCGCTCTAACCCAGCTTTTCTTGGTTTTCCTCCCCTCTATCCCCGCTTTTCTTGGTTTTCCTCCGCACTAACCCCGCTTTTCTTGGTTTTCCTCAGCTCTAACCCCACTTTTCATGCTTTTTCTCCGCTCTAACCCCGATTTTCTTGGTTTTCCTCTGAACTAACCCCGCTTTTCTTGGTTTTCCTCCGCTCTAACCCAGCTTTTTTTGGTTTTCCTCCGCTCTAACCCTGCTTTTCTTGGTTTTTCTCCACTCTAACCCCGCTTTTCTTGGTTTTCCTCCCTTCTATCCTTGCTTTTCTTGGTTTTTTTCCGCTCTAACCTCGTTTCTCTTGGATTTCCTCCGCTCTATCAACGCTTTTCTTGGTTTTCCTTTGCTCTAAATCCTCTTTTCTTGGTTTTCCTCCGCACTAACCCTGCTTTTCTTTGTTTTTCTCCACGCTAACCCAGCTTATCATGGTTTTTCTCCACTGTAACCATGCTTTTCTCGGATTTCTGCTGCTCTAGCCGCGCTTTTCTTCGTTTTTTTCCTCTCAAACTTCTTTTTCTTGGTTTTCCTCCGCTCTAACCCAGCTTTACTTGGTTTTCCTTTGCACTAACCCTGCTTTTCTTGGTTTTCCTCCGCTCTAACCCCGCTTTTCTTGGTTTTCCTCCGCTCTACCACCGCTTTTCTTGGTTTTCCTACGCTCTAAACCCTCTTTTCTTGGTTTTCCTCCGCACTAACCCCGCATTTCTTGGTTTTTCTCCACTCTAACCCAGCTTTTCATGGTTTTTCTGCACTCTAATCATGCTTTTCTTGATTTTCCTCCCCTCTATCCCCGCTTTTCTTGGTTTTCCTCCGCTCTAACCCAGCTTTTCTTGGTTTTTCTCCGCTCTAACCCAGCTTTTCATGGTTTTTCTCCACTCTAACCATGCTTTTCTAGGATTTCTGCTGCTCTAACCACGCTTTTCTTCGTTTTCTTCCGTTCTAATACTGCTTTTCTTGGTTTTCCTCCGCTCTAACCCCGCTTTTCTTGGTTTTCCTCCGCTATAACCCCGCTTTTCTTGGTTTTCCTCCGCTCTAACCCCGCTTTTGTTGGTTTTCCTCCGCTCTAACCCCACTTTTCATGCTTTTCCTCCACTCTCACCCCTATTTTCTTGGTTTTCCTCCGCTATAACTACGCTTTTCTTGGTTTTCCTCCGCTCTAACATCGCTTTTCTTGATTTTCCTCCGCTCTAACCCTGCTTTTATTGGTTTTTCTCCGCTCTAACCCAGCTTTTCTTGGTTTTCCTCCCCTCTATCCCCGCTTTTCTTGGTTTTCCTCCGCACTAACCCCGCTTTTCTTGGTTTTCCTCAGCTCTAACCCCACTTTTCATGCTTTTTCTCCGCTCTAACCCCGATTTTCTTGGTTTTCCTCCGAACTAACCCCGCTTTTCTTGGTTTTCCTCCGCTCTAACCCAGCTTTTTTTGGTTTTCCTCCGCTCTAACCCTGCTTTTCTTGGTTTTTCTCCACTCTAACCCCGCTTTTCTTGGTTTTCCTCCCTTCTATCCTTGCTTTTCTTGGTTTTTTTCCGCTCTAACCTCGTTTCTCTTGGATTTCCTCCGCTCTATCAACGCTTTTCTTGGTTTTCCTTTGCTCTAAATCCTCTTTTCTTGGTTTTCCTCCGCACTAACCCTGCTTTTCTTTGTTTTTCTCCACGCTAACCCAGCTTATCATGGTTTTTCTCCACTGTAACCATGCTTTTCTCGGATTTCTGCTGCTCTAGCCGCGCTTTTCTTCGTTTTTTTCCTCTCTAACTTCTTTTTCTTGGTTTTCCTCCGCTCTAACCCAGCTTTTCTTGGTTATTCTCCACTGTAACCCAGCTTTTCATGGTTTTTCTCCACTCTAACCATGCTTTTCTCGGATTTCTGCTGCTCTAACCACGCTTTTCTTCGTTTCCTTCCGTTCTAACTCTGCTTTTCTTGGTTTTCCTCCGCTCCAACCCCGCTTTTCTTGGTTTTCCTCCGCTATAACCCCGCTTTTCTTGGTTTTCCTCTGCTCTAACCCCGCTTTTCTTGGTTTTCCTCCGCTGTAACCCCGCTTTTCTTGGTTTTCTTCCGTTCTAACTTCGTTTTTCTTGGTTTTCCTCCGCTCTAACCCTGCATTTCTTGGTTTTCATCCTCATGAACAACTTTTTTTTTGGTTTTCCTCCGCTCTAACCCTGCTTTTCTTGGATTTCCTCCGCTCTAACCTCGCTTTTCTTGTTTTTCCTCCGCTCTAACCCCGCTTTTCATGGTTATTCTCCACTGTAACCCAGCTTTTCATGGTTTTTCTCCACTCTAACCATGCTTTTCTCGGATTTCTGCTGCTCTAACCACGCTTTTCTTCGTTATCTTCCGTTCTAACTCTGCTTTTCTTGGTTTTCCTCCGCTCTAACTCCGCTTTTCTTGGTTTTCCTCCGCTCTAACCCCGCTTTTCTTGGTTTTCCTCTGCTCTAACCCCGCTTATCTTGGTTTTTCTCTGCTCTAACTTCGTTTTTCTTGGTTTTCCTCCGCTCTATCACCGCTTTTCTTGGTTTTCCTACGATCTAACACCACTTTTCGTGGTTTTCCTCCGCTCTAACCCTGCTTTTCTTGGTTTTCCTCCTCTCTAACTTTGCTTTTCTTTGTTTTCCTCCTTTCTAACCCTGCTTTTCTTGGTTTTCCTCCGCTCTAATCCTGCTTTTTTTGATTTTTCTCCGCTCTAACTTCGATTTTCTTGGTTTTCCTCTGCTCTATCACCGCTTTTATTGGTTTTCCTCCGCTCTAACCCCACTTTTCATGCTTTTCCTCCGCTCTAACCCTGATTTTCTTGGTTTTCCTCGGAACTAACCCCGCTTTTCTTGCTTTTCCTCCGCTCTAACACCGCTTTTCTTGGTTTTCCTCCGCTCTAACTCTGCTTTTTTTGGTTTTCCTCCGCTCTAACCCTGCTTTTCTTGGATTTCCTCCGCTCTAACCTTGCTTTTCATAGTTTTCCTCTGCTCTATCCCCGCTTTTCTTGGTTTTCCTACGCTCTAACACCGCTTTTCTTGGTTTTCCTCCTCTCTAACACCGCTTTTCTCGGATTTCTGCTGCTCTAACCACGCTTTTCTTCGTTATCTTCCGTTCTAACTCTGCTTTTCTTGGTTTTCCTCCGCTCTAACTCCGCTTTTCTTGGTTTTCCTCCGCTCTAACCCCGCTTTTCTTGGTTTTCCTCTGCTCTAACCCCGCTTATCTTGGTTTTTCTCTGCTCTAACTTCGTTTTTCTTGGTTTTCCTCCGCTCTATCACCGCTTTTCTTGGTTTTCCTACGATCTAACACCACTTTTCGTGGTTTTCCTCCGCTCTAACCCTGCTTTTCTTGGTTTTCCTCCTCTCTAACTTTGCTTTTCTTTGTTTTCCTCCTTTCTAACCCTGCTTTTCTTGGTTTTCCTCCGCTCTAATTTTGCTTTTTTTGATTTTTCTCCGCTCTAACTTCGATTTTCTTGGTTTTCCTCTGCTCTATCACCGCTTTTATTGGTTTTCCTCTGCTCTAACCCCACTTTTCATGCTTTTCCTCCGCTCTAACCCTGATTTTCTTGGTTTTCCTCGGAACTAACCCCGCTTTTCTTGCTTTTCCTCCGCTCTAACACCGCTTTTCTTGGTTTTCCTCCGCTCTAACTCTGCTTTTTTTGGTTTTCCTCCGCTCTAACCCAGCTTTTCTTGGTTTTCCTCCGCTCTAACCTTGCTTTTCATAGTTTTCCTCTGCTCTATCCCCGCTTTTCTTGGTTTTCCTACGCTCTAACACCGCTTTTCTTGGTTTTCCTCCGCTCTAACACCGCTTTTCTTGGTTTTCCTCCGCTCTTACCCTGCTTTTCTTGGTTTTTCTCCGCTCTAACCCAGCTTTTCTTGGTTTTCCTCCCCTCTATCCCAGCTTTTCTTGGTTTTCCTCCGCACTAACCCTGCTTTTCTTTGTTTTTCTCCACGCTAACCCAGCTTATCATGGTTTTTCTCCACTGTAACCATGCTTTTCTCGGATTTCTGCTGCTCTAGCCGCGCTTTTCTTCGTTTTTTTCCTCTCTAACTTCTTTTTCTTGGTTTTCCTCCGCTCTAACCCAGCTTTTCTTGGTTATTCTCCACTGTAACCCAGCTCTTCATGGTTTTTCTCCACTCTAACCATGCTTTTCTCGGATTTCTGCTGCTCTAACCACGCTTTTCTTCGTTTCCTTCCGTTCTAACTCTGCTTTTCTTGGTTTTCCTCCGCTCTAACCCCGCTTTTCTTGGTTTTCCTCCGCTATAACCCCGCTTTTCTTGGTTTTCCTCTGCTCTAACCCCGCTTTTCTTGGTTTTCCTCCGCTGTAACCCCGCTTTTCTTGGTTTTCTTCCGTTCTAACTTCGTTTTTCTTGGTTTTCCTCCGCTCTAACCCTGCATTTCTTGGTTTTCATCCTCATGAACAACTTTTTTTTTGGTTTTCCTCCGCTCTAACCCTGCTTTTCTTGGATTTCCTCCGCTCTAACCTCGCTTTTCTTGTTTTTCCTCCGCTCTAACCCCGCTTTTCATGGTTATTCTCCACTGTAACCCAGCTTTTCATGGTTTTTCTCCACTCTAACCATGCTTTTCTCGGATTTCTGCTGCTCTAACCACGCTTTTCTTCGTTATCTTCCGTTCTAACTCTGCTTTTCTTGGTTTTCCTCCGCTCTAACTCCGCTTTTCTTGGTTTTCCTCCGCTCTAACCCCGCTTTTCTTGGTTTTCCTCTGCTCTAACCCCGCTTATCTTGGTTTTTCTCTGCTCTAACTTCGTTTTTCTTGGTTTTCCTCCGCTCTATCACCGCTTTTCTTGGTTTTCCTACGATCTAACACCACTTTTCGTGGTTTTCCTCCGTTCTAACCCTGCTTTTCTTGGTTTTCCTCCTCTCTAACTTTGCTTTTCTTTGTTTTCCTCCTTTCTAACCCTGCTTTTCTTGGTTTTCCTCCGCTCTAATCCTGCTTTTTTTGATTTTTCTCCGCTCTAACTTCGATTTTCTTGGTTTTCCTCTGCTCTATCACCGCTTTTATTGGTTTTCCTCCGCTCTAACCCCACTTTTCATGCTTTTCCTCCGCTCTAACCCTGATTTTCTTGGTTTTCCTCGGAACTAACCCCGCTTTTCTTGCTTTTCCTCCGCTCTAACACCGCTTTTCTTGGTTTTCCTCCGCTCTAACTCTGCTTTTTTTGGTTTTCCTCCGCTCTAACCCAGCTTTTCTTGGTTTTCCTCCGCTCTAACCTTGCTTTTCATAGTTTTCCTCTGCTCTATCCCCGCTTTTCTTGGTTTTCCTACGCTCTAACACCGCTTTTCTTGGTTTTCCTCCGCTCTAACACCGCTTTTCTTGGTTTTCCTCCGCTCTTACCCTGCTTTTCTTGGTTTTTCTCCGCTCTAACCCAGCTTTTCTTGGTTTTCCTCCCCTCTATCCCAGCTTTTCTTGGTTTTCCTCCGCTCTAACCCCGCTTTTTTTGGTTTTTCTTTGCTCTAACCCAGCTTTTCATGGTTTTTCTCCACTCTAACCATGCTTTTCTCGGATGTCTGCTGCTCTAACCACGCTTTTCTTCGTTTTCTTCCGTTCTAACTCTGCTTTTCTTGGTTTTCCTCCGCTCTAACCCCGCTTTTCTTGGTTTTCCTCCGCTATAACCCTGCTTTTCTTGGTTTTCCTCCGCTCTAACCCCGCTTTTCTTTATTTTCCTCCGCTCTAACCCCGCTTTTCTTTGTTATTCTCCACTGTAACCCAGCTTTTCATGGTTTTTCTCCACTCTAACCATGCTTTACTCGGATTTCTGCTGCTCTAACCACGGTTTTCTTCGTTTTCTTCCGTTCTAACTCTGCTTTTCTTGGTTTTTCTCGACTCCAACCCAGCTTTTCTTGCTTTTTCTCCACTCTAACCATGCTTTTCTTGGATTTCTGCTGCTCTAACCTCGCTTTTCTGTCTTTTCCTCCTCTCTAAGTTCTTCTTATTGGTTTTCCTCCGATCTAACCCCGATTATCTTGGTTTTCCTCCGCGCTAACCCCGCTTTACTTGGTTTTCCTTTGCACTAACCTTGCTTTTCTTGGTTTTCCTCCGCTCTAACCCCGCTTTACTTGGTTTTCCTTTGCGCTAACCCTGCTTTTCTTGGTTTTCCTCCGCTCTAACCCCGCTTTTCTTGGTTTTCCTCCGCTCTACCACCGCTTTTCTTCGTTTTCCTACGCTCTAAACCCTCTTTTCTTGGTTTTCCTCCGCACTAACCCCGCATTTCTTGGTTTTTCTCCACTCTAACCCAGCTTTTCATGGTTTTTCTGCACTCTAACCATGCCTTTCTTGATTTTCCTCCTCTATATCCCCGCTTTTCTTGGTTTTCCTCCGCTCTAACCCTGCTTTTCTTGGTTTTCCTCCGCTATAACCCCACTTTTCATGCTTTTCCTCCACTCTAACCCCTATTTTCTTGGTTTTCCTCGGAACTAACTCTGCTTTTCTTGGTTTTCCTCCGCTCTAACACCGCTTTTCTTGGTTTTCCTCCGCTCTAACCCTGCTTTTATTGTTTTTTTTCCGCTCTAACCCAGCTTTTCTTGGTTTTCCTCCCCTCTATCCCCGCTTTTCTTGGTTTTCCGCAGCTCTAACCCCGCTTTTCTTGGTTTTCCTCCGCTCTAACCCCACTTTTCATTCTTTTCCTCCGCTCTAACCCCGATTTTCTTGGTTTTCCTCCGAACTAACCCCGCTTTTCTTGGTTTTCCTCCGCTCTAACACCGCTTTTCTTGGTTTTCCTCCGCTCTAACCCTGCTTTTCTTGGTTTTTCTCCGCTCTAACCCAGCTTTTCTTGGTTTTCCTCCGCTCTCACTTCGCATTTCCTAGTTTTCCTCTGCTCTAACCCCGCTTTTCTTGGTTTTTCTCTGCTCTAACCCAGCTTTTCATGGTTTTTCTCCACTCTAACCATGCTTTTCTTGGATGTCTGCTGCTCTAACCACGCTTTTCTTCGTTTTCTTCCGTTCTAACTCTGCTTTTCTTGGTTTTCCTCCGCTCTAACCACGCTTTTCTAGGTTTTCTTCCGTTCTAACTTCGCTTTTCTTGGTTTTCCTCCGCTCTAACCCTGCATTTCTTGGTTTTCATCCGCATGAATAACGTTTTTCTTGTTTTTCCTCCGCTCTAACCACGCTTTTCTTGGTTTTCTTCCGTTCTAACTTCGCTTTTCTTGGTTTTCCTCCGCTCTAACCCCGCATTTCTTTGTTTTCTTCCGCTCTAACCCCGCTTTTCTTGGTTTTCCTCAGCTCTAACCCCACTTTTCATGCTTTTCCTCCGCTCTAACCCCGATTTTCTTGGTTTTCCTCCGAACTAACCCCGCTTTTCTTGCTTTTCCTCCGCTCTAACCCTGCTTTTCTTGGTTTTCCTCCGCTCTAACCCTGCTTTTTTTGGTTTTCCTCCGCTCTAACCCAGCTTTTCTTGGTTTTCCTCCACTCTATCCCCGCTTTTTTTGGTATTCCTCCGCTCTAACCCCGCTTTTCTTGGTTTTCCTCCGCTCTAACCTTGCTTTTTCCTCTGCTCTATCCCCGCTTTTCTTGGTTTTCCTACGCTCTAACACCGCTTTTCTTGGTTTTCCTCCGCTCTTACCCTGCTTTTCTTGGTTTTTCTCTGCTCTAACCCAGCTTTTCTTGGTTTTCCTCCCCTCTATCCCAGCTTTTCTTGGATTTCCTCCGCTCTAACCCCGCTTTTTTTGGTTTTTCTCCGCTCTAACCTAGCTTTTCATGGTTTTTCTC
This sequence comes from Coturnix japonica, assembly GCF_054131305.1. Taxonomy (NCBI): domain Eukaryota; kingdom Metazoa; phylum Chordata; class Aves; order Galliformes; family Phasianidae; genus Coturnix; species Coturnix japonica. Next base: position 7,002,156 of record NC_140666.1, on the reverse strand, counting down.
CACTCTAACCATGCTTTTCTCGGATGTCTGCTGCTCTAACCACGCTTTTCTTCGTTTTCTTCCGTTCTAACTCTGCTTTTCTTGGTTTTCCTCCGCTCTAACCCCGCTTTACTTGGTTTTCCTTTGCACTAACCCTGATCTAACCCCGCTTTTCTTGGTTTTCCTCCGCTCTACCACCGCTTTTCTTGGTTTTCCTACGCTCTAAACCCTCTTTTCTTGGTTTTCCTCCGCACTAACCCCGCATTTCTTGGTTTTTCTCCACTCTAACCCAGCTTTTCATGGTTTTTCTGCACTCTTACCATGCCTTTCTTGATTTTCCTCCTCTCTATCCCCGGTTTTCTTGGTTTTCCTCCGCTCTAACCCTGCTTTTCTTGGTTTTTCTCCGCTCTAACCCAGCTTTTCGTGGTTTTTCTCCACTCTAACCATGCTTTTCTCGGATTTCTGCTGCTCTAACCACGCTTTTCTTCGTTTTCTTCCGTTCTAATACTGCTTTTCATGGTTTTCCTCCGCTCTAACCCCGCCTTTCTTGGTTTTCCTCCGCTCTAACCCCGCTTTTCTTGGATTTCCTCCGCTCTAACCCCACTTTTCATGCATTTCCTCCACTCTAACCCCTATTTTCTTGGTTTTCCTCGGAACTAACTCTGCTTTTCTTGGTTTTCCTCCGCTCTAACACCGCTTTTCTTGGTTTTCCTCCGCTCTAACCCTGCTTTTATTGTTTTTTCTCCGCTCTAACCCAGCTTTTCTTGGTTTTCCTCCCCTCTATCCCCGCTTTTCTTGGTTTTCCGCAGCTCTAACCCCGCTTTTCTTGGTTTTCCTCAGCTCTAACCCCACTTTTCATGCTTTTCCTCCGCTCTAACCCCGATTTTCTTGGTTTTCCTCCGAACTAACCCCGCTTTTCTTGCTTTTCCTCCGCTCTAACCCTGCTTTTCTTGGTTTTTCTCTGCTCTAACCCAGCTTTTCTTGGTTTTCCTCCGCTCTAACTTCGCATTTCCTAGATTTCCTCCGCTCTATCCCCGCTTTTCTTGGTTTTTCTCTGCTCTAACCCAGCTTTTCATGGTTTTTCTCCACTCTATAATGCTTTCTCGGATGTCTGCTGCTCTAACCACGCTTTTCTTCGTTTTCTTCCGTTCTAACTCTGCTTTTCTTGGTTTTCCTCCGTTCTAACCACGCTTTTCTAGGTTTTCTTCCGTTCTAACTTCGCTTTTCTTGGTTTTCCTCCGCTCTAACCCTGCATTTCTTGGTTTTCATCCGCATGAATAACGTTTTTCTTGTTTTTCCTCCGCTCTAACCACGCTTTTCTTGGTTTTCTTCCGTTCTAACTTCGCTTTTCTTGGTTTTCCTCCGCTCTAACCCCGCATTTCTTTGTTTTCTTCCGCTCTAACCCCGCTTTTCTTGGTTTTCCTCAGCTCTAACCCCACTTTTCATGCTTTTCCTCCGCTCTAACCCCGATTTTCTTGGTTTTCCTCCGAACTAACCCCGCTTTTCTTGCTTTTCCTCCGCTCTAACCCTGCTTTTCTTGGATTTCCTCCGCTCTAACCCTGCTTTTTTTGGTTTTCCTCCGCTCTAACCCAGCTTTTCTTGGTTTTCCTCCACTCTATCCCCGCTTTTTTTGGTATTCCTCCGCTCTAACCCCGCTTTTCTTGGTTTTCCTCCGCTCTAACCTTGCTTTTTCCTCTGCTCTATCCCCGCTTTTCTTGGTTTTCCTACGCTCTAACACCGCTTTTCTTGGTTTTCCTCCGCTCTAACACCGCTTTTCTTGGTTTTCCTCCGCTCTTACCCTGCTTTTCTTGGTTTTTCTCTGCTCTAACCCAGCTTTTCTTGGTTTTCCTCCCCTCTATCCCAGCTTTTCTTGGATTTCCTCCGCTCTAACCCCGCTTTTTTTGGTTTTTCTCCGCTCTAACCTAGCTTTTCATGGTTTTTCTCCACTCTAACCATGCTTTTCTCGGATGTCTGCTGCTCTAACCACGCTTTTCTTAGTTTTCTTCCGTTCTAACTCTGCTTTTCTTGGTTTTCCTCCGCTCTAACCCCGCTTTACTTGGTTTTCCTTTGCACTAACCCTGATCTAACCCCGCTTTTCTTGGTTTTCCTCCGCTCTACCACCGCTTTTCTTGGTTTTCCTACGCTCTAAACCCTCTTTTCTTGGTTTTCCTCCGCACTAACCCCGCATTTCTTGGTTTTTCTCCACTCTAACCCAGCTTTTCATGGTTTTTCTGCACTCTTACCATGCCTTTCTTGATTTTCCTCCTCTCTATCCCCGGTTTTCTTGGTTTTCCTCCGCTCTAACCCTGCTTTTCTTGGTTTTTCTCCGCTCTAACCCAGCTTTTCGTGGTTTTTCTCCACTCTAACCATGCTTTTCTTGGATTTCTGCTGCTCTAACCACGCTTTTCTTCGTTTTCTTCCGTTCTAATACTGCTTTTCATGGTTTTCCTCCGCTCTAACCCCGCCTTTCTTGGTTTTCCTCCGCTCTAACCCCGCTTTTCTTGGTTTTCCTCCGCTCTAACCCCACTTTTCATGCATTTCCTCCACTCTAACCCCTATTTTCTTGGTTTTCCTCGGAACTAACTCTGCTTTTCTTGGTTTTCCTCCGCTCTAACACCGCTTTTCTTGGTTTTCCTCCGCTCTAACCCTGCTTTTATTGTTTTTTCTCCGCTCTAACCCAGCTTTTCTTGGTTTTCCTCCCCTCTATCCCCGCTTTTCTTGGTTTTCCGCAGCTCTAACCCCGCTTTTCTTGGTTTTCCTCAGCTCTAACCCCACTTTTCATGCTTTTCCTCCGCTCTAACCCCGATTTTCTTGGTTTTCCTCCGAACTAACCCCGCTTTTCTTGCTTTTCCTCCGCTCTAACCCTGCTTTTCTTGGTTTTTCTCTGCTCTAACCCAGCTTTTCTTGGTTTTCCTCCGCTCTAACTTCGCATTTCCTAGATTTCCTCCGCTCTATCCCCGCTTTTCTTGGTTTTTCTCTGCTCTAACCCAGCTTTTCATGGTTTTTCTCCACTCTATAATGCTTTCTCGGATGTCTGCTGCTCTAACCACGCTTTTCTTCGTTTTCTTCCGTTCTAACTCTGCTTTTCTTGGTTTTCCTCCGCTCTAACCACGCTTTTCTAGGTTTTCTTCCGTTCTAACTTCGCTTTTCTTGGTTTTCCTCCGCTCTAACCCTGCATTTCTTGGTTTTCATCCGCATGAATATCGTTTTTCTTGGTTTTCCTCCGCTCTAACCACGCTTTTCTTGGTTTTCTTCCGTTCTAACTTCGCTTTTCTTGGTTTTCCTCCGCTATAACCCCGCTTTTCTTGGTTTTCTTTCGCTCTAACCCCGCTTTTCTTGGTTTTCCTCAGCTCTAACCCCACTTTTCATGCTTTTCCTGCGCTCTAACCCCGATTTTCTTGGTTTTCCACGGAACTAACCCCGCTTTTCTTGCTTTTCCTCCGCTCTAACCTTGCTTTTCTTGGTTTTCCTCAGCTCTAACCCCACTTTTCATGCTTTTCCTTCGCTCTAACCCCGATTTTCTTGGTTTTCCACGGAACTAACCCCGCTTTTCTTGCTTTTCCTCCGCTCTAACACCGCTTTTCTTGGTTTTCCTCCGCTCTAACCCTGCTTTTTTTGGTTTTCCTCCGCTCTAACCCAGCTTTTCTTGGTTTTCCTCTTCTCTATCTCCGCTTTTCTTGGTATTCCTCCGCTCTAACCCCGCTTTTCTTGATTTTCCTCCGCTCTAACCTTGCTTTTCATGGTTTTCCTCTGCTCTATCCCCGCTTATCTTGGTTTTCCTGCGCTCTAACACCGCTTTTCTTGGTTTTCCTCCGCTCTAACACCGTATTTCTTGGTTTTCCTCCGCTCTTACCCTGCTTTTCTTGGTTTTTCTCCGCTCTAACCCAGCTTTTCTTGGTTTTCCTCCCCTCTATCCCCGCTTTTCTTGGATTTCCTCCGCTCTAACCCCGCTTTTTTTGGTTTTTCTCCGCTCTAACCCAGCTTTTCATGGTTTTTCTCCACTCTAACCATGCTTTTCTCGGATGTCTGCTGCTCTAACCACGCTTTTCTTCGTTTTCTTCCGTTCTAACTCTGCTTTTCTTGGTTTTCCTCCGCTCTAACCCCGCTTTTCTTGATTTTCCTCCGCTCTAACCCCGCTTTTCTTGGTTATTCTCCACTGTAACCCAGTTTTTCATGGTTTTTCTCCACTCTAACCATGCTTTACTCGGATTTCTGCTGCTCTAACCACGGTTTTCTTCGTTTTCTTCCGTTTTAACTCTGCTTTTCTTGGTTTTTCTCGACTCCAACCCAGCTTTTCTTGCTTTTTATCCACTCTAACCATGCTTTTCTTGGATTTCTGCTGCTCTAACCTCGCTTTTCTGTCTTTTCCTCCTCTCTAAGTTCTTCTTATTGTTTTCCACCGATCTAACCCCGATTATCTTGGTTTTCCTCCGCTCTAACCCCGCTTTACTTGGTTTTCCTTTGCACTAACCTTGCTTTTCTTGGTTTTCCTCCGCTCTAACCCCGCTTTACTTGGTTTTCCTTTGCACTAACCCTGCTTTTCTTGGTTTTCCTCCGCTCTAACCCCGCTTTTCTTGGTTTTCCTTCGCTCTACCACCGCTTTTCTTGGTTTTCCTATGCTCTAAACCCTCTTTTCTTGGTTTTCCTCCGCACTAACCCCGCATTTCTTGGTTTTTCTCCACTCTAACCCCGCTTTTCATGGTTTTTCTGCACTCTAATCATGCTTTTCTTGATTTTCCTCCCCTCTATCCCCGCTTTTCTTGGTTTTCCTCCGCTCTAACCCTGCTTTTCTTGGTTTTTCTCCGCTCTAACCCAGCTTTTCATGGTTTTTCTCCACTCTAACCATGCTTTTCTAGGATTTCTGCTGCTCTAACCACGCTTTTCTTCGTTTTCTTCCGTTCTAATACTGCTTTTCTTGGTTTTCCTCCGCTATAACCCCGCTTTTCTTGGTTTTCCTCCGCTCTAACCCCGCTTTTCTTGGTTTTCCTCCGCTATAACCCCGCTTTTCTTGGTTTTCCTCCGCTCTAACCCCGCTTTTGTTGGTTTTACTCCGCTCTAACCCCACTTTTCATGCTTTTCCTCCACTCTAACCCCTATTTTCTTGGTTTTCCTCGGAACTAACTCCACTTTTCTTGGTTTTCCTCCGCTCTAACACCGCTTTTCTTGGTTTTCCTCCGCTCTAACCCTGCTTTTATTGGTTTTTCTCCGCTCTAACCCAGCTTTTCTTCGTTTTCCTCCCCTCTATCCCCGTTTTTCTTGGTTTTCCGCAGCTCTAACCCCGCTTTTCTTGGTTTTCCTCAGCTCTAACCCCACTTTTCATGCTTTTCCTCCGCTCTAACCCCGATTTTCTTGGTTTTCCTCCGAACTAACCCCGCTTTTCTTGGTTTTCCTCCGCTCTAACCCAGCTTTTCTTGGTTTTCCTCCGCTCTAACCCTGCTTTTCTTGGTTTTTCTCCACTCTAACCCCGCTTTTCTTGGTTTTCCTCCCTTCTATCCTTGCTTTTCTTGGTTTTTCTCCGCTCTAACCTCGTTTCTCTTGGATTTCCTCCGCTCTATCAACGCTTTTCTTGGTTTTCCTTTGCTCTAAATCCTCTTTTCTTGGTTTTCCTCCGCACTAACCCTGCTTTTCTTGGTTTTTCTCCACTCTAACCCAGCTTTTCATGGTTTTTCTCCACTGTAACCATGCTTTTCTCGGATTTCTGCTGCTCTAGCCGCGCTTTTCTTCGTTTTTTTCCTCTCTAACTTCTTTTTCTTGGTTTTCCTCCGCTCTAACCCTGCTTTTCTTGTTTATTCTCCACTGTAACCCAGCTTTTCATGGTTTTTCTCCACTCTAACCATGCTTTTCTCGGATTTCTGCTGCTCTAACCACGCTTTTCTTCGTTTTCTTCCGTTCTCACTCCGCTTTTCTTGGTTTTCCTCCGCTCTAACCCCGCCTTTCTTGGTTTTCCTCCGCTCTAACCCCGATTTTCTTGGTTTTCCTCCGAACTAACCCCGCTTTTCTTGGTTTTCCTCCGCTCTAACCCCGCTTTTCTTGGTTTTCCTCCGCTCTAACCCCGATTTTCTTGGTTTTCCTCCGAACTAACCCCGCTTTTCTTGGTTTTCCTCCGCTCTAACCCTGCTTTTCTTGGTTTTCCTCCGCTCTAACCCCGCTTTTCTTGGTTTTCCTCCGCTCTACCACCGCTTTTCTTGGTTTTCCTACGCTCTAAACCCTCTTTTCTTGGTTTTCCTCCGCTCTAACCCCGTATTTCTTGGTTTTTCTCCACTCTAACCCAGTTTTTCATGGTTTTTCTGCACTCTAACCATGCTTTTCTTGATTTTCCTCCTCTCTATCCCCGCTTTTCTTGGTTTTCCTCCGCTCTAACCCTGCTTTTCTTGGTTTTTCTCCGCTCTAACCCAGCTTTTCATGATTTTTCTCCACTCTAACCATGCTTTTCTCGGATTTCTGCTGCTCTAACCACGCTTTTCTTCGTTTCCTTCCGTTCTAATACTGCTTTTCATGGTTTTCCTCCGCTCTAACCCCGCCTTTCTTGGTTTTCCTCCGCTCTAACCCCGCTTTTCTTGGTTTTCCTCCGCTCTAACCCCACTTTTCATGCTTTTCCTCCACTCTAACCCCTATTTTCTTGGTTTTCCTCGGAACTAACTCTGCTTTTCTTGGTTTTCCTCCGCTCTAACACCGCTTTTCTTGGTTTTCCTCCGCTCTAACCCTGCTTTTATTGGTTTTTCTCCGCTCTAACCCAGCTTTTCTTGGTTTTCCTCCCCTCTATCCCCGCTTTTCTTGGTTTTCCGCAGCTCTAACCCCGCTTTTCTTGGTTTTCCTCAGCTCTAACCCCACTTTTCATGCTTTTCCTCCGCTCTAACCCCGATTTTCTTGGTTTTCCTCCGAACTAACCCCGCTTTTCTTGGTTTTCCTCCGCTCTAACCCTGCTTTTCTTGGTTTTTCTCCGCTCTAACCCAGCTTTTCTTGGTTTTCCTCCGCTCTAACTTCGCATTTCCTAGATTTCCTCCGCTCTAACCCCGCTTTTCTTGGTTTTTCTCTGCTCTAACCCAGCTTTTCATGGTTTTTCTCCACTCTAACCATGCTTTCTCGGATGTCTGCTGCTCTAACCACGCTTTTCTTCGTTTTCTTCCGTTCTAACTCTGCTTTTCTTGGTTTTCCTCCGCTCTAACCACGCTTTTCTAGGTTTTCTTCCGTTCTAACTTCGCTTTTCTTGGTTTTCCTCCGCTCTAACCCTGCATTTCTTGGTTTTCATCCGCATGAATAACGTTTTTCTTGGTTTTCCTCCGCTCTAACCACGCTTTTCTTGGTTTTCTTCCGTTCTAACTTCGCTTTTCTTGGTTTTCCTCCGCTATAACCCCGCTTTTCTTGGTTTTCTTCCGCTCTAACCCCGCTTTTCTTGGTTTTCCTCAGCTCTAACCCCACTTTTCATGCTTTTCCTCCGCTCTAACCCCGATTTTCTTGGTTTTCCTCGGAACTAACCCCGCTTTTCTTGCTTTTCCTCCGCTCTAACACCGCTTTTCTTGGTTTTCCTCCGCTCTAACCCTGCTTTTTTTGGTTTTCCTCCGCTCTAACCCAGCTTTTCTTGGTTTTCCTCCCCTCTATCCCCGCTTTTCTTGGTATTCCTCCGCTCTAACCCCGCTTTTCTTGGTTTTCCTCCGCTCTAACCTTGCTTTTCATGGTTTTCCTCTGCTCTATCCCCGCTTATCTTGGTTTTCCTATGCTCTAACACCGCTTTTCTTGGTTTTCCTCCGCTCTAACACCGCTTTTCATGGCTTTCCTCCGCTCTTACCCTGCTTTTCTTGGTTTTTCTCCGCTCTAACCCAGCTTTTCTTGGTTTTCCTCCCCTCTATCCCCGCTTTTCTTGGATTTCCTCCGCTCTAACCCCGCTTTTTTTGGTTTTTCTCCGCTCTAACCCAGCTTTTCATGGTTTTTCTCCACTCTAACCATGCTTTTCTTGGATGTCTGCTGCTCTAACCACGCTTTTCTTCGTTTTCTTCCGTTCTAACTCTGCTTTTCTTGGTTTTCCTCTGCTCTAACCCCGCTTTTCTTGATTTTCCTCCGCTCTAACCCCGCTTTTCTTGGTTATTCTCCACTGTAACCCAGTTTTTCATGGTTTTTCTCCACTCTAACCATGCTTTACTCGGATTTCTGCTGCTCTAACCACGGTTTTCTTCGTTTTCTTCCGTTCTAACTCTGCTTTTCTTGGTTTTTCTCGACTCCAACCCAGCTTTTCTTGCTTTTTCTCCACTCTAACCATGCTTTTCTTGGATTTCTGCTGCTCTAACCTCGCTTTTCTGTCTTTTCCTCCTCTCTAAGTTCTTCTTATTGTTTTCCTCCGATCTAACCCCGATTATCTTGGTTTTCCTCCGCTCTAACCCCGCTTTACTTGGTTTTCCTTTGCACTAACCTTGCTTTTCTTGGTTTTCCTCCGCTCTAACCCCGCTTTACTTGGTTTTCCTTTGCACTAACCCTGCTTTTCTTGGTTTTCCTCCGCTCTAACCCCGCTTTTCTTGGTTTTCCTCCGCTCTACCACCGCTTTTCTTGGTTTTCCTATGCTCTAAACCCTCTTTTCTTGGTTTTCCTCCGCACTAACCCCGCATTTCTTGGATTTCTCCACTCTAACCCAGCTTTTCATGGTTTTTCTGCACTCTAATCATGCTTTTCTTGATTTTCCTCCCCTCTATCCCCGCTTTTCTTGGTTTTCCTCCGCTCTAACCCTGCTTTTCTTGGTTTTTCTCCGCTCTAACCCAGCTTTTCATGGTTTTTCTCCACTCTAACCATGCTTTTCTAGGATTTCTGCTGCTCTAACCACGCTTTTCTTCGTTTTCTTCCGTTCTAATACTGCTTTTCTTGGTTTTCCTCCGCTATAACCCCGCTTTTCTTGGTTTTCCTCCGCTCTAACCCCGCTTTTCTTGGTTTTCCTCCGCTATAACCCCGCTTTTCTTGGTTTTCCTCCGCTCTAACCCCGCTTTTGTTGGTTTTACTCCGCTCTAACCCCACTTTTCATGCTTTTCCTCCACTCTAACCCCTATTTTCTTGGTTTTCCTCGGAACTAACTCCGCTTTTCTTGGTTTTCCTCCGCTCTAACACCGCTTTTCTTGGTTTTCCTCCGCTCTAACCCTGCTTTTATTGGTTTTTCTCCGCTCTAACCCAGCTTTTCTTCGTTTTCCTCCCCTCTATCCCCGTTTTTCTTGGTTTTCCGCAGCTCTAACCCCGCTTTTCTTGGTTTTCCTCAGCTCTAACCCCACTTTTCATGCTTTTCCTCCGCTCTAACCCCGATTTTCTTGGTTTTCCTCCGAACTAACCCCGCTTTTCTTGGTTTTCCTCCGCTCTAACCCAGCTTTTCTTGGTTTTCCTCCGCTCTAACCCTGCTTTTCTTGGTTTTTCTCCACTCTAACCCCGCTTTTCTTGGTTTTCCTCCCTTCTATCCTTGCTTTTCTTGGTTTTTCTCCGCTCTAACCTCGTTTCTCTTGGATTTCCTCCGCTCTATCAACGCTTTTCTTGGTTTTCCTTTGCTCTAAATCCTCTTTTCTTCGTTTTCCTCCGCACTAACCCTGCTTTTCTTGGTTTTTCTCCACTCTAACCCAGCTTTTCATGGTTTTTCTCCACTGTAACCATGCTTTTCTCGGATTTCTGCTGCTCTAGCCGCGCTTTTCTTCGTTTTTTTCCTCTCTAACTTCTTTTTCTTGGTTTTCCTCCGCTCTAACCCAGCTTTTCTTGGTTATTCTCCACTGTAACCCAGCTTTTCATGGTTTTTCTCCACTCTAACCATGCTTTTCTCGGATTTCTGCTGCTCTAACCACGCTTTTCTTCGTTTTCTTCCGTTCTCACTCCGCTTTTCTTGGTTTTCCTCCGCTCTAACCCCGCTTTTCTTGGTTTTCCTCCGCTCTAACCCTGCTTTTCTTGGTTTTCCTCCGCTCTAACCCCTCTTTTCATGGTTTTCCTCCGCTCTAACTTCGCTTTTCTTGGTTTTCCTCCGCTCTAACCCCGCTTTTCTTGGTTATCCTCCGCTCTAACCCCTCTATTCTTGGTTTTCCTCCGCTCTAACTTTACTTTTCTTGGTTTTCCTCCGCTCTAACCCAGCTTTTCATGGTTTTTCTCCACTCTAACCATGCCTTTCTCGGATTTCTGCTGCTCTAACCACGCTTTTCCTTGTTTTCTTCCTTTCTAACTCTGCTTTTCTTGGTTTTCCTCCGCTCTAGCACCACTTTTCTTGGTTTTCCTCCGCTCTAACCCAGCTTTTCATGGTTTTTCTCCACTCTAACCATGCTGTTCTCGGATTTCTTCTGCTCTAACCACGCTTTTCTTCGTTTCCTTCCGTTCTAACTCTTCTTTTCTTGGTTTTCCTCCGCTCTAACCCCGCTTTTCTTGGTTTTCCTCAGCTATAACCCCGCTTTTCTTGGTTTTCCTCCACTATAACCCCGCTTTTCTTGGTTTTCCTCCGCTGTAACCCCGCTTTTCTTGGTTTTCTTCCGTTCTAACTTCGTTTTTCTTGGTTTTCCTCCGCTCTAACCCCGCATTTCTTGGTTTTCATCCTCATGAACAACGTTTTTTTTGGTTTTCCTCCGCTCTAACCCTGCTTTTCTTGGTTTTCCTCCGCTCTAACCTCGCTTTTCTTGGTTTTCCTCCGCTCTAACCCCGCTTTTCTTGCTTATTCTCCACTGTAACCCAGCTTTTCATGGTTTTTCTCCACTCTAACCATGCTTTTCTTGGATGTCTGCTGCTCTAACCACGCTTTTCTTCGTTTTCTTCCGTTCTAACTCTGCTTTTCTTGGTTTTCCTCCGCTCTAACCCCGCTTTTCTTGATTTTCCTCCGCTCTAACCCCGCTTTTCTTGGTTATTCTCCACTGTAACCCAGTTTTTCATGGTTTTTCTCCACTCTAACCATGCTTTACTCGGATTTCTGCTGCTCTAACCACGGTTTTCTTCGTTTTCTTCCGTTCTAACTCTGCTTTTCTTGGTTTTTCTCGACTCCAACCCAGCTTTTCTTGCTTTTTCTCCACTCTAACCATGCTTTTCTTGGATTTCTGCTGCTCTAACCTCGCTTTTCTGTCTTTTCCTCCTCTCTAAGTTCTTCTTATTGTTTTCCTCCGATCTAACCCCGATTATCTTGGTTTTCCTCCGCTCTAACCCCGCTTTACTTGGTTTTCCTTTGCACTAACCTTGCTTTTCTTGGTTTTCCTCCGCTCTAACCCCGCTTTACTTGGTTTTCCTTTGCACTAACCCTGCTTTTCTTGGTTTTCCTCCGCTCTAACCCCGCTTTTCTTGGTTTTCCTCCGCTCTACCACCGCTTTTCTTGGTTTTCCTATGCTCTAAACCCTCTTTTCTTGGTTTTCCTCCGCACTAACCCCGCATTTCTTGGATTTCTCCACTCTAACCCAGCTTTTCATGGTTTTTCTGCACTCTAATCATGCTTTTCTTGATTTTCCTCCCCTCTATCCCCGCTTTTCTTGGTTTTCCTCCGCTCTAACCCTGCTTTTCTTGGTTTTTCTCCGCTCTAACCCAGCTTTTCATGGTTTTTCTCCACTCTAACCATGCTTTTCTAGGATTTCTGCTGCTCTAACCACGCTTTTCTTCGTTTTCTTCCGTTCTAATACTGCTTTTCTTGGTTTTCCTCCGCTATAACCCCGCTTTTCTTGGTTTTCCTCCGCTCTAACCCCGCTTTTCTTGGTTTTCCTCCGCTATAACCCCGCTTTTCTTGGTTTTCCTCCGCTCTAACCCCGCTTTTGTTGGTTTTACTCCGCTCTAACCCCACTTTTCATGCTTTTCCTCCACTCTAACCCCTATTTTCTTGGTTTTCCTCGGAACTAACTCCGCTTTTCTTGGTTTTCCTCCGCTCTAACACCGCTTTTCTTGGTTTTCCTCCGCTCTAACCCTGCTTTTATTGGTTTTTCTCCGCTCTAACCCAGCTTTTCTTCGTTTTCCTCCCCTCTATCCCCGTTTTTCTTGGTTTTCCGCAGCTCTAACCCCACTTTTCATGCTTTTCCTCCGCTCTAACCCCGATTTTCTTGGTTTTCCTCCGAACTAACCCCGCTTTTCTTGGTTTTCCTCCGCTCTAACCCAGCTTATCTTGGTTTTCCTCCGCTCTAACCCTGCTTTTCTTGGTTTTTCTCCACTCTAACCCCGCTTTTCTTGGTTTTCCTCCCTTCTATCCTTGCTTTTCTTGGTTTTTCTCCGCTCTAACCTCGTTTCTCTTGGATTTCCTCCGCTCTATCAACGCTTTTCTTGGTTTTCCTTTGCTCTAAATCCTCTTTTCTTGGTTTTCCTCCGCACTAACCCTGCTTTTCTTGGTTTTTCTCCACTCTAACCCAGCTTTTCATGGTTTTTCTCCACTGTAACCATGCTTTTCTCGGATTTCTGCTGCTCTAGCCGCGCTTTTCTTCGTTTTTTTCCTCTCTAACTTCTTTTTCTTGGTTTTCCTCCGCTCTAACCCAGCTTTTCTTGGTTATTCTCCACTGTAACCCAGCTTTTCATGGTTTTTCTCCACTCTAACCATGCTTTTCTCGGATTTCTGCTGCTCTAACCACGCTTTTCTTCGTTTTCTTCCGTTCTCACTCCGCTTTTCTTGGTTTTCCTCCGCTCTAACCCCGCTTTTCTTGGTTTTCCTCCGCTCTAACCCTGCTTTTCTTGGTTTTCCTCCGCTCTAACCCCTCTTTTCATGGTTTTCCTCCGCTCTAACTTCGCTTTTCTTGGTTTTCCTCCGCTCTTACCCCGCTTTTCTTGGTTATCCTCCGCTCTAACCCCTCTATTCTTGGTTTTCCTCCGCTCTAACTTTACTTTTCTTGGTTTTCCTCCGCTCTAACCCAGCTTTTCATGGTTTTTCTCCACTCTAACCATGCCTTTCTCGGATTTCTGCTGCTCTAACCACGCTTTTCCTTGTTTTCTTCCTTTCTAACTCTGCTTTTCTTGGTTTTCCTCCGCTCTAGCACCACTTTTCTTGGTTTTCCTCCGCTCTAACCCAGCTTTTCATGGTTTTTCTCCACTCTAACCATGCTGTTCTCGGATTTCTTCTGCTCTAACCACGCTTTTCTTCGTTTCCTTCCGTTCTAACTCTTCTTTTCTTGGTTTTCCTCCGCTCTAACCCCGCTTTTCTTGGTTTTCCTCAGCTATAACCCCGCTTTTCTTGGTTTTCCTCCACTATAACCCCGCTTTTCTTGGTTTTCCTCCGCTGTAACCCCGCTTTTCTTGGTTTTCTTCCGTTCTAACTTCGTTTTTCTTGGTTTTCCTCCGCTCTAACCCCGCATTTCTTGGTTTTCATCCTCATGAACAACGTTTTTTTTGGTTTTCCTCCGCTCTAACCCTGCTTTTCTTGGTTTTCCTCCGCTCTAACCTCGCTTTTCTTGGTTTTCCTCCGCTCTAACCCCGCTTTTCTTGCTTATTCTCCACTGTAACCCAGCTTTTCCTGGTTTTTCTCCACTCTAACTATGCTTTTCTTGGATGTCTGCTGCTCTAACCACGCTTTTCTTCGTTTTCTTCCGTTCTAACTCTGCTTTTCTTGGTTTTCCTCCGCTCTAACCCCGCTTTTCTTGATTTTCCTCCGCTCTAACCCCGCTTTTCTTGGTTATTCTCCACTGTAACCCAGTTTTTCATGGTTTTTCTCCACTCTAACCATGCTTTACTCGGATTTCTGCTGCTCTAACCACGGTTTTCTTCGTTTTCTTCCGTTCTAACTCTGCTTTTCTTGGTTTTTCTCGACTCCAACCCAGCTTTTCTTGCTTTTTCTCCACTCTAACCATGCTTTTCTTGGATTTCTGCTGCTCTAACCTCGCTTTTCTGTCTTTTCCTCCTCTCTAAGTTCTTCTTATTGGTTTTCCTCCGATCTAACCCCGATTATCTTGGTTTTCCTCCGCTCTAACCCCGCTTTACTTGGTTTTCCTTTGCACTAACCTTGCTTTTCTTGGTTTTCCTCCGCTCTAACCCCGCTTTACTTGGTTTTCCTTTGCACTAACCCTGCTTTTCTTGGTTTTCCTCCGCTCTAACCCCGCTTTTCTTGGTTTTCCTCCGCTCTACCACCACTTTTCTTCGTTTTCCTACGCTCTAAACCCTCTTTTCTTGGTTTTCCTCCGCACTAACCCCGCATTTCTTGGTTTTTCTCCACTCTAACCCAGCTTTTCATGGTTTTTCTGCACTCTAATCATGCTTTTCTTGATTTTCCTCCCGTCTATCCCCGCTTTTCTTGGTTTTCCTCCGCTCTAACCCTGCTTTTCTTGGTTTTTCTCCGCTCTAACCCAGCTTTTCATGGTTTTTCTCCACTCTAACCATGCTTTTCTAGGATTTCTGCTGCTCTAACCACGCTTTTCTTCGTTTTCTTCCGTTCTAATACTGCTTTTCTTGGTTTTCCTCCGCTCTAACCCCGCTTTTCCTGGTTTTCCTCCGCTCTAACCCCGCTTTTCTTGGTTTTCCTTCGCTATAACCCCGCTTTTCTTGGTTTTCCTCCGCTCTAACCCCGCTTTTGTTGGTTTTACTCCGCTCTAACCCCACTTTTCATGCTTTTCCTCCACTCTAACCCCTATTTTCTTGGTTTTCCTCGGAACTAACTCCGCTTTTCTTGGTTTTCCTCCGCTCTAACACCGCTTTTCTTCGTTTTCTTCCCCTCTATCCCCGTTTTTCTTGGTTTTCCGCAGCTCTAACCCCGCTTTTCTTGGTTTTCCTCAGCTATAACCCCGCTTTTCTTGGTTTTCCTCCACTATAACCCCGCTTTTCTTGGTTTTCCTCCGCTGTAACCCCGCTTTTCTTGGTTTTCTTCCGTTCTAACTTCGTTTTTCTTGGTTTTCCTCCGCTCTAACCCCGCATTTCTTGGTTTTCATCCTCATGAACAACGTTTTTTTTGGTTTTCCTCCGCTCTAACCCTGCTTTTCTTGGTTTTCCTCCGCTCTAACCTCGCTTTTCTTGGTTTTCCTCCGCTCTAACCCCGCTTTTCTTGCTTATTCTCCACTGTAACCCAGCTTTTCATGGTTTTTCTCCACTCTAACTATGCTTTTCTTGGATGTCTGCTGCTCTAACCACGCTTTTCTTCGTTTTCTTCCGTTCTAACTCTGCTTTTCTTGGTTTTCCTCCGCTCTAACCCCGCTTTTCTTGATTTTCCTCCGCTCTAACCCCGCTTTTCTTGGTTATTCTCCACTGTAACCCAGTTTTTCATGGTTTTTCTCCACTCTAACCATGCTTTACTCGGATTTCTGCTGCTCTAACCACGGTTTTCTTCGTTTTCTTCCGTTCTAACTCTGCTTTTCTTGGTTTTTCTCGACTCCAACCCAGCTTTTCTTGCTTTTTCTCCACTCTAACCATGCTTTTCTTGGATTTCTGCTGCTCTAACCTCGCTTTTCTGTCTTTTCCTCCTCTCTAAGTTCTTCTTATTGGTTTTCCTCCGATCTAACCCCGATTATCTTGGTTTTCCTCCGCTCTAACCCCGCTTTACTTGGTTTTCCTTTGCACTAACCTTGCTTTTCTTGGTTTTCCTCCGCTCTAACCCCGCTTTACTTGGTTTTCCTTTGCACTAACCCTGCTTTTCTTGGTTTTCCTCCGCTCTAACCCCGCTTTTCTTGGTTTTCCTCCGCTCTACCACCACTTTTCTTCGTTTTCCTACGCTCTAAACCCTCTTTTCTTGGTTTTCCTCCGCACTAACCCCGCATTTCTTGGTTTTTCTCCACTCTAACCCAGCTTTTCATGGTTTTTCTGCACTCTAATCATGCTTTTCTTGATTTTCCTCCCGTCTATCCCCGCTTTTCTTGGTTTTCCTCCGCTCTAACCCTGCTTTTCTTGGTTTTTCTCCGCTCTAACCCAGCTTTTCATGGTTTTTCTCCACTCTAACCATGCTTTTCTAGGATTTCTGCTGCTCTAACCACGCTTTTCTTCGTTTTCTTCCGTTCTAATACTGCTTTTCTTGGTTTTCCTCCGCTCTAACCCCGCTTTTCCTGGTTTTCCTCCGCTCTAACCCCGCTTTTCTTGGTTTTCCTTCGCTATAACCCCGCTTTTCTTGGTTTTCCTCCGCTCTAACCCCGCTTTTGTTGGTTTTACTCCGCTCTAACCCCACTTTTCATGCTTTTCCTCCACTCTAACCCCTATTTTCTTGGTTTTCCTCGGAACTAACTCCGCTTTTCTTGGTTTTCCTCCGCTCTAACACCGCTTTTCTTCGTTTTCTTCCCCTCTATCCCCGTTTTTCTTGGTTTTCCGCAGCTCTAACCCCGCTTTTCTTGGTTTTCCTCAGCTCTAACCCCACTTTTCATGCTTTTCCTCCGCTCTAACCTTGATTTTCTTCGTTTTCCTCCGAACTAACCCCGCTTTTCTTGGTTTTCCTCCGCTCTAACCCAGCTTTTCCTGGTTGTCCTCCGCTCTAACCCTGCTTTTCTTGGTTTTTCTCCACTCTAACCCCGCTTTTCTTGGTTTTCCTCCCTTCTATCCTTGCTTTTCTTGGTTTTTCTCCGCTCTAACCTCGTTTCTCTTGGATTTCCTCCGCTCTATCAACGCTTTTCTTGGTTTTCCTTTGCTCTAAATCCCCTTTTCTTGGTTTTCCTCCGCACTAACCCTGCTTTTCTTGGTTGTTCTCCACTCTAACCCAGCTTTTCATGGTTTTTCTCCACTGTAACCATGCTTTTCTCGGATTTCTGCTGCTCTAGCCGCGCTTTTCTTCGTTTTTTTCCTCTCTAACTTGTTTTTCTTGGTTTTCCTCCGCTCTAACCCAGCTTTTCTTGGTTATTCTCCACTGTAACCCAGCTTTTCATGGTTTTTCTCCACTCTAACCATGCTTTTCTCGGATTTCTGCTGCTCTAACCACGCTTTTCTTCGTTTTCTTCCGTTCTCACTCCGCTTTTCTTGGTTTTCCTCCGCTCTAACCCCGCTTTTCTTGGTTTTCCTCCGCTCTAACCCTGCTTTTCTTGGTTTTCCTCCGCTCTAACCCCGCTTTTCATGGTTTTCCTCCGCTCTAACTTCGCTTTTCTTGGTTTTCCTCCGCTCTAACCCCGCTTTTCTTGGTTATCCTCCGCTCTAACCCCTCTTTTCTTGGTTTTCCTCCGCTCTAACTTTACTGTTCTTGGTTTTCCTCCGCTCTAACCCAGCTTTTCATGGTTTTTCTCCACTGTAACCATGCTTTTCTCGGATTTCTGCTGCTCTAACCACGCTTTTCCTTGTTTTCTTCCTTTCTAACTCTGCTTTTCTTGGTTTTCCTCTGCTCTAACACCACTTTTCTTGGTTTTCCTCCGCTCTAACCCAGCTTTTCATGGTTTTTCTCCACTCTAACCATGCTTTTCTCGGATTGCTTCTGCTCTAACCACGCTTTTCTTCGTTTCCTTCCGTTCTACCTCTGCTTTTCTTGGTTTTCCTCCGCTCTAACCCCGCTTTTCTTGGTTTTCCTCAGCTATAACCCCGCTTTTCTTGGTTTTCCTCCACTATAACCCCGCTTTTCTTGGTTTTCCTCCGCTGTAACCCCGCTTTTCTTGGTTTTCTTCCGTTCTAACTTCGTTTTTCTTGGTTTTCCTCCGCTCTAACCCCGCATTTCTTGGTTTTCATCCTCATGAACAACGTTTTTTTTGGTTTTCCTCCGCTCTAACCCTGCTTTTCTTGGTTTTCCTCCGCTCTAACCTCGCTTTTCTTGGTATTCCTCCGCTCTAACCCCGCTTTTCTTGGTTATTCTCCACTGTAATTCAGCTTTTCATGGTTTTTCTCCACTCTAACCATGCTTTTCTCGGATTTCTGCTGCTCTAACCACGCTTTTCATCGTTATCTTCCGTTCTAACTCTGCGTTTCTTGGTTTTCCTCCGCTCTAACTCTGCTTTTCTTGGTTTTCCTCCGCTCTAACCCCGCTTTTCTTTGTTTTCCTCTGCTCTAACCCCGCTTTTCTTGGTTTTTCTCCGCTCTAACTTCGTTTTTCTTGGTTTTCCTCCGCTCTATCACCGCTTTTCTTGGTTTTCCTACGATCTAACACCACTTTTCGTGGTTTTCCTCCGCTCTAACCCTGCTTTTCTTGGTTTTCCTCCTCTCTAACTTTGCTTTTCTTTCTTTTCCTCCTTTCTAACCCTGCTTTTCTTGGTTTTCCTCCGCTCTAATCCTGCTTTTCTTGATTTTTCTCCGCTCTAACTTCGATTTTCTTGGTTTTCCTCTGCTCTATCACCGCTTTTATTGGTTTTCCTCCGCTCTAACCCTGCTTTTCTTGGTTTTCCTCCGCTCTAACCCAGCTTTTCTTGGTTCTTCTCCTCTCTAACCATGCTTTTCTTGGATTTTTGCTACTTTATCCGCGCTTTTCAATCTTTTCCTCCTCTCTTAGTTTGTTTTATTGGTTTTCCTCCGCTCTAAGCCCGTTTTTCTTGGTTTTCGTCCACTCTAATTCCGCTTTTCTTCGTTTTCCTCCGCTCAAACCCAGCTTTTCATGGTTTTCCTCCGCTATAATCCCACTTCTCTTGTTTTTTCTCCACTCTAACCTTCCTTTTCTTGGTTTTTCTCCACTCAAACCATGCTATTCTTGGATTTCTGCTGCTCTAACCGTGCTTTTCTGTCTTTTCCTCCTCTCTTAGTTCTTTTTATTGGTTTTCCTCCGCTCTAACCCCGCTTTTCTTGGTTTTCCTCCGCTCTCACCCAGCTTTTCTTGGTTTTCCTTTCCTCTATCCCCGCTTTTCTTGGTATTCCTCCGCTCTAACCCCGCTTTTCTTGGTTTTCCTCCGCTCTAACCCTGATTTCTTGTTTTTCCTCCGCTCTAACCCCGCTTTACCTGGTTTTTCTCCACTCTAACCCAGCTTTTCTTGGTTTTTCTCCACTCTAACTATGCTTTTCTTGGATTTCTGCTGCTCTAACCCCGCTTTTCTGTCTTTTCCTCCTCTCTAAGTTCTTTTTATTGCTTTTCCTCCGCTCTAACCCCGATTATATTGGTTTTCCTTCGCTCTAACCCCGCTTTTCTTGGTTTTCTTCTGTTCTAACTTCGCTTTTCTTGGTTTTCCTCCGCTCTAACCCTGCTTTTCTTGGTTTTCCTCCTCTCTAACTTTGCTTTTCTTTGTTTTCCTCCTTTCTAATCCTGCTTTTCTTGGTTTTCCTCCGCTCTAATCCTGCTTTTCTTGATTTTTCTCCGCTCTAACTTCAATTTTCTTGGTTTTCCTCCGCTCTATCACCGCTTTTCTTGGTTTTCCTCCGCTTTAACCCTGCTTTTCTTGGTTTTCTTCCGCTCTAACCCAGCTTTTCTTGGTTCTTCTCCTCTCTACCATTCTTTTCTTGGATTTTTGCTGCTCTATCCGCGCTTTTCAGACTTTTCCTCCTCTCTTAGTTCTTTTTATTGCTTTTCCTCCGCTCTAAGCCCGTTTTTCTTGGTTTTCGTCCGCTCTAACCCCGCTTTTCTTCGTTTTCCTCCGCTCAAACCCAGCTTTTCATGGTTTTCCTCCGCTATAATCCCGCTTCTCTTGTTTTTTCTCCACTCTAACCTTCCTTTTCTTGGTTTTTCTCCACTGAAACCATGCTATTCTTGGATTTCTGCTGCTCTAACCGCGCTTTTCTGTCTTTTCCTCCTCTCTTAGTTCTTTTTATTGGTTTTCCTCCGCTCTAACCCCGATTATCTTGGTTTTCCTCCGCTATAACCCCTTTTTCCTTGGTTTTCTTCCGTTCTAACTTTGCTTTTCTTGATTTTCCTCCGCTCTAACCCCGCTTTTCTTGGTTATTCTCCACTGTAACCCAGCTTTTCATGGTTTTTCTCCACTCTAACCATGCTTTTCTCGGATTTCTGCTGCTCTAACCACGCTTTTCATCGTTATCTTCCGTTCTAACTCTGCTTTTCTTGATTTTCCTCCGCTCTAACCCCGCTTTTCTTGGTTATTCTCCACTGTAACCCAGTTTTTCATGGTTTTTCTCCACTCTAACCATGCTTTACTCGGATTTCTGCTGCTCTAACCACGGTTTTCTTCGTTTTCTTCCATTCTAACTCTGCTTTTCATGGTTTTTCTCGACTCCAACCCAGCTTTTCTTGCTTTTCCTCCACTCTAACCATGCTTTTCTTGGATTTCTGCTGCTCTAACCTCGCTTTTCTGTCTTTTCCTCCTCTCTAAGTTCTTCTTATTGGTTTTCCTCCGATCTAACCCCGATTATCTTGGTTTTCTTCCGCTCTAACCCCGCTTTACTTGGTTTTCCTTTGCACTAACCCTGCTTTTCTTGGTTTTCCTCCGCTCTAACCCCGCTTTTCTTGGTTTTCCTCCGCTCTACCACCGCTTTTCTTGGTTTTCCTCCGCTCTAAACCCTCTTTTCTTGCTTTTCCTCCGCACTAACCCCGCATTTCATGGTTTTTCTCCACTCTAATCCAGCTTTTCATGGTTTTTCTGCACTCTAATCATGCTTTTCTTGATTTTCCTCCCCTCTATTCCCGCTTTTCTTGGTTTTCCTCCGCTCTAACCCTGCTTTTCTTGGTTTTTCTCCGCTCTAACCCAGCTTTTCATGGTTTTTCTCCACTCTAACCATGCTTTTCTAGGATTTCTGCTGCTCTAACCACGCTTTTCTTCGTTTTCTTCCGTTCTAATACTGCTTTTCTTGGTTTTCCTCCGCTCTAACCCCGCTTTTCTTGGTTTTCCTCCGCTCTAACCCCGCTTTTCTTGGTTTTCCTCCGCTATAACCCCGCTTTTCTTGGTTTTCCTCCGCTCTAACCCCGCTTTTGTAGGTTTTACTCCGCTCTAACCCCACTTTTCATGCTTTTCCTCCACTCTAACCCCTATTTTCTTGGTTTTCCTCGGAACTAACTCCGCTTTTCTTCGTTTTCCTCCGCTCTAACACCGCTTTTCTTGGTTTTCCTCCGCTCTAACCCTGCTTTTATTGGTTTTTCTCCGCTCTAACCCAGCTTTTCTTGGTTTTCCTCCCCTCTATCCCCGCTTTTCTTGGTTTTCCTCCGCACTAACCCCGCTTTTCTTGGTTTTCCTCAGCTCTAACCCCACTTTTCATGCTTTTCCTCCGCTCTAACCCCGATTTTCTTGGTTTTCCTCCGAACTAACCCCGCTTTTCTTGGTTTTCCTCCGCTCTAACCCAGCTTTTCTTGGTTTTCCTCCGCTCTAACCCTGCTTTTCTTGGTTTTTCTCCACTCTAACCCCGCTTTTCTTGGTTTTCCTCCCTTCTATCCTTGCTTTTCTTGGTTTTTCTCCGCTCTAACCTCGTTTCTCTTGGATTTCCTCCGCTCTATCAACGCTTTTCTTGGTTTTCCTTTGCTCTAAATCCTCTTTTCTTGGTTTTCCTCCGCACTAACCCTGCTTTTCTTGGTTTTTCTCCACTCTAACCCAGCTTTTCATGGTTTTTCTCCACTGTAACCATGCTTTTCTTGGATTTCTGCTGCTCTAGCGGCGCTTTTCTTCGTTTTTTTCCTCTCTAACTTCTTTTTCTTGGTTTTCCTCCGCTCTAACCCAGCTTTTCTTGGTTATTCTCCACTGTAACCCAGCTTTTCATGGTTTTTCTCCACTCTAACCATGCTTTTCTCGGATTTCTGCTGCTCTAACCACGCTTTTCTTCGTTTTCTTCCGTTCTCACTCCGATTTTCTTGGTTTTCCTCCGCTCTAACCCCGCTTTTCTTGGTTTTCCTCCGCTCTAACCCTGCTTTACTTGGTTTTCCTCCGCTCTAACCCCGCTTTTCATGGTTTTCCTCCGCTCTAACTTCGCTTTTCTTGGTTTTCCTCCGCTGTAACCCCGCTTTTCTTGGTTATCCTCCGCTCTAACCCCTATTTTCTTGGTTTTCCTCCGCTCTAACATTACTTTTCTTGGTTTTCCTCCGCTCTAACCCAGGTTTTCATGGTTTTTCTCCACTCTAACCATGCTTTTCTCGGATTTCTGCTGCTCTAACCACGCTTTTCCTTGTTTTCTTCCTTTCTAACTCTGCTTTTCTTAGTTTTCCTCCGCTCTAACACCACTTTTCTTGGTTTTCCTCCGCTCTAACCCAGCTTTTCATGGTTTTTCTCCACTCTAACCATGCTTTTCTCGGATTTCTTCTGCTCTAACCACGCTTTTCTTCGTTTCCTTCCGTTCTAACTCTTCTTTTCTTGGTTTTCCTCCGCTCTAACCCCGCTTTTCTTGGTTTTCCTCAGCTATAACCCCGCTTTTCTTGGTTTTCCTCCACTATAACCCCGCTTTTCTTGGTTTTCCTCCGCTGTAACCCCGCTTTTCTTGGTTTTCTTCCGTTCTAACTTCGTTTTTCTTGGTTTTCCTCCGCTCTAACCCCGCATTTATTGGTTTTCATCCTCATGAACAACGTTTTTTTTGGTTTTCCTCCGCTCTAACCCTGCTTTTCTTGGTTTTCCTCCGCTCTAACCTCGCTTTTTTTGGTTTTCCTCTGCTCTAACCCCGCTTTTCTTGGTTATTCTCCACTGTAACCCAGCTTTTCATGGTTTTTCTCCACTCTAACCATGCTTTTCTCGGATTTCTTCTGCTCTAACCACGCTTTTCTTCGTTTCCTTCCGTTCTACCTCTGCTTTTCTTGGTTTTCCTCCGCTCTAACTCCGCTTTTCTTGGTTTTCCTCCGCTCTAACCCCGCTTTTCTTGGTTTTCCTTTGCTCTAACCCCGCTTTTCTTGGTTTTTCTCCGCTCTAACTTCGTTTTTCTTGGTTTTCCTCCGCTCTATCACCGCTTTTCTTGGTTTTCCTACGATCTAACACCACTTTTCGTGGTTTTCCTCCGCTCTAACCCTGCTTTTCTTGGTTTTCCTCCTCTCTAACTTTGCTTTTCTTTGTTTTCCTCCTTTCTAACCCTGCTTTTCTTGGTTTTCCTCCGCTCTAATCCTGCTTTTCTTGATTTTTCTCCGCTCTAACTTCGATTTTCTTGGTTTTCCTCCGCTCTAACCCTGCTTTTCTTGGTTTTCCTCCGCTCTAACCCAGCTTTTCTTGGTTCTTCTCCTCTCTAACCATGCTTTTCTTGGATTTTTGCGGCTCTATCCGCGGTTTTCAGTCTTTTCCTCCTCTCTTAGTTAGTTTTATTGGTTTTCCTCCGCTCTAAGCCCGTTTTTCTTGGTTTTCGTCCACTCTAACCCCGCTTTTCTTGGTTTTCCTCCGCTCAAACCCAGCTTTTCATGGTTTTCCTCCGCTATAATCCCGCTTCTCTTGTTTTTTCTCCACTCTAACCTTCCTTTTCTTGGTTTTTCTCCACTCAAACCATGCTATTCTTGGATTTCTGCTGCTCTAACCGCGCTTTTCTGTCTTTTCCTCCTCTCTTAGTTCTTTTTATTGGTTTTCCTCCGCTCTAACCCCGATTATCTTGGTTTTCCTCCGCTCTAACCCCTTTTTCCTTGGTTTTCTTCCGTTCTAACTTTGCTTTTCTTGGTTTTCCTCCACTCTAACCCCGCATTTCTTGGTTTTCACCCGCATGAACTACGTTTTTCTTGGTTTTCCTTCGCTCTAACTTCGAATTTCCTAGTTTTCCTCTGCTCTAACCCTGCTTTTCATGGTATTCCTCATTTCTAACCCCGCTTTTCTTGGTTTTCCTACACTCTAACCCCGCTTTTCATGATTTTCCTACGCTATAACCCCGCTTTTCTTGGTTTTCCTCAGCTCTAACCCCACTTTTCATGCTTTTCCTCCGCTCTAACCCCGCTTTTCTTGGTTTTCCTCAGCTCTAACCCCAATTTCATGCTTTTCCTACGCTCTAACCACGCTTTTCTTGGTTTTCCTCCGCTCTAACCCTGCTTTTCTTGGTTTTTCTCCGCTCTAACCCAGCTTTTCTTGGTTTTCCTCCGCTCCAACTTCGCATATCCTAGTTTTCCTCCGCTCTAACCCCGCTTTTCTTGGTTTTTCTCCGCTCTAACCCAGCTTTTCATGGTTTTTCTCCACTCTAACCATGCTTTTCTCGGATTTCTGCTGCTCTAACCACGCTTTTCTTCGTTTTCTTCCGTTCTAACCCCGCTTTTCTTGGTTTATCTCAGCTCTAACCCCAATTTTCATGCTTTTCCTCCGCTCTAACCCCGATTTTCTTGGTTTTCCTCCGATATAACCCTGCTTTTCTTGGTTTTCTTCCGCTCTAACCCCGCTTTTCTTGGTTTTCCTCAACTCTAACCCCAATTTTCATGCTTTTACTTCGCTCTAACCTTGATTTTCTTGGTTTTCCTCGGAACTAACACTGCTTTTCTTGCTTTTCCTCCGCTCTAACACCGCTTTTCTTGGTTTTCCTCCGCTCTAACCCTGCTTTTTTTGGTTTTCCTCCGCTCTAACCCAGCTTTTCTTGGTTTTCCTCCCCTCTATCCTAGCTTTTCTTGGTATTCCTCCGCTCTAACCCCGCTTTTCTTGGTTTTCCTCCGCTCTAACCTTGCTTTTCATGGTTTTCCTCTGCTCTATCCCCGCTTTTCTTGGTTTTCCTCAGCTCTAACCCCGCATTTCTTGGTTTTCATCCGCACGAACAACGTTTTTCTTGGTTTTCCTCCGCTCTTACCCTGCTTTTCTTGGTTTTTCTCCGCTCTAACCCAGCTTTTCTTGGTTTTCCTCCCCTCTATCCCCGCTTTTCTTGGTTTTCCTCCGCTCTAACCCCGCTTTTCTTGGTTTTTCTCCGCTCTAACCCAGCTTTTCATGGTTTTTCTCTACTCTAACCATGCTTTTCTCAGATTTCTGCTACTCTAACCACGCTTTTCTTCGTTTCCTTCCGTTCTAACTTTGCTTTTCTTGGTTTTCCTCCGCTCTAACCCCGCTTTTCTTGGTTTTTCCGCTATAACCCCGCTTTTCTTGGTTTTCCTCCGCTATAACCACGCTTTTCTTGGTTTTCCCCCGCTGTAACCCTGCTTTTCTTGGTTTTCTTCCGTTCTAACTTCGCTTTTCTTGGTTTTCCTCCGCTCTAACCCCGCATTTCTTGGTTTTCCTCTGCTCTAACCCTGCTTTTCTTGGTTTTCCTCCCCTCTATCCCCGATTTTCCTGGTTTTCCTTCGCTCTAACCCTGCTTTTCTTGGTTTTCCTCCGCTCTAACCCAGCTTTTCTTGGTTTTCCTCCGCTCTATCCCCGCTTTTCTTGGTTTTCCTACGCTCTAACACCACTTTTCTCGGTTTTCCTCCGCTCTAACCCTGCTTTTCTTGGTTTTCCTCCGCTCTAACACCGCTTTTCTTGGTTTTTCTCCACTCTAACCATGCTTTTCTTGGATTTCTGCTGCTCTAACCCCGCTTTTCTGTCTTTTCCTCCTCTCTAAGTTCTTTTTATTGCTTTTCCTCCGCTCTAACCCCGATTATCTTGGTTTTCCTTAGCTCTAACCCCGCTTTTCTTGGTTTTCTTTTGTTCTAACTTCGCTTTTCTTGGTTTTCCTCCGCTCTAACCCAGCTTTTCTTGGTTTTCCTCCGCTCTAATCCTGCTTTTCTTGATTTTTCTCCGCTCTAACTTCGATTTTCTTGGTTTTCCTCCGCTCTATCACCGCTTTTCTTGGTTTTCCTCCGCTCTAACCCTGCTTTTCTTGGTTTTCCTCCGCTCTAAATCAGCTTTTCTTGGTTCTTCTCCTCTCTAACCATACTTTTCTTGGATTTTTGCTGCTCTATCCGCGCTTTTCAGGCTTTTCCTCCTCTCTTAGTTCTTTTTATTGCTTTTCCTCCGCTCTAAGCCCGTTTTTCTTGGTTTTCGTCCGCTCAAACCCCGCTTTTCTTCGTTTTCCTCCGCTCAAACCCAGCTTTTCATGGTGTTCCTCCGCTACAATCCCGCTTCTCTTGTTTTTTCTCCACTCTAACCTTCCTTTTCTAGGTTTTTCTCCACTCAAACCATGCTATTCTTGGATTTCTGCTGCTCTAACCGCGCTTTTCTGTCTTTTCCTCCTCTCTTAGTTCTTTTTATTTGTTTTCCTCCGCTCTAACCCCGATTATCTTGGTTTTCCTCCGATCTAACCCCTTTTTCCTTGGTTTTCTTCCGTTCTAACTTTGCTTTTCTTGGTTTTCCTCCGCTCTAACCCCACATTTCTTGGTTTTCACCGGCATGAACTACGTTTTTCTTGGTTTTCCTCCGCTCTAACTTCGAATTTCCTAGTTTTCCTCTGCTCTAACCCTGCTTTTCATGGTATTCCTCATTTCTAACCCCGCTTTTCTTGGTTTTCCTCCACTCTAACCCCGCTTTTCATGCCTTTCCTACGCTATAACCCTGCTTTTCTTGGTTTTCCTCCGCTCTATCCCAGCTTTTCTTGGTTTTCCTCCCCTCTATCCTTGCTTTTCTTGGTTTTCCTCGGAACTAACCCCGCTTTTCTTGCTTTTCCTCCGCTCTAACACTGCTTTTCTTGGTTTTCCTCCGCTCTAACCCTGCTTTTTTTGGTGTTCCTCCGCTCTAACCTCGCTTTTCTTGGTTTTCCTACGCTCTATCCCGCTTTTCTTGGTATTCCTCCGCTCTCACCCCGCTTTTCTTGGTTTTCCTCCGCTCTAACCTTGCTTTTCATGGTTTTCCTCTGCTCTATCCCCGCTTTTCTTGGTTTTCCTACGCTCTAACACCGCTTTTCTTGGTTTTCCTCTGCTCTAACACCGCTTTTCTTGGTTTTCCTCCGCTCTTACCCTGCTTTTCTTGGTTTTTCTCCGCTCTAACCCAGCTTTTCTTGGTTTTCCTCCCCTCTATCCCAGCTTTTCTTGGTTTTCCTCCGCTCTAACCCCGCTTTTTTTGGTTTTCCTCCGCTCTAACCCAGCTTTTCATGGTTTTTCTCCACTCTAACCATGCTTTTCTCAGATGTCTGCTGCTCTAACCACGCCTTTCTTCGTTTTCTTCCGTTCTAACTCTGCTTTTCTTGGTTTTCCTCCGCTCTAACCCCGCTTTTCTTGGTTTTCCTCCGCTATAACCCCGCTTTTCTTGGTTTTCCTCCAATCTAACCCCGCTTTTCTTGGTTTCCCTCCGCTCTAACCCCGCTTTTATTGGTTTTCCTCCGCTCTAACCCCGCTTTTCTTGATTTTCCTCCGCTCTAACCCCGCTTTTCTTGGTTATTCTCCACTGTAACCCAGCTTTTCATGGTTTTTCTCCACTCTAACCATGCTTTTCTCGGATTTCTGCTGCTCTAACCACGGTTTTCTTCGTTTTCTTCCGTTCTAACTCTGCTTTTCTTGGTTTTTCTCGACTCCAACCCAGCTTTTCTTGCTTTTTCTCCACTCTAACCATGCTTTTCTTGGATTTCTGCTGCTCGAACCTCGCTTTTCTGTCTTTTCCTCCGCTCTAAGTTCTACTTATTGGTTTTCCTCCGATCTAACCCCGATTATCTTGGTTTTCCTCCGCTCTAAGCCCGCTTTACTTGGTTTTCCTTTGCACTAACCTTGCTTTTCTTGGTTTTCCTCCGCTCTAACCCCGCTTTACTTGGTTTTCCTTTGCACTAACCCTGCTTTTCTTGGTTTTCCAACGCTCTAACCCCGCTTTTCTTGGTTTTCCTCCGCTCTACCACCGCTTTTCTTGGTTTTCCTACGCTCTAAACCCTCTTTTCTTGGTTTTCCTCCGCACTAACCCCGCTTTTCTTGGTTTTTCTCCACTCTAACCCATCTTTTCATGGTTTTTCTGCACTCTAACCATGCTTTTCTTGATTTTCCTCCTCTCTATCCCCGCTTTTCTTGGTTTTCCTCCGCTCTAACCCTGCTTTTCTTGGTTTTTCTCCGCTCTAACCCAGCTTTTCATGGTTTTTCTCCACTCTAACCATGCTTTTCTCGGATTTCTGCTGCTCTAACCACGCTTTTCTTCGTTTTCTTCCGTTCTAATACTGCTTTTCTTGGTTTTCCTCTGCTCTAACCCCGCTTTTCTTGGTTTTCCTCCGCTCTAACCCCGCTTTTCTTGGTTTTCCTCCGGTATAACCCCGCTTTTCTTGGTTTTCCTCCGCTATAACCCCGCTTTTGTTGGTTTTCCTCCGCTCTAACCCCGCTTTTGTTGGTTTTCCTCCGCTCTAACCCCACTTTTCATGCTTTTCCTCCACTCTAACCCCTATTTTCTTGGTTTTCCTCGGAACTAACTCTGCTTTTCTTGGTTTTCCTCCGCTCTAACACCGCTTTTCTTGGTTTTCCTCCGCTCTAACCCTGCTTTTATTGGTTTTTCTCCGCTCTAACCCAGCTTTTCTTGGTTTTCTTCCCCTCTATCCCCGCTTTTCTTGGTTTTCCGCAGGTCTAACCCCGCTTTTCTTGGTTTTCCTCAGCTCTAACCCCACTTTTCATGCTTTTCCTCCGCTCTAACCCCGATTTTCTTGGTTTTCCTCCGAACTAACCCCGCTTTTCTTGGTTTTCCTCCGCTCTAACACCGCTTTTCTTGGTTTTCCTCCGCTCTAACCCAGCTTTTCTTGGTTTTTCTCCGCTCTAACCCAGCTTTTCTTGGTTTTCCTCCGCTCTAACTTCACATTTCCTAGTTTTCCTCCGCTCTATCCCCGCTTTTCTTGGTTTTTCTCTGCTCTAACCCAGCTTTTCATGATTTTTCTCCACTCTAACCATGCTTTTCTCGGATGTCTGCTGTTCTAACCACGCTTTTCTTCGTTTTCTTCCGTTCTAACTCTGCTTTTCTTGGTTTTCCTCCGCTCTAACCCCGCTTTTCTTGGTTTTCCTCTGCTCTAACCCCACTTTTCATGCTTTTCCTCCGCTCTAACCCCGATTTTCTTGGTTTTCCTCGGAACTAACCCCTCTTTTCTTGCTTTTCCTCCGCTCTAACACCGCTTTTCTTGGTTTTCCTCCGCTCTAACCCTGCTTTTTTTGGTTTTCCTCCGCTCTAACCCAGCTTTTCTTGGTTTTCATCCCCTCTATCCCCGCTTTTCTTGGTATTCCTCCGCTCTAACCCCGCTTTTCTTGGTTTTCCTCCGCTCTAACCTTGCTTTTAATGGTTTTCCTCTGCTCTATCCCCGCTTTTCTTGGTTTTCCTCCACTCTTACCCTGCTTTTCTTGGTTTTTCTCCGCTCTAACCCAGCTTTTCTTGGTTTTCCTCCCCTCTATCCCAGCTTTTCTTGGTTTTCCTCCGCTCTAACCCCGCTTTTTTTGGTTTTTCTCTGCTCTAACCCAGCTTTTCATGGTTTTTCTCCACTCTAACCATGCTTTTCTCGGATGTCTGCTGCTCTAACCACGCTTTTCTTCGTTTTCTTCCGTTCTAACTCTGCTTTTCTTGGTTTTCCTCCGCTCTAACCCCGCTTTTCTTGGTTTTCCTCCGCTATAACCCCGCTTTTCTTGGTTTTCCTCCGCTCTAACCCTGCTTTTCTTGGTTTTCCTCCGCTCTAACCCCGCTTTTCTTGGTTTTCCTCTGCTCTAACCCCGCTTTTCTTGATTTTCCTCCGCACTAACCCCGCATTTCTTGGTTTTTCTCCACTCTAACCCAGCTTTTCATGGTTTTTCTGCACTCTAACCATGCTTTTCTTGATTTTCCACCCCTCTATCCCCGCTTTTCTTGGTTTTCCTCCGCTCTAACCCTGCTTTTCTTGGTTTATCTCCGCTCTAACCCAGCTTTTCATGGTTTTTCTCCACTCTAACCATGCTTTTCTCGGATTTCTGCTGCTCTAACCACGCTTTTCTTCGTTTTCTTCCGTTCTAACTCTGCTTTTCTTGGTTTTCCTCCGCTCTAACCCCGCTTGTCTTGGTTTTCCTCTGCTATAACCCCGTTTTTCTTGGTTTTCCTCCGCTCTAACCCCGCTTTTCTTGGTTTTCCTCCGCTCTAACCCCGCTTTTCTTGGTTTTCCTCCGCTCTAACCCCGCTTTTCTTGATTTTCCTCCGCTCTAACCCCGCTTTTCTTGGTTATTCTCCACTGTAACCCAGCTTTTCGTGGTTTTTCTCCACTCTAACCATGCTTTTCTCGGATTTCTGCTGCTCTAACCACGGTTTTCTTCGTTTTCTTCCGTTCTAACTCTGCTTTTCTTGGTTTTTCTCGACTCCAACCCAGCTTTTCGTGCTTTTTCTCCACTCTAACCATGCTTTTCTTGGATTTCAGCTGCTCTAACCTCGCTTTTCTGTCTTTTCCTCCTCTCTAAGTTCTTCTTATTGGTTTTCCTCCGATCTAACCCCGATTATCTTGGTTTTCCTCCGCTCTAACCCCGCTTTACTTGGTTTTCCTTTGCACTAACCTTGCTTTTCTTGGTTTTCCTCCGCTCTAACCCCGCTTTACCTGGTTTTACTTTGCACTAACCCTGCTTTTCTTGGTTTTCCTCCGCTCTAACCCCGCTTTTCTTGGTTTTCCTCCGCTCTACCACCGCTTTTCTTGGTTTTCCTACGCTCTAAACCCTCTTTTCTTGGTTTTCCTCCGCACTAACCCCGCATTTCTTGGTTTTTCTCCCCTCTAACCCAGCTTTTCATGGTTTTTCTGCACTCTAACCATGCTTTTCTTGATTTTCCACCCCTCTATCCCCGCTTTTCTTGGTTTTCCTCCGCTCTACCACCGCTTTTCTTGGTTTTCCTACGCTCTAAACCCTCTTTTCTTGGTTTTCCTCCGCACTAACCCCGCATTTCCTGGTTTTTCTCCACTCTAACCCAGCTTTTCATGGTTTTTCTGCACTCTAACCATGCTTTTCTTGATTTTCCACCCCTCTATCCCCGCTTTCCTTGGTTTTCCTCCGCTCTAACCCCGCTTTTCTTGGTTTTCCTCCGCTCTAACCTCGCTTTTCTTGGTTTTCCTCTGCTCTATCCCCGCTTTTCTTGGTTTTCCTCCGCTCTAACCCCACTTTTCTTGGTTTTCCTCCGCTCTTACCCTGCTTTTCTTGGTTTTCCTCCCCTCTATCCCAGCTTTTCTTGGTTTTCCTCCGCTCTAACCCCGCTTTTTTTTGTTTTTCTCCGCTCTAACCCAGCTTTTCATGGTTTTTCTCCACTCTAACCATGCTTTTCTCGGATGTCTGCTGCTCTAACCACGCTTTTCTTCGTTTTCTTCCGTTCTAACTCTGCTTTTCTTGGTTTTCCTCCACTCTAACCCCGCTTTTCTTGGTTTTCCTCCGCTATAACCCCGCTTTTCTTGGTTTTCCTCCGCTCTAACCCCGCTTTTCTTGGTTTTCCTCCTCTCTATCCCCGATTTTCTTGGTTTTCCTCCGCTCTAACCCTGCTTTTCTTGGTTTTTCTCCGCTCTAACCCAGCTTTTCATGGTTTTTCTCCACTCTAACCATGCTTTTCTCGGATTTCTGCTGCTCTAACCACGCTTTTCTTCGTTTTCTTCCGTTCTAATACTGCTTTTCTTGGTTTTCCTCCGCTCTAACCCCACTTTTCTTGGTTTTCCTCCGCTCTAACCCCGCTTTTCTTGGTTTTCCTCCGCTATAACCCCGCTTTTCTTGGTTTTCCTCCGCTCTAACCCCGCTTTTGTTGGTTTTCCTCCGCTCTAACCCCACTT
Organism: Coturnix japonica; assembly: GCF_054131305.1. NCBI lineage: Eukaryota > Metazoa > Chordata > Aves > Galliformes > Phasianidae > Coturnix > Coturnix japonica. The sequence continues at coordinate 6,971,010 of NC_140666.1, read as the reverse complement.
TTCATGCTTTTCCTCCACTCTAACCCCTATTTTCTTGGTTTTCCTCGGAACTAACTCTGCTTTTCTTGGTTTTCCTCCGCTCTAACACCGCTTTTCTTGGTTTTCCTCCGCTCTAACCCTGCTTTTATTGGTTTTTCTCCGCTCTAACCCAGCTTTTCTTGGTTTTCTTCCCCTCTATCCCCGCTTTTCTTGGTTTTCCGCAGGTCTAACCCCGCTTTTCTTGGTTTTCCTCAGCTCTAACCCCACTTTTCATGCTTTTCCTCCGCTCTAACCCCGATTTTCTTGGTTTTCCTCCGCTCTAACACCGCTTTTCTTGGTTTTCCTCCGCTCTAACCCTGCTTTTCTTGGTTTTTCTCCGCTCTAACCCAGCTTTTCTTGGTTTTCCTCCGCTCTAACTTCGCATTTCCTAGTTTTCCTCCGCTCTAACCCCGCTTTTCTTGGTTTTTCTCTGCTCTAACCCAGCTTTTCATGGTTTTTCTCCACTCTAACCATGCTTTTCTCGGATGTCTGCTGTTCTAACCACGCTTTTCTTCGTTTTCTCCCGTTCTAACTCTGCTTTTCTTGGTTTTCCTCCGCTCTAACCACGTTTTTCTTGGTTTTCTTCCGTTCTAACTTCGCTTTTCTTGGTTTTCCTCCGCTATAACCCCGCTTTTCTAGGTTTTCCTCTGCTCTAACCCTACTTTTCATGCTTTTCCTCCGCTCTAACCCCGATTTTCTTGGTTTTCCTCGGAACTAACCCCGCTTTTCTTGCTTTTCCTCCGCTCTAACACCGCTTTTCTTGGTTTTCCTTCGCTCTAACCCTGCTTTTTTTGGTTTTCCTCCGCTCTAACCCAGCTTTTCTTGGTTTTCCTCCCATCTATCCCCGCTTTTCTTGGTATTCCTCCGCTCTAACCCCGCTTTTCATGGTTTTCCTCCGCTCTAACCTTGCTTTTAATGGTTTTCCTCTGCTCTATCCCCGCTTTTCTTGGATTTCCTACTCTCTAACACCGCTTTCCTTGGTTTTCCTCTGCTCTAACACCGCTTTTCTTGGTTTTCCTCCACTCTTACCCTGCTTTTCTTGGTTTTTCTCCGCTCTAACCCAGCTTTTCTTGGTTTTCCTCCCCTCTATCCCAGCTTTTCTTGGTTTTCCTCCGCTCTAACCCCGCTTTTTTTGGTTTTCCTCCGCTCTAACCCAGCTTTTCATGGTTTTTCTCCACTCTAACCATGCTTTTCTCGGATGTCTGCTGCTCTAACCACGCTTTTCTTCGTTTTCTTCTGTTCTAACTCTGCTTTTCTTGGTTTTCCTCCGCTCTAACCCCGCTTTTCTTGGTTTTCCTCCGCTATAACCCCGCTTTTCTTGTTTTTCCTCCGCTCTAACCCTGCTTTTCTTGGTTTTCCTCCGCTCTAACCCCGCTTTTCTTGGTTTTCCTCCTCTCTAACCCCGCTTTTCTTGATTTTCCTCCGCTCTAACCCCGCTTTTCTTGGTTATTCTCCACTGTAACTCAGCTTTTCATGGTTTTTCTCAACTCTAACCATGCTTTTCTCGGATTTCTGCTGCTCTAAGCACGCTTTTCTTCGTTTTCGTCCGTTCTAACTCTGCTTTTCTTGGTTTTTCTCGACTCCAACCCAGCTTTTCTTGCTTTTTCTCCACTCTAACCATGCTTTTCTTGGATTTCTGCTGCTCTAACCTCGCTTTTCTGTCTTTTCCTCCTCTCTAAGTTCTTCTTATTGGTTTTCCTCCGATCTAACCCCGATTATCTTGGTTTTCCTCCGCTCTAACCCCGCTTTACTTGGTTTTCCTTTGCACTAACCTTGCTTTTCTTGGTTTTCCTCCGCTCTAACCCCGCTTTACTTGGTTTTCCTTTGCACTAACCCTGCTTTTCTTGGTTTTCCTCCGCTCTAACCCCGCTTTTCTTGGTTTTCCTCCGCTCTACCACCGCTTTTCTTGGTTTTCCTACGCTCTAAACCCTCTTTTCTTGGTTTTCCTCCGCACTAACCCTGCATTTCTTGGTTTTTCTCCACTCCAACCCAGCTTTTCATGGTTTTTCTGCACTCTAACCATGCTTTTCTTGATTTTCCACCCCTCTATCCCCGCTTTTCTTGGTTTTCCTCCGCTCTAACCCTGCTTTTCTTGGTTTTTCTCCGCTCTAACCCAGCTTTTCATGGTTTTTCTCCACTCTAACCATGCTTTTCTCGGATTTCTGCTGCTCTAACCACGCTTTTCTTCGTTTTCTTCCGTTCTAACTCTGCTTTTCTTGGTTTTCCTCCGCTCTAACCCCGCTTTTCTTGGTTTTCCTCTGCTATAACCCCGCTTTTCTTGGTTTTCCTCCGCTCTAACCCCGCTTTTCTTGGTTTTCCTCCGCTCTAACCCCGCTTTTCTTGATTTTCCTCCGCTCTAACCCCGCTTTTCTTGGTTATTCTCCACTGTAACCCAGCTTTTCGTGGTTTTTCTCCACTCTAACCATGCTTTTCTCGGATTTCTGCTGCTCTAACCACGGTTTTCTTCGTTTTCTTCCGTTCTAACTCTGCTTTTCTTGGTTTTTCTCGACTCCAACCCAGCTTTTCTTGCTTTTTCTCCACTCTAACCATGCTTTTCTTGGATTTCTGCTGCTCTAACCTCGCTTTTCTGTCTTTTCCTCCTCTCTAAGTTCTTCTTATTGGTTTTCCTCCGATCTAACCCCGATTATCTTGGTTTTCCTCCGCTCTAACCCCGCTTTACTTGGTTTTCCTTTGCACTAACCTTGCTTTTCTTGGTTTTCCTCCGCTCTAACCCCGCTTTACCTGGTTTACTTTGCCCTAACCCTGCTTTTCTTGGTTTTCCTCCGCTCTAACCCCGCTTTTCTTGGTTTTCCTTCGCTCTACCACCGCTTTTCTTGGTTTTCCTACGCTCTAAACCCTCTTTTCTTGGTTTTCCTCCGCACTAACCCCGCATTTCTTGGTTTTTCTCCACTCTAACCCAGCTTTTCATGGTTTTTCTGCACTCTAACCATGCTTTTCTTGATTTTCCACCCCACTATCCCCGCTTTCCTTGGTTTTCCTCCGCTCTAACCCCGCTTTTCTTGGTTTTCCTCCGCTCTAACCTCGGTTTTCTTGGTTTTCCTCTGCTCTATCCCCGCTTTTCTTGGTTTTCCTCCGCTCTAACACCGCTTTTCTTGGTTTTCCTCCGCTCTTACCCTGCTTTTCTTGGTTTTTCTCCGCTCTAACCCAGCTTTTCTTGGTTTTCCTCCCCTCTATCCCAGCTTTTCTTGGTTTTCCTCCGCTCTAACCCCGCTTTTTTTTGTTTTTATCCGCTCTAACCCAGCTTTTCATGGTTTTTCTCCACTCTAACCATGCTTTTCTCGGATGTCTGCTGCTCTAACCACGCTTTTCTTCGTTTTCTTCCGTTCTAACTCTGCTTTTCTTGGTTTTCCTCCACTCTAACCCCGCTTTTCTTGGTTTTCCTCCGCTATAACCCCGCTTTTCTTGGTTTTCCTCCGCTCTAACCCCGCTTTTCTTGGTTTTCCTCCTCTCTATCCCCACTTTTCTTGGTTTTCCTCCGCTCTTACCCTGCTTTTCTTGGTTTTCCTCCCCTCTATCCCAGCTTTTCTTGGTTTTCCTCCGCTCTAACCCCGCTTTTTTTTGTTTTTCTCCGCTCTAACCCAGCTTTTCATGGTTTTTCTCCACTCTAACCATGCTTTTCTCGGATGTCTGCTGCTCTAACCACGCTTTTCTTCGTTTTCTTCCGTTCTAACTCTGCTTTTCTTGGTTTTCCTCCACTCTAACCCCGCTTTTCTTGGTTTTCCTCCGCTATAACCCCGCTTTTCTTGGTTTTCCTCCGCTCTAACCCCGCTTTTCTTGGTTTTCCTCCTCTCTATCCCCGATTTTCTTGGTTTTCCTCCGCTCTAACCCTGCTTTTCTTGGTTTTTCTCCGCTCTAACCCAGCTTTTCATGGTTTTTCTCCACTCTAACCATGCTTTTCTCGGATTTCTGCTGCTCTAACCACGCTTTTCTTCGTTTTCTTCCGTTCTAATACTGCTTTTCTTGGTTTTCCTCCGCTCTAACCCCACTTTTCTTGGTTTTCCTCCGCTCTAACCCCGCTTTTCTTGGTTTTCCTCCGCTATAACCCCGCTTTTCTTGGTTTTCCTCCGCTCTAACCCCGCTTTTGTTGGTTTTCCTCCGCTCTAACCCCACTTTTCATGCTTTTCCTCCACTCTAACCCCTATTTTCTTGGTTTTCCTCGGAACTAACTCTGCTTTTCTTGGTTTTCCTCCGCTCTAACACCGCTTTTCTTGGTTTTCCTCCGCTCTAACCCTGCTTTTATTGGTTTTTCTCCGCTCTAACCCAGCTTTTCTTGGTTTTCTTCCCCTCTATCCCCGCTTTTCTTGGTTTTCCGCAGGTCTAACCCCGCTTTTCTTGGTTTTCCTCAGCTCTAACCCCACTTTTCATGCTTTTCCTCCGCTCTAACCCCGATTTTCTTGGTTTTCCTCCGAACTAACCCCGCTTTTCTTGGTTTTCCTCCGCTCTAACACCGCTTTTCTTGGTTTTCCTCCGCTCTAACCCTGCTTTTCTTGGTTTTTCTCCGCTCTAACCCAGCTTTTCTTGGTTTTCCTCCGCTCTAACTTCGCATTTCCTAGTTTTCCTCCGCTCTAACCCCGCTTTTCTTGGTTTTTCTCTGCTCTAACCCAGCTTTTCATGGTTTTTCTCCACTCTAACCATGCTTTTCTCGGATGTCTGCTGTTCTAACCACGCTTTTCTTCGTTTTCTCCCGTTCTAACTCTGCTTTTCTTGGTTTTCCTCCGCTCTAACCACGTTTTTCTTGGTTTTCTTCCGTTCTAACTTCGCTTTTCTTGGTTTTCCTCCGCTATAACCCCGCTTTTCTAGGTTTTCCTCTGCTCTAACCCTACTTTTCATGCTTTTCCTCCGCTCTAACCCCGATTTTCTTGGTTTTCCTCGGAACTAACCCCGCTTTTCTTGCTTTTCCTCCGCTCTAACACCGCTTTTCTTGGTTTTCCTCCGCTCTAACCCTGCTTTTTTTGGTTTTCCTCCGCTCTAACCCAGCTTTTCTTGGTTTTCCTCCCATCTATCCCCGCTTTTCTTGGTATTCCTCCGCTCTAACCCCGCTTTTCATGGTTTTCCTCCGCTCTAACCTTGCTTTTAATGGTTTTCCTCTGCTCTATCCCCGCTTTTCTTGGATTTCCTACTCTCTAACACCGCTTTCCTTGGTTTTCCTCTGCTCTAACACCGCTTTTCTTGGTTTTCCTCCACTCTTACCCTGCTTTTCTTGGTTTTTCTCCGCTCTAACCCAGCTTTTCTTGGTTTTCCTCCCCTCTATCCCAGCTTTTCTTGGTTTTCCTCCGCTCTAACCCCGCTTTTTTTGGTTTTCCTCCGCTCTAACCCAGCTTTTCATGGTTTTTCTCCACTCTAACCATGCTTTTCTCGGATGTCTGCTGCTCTAACCACGCTTTTCTTCGTTTTCTTCTGTTCTAACTCTGCTTTTCTTGGTTTTCATCCGCTCTAACCCCGCTTTTCTTGGTTTTCCTCCGCTATAACCCCGCTTTTCTTGTTTTTCCTCCGCTCTAACCCTGCTTTTCTTGGTTTTCCTCCGCTCTAACCCCGCTTTTCTTGGTTTTCCTCCTATCTAACCCCGCTTTTCTTGATTTTCCTCCGCTCTAACCCCGCTTTTCTTGGTTATTCTCCACTGTAACTCAGCTTTTCATGGTTTTTCTCAACTCTAACCATGCTTTTCTCGGATTTCTGCTGCTCTAAGCACGCTTTTCTTCGTTTTCGTCCGTTCTAACTCTGCTTTTCTTGGTTTTTCTCGACTCCAACCCAGCTTTTCTTGCTTTTTCTCCACTCTAACCATGCTTTTCTTGGATTTCTGCTGCTCTAACCTCGCTTTTCTGTCTTTTCCTCCTCTCTAAGTTCTTCTTATTGGTTTTCCTCCGATCTAACCCCGATTATCTTGGTTTTCCTCCGCTCTAACCCCGCTTTACTTGGTTTTCCTTTGCACTAACCTTGCTTTTCTTGGTTTTCCTCCGCTCTAACCCCGCTTTACTTGGTTTTCCTTTGCACTAACCCTGCTTTTCTTGGTTTTCCTCCGCTCTAACCCCGCTTTTCTTGGTTTTCCTCCGCTCTACCACCGCTTTTCTTGGTTTTCCTACGCTCTAAACCCTCTTTTCTTGGTTTTCCTCCGCACTAACCCTGCATTTCTTGGTTTTTCTCCACTCCAACCCAGCTTTTCATGGTTTTTCTGCACTCTAACCATGCTTTTCTTGATTTTCCACCCCTCTATCCCCGCTTTTCTTGGTTTTCCTCCGCTCTAACCCTGCTTTTCTTGGTTTTTCTCCGCTCTAACCCAGCTTTTCATGGTTTTTCTCCACTCTAACCATGCTTTTCTCGGATTTCTGCTGCTCTAACCACGCTTTTCTTCGTTTTCTTCCGTTCTAACTCTGCTTTTCTTGGTTTTCCTCCGCTCTAACCCCGCTTTTCTTGGTTTTCCTCTGCTATAACCCCGCTTTTCTTGGTTTTCCTCCGCTCTAACCCCGCTTTTCTTGGTTTTCCTCCGCTCTAACCCCGCTTTTCTTGATTTTCCTCCGCTCTAACCCCGCTTTTCTTGGTTATTCTCCACTGTAACCCAGCTTTTCGTGGTTTTTCTCCACTCTAACCATGCTTTTCTCGGATTTCTGCTGCTCTAACCACGGTTTTCTTCGTTTTCTTCCGTTCTAACTCTGCTTTTCTTGGTTTTTCTCGACTCCAACCCAGCTTTTCTTTCTTTTTCTCCACTCTAACCATGCTTTTCTTGGATTTCTGCTGCTCTAACCTCGCTTTTCTGTCTTTTCCTCCTCTCTAAGTTCTTCTTATTGGTTTTCCTCCGATCTAACCCCGATTATCTTGGTTTTCCTCCGCTCTAACCCCGCTTTACTTGGTTTTCCTTTGCACTAACCTTGCTTTTCTTGGTTTTCCTCCGCTCTAACCCCGCTTTACCTGGTTTACTTTGCACTAACCCTGCTTTTCTTGGTTTTCCTCCGCTCTAACCCCGCTTTTCTTGGTTTTCCTTCGCTCTACCACCGCTTTTCTTGGTTTTCCTACGCTCTAAACCCTCTTTTCTTGGTTTTCCTCCGCACTAACCCCGCATTTCTTGGTTTTTCTCCACTCTAACCCAGCTTTTCATGGTTTTTCTGCACTCTAACCATGCTTTTCTTGATTTTCCACCCCACTATCCCCGCTTTCCTTGGTTTTCCTCCGCTCTAACCCCGCTTTTCTTGGTTTTCCTCCGCTCTAACCTCGGTTTTCTTGGTTTTCCTCTGCTCTATCCCCGCTTTTCTTGGTTTTCCTTCGCTCTAACACCGCTTTTCTTGGTTTTCCTCCGCTCTTACCCTGCTTTTCTTGGTTTTTCTCCGCTCTAACCCATCTTTTCTTGGTTTTCCTCCCCTCTATCCCAGCTTTTCTTGGTTTTCCTCCGCTCTAACCCCGCTTTTTTTTGTTTTTATCCGCTCTAACCCAGCTTTTCATGGTTTTTCTCCACTCTAACCATGCTTTTCTCGGATGTCTGCTGCTCTAACCACGCTTTTCTTCGTTTTCTTCCGTTCTAACTCTGCTTTTCTTGGTTTTCCTCCACTCTAACCCCGCTTTTCTTGGTTTTCCTCCGCTATAACCCCGCTTTTCTTGGTTTTCCTCCGCTCTAACCCCGCTTTTCTTGGTTTTCCTCCTCTCTATCCCCGATTTTCTTGGTTTTCCTCCGCTCTAACCCTGCTTTTCTTGGTTTTTCTCCGCTCTAACCCAGCATTTCATGGTTTTTCTCCACTCTAACCATGCTTTTCTCGGATTTCTGCTGCTCTAACCACGCTTTTCTTCGTTTTCTTCCGTTCTAATACTGCTTTTCTTAATTTTCCTCCGCTCTAACCCCACTTTTCTTGGTTTTCCTCCGCTCTAACCCCGCTTTTCTTGGTTTTCCTCCGCTATAACCCCGCTTTTCTTGGTTTTCCTCCGCTCTAACCCCGCTTTTGTTGGTTTTCCTCCGCTCTAACCCCACTTTTCATGCTTTTCCTCCACTCTAACCCCTATTTTCTTGGTTTTCCTCGGAACTAGCTCTGCTTTTCTTGGTTTTCCTCCGCTCTAACACCGCTTTTCTTGGTTTTCCTCCGCTCTAACCCTGCTTTTATTGGTTTTTCTCCGCTCTAACCCAGCTTTTCTTGGTTTTCCTCCCCTCTATCCCCGCTTTTCTTGGTTTTCCGCAGGTCTAACCCCGCTTTTCTTGGTTTTCCTCAGCTCTAACCCCACTTTTCATGCTTTTCCTCCGCTCTAACACCGATTTTCTTGGTTTTCCTCCGAACTAACCCCGCTTTTCTTGGTTTTCCTCCGCTCTAACTTCGCATTTCCTAGTTTTCCTCCGCTCTAACCCCGCTTTTCTTGGTTTTTCTCTGCTCTAACCCAGCTTTTCATGGTTTTTCTCCACTCTAACCATGCTTTTCTCGGATGTCTGCTGTTCTAACCACGCTTTTCTTCGTTTTCTTCCGTTCTAACTCTGCTTTTCTTGGTTTTCCTCCGCTCTAACCACGTTTTTCTTGGTTTTCTTCCGTTCTAACTTCGCTTTTCTTGGTTTTCCTCCGCTATAACCTTGCTTTTCTTGGTTTTCCTCTGCTCTAACCCCACTTTTCATGCTTTTCCTCCGCTCTAACCCCGATTTTCTTGGTTTTCCTCGGAACTAACCCCGCTTTTCTTGCTTTTCCTCCGCTCTAACACCGCTTTTCTTGGTTTTCCTCGGCTCTAACCCTGCTTTTTTTGGTTTTCCTCCGCTCTAACCCAGGTTTCTTGGTTTTCCTCCCCTCTATCCCCGCTTTTCTTGGTATTCCTCCGCTCTAACCCCGCTTTTCTTGGTTTTCCTCCGCTCTAACCTTGCTTTTCATGGTTTTCCTCTGCTCTATCCCCGCTTTTCTTGGTTTTCCTACGCTCTAACACCGCTTTTCTTGGTTTTCCTCCGCTCTAACACCGCTTTTATTGGTTTTCCTCCGCTCTTACCCTGCTTTTCTTGGTTTTTCTCCGCTCTAACCCAGCTTTTCTTGGATTTCCTCCCCTCTATCCCAGCTTTTCTTGGTTTTCCTCCGCTCTAACCCCGCTTTTTTTGGTTTTTCTCCGCTCTAACCCCGCATTTCTTGGTTTTTCTCCACTCTAACCCAGCTTTTCATGGTTTTTCTGCACTCTAACCATGCTTTTCTTGATTTTCCACCCGTCTATCCCCGCTTTTCTTGGTATTCCACCGGTCTAACCCCGCTTTTCTTGGTTTTCCTCTGCTCTAACCTCGCTTTTCATGGTTTTCCTCTGCTCTATCCCCGCTTTTCTTGGTTTTCCTCCGCTCTAACACCGCTTTTCTTGGTTTTCCTCCGCTCTTACCCTGCTTTTCTTGGTTTTTCTCCGCTCTAACCTAGCTTTTCTTGGTTTTCCTCCCCTCTATTCCAGCTTTTCTTGGTTTTCCTCCGCTCTAACATCGCTTTTTTTGGTTTTTCTCTGTTCTAACCCAGCTTTTCATGGTTTTTCTCCACTCTAACCATGCTTTTCTCGGATGTCTGCTGCTCTAACCACGCTTTTCTTCGTTTTCTTCCGTTCTAACTCTGCTTTTCTTGGTTTTCCTCCACTCTAACCCCGCTTTTCTTGGTTTTCCTCCGCTATAACCCCGCTTTTCTTGGTTTTCCTCCGCTCTAACCCCGCTTTTCTTGGTTTTCCTCCTTTCTATCCCCGATTTTCTTGGTTTTCCTCCGCTCTAACCCTGCTTTTCTTGGTTTTTCTCAGCTCTAACCCAGCTTTTAATGGTTTTTCTCCACTATAACCATGTTTTTCTCGGATTTCTGCTGCTCTAACCACGCTTTTCTTCGTTTTCTTCCGTTCTAATACTGCTTTTCTTGGTTTTCCTCCGCTCTAACCCCACTTTTCTTGGTTTTCCTCCGCTCTAACCCCGCTTTTCTTGGTTTTCCTCCGCTATAACCCCGCTTTTCTTGGTTTTCCTCCGCTCTAACCCCGCTTTTGTTGGTTTTCCTCCGCTCTAACCCCACTTTTCATGCTTTTCCTCCACTCTAACCCCTATTTTCTTGGTTTTCCTCGGAACTAACTCTGCTTTTCTTGGTTTTCCTCCGCTCTAACACCGCTTTTCTTGGTTTTCCTCCGCTCTAACCCTGCTTTTATTGGTTTTTCTCCGCTCTAACCCAGCTTTTCTTGGTTTTCCTCCCCTCTATCCCCGCTTTTCTTGGTTTTCCTCAGCTCTAACCCCACTTTTCATGCTTTTTCTCCGCTCTAACACCGATTTTCTTGGTTTTCCTCCGAACTAACCCCGCTTTTCTTGGTTTTCCTCCGCTCTAACTTCGCATTTCCTAGTTTTCCTCCGCTCTAACCCCGCTTTTCTTGGTTTTTCTCTGCTCTAACCCAGCTTTTCATGGTTTTTCTCCACTCTAACCATGCTTTTCTCGGATGTCTGCTGTTCTAACCACGCTTTTCTTCGTTTTCTTCCGTTCTAACTCTGCTTTTCTTGGTTTTCCTCCGCTCTAACCCTGCTTTTCTTGGTTTTTCTCCGCTCTAACCCAGCTTTTCATGGTTTTTCTCCACTCTAACCATGCTTTTCTCGGATTTCTGCTGCTCTAACCACGCTTTTCTTCGTTTTCTTCCGTTCTAATACTGCTTTTCTTGGTTTTCCTCCGCTCTAACCCCGCTTTTCTTGGTTTTCCTCCACTCTAACCCCGCTTTTCTTGGTTTTCCTCCGCTATAACCCCGCTTTTCTTGGTTTTCCTCCGCTATAACCCCGCTTTTCTTGGTTTTCCTCCGCTCTAACCCCGCTTTTGTTGGTTTTCCTCTGCTCTAACCCCACTTTTCATGCTTTTCCTCCACTCTAACCCCTATTTTCTTGGTTTTCCTCGGAACTAACTCTGCTTTTCTTGGTTTTCCGCCGCTCTAACACCGCTTTTCTTGGTTTTCCTCCGCTCTAACACCGCTTTTATTGGTTTTCCTCCGCTCTTACCCTGCTTTTCTTGGTTTTTCTCTGCTCTAACCCAGCTTTTCTTGGATTTCCTCCCCTCTATCCCAGCTTTTCTTGGTTTTCCTACGCTCTAACCCCGCTTTTTTTGGTTTTTCTCCGCTCTAACCCCGCATTTCTTGGTTTTTCACCACTCTAACCCAGCTTTTCATGGTTTTTCTGCACTCTAACCATGCTTTTCTTGATTTTCCACCCGTCTATCTCCGCTTTTCTTGGTATTCCTCCGGTCTAACCCCGCTTTTCTTGGTTTTCCTCTGCTCTAACCTCGCTTTTCATGGTTTTCCTCTGCTCTATCCCCGCTTTTCTTGGTTTTCCTCCGCTCTAACACCGCTTTTCTTGGTTTTCCTCCGCTCATACCGTGCTTTTCTTGGTTTTTCTCCGCTCTAACCTAGCTTTTCTTGGTTTTCCTCCCCTCTATTCCAGCTTTTCTTGGTTTTCCTCCGCTCTAACATCGCTTTTTTTGGTTTTTCTCTGTTCTAACCCAGCTTTTCATGGTTTTTCTCCACTCTAACCATGCTTTTCTCGGATGTCTGCTGCTCTAACCACGCTTTTCTTCCTTTTCTTCCGTTCTAACTCTGCTTTTCTTGGTTTTCCTCCACTCTAACCCCGCTTTTCTTGGTTTTCCTCCGCTATAACCCCGCTTTTCTTGGTTTTCCTCCGCTCTAACCCCGCTTTTCTTGGTTTTCCTCCTTTCTATCCCCGATTTTCTTGGTTTTCCTCCGCTCTAACCCTGCTTTTCTTGGTTTTTCTCAGCTCTAACCCAGCTTTTAATGGTTTTTCTCCACTCTAACCATGCTTTTCTCGGATGTCTGCTGTTCTAACCACGCTTTTCTTCGTTTTCTTCCGTTCTAATACTGCTTTTCTTGGTTTTCCTCCGCTCTAACCCCACTTTTCTTGGTTTTCCTCCGCTCTAACCCCGCTTTTCTTGGTTTTCCTCCGCTATAACCCCGCTTTTCTTGGTTTTCCTCCGCTCTAACCCCGCTTTTGTTGGTTTTCCTCCGCTCTAACCCCACTTTTCATGCTTTTCCTCCACTCTAACCCCTATTTTCTTGGTTTTCCTCGGAACTAACTCTGCTTTTCTTGGTTTTCCTCCGCTCTAACACCGCTTTTCTTGGTTTTCCTCCGCTCTAACCCTGCTTTTATTGGTTTTTCTCCGCTCTAACCCAGCTTTTCTTGGTTTTCCTCCCCTCTATCCCCGCTTTTCTTGGTTTTCCGCAGGTCTAACCCCGCTTTTCTTGGTTTTCCTCAGCTCTAACCCCACTTTTCATGCTTTTCCTCCGCTCTAACCCCGATTTTCTTGGTTTTCCTCCGAACTAAACCCGCTTTTCTTGGTTTTCCTCCGCTCTAACACCGCTTTTCTTGGTTTTCCTCCGCTCTAACCCTGCTTTTCTTGGTTTTTCTCCGCTCTAACCCAGCTTTTCTTGGTTTTCCTCCGCTCTAACTTCGCATTTCCTAGTTTTCCTCCGCTCTAACCCCGCTTTTCTTGGTTTTTCTCTGCTCTAACCCAGCTTTTCATGGTTTTTCTCCACTCTAACCATGCTTTTCTCTGATGTCTGCTGTTCTAACCACGCTTTTCTTCGTTTTCTTCCGTTCTAACTCTGCTTTTCTTGGTTTTCCTCCGCTCTAACCACGTTTTTCTTGGTTTTCTTCCGTTCTAACTTCGCTTTTCTTGGTTTTCCTCCGCTATAACCCCGCTTTTCTTTTTTTTCCTCTGCTCTAACCCCACTTTTCATGCTTTTCCTCCGCTCTAACCCCGATTTCCTTGGTTTTCCTCGGAACTAACCCCGCTTTTCTTGCTTTTCCTCCTCTCTAACACCGCTTTTCTTGGTTTTCCTCCGCTCTAACCCTGCTTTTTTTGGTTTTCCTCCGCTCTAACCCAGCTTTTCTTGGTTTTCCTCCCCTCTATCCCCGCTTTTCTTGGTATTCCTCCGCTCTAACCCCGCTTTTCTTGGTTTTCCTCCGCTCTAACCTTGCTTTTCTTGGTTTTCCTCTGCTCTATCCCCGCTTTTCTTGGTTTTCCTACGCTCTAACACCGCTTTTCTTGGTTTTCCTCCGCTCTGACACCGCTTTTCTTGGTTTTCCTCCGCTCTTACCCTGCTTTTCTTGGTTTTTCTCCGCTCTAACCCAGCTTTTCTTGGATTTCCTCCCCTCTATCCCAGCTTTTCTTGGTTTTCCTCCGCTCTAACCCTGCTTTTTTTGGTTTTTCTCCGCTCTAACCCCGCATTTCTTGGATTTTCTCCACTCTAACCCAGCTTTTCATGGTTTTTCTGCACTCTAACCATGCTTTTCTTGATTTTCCACCCCTCTATCCCCGCTTTTCTTGGTATTCCTCCGCTCTAACCCCGCTTTTCTTGGTTTTCCTCCGCTCTAACCTCGCTTTTCATGGTTTTCCTCTGCTCTATCCCCGCTTTTCTTGGTTTTCCTCCGCTCTAACACCGCTTTTCTTGGTTTTCCTCCGCTCTTACCCTGCTTTTCTTGGTTTTTCTCCGCTCTAACCTAGCTTTTCTTGTTTTTCCTCCCCTCTATTCCAGCTTTTCTTGGTTTTCCTCCGCTCTAACATCGCTTTTTTTGGTTTTTCTCCGCTCTAACCCAGCTTTTCATGGTTTTTCTCCACTCTAACCATGCTTTTCTCGGATGTCTGCTGCTCTAACCACGCTTTTCTTCGTTTTCTCCCGTTCTAACTCTGCTTTTCTTGGTTTTCCTCCGCTCTAACCCCGCTTTTCTAGGTTTTCCTCCGCTATAACCCCGCTTTTCTTGGTTTTCCTCCGCTCTAACCCCGCTTTTCTTGGTTTTCCTCCTCTCTATCCCCGATTTTCTTAGTTTTCCTCCGCTCTAACCCTGCTTTTCTTGGTTTTCCTCCGCTCTAACCCAGCTTTTCATGGTTTTTCTCCACTCTAACCATGCTTTTCTCGGATTTCTGCTGCTCTAACCACGCTTTTCTTCGTTTTCTTCCGTTCTAATACTGCTTTTCTTGGTTTTCCTCCGCTCTAACCCCACTTTTCTTGGTTTTCCTCCACTCTAACCCCGCTTTTCATGGTTTTCCTCCGCTATAACCCCGCTTTTCTTGGTTTTCCTCCGCTATAACCCCGCTTTTCTTGGTTTTCCTCCGCTCTAACCCCGCTTTTGTTGGTTTTCCTCTGCTCTAACCCCACTTTTCATGCTTTTCCTCCACTCTAACCCCTATTTTCTTGGTTTTCCTCGGAACTAACTCTGCTTTTCTTGGTTTTCCGCCGCTCTAACACCACTTTTCATGCTTTTCCTCCACTCTAACCCCTATTTTCTTGGTTTTCCTCGGAACTAACTCTGCTTTTCTTGGTTTTCCGCCGCTCTAACACCGCTTTTCTTGGTTTTCCTCCGCTCTAACCCTGCTTTTATTGGTTTTTCTCCGCTCTAACCCAGCTTTTCTTGGTTTTCCTCCCCTCTATCCCCGCTTTTCTTGGTTTTCCGCAGGTCTAACCCTGCTTTTCTTGGTTTTCCTCAGCTCTAACCCCACTTTTCATGCTTTTCCTCCGCTCTAACCCCGATTTTCTTGGTTTTCCTCCGCTCTAACACCGCTTTTCTTGGTTTTCCTCCGCTCTAACCCTGCTTTTCTTGGTTTTTCTCCGCTCTAACCCAGCTTTTCTTGGTTTTCCTCCGCTCTAACTTCGCATTTCCTAGTTTTCCTCCGCTCTAACCCCGCTTTTCTTGGTTTTCTCTGCTCTAACCCAGGTTTTCATGGTTTTTCTCCACTCTAACCATGCTTTTCTCAGATGTCTGCTGTTCTAACCACGCTTTTCTTCGTTTTCTTCCGTTGTAACTCTGCTTTTCTTGGTTTTCCTCCGCTCTAACCACGTTTTTCTTGGTTTTCTTCCGTTCTAACTTCGCTTTTCTTGGTTTTCCTCCGCTATAACCCCGCTTTTCTTGGTTTTCCTCTGCTCTAACCCCACTTTTCATGCTTTTCCTCCGCTCTAACCCCGATTTTCTTGGTTTTCCTAGGAACTAACCCCGCTTTTCTTGCTTTTCCTCCGCTCTAACACCGCTTTTCTTGGTTTTCCTCGGTTCTAACCCTGCTTTTTTTGGTTTTCCTCCGCTCTAACCCAGCTTTTCTTGGTTTTCCTCCCCTCTATCCCCGCTTTTCTTGGTATTCCTCCGCTCTAACCCCGCTTTTCTTGGTTTTCCTCCGCTCTATCCCCGCTTTTCTTGGTTTTCCTACGCTCTAACACCGCTTTTCTTGGTTTTCCTCCGCTCTAACACCGCTTTTCTTGGTTTTCCTCCGCTCTTACCCTGCTTTTCTTGGTTTTTCTCCGCTCGAACCCAGCTTTTCTTGGTTTTCCTCCCCTCTATCCCAGCTTTTCTTGGTTTTCCTCCGCTCTAACCCCGCTTTTTTTGGTTTTTCTCCGCTCTAACCCAGCTTTTCATGGTTTTTCTCCACTCTAACCATGCTTTTCTCGGATGTCTGCTGCTCTAACCACGCTTTACTTCGTTTTCTTCCGTTCTAACTCTGCTTTTCTTGGTTTTCCTCTGCTCTAACCCCGCTTTTCTTGGTTTTCCTCCGCTATAACCCCGCTTTTCTTGGTTTTCCTCCGCTCTAACCCTGCTTTTCTTGGTTTTCCTCCGCTCTAACCCCGCTTTTCTTGGTTTTCCTCCGCTCTAACCCCGCTTTTCTTGATTTTCCTCCGCTCTAACCCCGCTTTTCTTGGTTATTCTCCACTGTAACCCAGCTTTTCATGGTTTTTCTCCACTCTAACCATGCTTTTCTCGGATTTCTGCTGCTCTAACCACGCTTTTCTTCGTTTTCGTCCGTTCTAACTCTGCTTTTCTTGGTTTTTCTCGACTCCAACCCAGCTTTTCTTGCTTTTTCTCCACTCTAACCATGCTTTTCTTGGATTTCTGGTGCTCTAACCTCGCTTTTCTGTCTTCTCCTCCTGTCTAAGTTCTTCTTATAGGTTTTCCTCCGATCTAACCCCGATTATCTTGGTTTTCCTCCGCTCTAACCCCGCTTTACTTGGTTTTCCTTTGCACTAACCTTGCTTTTCTTGGTTTTCCTCCGCTCTAACCCCGCTTTACTTGGTTTTCCTTTGCACTAACCCTGCTTTTCTTGGTTTTCCTTCGCTCTAACCCCGCTTTTCTTGGTTTTCCTCCGCTCTACCACCGCTTTTCTTGGTTTTCCTACGCTCTAAACCCTCTTTTCTTGGTTTTTTTCCGCACTAACCCCGCATTTCTTGGTTTTTCTCCACTCTAACCCAGCTTTTCATGGTTTTTCTGCACTCTAACCATGCTTTTCTTGATTTTCCACCCCTCTATCCCCACTTTTCTTGGTTTTCCTCCGCTCTAACCCTGCTTTTCTTGGTTTTTCTCCGCTCTAACCCAGCTTTTCATGGTTTTTCTCCACTCTAACCATGCTTTTCTCGGATTTCTGCTGCTCTAACCACGCTTTTCTTCGTTTTTTTCCGTTCTAACTCTGCTTTTATTGGTTTTCCTCCGCTCTAACCCCGCTTGTCTTGGTTTTCCTCTGCTATAACCCCGTTTTTCTTGGTTTTCCTCCGCTCTAACCCCGCTTTTCTTGGTTTTCCTCCGCTCTAACCCAGCTTTTCTTGGTTTTCCTCCGCTCTAACCCCGCTTTTCTTGATTTTCCTCCGCTCTAACCCCGCTTTTCTTGGTTATTCTCCACTGTAACCCAGCTTTTCGTGGTTTTTCTCCACTCTAACCATGCTTTTCTCGGATTTCTGCTGCTCTAACCACGGTTTTCTTCGTTTTCTTCCGTTCTAACTCTGCTTTTCTTGGTTTTTCTCGACTCCAACCCAGCTTTTCTTGCTTTTTCTCCACTCTAACCATGCTTTTCTTGGATTTCTGCTGCTCTAACCTCGCTTTTCTGTCTTTTCCTCCTCTCTAAGTTCTTCATATTGGTTTTCCTCCGATCTAACCCCGATTATCTTGGTTTTCCTCCGCTCTAACCCCGCTTTACTTGGTTTTCCTTTGCACTAACCTTGCTTTTCTTGGTTTTCCTCCGCTCTAACCCCGCTTTACTTGGTTTTCCTTTGCACTAACCCTGCTTTTCTTGGTTTTCCTCCGCTCTAACCCCACTTTTCTTGGTTTTCCTCCGCTCTACCACCAATTTTCTTGGTTTTCCTACGCTCTAAACCCTCTTTTCTTGGTTTTCCTCCGCACTGACTCCGCATTTCTTGGTTTTTCTCCACTCTAACCCAGCTTATCATGGTTTTTCTGCACTCTAACCATGCTTTTCTTGATTTTCCACCCCTCTATCCCCGCTTTTCTTGGTATTCCTCCGCTCTAACCCCGCTTTTCTTGGTTTTCCTCCGTTCTAACCTCGCTTTTCATGGTTTTCCTCTGCTCTGTCCCCGCTTTTCTTGGTTTTCCTCCGCTCTAACACCGCTTTTCTTGGTTTTCCTCCGCTCTTACCCTGCTTTTCTTGGTTTTTCTCCGCTCTAACCCAGCTTTTCTTGGTTTTCCTCCCCTCTATCCCAGCTTTTCTTGGTTTTCCTCCGCTCTAACCCCGCTTTTTTTGGTTTTTCTCCACTCTAACCCAGCTTTTCATGGTTTTTCTCCACTCTAACCATGTTTTTCTCGGATGTCTGCTGCTCTAACCACGCTTTTCTTCGTTTTCTTCCGTTCTAACTCTGCTTTTCTTGGTTTTCCTCCGCTCTAACCCCGCTTTTCTTGGTTTTCCTCCGCTATAACCCCGCTTTTCTTGGTTTTCCTCCGCTCTAACCCCGCTTTTCTTGGTTTTCCTCCGCTCTAACCCCGCTTTTCTTGATTTTCCTCCGCTCTAACCCCGCTTTTCTTGGTTATTCTCCACTGTAACCCAGCATTTCATGGTTTTTCTCCACTCTAACCATGCTTTTCCAGGATTTCTGCTGCTCTAACCACGCTTTTCTTCGTTTTCTTCCGTTCTAACTCTGCTTTTCTTGGTTTTCCTCCGCTCTAACCCCGCTTTTCTTGGTTTTCCTCCGCTATAACCCCGCTTTTCTTGGTTTTCCTCCGCTCTAACCCCGCTTTTCTAGGTTTTCCTCCGCTCTAACCCCGCTTTTCTTGGTTTTCCTCCGCTCTAACCCCGCTTTTCTTGATTTTCCTCCGCTCTAACCCCGCTTTTCTTGGTTTTCCTCTGCTATAACCCCGCTTTTCTTGGTTTTCCTCCGCTCTAACCCCGCTTTTGTTGGTTTTCCTCCGCTCTAACCCCACTTTTCATGCTTTTCCTCCACTCTAACCCCTATTTTCTTGGTTTTCCTCCGAACCTACTCTGCTTTTCTTGGTTTTCCTCCGCTCTAACACCGCTTTTCTTGGTTTTCCTCCGCTCTAACCCTGCTTTTATTGGTTTTTCTCCGCTCTAACCCAGCTTTTCTTGGTTTTCCTCCCCTCTATCCCCGCTTTTCTTGGTTTTCCGCAGGTCTAACCCCGCTTTTCTTGGTTTTCCTCAGCTCTAACCCCACTTTTCATGCTTTTCCTCCGCTCTAACCCCGATTTTCTTGGTTTTCCTCCGAACTAACCCCGCTTTTCTTGGTTTTCCTTCGCTCTAACACCGCTTTTCTTGGTTTTCCTCCGCTCTAACCCTGCTTTTCTTGGTTTTTCTCCGCTCTAACCCAGCTTTTCTTGGTTTTCCTCCCCTCTATCCCCGCTTTTCTTGGTATTCCTCCGCTCTAACCCCGTTTTTCTTGGTTTTCCTCCGCTCTAACCTTGCTTTTCATGGTTTTCCTCTGCTCTATCCCCGCTTTTCTTGGTTTTCCTACGCTCTAACACCGCTTTTCTTGGTTTTCCTCTGCTCTAACACCGCTTTTCTTGGTTTTCCTCTGCTCTAACACCGCTTTTCTTGGTTTTCCTCCGCTCTTACCCTGCTTTTCTTGGTTTTTCTCCGCTCTAACCCAGCTTTTCTTGGTTTTAATCCCCTCTATCCCAGCTTTTCTTGGTTTTCCTCCGCTCTAACCCCGCTTTTTTTGGTTTTTCTCCGCTCTAACCCAGCTTTTCATGGTTTTTCTCCACTGTAACCATGCTTTTCTCGGATTTCTGCTGCTCTAACCACGCTTTTCTTCGTTTTCTTCCGTTCTAACTCTGCTTTTCTTGGTTTTCCTCCGCTCTAACCCCGCTTTTCTTGGTTTTTCTCCGCTCCAACTTAGCTTTTCTCGGTTTCCCTCCGCTCTAACACTGCTTTTCTTGGTTTTCCTCCGCTCTAACCCCGCTTTTCTTGGTTTTCCTCCGCTCTAACCCCGCTTTTCTTGATTTTCCTCCGCTCTAACCCCGCTTTTCTTGGGTATTCTCCACTGTAACCCAGCTTTTCATGGTTTTTCTCCACTCTAACCATGCTTTTCTCGGATTTCTGCTGCTCTAACCACGCTTTTCTTCGTTTTCGTCCGTTCTAACTCTGCTTTTCTTGGTTTTTCTCGACTCCAGCCCAGCTTTTCTTGCTTTTTCTCCACTCTAACCATGCTTTTCTTGGATTTCTGCTGCTCTAACCTCGCTTTTCTGTCTTTTCCTCCTCTCTATGTTCTTCTTATTGGTTTTCCTCCGATCTGACCCCGATTATCTTGGTTTTCCTCCGCTCTAACCCCGCTTTACTTGGTTTTCCTTTGCACTAACCTTGCTTTTCTTGGTTTTCCTCCGCTCTAACCCCGCTTTACTTGGTTTTCCTTTGCACTAACCCTGCTTTTCTTGGTTTTCCTCCGCTCTAACCCCGCTTTTCTTGGTTTTCCTCCGCTCTACCACCGCTTTTCTTGGTTTTCCTACGCTCTAAACCCTCTTTTCTTGGTTTTCCTCCGCACTAACCCCGCATTTCTTGGTTTTTCTCCACTCTAACCCAGCTTTTCATGGTTTTTCTGCACTCTAACCATGCTTTTCTTGATTTTCCACCCCTCTATCCCCGCTTTTCTTGGTTTTCCTCCGCTCTAACCCTGGTTTTCTTGGTTTTTCTCCGCTCTAACCCTGCTTTTCATTGTTTTTCTCCACTCTAACCATGCTTTTCTCGGATTTCTGCTGCTCTAACCACGCTTTTCTTCGTTTTCTTCCGTTCTAACTCTGCTTTTCTTGGTTTTCCTCCGCTCTAACCCCGCTTTTCTTGGTTTTCCTCTGCTATAACCCCGCTTTTCTTGGTTTTCCTCCGCTCTAACCCCGCTTTTCTTGGTTTTCCTCAGCTCTAACCCCACTTTTCATGCTTTTCCTCCGCTCTAACCCCGCTTTTCTTGGTTTTCCTCCGCTCTAATCCCGCTTTTCTTGGTTATTCTCCACTGTAACCCAGCTTTTCATGGTTTTTCTCCACTCTAACCATGCTTTTCTCGGATTTCTGCTGCTCTAACCACGGTTTTCTTCGTTTTCTTCCGTTCTAACTCTGCTTTTCTTGGTTTTTCTCGACTCCAACCCAGCTTTTCGTGCTTTTTCTCCACTCTAACCATGCTTTTCTTGGATTTCTGCTGCTCTAACCTCGCTTTTCTGTCTTTTCCTCCTCTCTAAGTTCTTCTTATTGGTTTTCCTCCGATCTAACCCCGATTATCTTGGTTTTCCTCCGCTCTAACCCCGATTATCTTGGTTTTCCTTTGCACTAACCTCGCTTTTCTTGGTTTTCCTCCGCTCTAACCCCGCTTTACTTGGTTTTCCTTTGCACTAACCCTGCTTTTCTTGGTTTTCCTCCGCTCTAACCCCGCTTTTCTTGGTTTTCCTCCGCTCTACCACCGCTTTTCTTGGTTTTCCTACGCTCTAAACCCTCTTTTCTTGGTTTTCCTCCGCACTAACCCCGCATTTCTTGGTTTTTCTCCACTCTAACCCAGCTTTTCATGGTTTTTCTGCACTCTAACCATGCTTTTCTTGATTTTCCACCCCTCTATCCCCGCTTTTCTTGGTATTCCTCCGCTCTAACCCCGCTTTTCTTGGTTTTCCTCCGCTCTAACCTTGCTTTTCATGGTTTTCCTCTGCTCTATCCCTGCTTTTCTTGGTTTTCCTCCGCTCTAACACCGCTTTTCTTGGTTTTCCTCCGCTCTTACCCTGCTTTTCTTGGTTTTTCTCCGCTCTAACCCAGCTTTTCTTGGTTTTCCTCCCCTCTATCCCAGCTTTACTTGGTTTTCCTTTGCACTAACCTTGCTTTTCTTGGTTTTCCTCCACTCTAACCCCGCTTTTCATGGTTTTCCTCTGCTGTAACCCTACTTTTCTTGATTTTCCTCCGCTCTAACTTCGCCTCTCTTGGTTTTCCTCCGCTCTAACCCCGCTTTTCTTGGTTTTCCTCATCTCTACAACCCTGCTTTTCTTGGTTTTCCTCCACTCTAACCCCGCTTATCATGGTTTTCCTCTGCTGTAACCCTAATTTTCTTGGTTTTCCTCCGCTCTAACTTCGCCTCTCTTGGTTTTCCTCCTCTCTGACCCCGCTTTTCTTGGTTTTCCTCCGCTCTAACCCCTCTTTTCTCTGTTTTCCTCCGCTCTAACCCCACTTTTCTCTTTTTTCCTCTGCTGTAACATAGCTTTTCTTGGTTTTCTTCTGCTCTATCCTTATTTTCTTGGTTTTCCTTCGCTCTATGCTTGCTTATCTTGGTTTTCATCCGCTCTAATTTCACTTTTCTTGGTTTACCTCCACTCTAAGCCTGCTTTTGTTGGTTTTCCTTTGCTCTAACTTGGCTTTTCTTAGTTTTCCTCCACTCTAACCACGCTTTTCTTTGTTTTACTCCGCTCTAACCCCGCTTTTCTTGGTTTTTCTCATCTCTGACACCGCTTTTCTTCATTTTCCTCCGCTCTAACATTGTTTTCTTGGTTTTCCTCTGCTCTAACATCGCTTATCTTGGTTTTCATCATCTCTAATCTCACTTTTCTTGGCTTTCCTCTGCTGTAACATAGCTTTTTCTGATTTTCCTCCTCTCTAACCCCGCTTTTCTTGGTTTTCCTCCGCTCTATCCCTGCTTATCTTGGTTTTCCTGTGCTCTAAATTCTCTTTTCTTGGTTTCTCTCTGCTCTAACCTCGCTTTCTTGGTTTTCCTTCGCTCTAACTTCCCTTTTCTTGGTTTTTTTCCTCTCTAACCTCGCTTTTCTTGATTTTCCTCCTCTCTGACCCTGCTTTTCTTGGTTTTCCTCCGCTCTAACCCCTTTTTTCTTGGTTTTCCTCCGCTCTAACCCCGCTTTTCTTGGTTTTCCTTCGCTCTATGCCCGCTTTTCTTGGTTTTCATCCGCTCTAAATTCAGTTTTCTTGGTTTACCTCCACTGTAACCTCGCTTTTCTTGGTTTTCCTTTTCTCTAAGTTGGCTTTTCTTGGTTTTCCTGCGCTCTAACCCTTTTTTTTCTTGGTTTTCCTCCGCTCTAACTTTGCCTCTCTTGGTTTTCCTCCTCTCTAACCTCGCCATTCTTGGTTTTCCTCCGCTCTAACCCCGTCTTTCTTGGTTTTCCTCCGCTCTAACTTCGCTATTCTTCGTTATCCTCCATTCTAACTTCACTTTTTTTGTTTTTCCTCCGCTCTAACCCCTCTTTTCTTGGTTTTCCTCCGCTCTAATCCCGCTTTTCTTGCTTTTCCTCCGCTCTAACCCCGCTTTTCTTAGATTTCCTCCACTCTAACCACGCTTTTCTTGGTTTTCCTCCACTCTAACCCCGCTTTTCTTGGTTTTCCTCCGCACTAACTTAGCTCTTCTTGGTTTTCCTCCGATATAACCCAGCTTTTCTTGGTTTTCCTAATCTCTAATGTCACTTTTCTTGGTTTTCCTCTGCTGTAACATAGCTTTTCTTGATTTTCCTCCTCTCTGACCCCGCTTTTCTTGGTTTTCCTCCGCTCTAACACCTCTTTTCTTGGTTTTCTTCTGCTGTAACATAGCTTTTCTTGGTTTTCCTTGCTCTACCCTCGCTTTTCTTGGATTTCCTTCGCTCTATGACCGCTTTTCTTGGTTTTCATCCGCTGTAACTTCAATTTTCTTGGTTTACCTCCACTCTAACCTCGCTTTCCTTGGTTTTCTTTTGCTCTAACTTGGCTTTTCTTGGTTTTCCTGCGCGCTAACCCCATTTTTCTTGGTTTTCCTCCGCTCTAACCCCGCTTTTCTTGGTTTTCCTTTGTTCTAACCCCGCTTTTCTTGGTTTTCCTTTGCGCTCACTTAGCTTTTCTTGGTTTTCCTCCGCTCTAACCCCGCCATTCTTGGATTTCCTCCCTTCTATCTCCGCTTTTCTTGGTTTTTCTCCGCTCTAACCCCGTTTCTCTTCATTTTCCTCCGTTCTAACACCGCTTTTCTTGGTTTTCCTTTGCTCTAACCCCGCTTTTCTTGGTTTTCCTCCGCTCTAACCCCGCTTTTCTTAGTTTTCCTCCACTCTAACCACGCTTTTCTTGTTTTTCCTCAGCTCCAACCACGCTTTTCTTGGTTTTCCTCCGCTCTAACCATGCTTTTCTAGGTTTTCCTCCGCTCTAACCCCGCTTTTTATGGTTTCCCTCTGCTGTAACCCTACTTTTCTTGGTTTTCCTCCACTCTAGACCAGCTTTTCTTGATTTTACTCTGCTCTAACCTTGTTTTTTTGGTTTTCCTTCGCTCTAACCTCTTTTTTCTTGGTTTTCCTCGTCTCCAACCCCGCTTTTCTTGGTTTTCATCCGCTCTAACCCCGCATCTCTTGGATTTCATCCATTCTAACCCCGCTTGTCTTGGTTTTTCTCCGCTCCAACTTAGCTTTTCTCGGTTTTCCTCCGCTCTAACACAGCTTTTCTCGGTTTTCCTCCGCTCTAACCCCGCTTTTCTAGGTTTTCCTCCGCTCTATCCCTGCTTATCTTGGTTTTCCTGTGCTCTAAATTCTCTTTTCTTGGTTTATCTCTGCTCTAACCTAGCTTTCTTGGTTTTCCTCCGCTCTAACTTCACTTTTCTTGGTTTTCCTCCGCTCTAACCTCGCTTTTCTTGGTTATCGACCACTCTGACCCCTCTTTTCTTGGTTTTCCTCTGCTCTAACCCCGCTTTTCTTGGTTTTTCTCAGCTCTGACCCCGCTTTTCTTGATTTTCCTCCTCTAACCTTGTTTTCTTGGTTTTTCTCCGCTCTAACATCGCTTTTCTTGGTTTTCCTCCGCTCTAACCCCACTTTTCTTGGTTTTCCTCTGCTGTAACATAGCTTTTCTTGATTTTCCTCCTCTCTGACCCCGCTTTTCTTGGTTTTCCTCCGCTCTAACCCCTTTTTTCTTGGTTTTCCTCCGCTCTAACCCCACTTTTCTTGGTTTTCCTCTGCTGTAACATAGCTTTTCTTGGTTTTCCTCTGCTCAAACCCCGCTTTTCTTGGTTTTCCTTCGCTCTATGCCCGCTTTTCTTGGTTTTCCTGCGCTCTAACCCCAATTTTCTTGGTTTTCCTCCGCTCTAACCTCGCTTTTTTTGGTTTTCCTCCGCTCTAACCCCTCTTTTCTTGGTTTTCCTCCGCTCCAAGCCCGCTTTTCTTGGTTTTCCTCTCCTCTAACCCCGCTTTTCTTTGTTTTCCTCCGCTATAACCCCGCTTTTCTTGGTTTTCCTCCGCTCTAACCCCGCTTTTCTTGGTTTTCCTCCGCTCTAACCCCACTTTTCATGCTTTTCCTCCACTCTAACCCCTATTTTCTTGGTTTTCCTCCGAACCTACTCTGCTTTTCTTGGTTTTCCTCCGCTCTAACACCGCTTTTCTTGGTTTTCCTCCGCTCTAACCCTGCTTTTATTGGTTTTTCTCCGCTCTAACCCAGCTTTTCTTGGTTTTCCTCCCCTCTATCCCCGCTTTTCTTGGTTTTCCGCAGGTCTAACCCCGCTTTTCTTGGTTTTCCTCAGCTCTAACACCACTTTTCATGCTTTTCCTCCGCTCTAACCCCGATTTTCTTGGTTTTCCTCCGAACTAACCCCGCTTCTCTTGGTTTTCCTTCGCTCTAACACCGCTTTTCTTCGTTTTCCTCCGCTCTAACCCATCTTTTCTTGGTTTTCCTCCGCTCTAACTTCGCATTTCCTAGTTGTCCTCCGCTCTAACCCCGCTTTTCTTGGTTTTTCTCTGCTCTAACCCAGCTTTTCATGGTTTTTCTCCACTCTAACCATGCTTTTCTCGGATGTCTGCTGTTCTAACCACGCTTTTCTTCGTTTTCTTCCGTTGTAACTCTGCTTTTCTTGGTTTTCCTCCGCTCTAACCACGTTTTTCTTGGTTTTCTTCCGTTCTAACTTCGCTTTTCTTGGTTTTCCTCCGCTATAACCCCGCTTTTCTTGGTTTTCCTCTGCTCTAACCCCACTTTTCATGCTTTTCCTCCGCTCTAACCCCGATTTTCTTGGTTTTCCTCGGAACTAACCCCGCTTTTCTTGCTTTTCCTCCGCTCTAACACCGCTTTTCTTGGTTTTCCTCGGCTCTAACCCTGCTTTTTTTGGTTTTCCTCCGCTCTAACCCAGCTTTTCTTGGTTTTCCTCCCCTCTATCCCCGCTTTTCTTGGTATTCCTCCGCTCTAACCCCGTTTTTCTTGGTTTTCCTCCGCTCTAACCTTGCTTTTCATGGTTTTCCTCTGCTCTATCCCCGCTTTTCTTGGTTTTCCTACGCTCTAACACCGCTTTTCTTGGTTTTCCTCCGCTCTAACACCGCTTTTCTTGGTTTTCCTCCGCTCTTACCCTGCTTTTCTTGGTTTTTCTCCGCTCTAACCCAGCTTTTCTTGGTTTTCCTCCCCTCTATCCCAGCTTTTCTTGGTTTTCCTCCGCTCTAACCCCGCTTTTTTTGGTTTTCCTCCGCTCTAACCCAGCTTTTCATGGTTTTTCTCCACTGTAACCATGCTTTTCTCGGATTTCTGCTGCTCTAACCACGCTTTTCTTCGTTTTCTTCCGTTCTAACTCTGCTTTTCTTGGTTTTCCTCCGCTCTAACCCCGCTTTTCTTGGTTTTTCTCCGCTCCAACTTAGCTTTTCTCGGTTTCCCTCCGCTCTAACCCTGCTTTTCTTGGTTTTCCTCCGCTCTAACCCCGCTTTTCTTGGTTTTCCTCCGCTCTAACCCCGCTTTTCTTGATTTTCCTCCGCTCTAACCCCGCTTTTCTTGGGTATTCTCCACTGTAACCCAGCTTTTCATGGTTTTTCTCCACTCTAACCATGCTTTTCTCGGATTTCTGCTGCTCTAACCACGCTTTTCTTCGTTTTCGTCCGTTCTAACTCTGCTTTTCTTGGTTTTTCTCGACTCCAACCCAGCTTTTCTTGCTTTTTCTCCACTCTAACCATGCTTTTCTTGGATTTCTGCTGCTCTAACCTCGCTTTTCTCTCTTTTCCTCCTCTCTATGTTCTTCTTATTGGTTTTCCTTTGATCTAACCCCGATTATCTTGGTTTTCCTCCGCTCTAACCCCGCTTTACTTGGTTTTCCTTTGCACTAACCTTGCTTTTCTTGGTTTTCCTCCGCTCTAACCCCGCTTTACTTGGTTTTCCTTTGCACTAACCCTGCTTTTCTTGGTTTTCCTCCGCTCTAACCCCGCTTTTCTTGGTTTTCCTCCGCTCTACCACCGCTTTTCTTGGTTTTCCTACGCTCTAAACCCTCTTTTCTTGGTTTTCCTCCGCACTAACCCCGCATTTCTTGGTTTTTCTCCACTCTAACCCAGCTTTTCATGGTTTTTCTGCACTCTAACCATGCTTTTCTTGATTTTCCACCCCTCTATCCCCGCTTTTCTTGGTTTTCCTCCGCTCTAACCCTGGTTTTCTTGGTTTTTCTCCGCTCTAACTCTGCTTTTCATTGTTTTTCTCCACTCTAACCATGCTTTTCTCGGATTTCTGCTGCTCTAACCACGCTTTTCTTCGTTTTCTTCCGTTCTAACTCTGCTTTTCTTGGTTTTCCTCCGCTCTAACCCCGCTTTTCTTGGTTTTCCTCAGCTCTAACCCCACTTTTCATGCTTTTCCTCCGCTCTAACCCCGCTTTTCTTGGTTTTCCTCCGCTCTAACCCCGCTTTTCTTGGTTATTCTCCACTGTAACCCAGCTTTTCATGGTTTTTCTCCACTCTAACCATGCTTTTCTCGGATTTCTGCTGCTCTAACCACGGTTTTCTTCGTTTTCTTCCGTTCTAACTCTGCTTTTCTTGGTTTTTCTCGACTCCAACCCAGCTTTTCGTGCTTTTTCTCCACTCTAACCATGCTTTTCTTGGATTTCTGCTGCTCTAACCTCGCTTTTCTGTCTTTTCCTCCTCTCTAAGTTCTTCTTATTGGTTTTCCTCCGATCTAACCCCGATTATCTTGGTTTTCCTCCGCTCTAACCCCGCTTTACTTGGTTTTCCTTTGCACTAACCTCGCTTTTCTTGGTTTTCCTCCGCTCTAACCCCGCTTTACTTGGTTTTCCTTTGCACTAACCCTGCTTTTCTTGGTTTTCCTCCGCTCTAACCCCGCTTTTCTTGGTTTTCCTCCGCTCTACCACCGCTTTTCTTGGTTTTCCTACGCTCTAAACCCTCTTTTCTTGGTTTTCCTCCGCACTAACCCCGCATTTCTTGGTTTTTCTCCACTCTAACCCAGCTTTTCATGGTTTTTCTGCACTCTAACCATGCTTTTCTTGATTTTCCACCCCTCTATCCCCGCTTTTCTTGGTATTCCTCCGCTCTAACCCCGCTTTTCTTGGTTTTCCTCCGCTCTAACCTTGCTTTTCATGGTTTTCCTCTGCTCTATCCCCGCTTTTCTTGGTTTTCCTCCGCTCTAACACCGCTTTTCTTGGTTTTCCTCCGCTCTTACCCTGCTTTTCTTGGTTTTTCTCCGCTCTAACCCAGCTTTTCTTGGTTTTCCTCCCCTCTATCCCAGCTTTACTTGGTTTTCCTTTGCACTAACCTTGCTTTTCTTGGTTTTCCTCCACTCTAACCCCGCTTTTCATGGTTTTCCTCTGCTGTAACCCTACTTTTCTTGGTTTTCCTCCGCTCTAACTTCGCCTCTCTTGGTTTTCCTCCGCTCTAACCCCGCTTTTCTTGGTTTTCCTCATCTCTACAACCCTGCTTTTCTTGGTTTTCCTCCACTCTAACCCCGCTTATCATGGTTTTCCTCTGCTGTAACCCTACTTTTCTTGGTTTTCCTCCGCTCTAACTTCGCCTCTCTTGGTTTTCCTCCTCTCTGACCCCGCTTTTCTTGGTTTTCCTCCGCTCTAACCCCTCTTTTCTCTGTTTTCCTCCGCTCTAACCCCACTTTTCTCTTTTTTCCTCTGCTGTAACATAGCTTTTCTTGGTTTTCTTCTGCTCTATCCTTATTTTCTTGGTTTTCCTTCGCTCTATGCTTGCTTATCTTGGTTTTCATCCGCTCTAATTTCACTTTTCTTGGTTTACCTCCACTCTAAGCCTGCTTTTGTTGGTTTTCCTTTGCTCTAACTTGGCTTTTCTTAGTTTTCCTCCACTCTAACCACGCTTTTCTTTGTTTTACTCCGCTCTAACCCCGCTTTTCTTGGTTTTTCTCATCTCTGACACCGCTTTTCTTCATTTTCCTCCGCTCTAACATTGTTTTCTTGGTTTTCCTCTGCTCTAACATCGCTTATCTTGGTTTTCATCATCTCTAATCTCACTTTTCTTGGCTTTCCTCTGCTGTAACATAGCTTTTTCTGATTTTCCTCCTCTCTAACCCCGCTTTTCTTGGTTTTCCTCCGCTCTATCCCTGCTTATCTTGGTTTTCCTGTGCTCTAAATTCTCTTTTCTTGGTTTCTCTCTGCTCTAACCCCGCTTTCTTGGTTTTCCTTCGCTCTAACTTCCCTTTTCTTGGTTTTTTTCCTCTCTAACCTCGCTTTTCTTGATTTTCCTCCTCTCTGACCCTGCTTTTCTTGGTTTTCCTCCGCTCTAACCCCTTTTTTCTTGGTTTTCCTCCGCTCTAACCCCGCTTTTCTTGGTTTTCCTTCGCTCTATGCCCGCTTTTCTTGGTTTTCATCCGCTCTAAATTCAGTTTTCTTGGTTTACCTCCACTGTAACCTCGCTTTTCTTGGTTTTCCTTTTCTCTAAGTTGGCTTTTCTTGGTTTTCCTGCGCTCTAACCCTTTTTTTTCTTGGTTTTCCTCCGCTCTAACTTTGCCTCTCTTGGATTTCCTCCTCTCTAACCTCGCCATTCTTGGTTTTCCTCCGCTCTAACCCTGTCTTTCTTGGTTTTCCTCCGCTCTAACTTCGCTATTCTTCGTTATCCTCCATTCTAACTTCACTTTTTTTGTTTTTCCTCCGCTCTAACCCCTCTTTTCTTGGTTTTCCTCCGCTCTAATCCCGCTTTTCTTGCTTTTCCTCCGCTCTAACCCCGCTTTTCTTAGATTTCCTCCACTCTAACCACGCTTTTCTTGGTTTTCCTCCACTCTAACCCCGCTTTTCTTGGTTTTCCTCCGCACTAACTTAGCTCTTCTTGGTTTTCCTCCGATATAACCCAGCTTTTCTTGGTTTTCCTAATCTCTAATGTCACTTTTCTTGGTTTTCCTCTGCTGTAACATAGCTTTTCTTGATTTTCCTCCTCTCTGACCCCGCTTT
Organism: Coturnix japonica; assembly: GCF_054131305.1. Classification (NCBI taxonomy): domain Eukaryota; kingdom Metazoa; phylum Chordata; class Aves; order Galliformes; family Phasianidae; genus Coturnix; species Coturnix japonica. The sequence goes on along the minus strand of NC_140666.1, from coordinate 6,941,703 downwards.
TCTTGGTTTTCCTCCGCTCTAACACCTCTTTTCTTGGTTTTCCTCTGCTGTAACATAGCTTTTCTTGGTTTTCCTTGCTCTACCCTCGCTTTTCTTGGATTTCCTTCGCTCTATGACCGCTTTTCTTGGTTTTCATCCGCTGTAACTTCAATTTTCTTGGTTTACCTCCACTCTAACCTCGCTTTCCTTGGTTTTCTTTTGCTCTAACTTGGCTTTTCTTGGTTTTCCTGCGCGCTAAACCCATTTTTCTTGGTTTTCCTCCGCTCTAACCCCGCTTTTCTTGGTTTTCCTTTGTTCTAACCCCGCTTTTCTTGGTTTTCCTTTGCGCTCACTTAGCTTTTCTTGGTTTTCCTCCGCTCTAACCCCGCCATTCTTGGATTTCCTCCCTTCTATCTCCGCTTTTCTTGGTTTTTCTCCGCTCTAACCCCGTTTCTCTTCATTTTCCTCCGTTCTAACACCGCTTTTCTTGGTTTTCCTTTGCTCTAACCCCGCTTTTCTTGGTTTTCCTCCGCTCTAACCCCGCTTTTCTTAGTTTTCCTCCACTCTAACCACGCTTTTCTTGTTTTTCCTCAGCTCCAACCACGCTTTTCTTGGTTTTCCTCCGCTCTAACCATGCTTTTCTAGGTTTTCCTCCGCTCTAACCCCGCTTTTTATGGTTTCCCTCTGCTGTAACCCTACTTTTCTTGGTTTTCCTCCACTCTAGACCAGCTTTTCTTGATTTTACTCTGCTCTAACCTTGTTTTTTTGGTTTTCCTTCGCTCTAACCTCTTTTTTCTTGGTTTTCCTCGTCTCCAACCCCGCTTTTCTTGGTTTTCATCCGCTCTAACCCCGCATCTCTTGGATTTCATCCATTCTAACCCCGCTTGTCTTGGTTTTTCTCCGCTCCAACTTAGCTTTTCTCGGTTTTCCTCCGCTCTAACACAGCTTTTCTCGGTTTTCCTCCGCTCTAACCCCGCTTTTCTAGGTTTTCCTCCGCTCTATCCCTGCTTATCTTGGTTTTCCTGTGCTCTAAATTCTCTTTTCTTGGTTTATCTCTGCTCTAACCTAGCTTTCTTGGATTTCCTCCGCTCTAACTTCACTTTTCTTGGTTTTCCTCCACTCTAACCTCGCTTTTCTTGGTTATCGACCACTCTGACCCCTCTTTTCTTGGTTTTCCTCTGCTCTAACCCCGCTTTTCTTGGTTTTTCTCAGCTCTGACCCCGCTTTTCTTGATTTTCCCCCTCTAACCTTGTTTTCTTGGTTTTTCTCCGCTCTAACATCGCTTTTCTTGGTTTTCCTGCGCTCTAACCCCAATTTTCTTGGTTTTCCTCCGCTCTAACCTCGCTTTTTTTGGTTTTCCTCCGCTCTAACCCCTCTTTTCTTGGTTTTCCTCCGCTCCAAGCCCGCTTTTCTTGGTTTTCCTCTCCTCTAACCCCGCTTTTCTTGGATTTCATCCATTCCAGCCCCGCTTTTCTTGGTTTTCCTCTGCTATAACTTAGCTTATCTTGGTTTTCCTCCGCTCTAACCCACCTTTCTCAGTTTTCCTCAGCTCCAACCCAGCTTTTCTTGGTTTTCATCCACTCTAACCTAGCTTTTCATTGTTTTCCTCTGCTGTAACCCTACTTTTCTTGGTTTTCCTCCGCTGTATCCCCGCTTTTCTTGGATTTCCTTCGCTCTATGCCCGCTTTTCTTGGATTTCCTCCGCTCTAACCCCACTTTTCTTGGTTTCCCTCCCTTCTATCCCCGCTTTTCTTGGTTTTTCGCCACTCTAACCCCATTTCTCTTCGTTTTCCTCCGTTCTAACACCGCTTTTCTTGGTTTTCCTTTGCTCTAACCCCGCTTTTCTTGGTTTTCCTCCGCACTAACCCCGCTTTTCTTGGTTTTCTTCCGCACTAACCCCACTTTTCTTGGTTTTCCTCCGCACTAACCCCGCTTTTCTTGGTTTTTCTCCACTCTAACCCAGCTTTTCATGGTCTTTCTCCACTCTAATTATGCTTTTCTCGGAATTCTGATGCTCTAACCGTGTTTTTCTTCGTTTTATCCTCTCTAACTTATTTTTCTTTGTTTTCCTCCGCTCTAACCCCGCTTTTCTTGGTTTTCCTCCGCTCTAACCTCACTTTTCTTGGTTTTCCTCAGCTCTAACCCCGCTTTTCTTGGTTTTCCTCCGCTCTAACCCCGCTTTTCTTGGTTTTCCTCCGCTCTAACCCCGCTTTTCTTGGTTTTCCTCCACTCTAACCCCACTTTTCTTGGATTTCCTTCGCTCTAACTTCATTTTCCTTGGTTTTCCTCTGCTCTAACTTCGCCTCTCTTGGTTTTCCTACGCTCTAACACCACTTTTCTTGGTTTCCTCCGCTCTAACCATGCTTTTCTTGGTTTTCCTCCGCTCTAACTTCACTTTGCTTGGTTTTCCTCCTTTCTAACCTTGCTTTTATTGGTATTTTGCGCTCAAACTTAGCTTTTCTCTGTTTTCCTCAGCTCCAAACCCGCTTTTCATGGTTTTCCTCCGCTCTATCCCCGCTTATCTTTGTTTTCCTGTGCTCTAAATTCTCTTTTCTTGGTTTATCTCCGCTCTAACCCCGCTTTCTTGGTTTTCCTCCGCTCTAACCCCACTTTTCTTGGTTTATCTCCGCTCTAACCCCGCTTTCTTGATTTTCCTCCGCTCTAACCCCACTTTTCTTGGTTTTCCTCTGTGCTTACTTCACTTTTCTTCGATTTCTTCCGCTCTAACCTCGCTTTTCTTGGTTTTCGTCCACTCTGACCCCGCTTTTCTTGGTTTTCCTCAGCTCTAACCCCGCTTTTCTTTGCTTTTTCCGCTCTATCCCTGCTTCTCTGGCTTTTCCTCCGCTCTGACCTCGCTTTTCTTGGTTTTCCTCCGCTCTAACCCCGCTTTTCTTGGTTTTCCGCTGCTCTTTCCCGCTTTTCTTGGTTTTCCTCCGCTCTAACTTCGCTTTTCTTGGTTTTCCTCCGCTCTAACTTCGCTTTTCTTGGTTTTCCTCTGCTCTATCGTTGCTTTTCTTGGTTTTCCTCCGCTCTAACTTCGCTTTTCTTGGTTTTCCTCCGCTCTAACTTCGCTTTTCTTGGTTTACCTTTGCTCTAACCCCGCTTTTCTTGGTTTTCCTTTGCTCTAACTTGGATTTCTTGGTTTTCCTGCGCTCTAACCCCATTTTTCTTGGTTTTCCTCCACTCTAACCCCGCTTTTTTTGGTTTTCCTCCGTGCTAACCTTGCTTTTCTTTGTTTTCCTCCACTCTAGACCAGCTTTTCTTTATTTTCCTCTGCTCTAACCTTGCTTTTTTGGTTTTCCTCCGCTCTAACCCCATTTTTCTTGGTTTTCCTCTGCTCCAACCCCTCTTTTCTTGGTTTTCATCCGCTCTAACCACGCTGTTCTTGGATTTCATCCATTCTAACCCCACTTTTCTTGGTTTTCCTCCGCTCTAACTTTGCCTCTCTTGGTTTTCCTCCGCTCTAACCTCGCCATTCTTGGTTTTCCTCCGCTCTAACCCCGTCTTTCTTGGTTTTCCTCCGCACTAACTTCGCTATTCTTCGTTATCCTCCATTCTAACTTCACTTTTTTTGTTTTTCCTCCGCTCTAACCCCGTCTTTCTTGGTTTTCCTCCGCACTAACTTCGCTATTCTTCGTTATCCTCCATTCTAACTTCCCTTTTTTTGTTTTTCCTCCGCTCTAACCCCTCTTTTCTTGGTTTTCCTCCGCTCTAATCCCGCTTTTCTTGCTTTTCCTCCGCTCTAACCCCGCTTTTCTTAGATTTCCTCCACTCTAACCACGCTTTTCTTGGTTTTCCTCCACTCTAACCCCGCTTTTCTTGGTTTTCCTCCGCACTAACTTAGCTCTTCTTGGTTTTCCTCCGATCTAACCCAGCTTTTCTTGTTTTTCCTCAGGACCAACCACGCTTTTCTTGGTTTTCCTTTGCTCTAACCTTGTTTTCTTGGTTTTCCTCCGCTCTAACCTCACTTTTCTTGGTTTTCCTAATCTCTAATGTCACTTTTCTTGGTTTTCCTCTGCTGTAACATAGCTTTTCTTGGTTTTCCTCCTCTCTGACCCTGCATTTCTTGGTTTTCCTCCGCTCTAACCCCTCTTTTCTTGGTTTTCCTCTGCTGTAACCCTGCTTTTCTTGGTTTTCCTCTGCTCTATCCCCGCTTTTCTTGGATTTCCTTCACTCTATGCCCGCTTTTCTTGGTTTTCATCCGCTCTAACTTCACTTTTCTTGGTTTACATCCACTCTAACCTCGCTTTCCTTGGTTTTCTTTTGCTCTAACTTGCCTTTTCTTGGTTTTCCTGCGCTCTAATCCCATTTCTCATGGTTTTCCTTCGCTCTAACCCCGCTTTTCTTGGTTTTCCTTTGTTCTAACCCCGCTTTTCTTGGTTTTCCTTTGCGCTCACTTGGCTTTTCTTGGTTTTCCTCCGCTCTAACCCCACTTTTCTTGGTTTCCCTCCCTTCTATCCCCGCTTTTCTTGGTTTTTCTCCGCTCTAACCCCATTTCTCTTCGTTTTCCTCCGTTCTAATACCGCTTTTCTTGGTTTTCCTTTGCTCTAACCCCGCTTTTCTTGGTTTTCTTCCGCACTAACCCCACTTTTCTTGGTTTTCCTCCGCACTAACCCCGCTTTTCTTGGTTTTTCTCCACTCTAACCCAGCTTTTCATGTTCTTTCTCCACTCTAACCATGCTTTTCTCAGAATTCTGATGCTCTAACCGTGTTTTTCTTCGTTTTATCCTATCTAACTTCTTTTTCTTTGTTTTCCTCCGCTCTAACCCCGCTTTTCTTGGTTTTCCTCCGCACTTATTCCGCTTTTCTTGGTTTTCCTCCGCTCTAACCTCACTTTTCTTGGTTTTCCTCAGCTCTAACCCCGCTTTTCTTGGATTACCTCCGCTCTAACCCCGCTTTTCTTGGTTTTCTTCCGCTCTAACTTAGCTTTTCTTGGTTTTCCTCCGCTCTAACCCCGCTTTTCTTGGATTTCCTCCGCTTTAATTCGCTTTTCTTGGATTTCCTTTGCTCTAACCCCGCTTTTCTTGGTTTTCCTCCGCTCTAACCCCCGCTTTTCTTGGTTTTCCTTTGCTCTAACCCCGCTTTTCTTGTTTTTCTTCCGCACTAACCCCACTTTTCTTGGTTTTCCTCCGCACTAACCCCGCTTTTCTTGGTTTTTCTCCACTCTAACCCAGCTTTCCATGGTCTTTCTCCACTCTAACCATGCTTTTCTCGGAATTCTGATGCTCTAACCGTGTTTTTCTTCGTTTTATCCTATCTAACTTCTTTTTCTTTGTTTTCCTCCGCTCTAACCCCGCTTTTCTTGGTTTTCCTCCGCACTTATTCCGCTTTTCTTGGTTTTCCTCCGCTCTAACCTCACTTTTCTTAGTTTTCCTCAGCTCTAACCCCGTTTTTTTGTTTTCCTCCGCTCTAACCCCGCTTTTCTTGGTTTTCCTCCGCTCTAACTTAGCTTTTCTTGGTTTTCCTCCGCTCTAACCCCGCTTTTCTTGGATTTCCTCCGCTCTAACTTCGCTTTTCTTGGATTTCCTTTGCTCTAACCCCGCTTTTCTTGGTTTTCCTCCGCTCTAACCCCGCTTTTCTTGGTTTTCCTCCGCTCTAACCCTGCTTTTCTTTGTTTTCCTCCGCTCTAACTTCGCTTTTCTTGGTTTTCCTCCGCTCTATCACCGCTTTTCTTGGTTTTCCTACGCTCTAACACCACTTTTCTTGGTTTTCCTCCGCTCTAACCCTGCTTTTCTTGGTTTTCCTCCGCTCTAACTTCACTTTGCTTGGTTTTCCTCGTTTCTAACCTTGCTTTTCTTGGTTTTCCTGCGCTCAAACCCCGCTTTTCTTGGTTTTCCTCCGCTCTAACCCCGCTTTTCTTGGATTTCCTTCGCTCTAACTTCATTTTCCTTGGTTTTCCTCTGCTCTAACTTCGCCTCTCTTGGTTTTCCTACGCTCTAACACCACTTTTCTTGGTTTCCTCCGCTCTAACCATGCTTTTCTTGGTTTTCCTCCGCTCTAACTTCACTTTGCTTGGTTTTCCTCCTTTCTAACCTTGCTTTTCTTGGTTTTCCTGCGCTCAAACCCAGCTTTTCTCGGTTTTCCTCAGCTCCAAACCCGCTTTTCTTGGTTTTCCTCCGCTCTATCCCCGCTTATCTTTGTTTTCCTGTGCTCTAAATTCTCTTTTCTTGGTTTTCCTCCGCTCTAACCCCACTTTTCTTGGTTTTCCTCCGTGCTTACTTCACTTTTCTTCGATTTCTTCCGCTCTAATCTCGCTTTTCTTGGTTTTCGTCCACTCTGACCCCACTTTTCTTGGTTTTCCTCTGCTCTAACCCCGCTTTTCTTCGTTTTTTCCGCTCTATCCCTGCTTCTCTGGCTTTTCCTCCACTCTGACCTCGCTTTTCTTGGTTTTCCTCCGCTCTAACCCCGCTTTTCTTGGTTTTCCGCTGGTCTATCCCCGCTTTTCTTGGTTTTCCTCCGCTCTAACTTCACTTTTCTTGGTTTTCCTCCGCTCTAACTTCGCTTTTCTTGGTTTACCTTTGCTCTATCCTCGCTTTTCTTGGTTTTCCTCCGCTCTAACTTAGCTTTTCTTGGTTTTCCTCTGCTCTATCCTTGCTTTTCTTTATTTTCCTCCGCTCTAACTTCGCTTTTCTTGGTTTTCCTCCACTCTAACTTCGCTTTTCTTGGTTTACCTTTGCTCTAACCCCACTTTTCTTGGTTTTCCTTTGCTCTAACTTGGATTTCTTGGTTTTCCTGCGCTCTAACCCCATTTTTCTTGGTTTTCCTCCACTCTAACCCCGCTTTTTTTGGTTTTCCTCCGTGCTAACCTTGCTTTTCTTTGTTTTCCTCCACTCTAGACCAGCTTTTCTTTATTTTCCTCTGCTCTAACCTTGTTTTTTAGGTTTTCCTCCGCTCTAACCCCATTTTTCTTGGTTTTCCTCTGCTCCAACCCCTCTTTTCTTGGTTTTCATCCGCTCTAACCACGCTGTTCTTGGATTTCATCCATTCTAACCCCACTTTTCTTGGTTTTCCTCCGCTCTAACTTGTACTCTCTTGGTTTTCCTCCGCTCTAACCTCGCCATTCTTGGTTTTCCTCCGCTCTAACCCCGTCTTTCTTGGTTTTCCTCCGCTCTAACTTCGCTATTCTTCGTTATCCTCCATTCTAACTTCACTTTTTTTGTTTTTCCTCCGCTCTAACCCCTCTTTTCTTGGTTTTCCTCCGCTCTAATCCCGCTTTTCTTGCTTTTCCTCCGCTCCAACCCCGCTTTTCTTAGATTTCCTCCACTCTAACCACGCTTTTCTTGGTTTTCCTCCACTCTAACCCCGCTTTTCTTGGTTTTCCTCTGCACTAACTTAGCTCTTCTTGGTTTTCCTCCGATCTAACCCAGCTTTTCTTGTTTTTCCTCAGGACCAACCACGCTTTTCTTGGTTTTCCTTTGCTCTAACCTTGTTTTCTTGGTTTTCCTCCGCTCTAACCTCACTTTTCTTGGTTTTCCTAATCTCTAATGTCACTTTTCTTGGTTTTCCTCTGCTGTAACATAGCTTTTCTTGGTTTTCCTCCTCTCTGACCCCGCTTTTCTTGGTTTTCCTCCGCTCTAACCCCTCTTTTCTTGGTTTTCCTCTGCTGTAACCCTGCTTTTCTTGGTTTTCCTCTGCTCTATCCCCGCTTTTCTTGGATTTCTTTCGCTCTATGCCCGCTTTTCTTGGTTTTCATCCGCTCTAACTTCACTTTTCTTGGTTTACATCCACTCTAACCTCGCTTTCCTTGGTTTTCTTTTGCTCTAACTTGGCTTTTCTTGGTTTTCCTGCGCTCTAATCCCATTTTTCATGGTTTTCCTTCGCTCTAACCCCGATTTTCTTGGTTTTCCTTTGTTCTAACCCCGCTTTTCTTGGTTTTCTTTTGCGCTCACTTGGCTTTTCTTGGTTTAACCTTCGCTCTAACCCCACTTTTCTTGGTTTCCCTCCCTTCTATCCCCGCTTTTCTTGGTTTTTCTCCGCTCTAACCCCATTTCTCTTCGATTTCCTCCGCTCTAACCCCGCTTTTCTTGGTTTTCCTCCGCTATAACCCCGCTTTTCTTGGTTTTCCTCCGCTATAACCCCGCTTTTCTTGGTTTTCCTCCGCTCTAACCCCGCTTTTGTTGGTTTTCCTCCGCTCTAACCCCACTTTTCATGCTTTTCCTACACTCTAACCCCTATTTTCTTGGTTTTCCTCGGAACTAACTCTGCTTTTCTTGGTTTTCCTCCGCTCTAACACCGCTTTTCTTGGTTTTCCTCCGCTCTAACCCTGCTTTTATTGGTTTTTCTCCGCTCTAACCCAGCTTTTCTTGGTTTTCCTCCCCTCTATCCCCGCTTTTCTTGGTTTTCCGCAGGTCTAACCCCGCTTTTCTTGGTTTTCCTCAGCTCTAACCCCACTTTTCATGCTTTTCCTCCGCTCTAACCCCGATTTTCTTGGTTTTCCTCCGAACTAACCCCGCTTTTCTTGGTTTTCCTCCGCTCTAACACCGCTTTTCTTGGTTTTCCTCCGCTCTAACCCTGCTTTTCTTGGTTTTTCTCCGCTCTAACCCAGCTTTTCTTGGTTTTCCTCCGCTCTAACTTCGCATTTCCTAGTTTTCCTCCGCTCTAACCCCGCTTTTCTTGGTTTTTCTCTGCTCTAACCCAGCTTTTCATGGTTTTTCTCCACTCTAACCATGCTTTTCTCGGATGTCTGCTGTTCTAACCACGCTTTTCTTCGTTTTCTTCCGTTCTAACTCTGCTTTTCTTGGTTTTCCTCCGCTCTAACCACGTTTTTCTTGTTTTTCTTCCGTTCTAACTTCGCTTTTCTTGGTTTTCCTCCGCTATAACCCCGCTTTTCTTGGTTTTCCTCTGCTCTAACCCCACTTTTCATGCTTTTCCTCCGCTCTAACCCCGATTTTCTTGGTTTTCCTCGGAACTAACCCCGCTTTTCTTGCTTTTCCTCCGCTCTAACACCGCTTTTCTTGGTTTTCCTCGGCTCTTACCCTGCTTTTTTTGGTTTTCCTCCGCTCTAACCCAGCTTTCCTTGGTTTTCCTCCGCTATAACCCCGCTTTTCTTGGTTTTCCTCTGCTCTAACCCCACTTTTCATGCTTTTCCTCTGCTCTATCCCCGCTTTTCTTGGTTTTCCTTTGCTCTAACCCCGCTTTTCTTGGTTTTCTTCCGCACTAACCCCACTTTTCTTGGTTTTCCTCCGCACTAACCCCGCTTTTCTTGGTTTTTCTCCACTCTAACCCAGCTTTTCATGGTCTTTCTCCACTCTAACCATGCTTTTCTCGGAATTCTGAGGCTCTAACCGTGTTTTTCTTCGTTTTATCCTATCTTACTTCTTTTTCTTTGTTTTCCTCCGCTCTAACCCCGCTTTTCTTGGTTTTCCTCCGCACTTATTCCGCTTTTCTTGGTTTTCCTCCGCTCTAACCTCACTTTTCTTGGTTTTCCTCAGCTCTAACCCCGCTTTTCTTGGTTTACCTCCGCTCTAACCCCGCTTTTCTTGGTTTTCTTCCGCTCTAACTTAGCTTTTCTTGGTTTTCCTCCGCTCTAACCCCGCTTTTCTTGGATTTCCTCCGCTTTACTTCGCTTTTCTTGGATTTCCTTTGCTCTAACCCCGCTTTTCTTGGTTTTCCTCCGCTCTAACCCCCGCTTTTCTTGGTTTTCCTTTGCTCTAACCCCGCTTTTCTTGTTTTTCTTCCGCACTAACCCCACTTTTCTTGGTTTTCCTCCGCACTAACCCTGCTTTTCTTGGTTTTTCTCCACTCTAACCCAGCTTTCCATGGTCTTTCTCCACTCTAACCATGCTTTTCTCGGAATTCTGATGCTCTAACCGTGTTTTTCTTCGTTTTATCCTATCTAACTTCTTTTTCTTTGTTTTCCTCCGCTCTAACCCCGCTTTTCTTGGTTTTCCTCCGCACTTATTCCGCTTTTCTTGGTTTTCCTCCGCTCTAACCTCACTTTTCTTGGTTTTCCTCAGCTCTAACCCCGTTTTTTTGTTTTCCTCCGCTCTAACCCCGCTTTTCTTGGTTTTCCTCCGCTCTAACTTAGCTTTTCTTGGTTTTCCTCCACTCTAACCCCGCTTTTCTTGGATTTCCTCCGCTCTAACTTCGCTTTTCTTGGATTTCCTTTGCTCTAACCCCGCTTTTCTTGGTTTTCCTCCGCTCTAACCCCGCTTTTCTTGGTTTTCCTCCGCTCTAACCCTGCTTTTCTTTGTTTTCCTCCGCTCTAACTTCGCTTTTCTTGGTTTTCCTCCGCTCTATCACCGCTTTTCTTGGTTTTCCTACGCTCTAACACCACTTTTCTTGGTTTCCCCCGCTCTAACCCTGCTTTTCTTGGTTTTCCTCCGCTCTAACTTCACTTTGCTTGGTTTTCCTCGTTTCTAACCTTGCTTTTCTTGGTTTTCCTGCGCTCAAACCCCGCTTTTCTTGGTTTTCCTCCGCTCTAACCCCGCTTTTCTTGGATTTCCTTCGCTCTAACTTCATTTTCCTTGGTTTTCCTCTGCTCTAACTTCGCCTCTCTTGGTTTTCCTACGCTCTAACACCACTTTTCTTGGTTTCCTCCGCTCTAACCATGCTTTTCTTGGTTTTCCTCCGCTCTAACTTCACTTTGCTTGGTTTTCCTCCTTTCTAACCTTGCTTTTCTTGGTTTTCCTGCGCTCAAACCCAGCTTTTCTCGGTTTTCCTCAGCTCCAAACCCGCTTTTCTTGGTTTTCCTCCGCTCTATCCCCGCTTATCTTTGTTTTCCTGTGCTCTAAATTCTCTTTTCTTGGTTTTCCTCCGCTCTAACCCCACTTTTCTTGGTTTTCCTCCGTGCTTACTTCACTTTTCTTCGATTTCTTCCGCTCTAATCTCGCTTTTCTTGGTTTTCGTCCACTCTGACCCCACTTTTCTTGGTTTTCCTCTGCTCTAACCCTGCTTTTCTTAGTTTTTTCCGCTCTATCCCTGCTTCTCTGGCTTTTCCTCCGCTCTGACCTCGCTTTTCTTGGTTTTCCTCCGCTCTAACCCCGCTTTTCTTGGTTTTCCGCTGGTCTATCCCCGCTTTTCTTGGTTTTCCTCCGCTCTAACTTCACTTTTCTTGGTTTTCCTCCGCTCTAACTTCGCTTTTCTTGGTTTACCTTTGCTCTATCCTCGCTTTTCTTGGTTTTCCTCCGCTCTAACTTAGCTTTTCTTGGTTTTCCTCTGCTCTATCCTTGCTTTTCTTTATTTTCCTCCGCTCTAACTTCGCTTTTCTTGGTTTTCCTCCACTCTAACTTCGCTTTTCTTGGTTTACCTTTGCTCTAACCCCGCTTTTCTTGGTTTTCCTTTGCTCTAACTTGGATTTCTTGGTTTTCCTGCGCTCTAACCCCATTTTTCTTGGTTTTCCTCCACTCTAACCCCGCTTTTTTTGGTTTTCCTCCGTGCTAACCTTGCTTTTCTTTGTTTTCCTCCACTCTAGACCAGCTTTTCTTTATTTTCCTCTGCTCTAACCTTGTTTTTTAGGTTTTCCTCCGCTCTAACCCCATTTTTCTTGGTTTTCCTCTGCTCCAACCCCTCTTTTCTTGGTTTTCATCCGCTCTAACCACGCTGTTCTTGGATTTCATCCATTCTAACCCCACTTTTCTTGGTTTTCCTCCGCTCTAACTTGTACTCTCTTGGTTTTCCTCCGCTCTAACCTCGCCATTCTTGGTTTTCCTCCGCTCTAACCCCGTCTTTCTTGGTTTTCCTCCGCTCTAACTTCGCTATTCTTCGTTATCCTCCATTCTAACTTCACTTTTTTTGTTTTTCCTCCGCTCTAACCCCTCTTTTCTTGGTTTTCCTCCGCTCTAATCCCGCTTTTCTTGCTTTTCCTCCGCTCCAACCCCGCTTTTCTTAGATTTCCTCCACTCTAACCACGCTTTTCTTGGTTTTCCTCCACTCTAACCCCGCTTTTCTTGGTTTTCCTCTGCACTAACTTAGCTCTTCTTGGTTTTCCTCCGATCTAACCCAGCTTTTCTTGTTTTTCCTCAGGACCAACCACGCTTTTCTTGGTTTTCCTTTGCTCTAACCTTGTTTTCTTGGTTTTCCTCCGCTCTAACCTCACTTTTCTTGGTTTTCCTAATCTCTAATGTCACTTTTCTTGGTTTTCCTCTGCTGTAACATAGCTTTTCTTGGTTTTCCTCCTCTCTGACCCCGCTTTTCTTGGTTTTCCTCCGCTCTAACCCCTCTTTTCTTGGTTTTCCTCTGCTGTAACCCTGCTTTTCTTGGTTTTCCTCTGCTCTATCCCCGCTTTTCTTGGATTTCCTTCGCTCTATGCCCGCTTTTCTTGGTTTTCATCCGCTCTAACTTCACTTTTCTTGGTTTACATCCACTCTAACCTCGCTTTCCTTGGTTTTCTTTTGCTCTAACTTGGCTTTTCTTGGTTTTCCTGCGCTCTAATCCCATTTTTCATGGTTTTCCTTCGCTCTAACCCCGATTTTCTTGGTTTTCCTTTGTTCTAACCCCGCTTTTCTTGGTTTTCTTTTGCGCTCACTTGGCTTTTCTTGGTTTAACCTTCGCTCTAACCCCACTTTTCTTGGTTTCCCTCCCTTCTATCCCCGCTTTTCTTGGTTTTTCTCCGCTCTAACCCCATTTCTCTTCGATTTCCTCCGCTCTAACCCCGCTTTTCTTGGTTTTCCTCCGCTATAACCCCGCTTTTCTTGGTTTTCCTCCGCTATAACCCCGCTTTTCTTGGTTTTCCTCCGCTCTAACCCCGCTTTTGTTGGTTTTCCTCCGCTCTAACCCCACTTTTCATGCTTTTCCTACACTCTAACCCCTATTTTCTTGGTTTTCCTCGGAACTAACTCTGCTTTTCTTGGTTTTCCTCCGCTCTAACACCGCTTTTCTTGGTTTTCCTCCGCTCTAACCCTGCTTTTATTGGTTTTTCTCCGCTCTAACCCAGCTTTTCTTGGTTTTCCTCCCCTCTATCCCCGCTTTTCTTGGTTTTCCGCAGGTCTAACCCCGCTTTTCTTGGTTTTCCTCAGCTCTAACCCCACTTTTCATGCTTTTCCTCCGCTCTAACCCCGATTTTCTTGGTTTTCCTCCGAACTAACCCCGCTTTTCTTGGTTTTCCTCCGCTCTAACACCGCTTTTCTTGGTTTTCCTCCGCTCTAACCCTGCTTTTCTTGGTTTTTCTCCGCTCTAACCCAGCTTTTCTTGGTTTTCCTCCGCTCTAACTTCGCATTTCCTAGTTTTCCTCCGCTCTAACCCCTTTTTTCTTGGTTTTTCTCTGCTCTAACCCAGCTTTTCATGGTTTTTCTCCACTCTAACCATGCTTTTCTCGGATGTCTGCTGTTCTAACCACGCTTTTCTTCGTTTTCTTCCGTTCTAACTCTGCTTTTCTTGGTTTTCCTCCGCTCTAACCACGTTTTTCTTGTTTTTCTTCCGTTCTAACTTCGCTTTTCTTGGTTTTCCTCCGCTATAACCCCGCTTTTCTTGGTTTTCCTCTGCTCTAACCCCACTTTTCATGCTTTTCCTCCGCTCTAACCCCGATTTTCTTGGTTTTCCTCGGAACTAACCCCGCTTTTCTTGCTTTTCCTCCGCTCTAACACCGCTTTTCTTGGTTTTCCTCGGCTCTTACCCTGCTTTTTTTGGTTTTCCTCCGCTCTAACCCAGCTTTCCTTGGTTTTCCTCCGCTATAACCCCGCTTTTCCTGGTTTTCCTCTGCTCTAACCCCACTTTTCATGCTTTTCCTCTGCTCTATCCCCGCTTTTCTTGGTTTTCCTACGCTCCAACACCGCTTTTCTTGGTTTTCCTCCGCTCTAACACCGCTTTTCTTGGCTTTCCTCCGCTCTTACCCTGCTTTTCTTGGTTTTTCTCCGCTCTAACCCAGCTTTTCTTGGGTTTCCTCCCCTCTATCCCAGCTTTTCTTGGTTTTCCTCCGCTCTAACCCCGCTTTTTTTGGTTTTTCTCCGCTCTAACCGAGCTTTTCATGGTTTTTCTCCACTCTAACCATGCTTTTCTCGGATGTCTGCTGCTCTAACCACGCTTTTCTTCGTTTTCTTCCGTTCTAACTCTGCTTTTCTTGGTTTTCCTCCGCTCTAACCCCGCTTTTCTTGGTTTTCCTCCGCAATAACCCCGCTTTTCTTGGTTTTCCTCCGCTCTAACCCTGCTTTTCTTGGTTTTCCTCCGCTCTAACCCCGCTTTTCTTGGTTTTCCTCCGCTCTAACCCCGCTTTTCTTGATTTTCCTCCGCTCTAACCCCGCTTTTCTTGGTTATTCTCCACTGTAACCCAGCTTTTCATGGTTTTTCTCCACTCTAACCATGCTTTTCTCGGATTTCTGCTGCTCTAACCACGCTTTTCTTCGTTTTCGTCCGTTCTAACTCTGCTTTTCTTGGTTTTTCTCGACTCCAACCCAGCTTTTCTTGCTTTTTCTCCACTCTAACCATGCTTTTCTTGGATTTCTGCTGCTCTAACCTCGCTTTTCTGTCTTTTCCTCCTCTCTAAGTTCTTCTTATTGGTTTTCCTCCGATCTAACCCCGATTATCTTGGTTTTCCTCCGCTCTAACCCCGCTTTACTTGGTTTTCCTTTGCACTAACCTTGCTTTTCTTGGTTTTCCTCCGCTCTAACCCCGCTTTACTTGGTTTTCCTTTGCACTAACCCTGCTTTTCTTGGTTTTCCTCCGCTCTAACCCCGCTTTTCTTGGTTTTCCTACGCTCTAAACCCTCTTTTCTTGGTTTTCCTCCGCACTAACCCCGCATTTCTTGGTTTTTCTCCACTCTAACCCAGCTTTTCATGGTTTTTCTGCACTCTAACCATGGTTTTCTTGATTTTCCACCCCTCTATCCCCGCTTTTCTTGGTATTCCTCCGCTCTAACCCCGCTTTTCTTGGTTTTCCTCCGCTCTAACCTCGCTTTTCATGGTTTTCCTCTGCTCTATCCCCGCTTTTCTTGGTTTTCCTCCGCTCTAACACCGCTTTTCTTGGTTTTCCTCCGCTCTTACCCTGCTTTTCTTGGTTTTTCTCCGCTCTAACCCAGCTTTTCTTGGTTTTCCTCCCCTCTATCCCAGCTTTTCTTGGTTTTCCTCCGCTCTAACCCCGCTTTTCTTGGTTTTCTTCCGCTCTAACTTAGCTTTTCTTGGTTTTCCTCCGCTCTAACCCCGCTTTTCTTTTATTTCCTCCGCTCTAACTTCGCTTTTCTTGGATTTCCTTTGCTCTAACCCCGCTTTTCTTGGTTTTCCTCCGCTCTAACCCCGCTTTTCTTGGTTTTCCTTTGCTCTAACCCCGCTTTTCTTGTTTTTCTTCCGCACTAACCCCACTTTTCTTGGTTTTCCTCCGCACTAACCCCGCTTTTCTTTTTTTTTCTCCACTCTAACCCAGCTTTTCATGGTCTTTCTCCACTCTAACCATGCTTTTCTCGGAATTCTGATGCTCTAACCGTGTTTTTCTTCGTTTTATCCTATCTAACTTCTTTTTCTTTGTTTTCCTCCGCTCTAACCCCGCTTTTCTTGGTTTTCCTCCGCACTTATTCCGCTTTTCTTGGTTTTCCTCCGCTCTAACCTCACTTTTCTTGGTTTTCCTCGGCTCTAACTCCGCTTTTCTTGGTTTTCCTCCGCTCTAACCCCGCTTTTCTTGGTTTTCCTCCGCTCTAACTTAGCTTTTCTTGGTTTTCCTCCGCTCTAACCCCGCTTTTCTTGGATTTCCTCCGCTCTAACTTCGATTTTCTTGGATTTCCTTTGCTCTAACCCCGCTTTTCTTGGTTTTCCTCCGCTCTAACCCCGCTTTTCTTGGTTTTGCTCCGCTCTAACCCTGCTTTTCTTTGTTTTCGTCCGCTCTAACTTCGCTTTTCTTGGTTTTCCTCCGCTCTATCACCGCTTTTCTTGGTTTTCCTACGCTCTAACACCACTTTTCTTGGTTTCCTCCGCTCTAACCCTGCTTTTCTTGGTTTTCCTCCGCTCTAACTTCACTTTGCTTGGTTTTCCTCGTTTCTAACCTTGCTTTTCTTGGTTTTCCTGCGCTCAAACCCCGCTTTTCTTGGTTTTCCTCCGCTCTAACCCCACTTTTCTTGGATTTCCTTCGCTCTAACTTCATTTTCCTTGGTTTTCCTCTGCTCTAACTTCGCCTCTCTTGGTTTTCCTACGCTCTAACACCACTTTCCTTGGTTTCCTCTGCTCTAACCATGCTTTTCTTGGTTTTCCTCCGCTCTAACTTCACTTTGCTTGGTTTTCCTCCTTTCTAACCTTGCTTTTCTTGGTTTTCCTGCGCTCAAACCCAGCTTTTCTCGGTTTTCCTCAGCTCCAAACCCGCTTTTCTTGGTTTTCCTCCGCTCTATCCCCGCTTATCTTTGTTTTCCTGTGCTCTAAATTCTCTTTTCTTGGTTTTCCTCCGCTCTAACCCCACTTTTCTTGGTTTTCCTCCGTGCTTACTTCACTTTTCTTCGATTTCTTCCGCTCTAATCTCGCTTTTCTTGGTTTTCCTCCGCTCTGACCTCGCTTTTCTTGGTTTTCCTCCGCTCTAACCCCGCTTTTCTTGGTTTTCCGCTGGTCTATCCCCGCTTTTCTTGGTTTTCCTCCGCTCTAACTTCACTTTTCTTGGTTTTCCTCCGCTCTAACTTAGCTTTTCTTGGTTTTCCTCTGCTCTATCCTTGCTTTTCTTGGTTTTCCTCCGCTCTAACTTCGCTTTTCTTGGTTTTCCTCCACTCTAACTTCGCTTTTCTTGGTTTACCTTTGCTCTAACCCGGCTTTTCTTGGTTTTCCTTTGCTCTAACTTGGATTTCTTGGTTTTCCTGCGCTCTAACCCCATTTTTCTTGGTTTTCCTCCACTCTAACCCCGCTTTTTTTGGTTTTCCTTCGTGCTAACCTTGCTTTTCTTTGTTTTCCTCCACTCTAGACCAGCTTTTCTTTATTTTCCTCTGCTCTAACCTTGTTTTTTAGGGTTTCCTCCGCTCTAACCCCATTTTTCTTGGTTTTCCTCTGCTCCAAACCCTCTTTTCTTGGTTTTCATCCGCTCTAACCACGCTGTTCTTGGATTTCATCCATTCTAACCCCACTTTTCTTGGTTTTCCTCCGCTCTAACTTTGCCTCTCTTGGTTTTCCTCCGCTCTAACCTCGCCATTCTTGGTTTTCCTCCGCTCTAACCTCGCCATTCTTGGTTTTCCTCCACTCTAACCCCGCTTTTCTTGGTTTTCCTCTGCACTAACTTAGCTCTTCTTGGTTTTCCTCCGATCTAACCCAGCTTTTCTTGTTTTTCCTCAGGACCAACCACGCTTTTCTTGGTTTTCCTTTGCTCTAACCTTGTTTTCTTGGTTTTCCTCCGCTCTAACCTCACTTTTCTTGGTGTTCCTAATCTCTAATGTCACTTTTCTTGGTTTTCCTCTGCTGTAACATAGCTTTTCTTGGTTTTCCTCCTCTCTGACCCCGCTTTTCTTGGTTTTCCTCCGCTCTAACCCCTCTTTTCTTGGTTTTCCTCTGCTGTAACCCTGCTTTTCTTGGTTTTCCTCTGCTCTATCCCCGCTTTTCTTGGATTTCCTTCGCTCTATGCCCGCTTTTCTTGGTTTTCATCCGCTCTAACTTCACTTTTCTTGGTTTCCCTCCACTCTAACCTCGCTTTCCTTGGTTTTCTTTTGCTCTAACTTGGCTTTTCTTGGTTTTCCTGCGCTCTAATCCCATTTTTCATGGTTTTCCTTCGCTCTAACCCCGATTTTCTTGGTTTTCCTTTGTTCTAACCCCGCTTTTCTTGGTTTTCTTTTGCGCTCACTTGGCTTTTCTTGGTTTAACCTTCGCTCTAACCCCACTTTTCTTGGTTTCCCTCCCTTCTATCCCCGCTTTTCTTGGTTTTTCTCCGCTCTAACCCCATTTCTCTTCGATTTCCTCCGCTCTAACCCCGCTTTTCTTGGTTTTCCTCCGCTATAACCCCGCTTTTCTTGGTTTTCCTCCGCTCTAACACCGCTTTTCTTGGTTTTCCTCTGCTCTAACCCTGCTTTTATTGGTTTTTCTCCGCTCTAACCCAGCTTTTCTTGGTTTTCCTCCACTCTAACCCCGCTTTTCTTGGTTTTCCGCAGGTCTAACCCCGCTTTTCTTGGTTTTCCTCAGCTCTAACCCCACTTTTCATACTTTTCCTCCGCTCTAACCCCGATTTTCTTGGTTTTCCTCCGAACTAACCCCGCTTTTCTTGGTTTTCCTCCGAACTAACCCAGCTTTTCTTGGTTTTCCTCCGCTCTAACACCGCTTTTCTTGGTTTTCCTCCGCTCTAACCCTGCTTTTCTTGGTTTTTCTCCGCTCTAACCCCGCTTTTCTTGGTTTTTCTCTGCTCTAACCCAGCTTTTCATGGTTTTTCTCCACTCTAACCATGCTTTTCTCGGATGTCTGCTGTTCTAACCACGGTTTTCTTCGTTTTCTTCCGTTCTAACTCTGCTTTTCTTGGTTTTCCTCCGCTCTAACCCCGCTTTTCTTGGTTTTCCTCCGCTCTAACCCTGCTTTTCTTTGTTTTCCTCCGCTCTAACTTCGCTTTTCTTGGTTTTCCTCCGCTCTATCACCGCTTTTCTTGGTTTTCCTACGCTCTAACACCACTTTTCTTGGTTTCCCCCGCTCTAACCCTGCTTTTCTTGGTTTTCCTCCGCTCTAACTTCACTTTGCTTGGTTTTCCTCGTTTCTAACCTTGCTTTTCTTGGTTTTCCTGCGCTCAAACCCCGCTTTTCTTGGTTTTCCTCCGCTCTAACCCCACTTTTCTTGGATTTCCTTCGCTCTAACTTCATTTTCCTTGGTTTTCCTCTGCTCTAACTTCGCCTCTCTTGGTTTTCCTACGCTCTAACACCACTTTCCTTGGTTTCCTCCGCTCTAACCATGCTTTTCTTGGTTTTCCTCCGCTCTAACTTCACTTTGCTTGGTTTTCCTCCTTTCTAACCTTGCTTTTCTTGGTTTTCCTGCGCTCAAACCCAGCTTTTCTCGGTTTTCCTCAGCTCCAAACCCGCTTTTCTTGGTTTTCCTCCGCTCTATCCCCGCTTATCTTTGTTTTCCTGTGCTCTAAATTCTCTTTTCTTGGTTTTCCTCCGCTCTAACCCCACTTTTCTTGGTTTTCCTCCGTGCTTACTTCACTTTTCTTCGATTTCTTCCGCTCTAATCTCGCTTTTCTTGGTTTTCGTCCACTCTGACCCCGCTTTTCTTGGTTTTCCTCTGCTCTAACCCCGCTTTTCTTAGTTTTTTCCGCTCTA
The DNA here is from genome assembly GCF_054131305.1 of Coturnix japonica. Taxonomy (NCBI): domain Eukaryota; kingdom Metazoa; phylum Chordata; class Aves; order Galliformes; family Phasianidae; genus Coturnix; species Coturnix japonica. The sequence continues at coordinate 6,922,604 of NC_140666.1, read as the reverse complement.
TCCCTGCTTCTCTGGCTTTTCCTCCGCTCTGACCTCGCTTTTCTTGGTTTTCCTCCGCTCTAACCCCGCTTTTCTTGGTTTTCCGCTGGTCTATCCCCGCTTTTCTTGGTTTTCCTCCGCTCTAACTTCACTTTTCTTGGTTTTCCTCCGCTCTAACTTAGCTTTTCTTGGTTTTCCTCTGCTCTATCCTTGCTTTTCTTGGTTTTCCTCCGCTCTAACTTCGCTTTTCTTGGTTTTCCTCCACTCTAACTTCGCTTTTCTTGGTTTACCTTTGCTCTAACCCCGCTTTTCTTGGTTTTCCTTTGCTCTAACTTGGATTTCTTGGTTTTCCTGCGCTCTAACCCCATTTTTCTTGGTTTTCCTCCACTCTAACCCCGCTTTTTTTGGTTTTCCTTCGTGCTAACCTTGCTTTTCTTTGTTTTCCTCCACTCTAGACCAGCTTTTCTTTATTTTCCTCTGCTCTAACCTTGTTTTTTAGGTTTTCCTCCGCTCTTACCCCATTTTTCTCGGTTTTCCTCTGCTCCAACCCCTCTTTTCTTGGTTTTCATCCGCTCTAACCACGCTGTTCTTGGATTTCATCCATTCTAACCCCACTTTTCTTGGTTTTCCTCCGCTCTAACTTTGCCTCTCTTGGTTTTCCTCCGCTCTAACCTCGCCATTCTTGGTTTTCCTCCGCTCTAACCCTGTCTTTCTTGGTTGTCCTCCGCTCTAACTTCGCTATTCTTCGTTATCCTCCATTCTAACTTCACTTTTTTTGTTTTTCCTCCGCTCTAACCCCTCTTTTCTTGGTTTTCCTCCGCTCTAATCCCGCTTTTCTTGCTTTTCCTCCGCTCCAACCCCGCTTTTCTTAGATTTCCTCCACTCTAACCACGCTTTTCTTGGTTTTCCTCCACTCTAACCCCGCTTTTCTTGGTTTTCCTCTGCACTAACTTAGCTCTTCTTGGTTTTCCTCCGATCTAACCCAGCTTTTCTTGTTTTTCCTCAGGACCAACCACGCTTTTCTTGGTTTTCCTTTGCTCTAACCTTGTTTTCTTGGTTTTCCTCCGCTCTAACCTCACTTTTCTTGGTTTTCCTAATCTCTAATGTCACTTTTCTTGGTTTTCCTCTGCTGTAACATAGCTTTTCTTGGTTTTCCTCCTCTCTGACCCCGCTTTTCTTGGTTTTCCTCCGCTCTAACCCCTCTTTTCTTGGTTTTCCTCTGCTGTAACCCTGCTTTTCTTGTTTTTCCTCTGCTCTATCCCCGCTTTTCTTGGATTTCCTTCGCTCTATGCCCGCTTTTCTTGGTTTTCATCCGCTCTAACTTCACTTTTCTTGGTTTCCCTCCACTCTAACCTCGCTTTCCTTGGTTTTCTTTTGCTCTAACTTGGCTTTTCTTGGTTTTCCTGCGCTCTAATCCCATTTTTCATGGTTTTCCTTCGCTCTAACCCCGATTTTCTTGGTTTTCCTTTGTTCTAACCCCGCTTTTCTTGGTTTTCTTTTGCGCTCACTTGGCTTTTCTTGGTTTAACCTTCGCTCTAACCCCACTTTTCTTGGTTTCCCTCCCTTCTATCCCCGCTTTTCTTGGTTTTTCTCCGCTCTAACCCCATTTCTCTTCGATTTCCTCCGCTCTAACCCCGCTTTTCTTGGTTTTCCTCCGCTATAACCCCGCTTTTCTTGGTTTTCCTCCGCTCTAACACCGCTTTTCTTGGTTTTCCTCTGCTCTAACCCTGCTTTTATTGGTTTTTCTCCGCTCTAACCCAGCTTTTCTTGGTTTTCCTCCCCTATATCCCCGCTTTTCTTGGTTTTCCGCAGGTCTAACCCCGCTTTTCTTGGTTTTCCTCAGCTCTAACCCCACTTTTCATGCTTTTCCTCCGCTCTAACCCCGATTTTCTTGGTTTTCCTCCGAACTAACCCCGCTTTTCTTGGTTTTCCTCCGAACTAACCCCGCTTTTCTTGGTTTTCCTCCGCTCTAACACCGCTTTTCTTGGTTTTCCTCCGCTCTAACCCTGCTTTTCTTGGTTTTTCTCCGCTCTAACCCCGCTTTTCTTGGTTTTTCTCTGCTCTAACCCAGCTTTTCATGGTTTTTCTCCACTCTAACCATGCTTTTCTCGGATGTCTGCTGTTCTAACCACGCTTTTCTTCGTTTTCTTCCGTTCTAACTCTGCTTTTCTTGGTTTTCCTCCGCTCTAACCACGTTTTTCTTGGTTTTCTTCCGTTCTAACTTCGCTTTTCTTGGTTTTCCTCCGCTATAACCCCGCTTTTCTTGGTTTTCCTCTGCTCTAACCCCACTTTTCATGCTTTTCCTCCGCTCTAACCCCGATTTTCTTGGTTTTCCTCGGAACTAACCCCGCTTTTCTTGCTTTTCCTCCGCTCTAACACCGCTTTTCTTGGTTTTCCTCCGCTCTAACCCTGCTTTTTTTGGTTTTCCTCCGCTCTAACCCAGCTTTTCTTGGTTTTCCTCCCCTCTATCCCCGCTTTTCTTGGTATTCCTCCGCTCTAACCCCGCTTTTCTTGGTTTTCTTCCGCTCTAACCTTGCTTTTCATGGTTTTCCTCTGCTCTATCCCCGCTTTTCTTGGTTTTCCTACGCTCTAACACCGCTTTTCTTGGTTTTCCTCCGCTCTAACACCGCTTTTCTTGGCTTTCCTCCGCTCTTACCCTGCTTTTCTTGGCTTTCCTCCGCTCTTACCCTGCTTTTCTTGGTTTTTCTCCGCTCTAACCCAGCTTTTCTTGGTTTTCCTCCGCTCTATCCCAGCTTTTCTTGGTTTTCCTCCACTCTAACCCCGCTTTTTTTGGTTTTCCTCCGTGCTAACCTTGCTTTTCTTTGTTTTCCTCCACTCTAGACCAGCTTTTCTTTATTTTCCTCTGCTCTAACCTTGCTTTTTTGGTTTTCCTCCGCTCTAACCCCATTTTTCTTGGTTTTCCTCTGCTCCAACCCCTCTTTTCTTGGTTTTCATCCGCTCTAACCACGCTGTTCTTGGATTTCATCCATTCTAACCCCACTTTTCTTGGTTTTCCTCCCCTCTAACTTTGCCTCTCTTGGTTTTCCTCCGCTCTAACCTCGCCATTCTTGGTTTTCCTCCGATCTAACCCCGTCTTTCTTGGTTTTCCTCCGCACTAACTTCGCTATTCTTCGTTATCCTCCATTCTAACTTCACTTTTTTTGTTTTTCCTCCGCTCTAACCCCGTCTTTCTTGGTTTTCCTCCGCACTAACTTCGCTATTCTTCGTTATCCTCCATTCTAACTTCCCTTTTTTTGTTTTTCCTCCGCTCTAACCCCTCTTTTCTTGGTTTTCCTCCGCTCTAATCCCGCTTTTCTTGCTTTTCCTCCGCTCTAACCCCGCTTTTCTTAGATTTCCTCCACTCTAACCACGCTTTTCTTGGTTTTCCTCCACTCTAACCCCGCTTTTCTTGGTTTTCCTCCGCACTAACTTAGCTCTTCTTGGTTTTCCTCCGATCTAACCCAGCTTTTCTTGTTTTTCCTCAGGACCAACCACGCTTTTCTTGGTTTTCCTTTGCTCTAACCTTGTTTTCTTGGTTTTCCTCCGCTCTAACCTCACTTTTCTTGGTGTTCCTAATCTCTAATGTCACTTTTCTTGGTTTTCCTCTGCTGTAACATAGCTTTTCTTGGTTTTCCTCCTCTCTGACCCCGCTTTTCTTGGTTTTCCTCCGCTCTAACCCCTCTTTTCTTGGTTTTCCTCTGCTGTAACCCTGCTTTTCTTGGTTTTCCTCTGCTCTATCCCCGCTTTTCTTGGATTTCCTTCGCTCTATGCCCGCTTTTCTTGGTTTTCATCCGCTCTAACTTCACTTTTCTTGGTTTCCCTCCACTCTAACCTCGCTTTCCTTGGTTTTCTTTTGCTCTAACTTGCCTTTTCTTGGTTTTCCTGCGCTCTAATCCCATTTTTCATGGTTTTCCTTCGCTCTAACCCCGCTTTTCTTGGTTTTCCTTTGTTCTAACCCCGCTTTTCTTGGTTTTCCTTTGCGCTCACTTGGCTTTTCTTGGTTTTCCTCCGCTCTAACCCCACTTTTCTTGGTTTCCCTCCCTTCTATCCCCGCTTTTCTTGGTTTTTCTTTGCTCTAACCCCATTTCTCTTCGTTTTCCTTCGTTCTAACACCGCTTTTCTTGGTTTTCCTTTGCTCTAACCCCGCTTTTCTTGGTTTTCTTCCGCACTAACCCCACTTTTCTTGGTTTTCCTCCGCACTAACCCCGCTTTTCTTGGTTTTTCTCCACTCTAACCCAGCTTTTCATGGTCTTTCTCCACTCTAACCATGCTTTTCTCGGAATTCTGAGGCTCTAACCGTGTTTTTCTTCGTTTTATCCTATCTAACTTCTTTTTCTTTGTTTTCCTCCGCTCTAACCCCGCTTTTCTTGGTTTTCCTCCGCACTTATTCCGCTTTTCTTGGTTTTCCTCAGCTCTAACCCCGCTTTTCTTGGTTTACCTCCGCTCTAACCCCGCTTTTCTTGGTTTTCTTCCGCTCTAACTTAGCTTTTCTTGGTTTTCCTCCGCTCTAACCCCGCTTTTCTTGGATTTCCTCCGCTTTACTTCGCTTTTCTTGGATTTCCTTTGCTCTAACCCCGCTTTTCTTGGTTTTCCTCCGCTCTAACCCCCGCTTTTCTTGGTTTTCCTTTGCTCTAACCCCGCTTTTCTTGTTTTTCTTCCGCACTAACCCCACTTTTCTTGGTTTTCCTCCGCACTAACCCTGCTTTTCTTGGTTTTTCTCCACTCTAACCCAGCTTTCCATGGTCTTTCTCCACTCTAACCATGCTTTTCTCGGAATTCTGATGCTCTAACCGTGTTTTTCTTCGTTTTATCCTATCTAACTTCTTTTTCTTTGTTTTCCTCCGCTCTAACCCCGCTTTTCTTGGTTTTCCTCCGCTCTATCACCGCTTTTCTTGGTTTTCCTACGCTCTAACACCACTTTTCTTGGTTTCCCCCGCTCTAACCCTGCTTTTCTTGGTTTTCCTCCGCTCTAACTTCACTTTGCTTGGTTTTCCTCGTTTCTAACCTTGCTTTTCTTGGTTTTCCTGCGCTCAAACCCCGCTTTTCTTGGTTTTCCTCCGCTCTAACCCCACTTTTCTTGGATTTCCTTCGCTCTAACTTCATTTTCCTTGGTTTTCCTCTGCTCTAACTTCGCCTCTCTTGGTTTTCCTACGCTCTAACACCACTTTCCTTGGTTTCCTCCGCTCTAACCATGCTTTTCTTGGTTTTCCTCCGCTCTAACTTCACTTTGCTTGGTTTTCCTCCTTTCTAACCTTGCTTTTCTTGGTTTTCCTGCGCTCAAACCCAGCTTTTCTCGGTTTTCCTCAGCTCCAAACCCGCTTTTCTTGGTTTTCCTCCGCTCTATCCCCGCTTATCTTTGTTTTCCTGTGCTCTAAATTCTCTTTTCTTGGTTTTCCTCCGCTCTAACCCCACTTTTCTTGGTTTTCCTCCGTGCTTACTTCACTTTTCTTCGATTTCTTCCGCTCTAATCTCGCTTTTCTTGGTTTTCGTCCACTCTGACCCCGCTTTTCTTGGTTTTCCTCTGCTCTAACCCCGCTTTTCTTAGTTTTTTCCGCTCTATCCCTGCTTCTCTGGCTTTTCCTCCGCTCTGACCTCGCTTTTCTTGGTTTTCCTCCGCTCTAACCCCGCTTTTCTTGGTTTTCCGCTGGTCTATCCCCGCTTTTCTTGGTTTTCCTCCGCTCTAACTTCACTTTTCTTGGTTTTCCTCCGCTCTAACTTAGCTTTTCTTGGTTTTCCTCTGCTCTATCCTTGCTTTTCTTGGTTTTCCTCCGCTCTAACTTCGCTTTTCTTGGTTTTCCTCCACTCTAACTTCGCTTTTCTTGGTTTACCTTTGCTCTAACCCCGCTTTTCTTGGTTTTCCTTTGCTCTAACTTGGATTTCTTGGTTTTCCTGCGCTCTAACCCCATTTTTCTTGGTTTTCCTCCACTCTAACCCCGCTTTTTTTGGTTTTCCTTCGTGCTAACCTTGCTTTTCTTTGTTTTCCTCCACTCTAGACCAGCTTTTCTTTATTTTCCTCTGCTCTAACCTTGTTTTTTAGGTTTTCCTCCGCTCTTACCCCATTTTTCTCGGTTTTCCTCTGCTCCAACCCCTCTTTTCTTGGTTTTCATCCGCTCTAACCACGCTGTTCTTGGATTTCATCCATTCTAACCCCACTTTTCTTGGTTTTCCTCCGCTCTAACTTTGCCTCTCTTGGTTTTCCTCCGCTCTAACCTCGCCATTCTTGGTTTTCCTCCGCTCTAACCCTGTCTTTCTTGGTTGTCCTCCGCTCTAACTTCGCTATTCTTCGTTATCCTCCATTCTAACTTCACTTTTTTTGTTTTTCCTCCGCTCTAACCCCTCTTTTCTTGGTTTTCCTCCGCTCTAATCCCGCTTTTCTTGCTTTTCCTCCGCTCCAACCCCGCTTTTCTTAGATTTCCTCCACTCTAACCACGCTTTTCTTGGTTTTCCTCCACTCTAACCCCGCTTTTCTTGGTTTTCCTCTGCACTAACTTAGCTCTTCTTGGTTTTCCTCCGATCTAACCCAGCTTTTCTTGTTTTTCCTCAGGACCAACCACGCTTTTCTTGGTTTTCCTTTGCTCTAACCTTGTTTTCTTGGTTTTCCTCCGCTCTAACCTCACTTTTCTTGGTTTTCCTAATCTCTAATGTCACTTTTCTTGGTTTTCCTCTGCTGTAACATAGCTTTTCTTGGTTTTCCTCCTCTCTGACCCCGCTTTTCTTGGTTTTCCTCCGCTCTAACCCCTCTTTTCTTGGTTTTCCTCTGCTGTAACCCTGCTTTTCTTGTTTTTCCTCTGCTCTATCCCCGCTTTTCTTGGATTTCCTTCGCTCTATGCCCGCTTTTCTTGGTTTTCATCCGCTCTAACTTCACTTTTCTTGGTTTCCCTCCACTCTAACCTCGCTTTCCTTGGTTTTCTTTTGCTCTAACTTGGCTTTTCTTGGTTTTCCTGCGCTCTAATCCCATTTTTCATGGTTTTCCTTCGCTCTAACCCCGATTTTCTTGGTTTTCCTTTGTTCTAACCCCGCTTTTCTTGGTTTTCTTTTGCGCTCACTTGGCTTTTCTTGGTTTAACCTTCGCTCTAACCCCACTTTTCTTGGTTTCCCTCCCTTCTATCCCCGCTTTTCTTGGTTTTTCTCCGCTCTAACCCCATTTCTCTTCGATTTCCTCCGCTCTAACCCCGCTTTTCTTGGTTTTCCTCCGCTATAACCCCGCTTTTCTTGGTTTTCCTCCGCTCTAACACCGCTTTTCTTGGTTTTCCTCTGCTCTAACCCTGCTTTTATTGGTTTTTCTCCGCTCTAACCCAGCTTTTCTTGGTTTTCCTCCCCTATATCCCCGCTTTTCTTGGTTTTCCGCAGGTCTAACCCCGCTTTTCTTGGTTTTCCTCAGCTCTAACCCCACTTTTCATGCTTTTCCTCCGCTCTAACCCCGATTTTCTTGGTTTTCCTCCGAACTAACCCCGCTTTTCTTGGTTTTCCTCCGAACTAACCCCGCTTTTCTTGGTTTTCCTCCGCTCTAACACCGCTTTTCTTGGTTTTCCTCCGCTCTAACCCTGCTTTTCTTGGTTTTTCTCCGCTCTAACCCCGCTTTTCTTGGTTTTTCTCTGCTCTAACCCAGCTTTTCATGGTTTTTCTCCACTCTAACCATGCTTTTCTCGGATGTCTGCTGTTCTAACCACGCTTTTCTTCGTTTTCTTCCGTTCTAACTCTGCTTTTCTTGGTTTTCCTCCGCTCTAACCACGTTTTTCTTGGTTTTCTTCCGTTCTAACTTCGCTTTTCTTGGTTTTCCTCCGCTATAACCCCGCTTTTCTTGGTTTTCCTCTGCTCTAACCCCACTTTTCATGCTTTTCCTCCGCTCTAACCCCGATTTTCTTGGTTTTCCTCGGAACTAACCCCGCTTTTCTTGCTTTTCCTCCGCTCTAACACCGCTTTTCTTGGTTTTCCTCCGCTCTAACCCTGCTTTTTTTGGTTTTCCTCCGCTCTAACCCAGCTTTTCTTGGTTTTCCTCCCCTCTATCCCCGCTTTTCTTGGTATTCCTCCGCTCTAACCCCGCTTTTCTTGGTTTTCTTCCGCTCTAACCTTGCTTTTCATGGTTTTCCTCTGCTCTATCCCCGCTTTTCTTGGTTTTCCTACGCTCTAACACCGCTTTTCTTGGTTTTCCTCCGCTCTAACACCGCTTTTCTTGGCTTTCCTCCGCTCTTACCCTGCTTTTCTTGGCTTTCCTCCGCTCTTACCCTGCTTTTCTTGGTTTTTCTCCGCTCTAACCCAGCTTTTCTTGGTTTTCCTCCGCTCTATCCCAGCTTTTCTTGGTTTTCCTCCACTCTAACCCCGCTTTTTTTGGTTTTCCTCCGTGCTAACCTTGCTTTTCTTTGTTTTCCTCCACTCTAGACCAGCTTTTCTTTATTTTCCTCTGCTCTAACCTTGCTTTTTTGGTTTTCCTCCGCTCTAACCCCATTTTTCTTGGTTTTCCTCTGCTCCAACCCCTCTTTTCTTGGTTTTCATCCGCTCTAACCACGCTGTTCTTGGATTTCATCCATTCTAACCCCACTTTTCTTGGTTTTCCTCCCCTCTAACTTTGCCTCTCTTGGTTTTCCTCCGCTCTAACCTCGCCATTCTTGGTTTTCCTCCGATCTAACCCCGTCTTTCTTGGTTTTCCTCCGCACTAACTTCGCTATTCTTCGTTATCCTCCATTCTAACTTCACTTTTTTTGTTTTTCCTCCGCTCTAACCCCGTCTTTCTTGGTTTTCCTCCGCACTAACTTCGCTATTCTTCGTTATCCTCCATTCTAACTTCCCTTTTTTTGTTTTTCCTCCGCTCTAACCCCTCTTTTCTTGGTTTTCCTCCGCTCTAATCCCGCTTTTCTTGCTTTTCCTCCGCTCTAACCCCGCTTTTCTTAGATTTCCTCCACTCTAACCACGCTTTTCTTGGTTTTCCTCCACTCTAACCCCGCTTTTCTTGGTTTTCCTCCGCACTAACTTAGCTCTTCTTGGTTTTCCTCCGATCTAACCCAGCTTTTCTTGTTTTTCCTCAGGACCAACCACGCTTTTCTTGGTTTTCCTTTGCTCTAACCTTGTTTTCTTGGTTTTCCTCCGCTCTAACCTCACTTTTCTTGGTGTTCCTAATCTCTAATGTCACTTTTCTTGGTTTTCCTCTGCTGTAACATAGCTTTTCTTGGTTTTCCTCCTCTCTGACCCCGCTTTTCTTGGTTTTCCTCCGCTCTAACCCCTCTTTTCTTGGTTTTCCTCTGCTGTAACCCTGCTTTTCTTGGTTTTCCTCTGCTCTATCCCCGCTTTTCTTGGATTTCCTTCGCTCTATGCCCGCTTTTCTTGGTTTTCATCCGCTCTAACTTCACTTTTCTTGGTTTCCCTCCACTCTAACCTCGCTTTCCTTGGTTTTCTTTTGCTCTAACTTGCCTTTTCTTGGTTTTCCTGCGCTCTAATCCCATTTTTCATGGTTTTCCTTCGCTCTAACCCCGCTTTTCTTGGTTTTCCTTTGTTCTAACCCCGCTTTTCTTGGTTTTCCTTTGCGCTCACTTGGCTTTTCTTGGTTTTCCTCCGCTCTAACCCCACTTTTCTTGGTTTCCCTCCCTTCTATCCCCGCTTTTCTTGGTTTTTCTTTGCTCTAACCCCATTTCTCTTCGTTTTCCTTCGTTCTAACACCGCTTTTCTTGGTTTTCCTTTGCTCTAACCCCGCTTTTCTTGGTTTTCTTCCGCACTAACCCCACTTTTCTTGGTTTTCCTCCGCACTAACCCCGCTTTTCTTGGTTTTTCTCCACTCTAACCCAGCTTTTCATGGTCTTTCTCCACTCTAACCATGCTTTTCTCGGAATTCTGAGGCTCTAACCGTGTTTTTCTTCGTTTTATCCTATCTAACTTCTTTTTCTTTGTTTTCCTCCGCTCTAACCCCGCTTTTCTTGGTTTTCCTCCGCACTTATTCCGCTTTTCTTGGTTTTCCTCCGCTCTAACCTCACTTTTCTTGGTTTTCCTCAGCTCTAACCCCGCTTTTCTTGGTTTACCTCCGCTCTAACCCCGCTTTTCTTGGTTTTCTTCCGCTCTAACTTAGCTTTTCTTGGTTTTCCTCCGCTCTAACCCCGCTTTTCTTGGATTTCCTCCGCTTTACTTCGCTTTTCTTGGATTTCCTTTGCTCTAACCCCGCTTTTCTTGGTTTTCCTCCGCTCTAACCCCCGCTTTTCTTGGTTTTCCTTTGCTCTAACCCCGCTTTTCTTGTTTTTCTTCCGCACTAACCCCACTTTTCTTGGTTTTCCTCCGCACTAACCCTGCTTTTCTTGGTTTTTCTCCACTCTAACCCAGCTTTCCATGGTCTTTCTCCACTCTAACCATGCTTTTCTCGGAATTCTGATGCTCTAACCGTGTTTTTCTTCGTTTTATCCTATCTAACTTCTTTTTCTTTGTTTTCCTCCGCTCTAACCCCGCTTTTCTTGGTTTTCCTCCGCACTTATTCCGCTTTTCTTGGTTTTCCTCCGCTCTAACCTCACTTTTCTTGGTTTTCCTCAGCTCTAACCCCGTTTTTTTGTTTTCCTCCGCTCTAACCCCGCTTTTCTTGGTTTTCCTCCGCTCTAACTTAGCTTTTCTTGGTTTTCCTCCACTCTAACCCCGCTTTTCTTGGATTTCCTCCGCTCTAACTTCGCTTTTCTTGGATTTCCTTTGCTCTAACCCCGCTTTTCTTGGTTTTCCTCCGCTCTAACCCCGCTTTTCTTGGTTTTCCTCCGCTCTAACCCTGCTTTTCTTTGTTTTCCTCCGCTCTAACTTCGCTTTTCTTGGTTTTCCTCCGCTCTATCACCGCTTTTCTTGGTTTTCCTACGCTCTAACACCACTTTTCTTGGTTTCCCCCGCTCTAACCCTGCTTTTCTTGGTTTTCCTCCGCTCTAACTTCACTTTGCTTGGTTTTCCTCGTTTCTAACCTTGCTTTTCTTGGTTTTCCTGCGCTCAAACCCCGCTTTTCTTGGTTTTCCTCCGCTCTAACCCCGCTTTTCTTGGATTTCCTTCGCTCTAACTTCATTTTCCTTGGTTTTCCTCTGCTCTAACTTCGCCTCTCTTGGTTTTCCTACGCTCTAACACCACTTTTCTTGGTTTCCTCCGCTCTAACCATGCTTTTCTTGGTTTTCCTCCGCTCTAACTTCACTTTGCTTGGTTTTCCTCCTTTCTAACCTTGCTTTTCTTGGTTTTCCTGCGCTCAAACCCAGCTTTTCTCGGTTTTCCTCAGCTCCAAACCCGCTTTTCTTGGTTTTCCTCCGCTCTATCCCCGCTTATCTTTGTTTTCCTGTGCTCTAAATTCTCTTTTCTTGGTTTTCCTCCGCTCTAACCCCACTTTTCTTGGTTTTCCTCCGTGCTTACTTCACTTTTCTTCGATTTCTTCCGCTCTAATCTCGCTTTTCTTGGTTTTCGTCCACTCTGACCCCACTTTTCTTGGTTTTCCTCTGCTCTAACCCTGCTTTTCTTAGTTTTTTCCGCTCTATCCCTGCTTCTCTGGCTTTTCCTCCGCTCTGACCTCGCTTTTCTTGGTTTTCCTCCGCTCTAACCCCGCTTTTCTTGGTTTTCCGCTGGTCTATCCCCGCTTTTCTTGGTTTTCCTCCGCTCTAACTTCACTTTTCTTGGTTTTCCTCCGCTCTAACTTCGCTTTTCTTGGTTTACCTTTGCTCTATCCTCGCTTTTCTTGGTTTTCCTCCGCTCTAACTTAGCTTTTCTTGGTTTTCCTCTGCTCTATCCTTGCTTTTCTTTATTTTCCTCCGCTCTAACTTCGCTTTTCTTGGTTTTCCTCCACTCTAACTTCGCTTTTCTTGGTTTACCTTTGCTCTAACCCCGCTTTTCTTGGTTTTCCTTTGCTCTAACTTGGATTTCTTGGTTTTCCTGCGCTCTAACCCCATTTTTCTTGGTTTTCCTCCACTCTAACCCCGCTTTTTTTGGTTTTCCTCCGTGCTAACCTTGCTTTTCTTTGTTTTCCTCCACTCTAGACCAGCTTTTCTTTATTTTCCTCTGCTCTAACCTTGTTTTTTAGGTTTTCCTCCGCTCTAACCCCATTTTTCTTGGTTTTCCTCTGCTCCAACCCCTCTTTTCTTGGTTTTCATCCGCTCTAACCACGCTGTTCTTGGATTTCATCCATTCTAACCCCACTTTTCTTGGTTTTCCTCCGCTCTAACTTGTACTCTCTTGGTTTTCCTCCGCTCTAACCTCGCCATTCTTGGTTTTCCTCCGCTCTAACCCCGTCTTTCTTGGTTTTCCTCCGCTCTAACTTCGCTATTCTTCGTTATCCTCCATTCTAACTTCACTTTTTTTGTTTTTCCTCCGCTCTAACCCCTCTTTTCTTGGTTTTCCTCCGCTCTAATCCCGCTTTTCTTGCTTTTCCTCCGCTCCAACCCCGCTTTTCTTAGATTTCCTCCACTCTAACCACGCTTTTCTTGGTTTTCCTCCACTCTAACCCCGCTTTTCTTGGTTTTCCTCTGCACTAACTTAGCTCTTCTTGGTTTTCCTCCGATCTAACCCAGCTTTTCTTGTTTTTCCTCAGGACCAACCACGCTTTTCTTGGTTTTCCTTTGCTCTAACCTTGTTTTCTTGGTTTTCCTCCGCTCTAACCTCACTTTTCTTGGTTTTCCTAATCTCTAATGTCACTTTTCTTGGTTTTCCTCTGCTGTAACATAGCTTTTCTTGGTTTTCCTCCTCTCTGACCCCGCTTTTCTTGGTTTTCCTCCGCTCTAACCCCTCTTTTCTTGGTTTTCCTCTGCTGTAACCCTGCTTTTCTTGGTTTTCCTCTGCTCTATCCCCGCTTTTCTTGGATTTCCTTCGCTCTATGCCCGCTTTTCTTGGTTTTCATCCGCTCTAACTTCACTTTTCTTGGTTTACATCCACTCTAACCTCGCTTTCCTTGGTTTTCTTTTGCTCTAACTTGGCTTTTCTTGGTTTTCCTGCGCTCTAATCCCATTTTTCATGGTTTTCCTTCGCTCTAACCCCGATTTTCTTGGTTTTCCTTTGTTCTAACCCCGCTTTTCTTGGTTTTCTTTTGCGCTCACTTGGCTTTTCTTGGTTTAACCTTCGCTCTAACCCCACTTTTCTTGGTTTCCCTCCCTTCTATCCCCGCTTTTCTTGGTTTTTCTCCGCTCTAACCCCATTTCTCTTCGATTTCCTCCGCTCTAACCCCGCTTTTCTTGGTTTTCCTCCGCTATAACCCCGCTTTTCTTGGTTTTCCTCCGCTATAACCCCGCTTTTCTTGGTTTTCCTCCGCTCTAACCCCGCTTTTGTTGGTTTTCCTCCGCTCTAACCCCACTTTTCATGCTTTTCCTACACTCTAACCCCTATTTTCTTGGTTTTCCTCGGAACTAACTCTGCTTTTCTTGGTTTTCCTCCGCTCTAACACCGCTTTTCTTGGTTTTCCTCCGCTCTAACCCTGCTTTTATTGGTTTTTCTCCGCTCTAACCCAGCTTTTCTTGGTTTTCCTCCCCTCTATCCCCGCTTTTCTTGGTTTTCCGCAGGTCTAACCCCGCTTTTCTTGGTTTTCCTCAGCTCTAACCCCACTTTTCATGCTTTTCCTCCGCTCTAACCCCGATTTTCTTGGTTTTCCTCCGAACTAACCCCGCTTTTCTTGGTTTTCCTCCGCTCTAACACCGCTTTTCTTGGTTTTCCTCCGCTCTAACCCTGCTTTTCTTGGTTTTTCTCCGCTCTAACCCAGCTTTTCTTGGTTTTCCTCCGCTCTAACTTCGCATTTCCTAGTTTTCCTCCGCTCTAACCCCGCTTTTCTTGGTTTTTCTCTGCTCTAACCCAGCTTTTCATGGTTTTTCTCCACTCTAACCATGCTTTTCTCGGATGTCTGCTGTTCTAACCACGCTTTTCTTCGTTTTCTTCCGTTCTAACTCTGCTTTTCTTGGTTTTCCTCCGCTCTAACCACGTTTTTCTTGTTTTTCTTCTGTTCTAACTTCGCTTTTCTTGGTTTTCCTCCGCTATAACCCCGCTTTTCTTGGTTTTCCTCTGCTCTAACCCCACTTTTCATGCTTTTCCTCCGCTCTAACCCCGATTTTCTTGGTTTTCCTCGGAACTAACCCCGCTTTTCTTGCTTTTCCTCCGCTCTAACACCGCTTTTCTTGGTTTTCCTCGGCTCTTACCCTGCTTTTTTTGGTTTTCCTCCGCTCTAACCCAGCTTTTCTTGGTTTTCCTCCCCTCTATCCCCGCTTTTCTTGGTATTCCTCCGCTCTAACCCCGCTTTTCTTGGTTTTCCTCCGCTCTAACCCCGCTTTTCTTGGTTTTCCTCCGCTCTAACCTTGCTTTTCATGGTTTTCCTCTGCTCTATCCCCGCTTTTCTTGGTTTTCCTACGCTCCAACACCGCTTTTCTTGGTTTTCCTCCGCTCTAACACCGCTTTTCTTGGCTTTCCTCCGCTCTTACCCTGCTTTTCTTGGTTTTTCTCCGCTCTAACCCAGCTTTTCTTGGTTTTCCTCCCCTCTATCCCAGCTTTTCTTGGTTTTCCTCCGCTCTAACCCCGCTTTTTTTGGTTTTTCTCCGCTCTAACCGAGCTTTTCATGGTTTTTCTCCACTCTAACCATGCTTTTCTCGGATGTCTGCTGCTCTAACCACGCTTTTCTTCGTTTTCTTCCGTTCTAACTCTGCTTTTCTTGGTTTTCCTCCGCTCTAACCCCGCTTTTCTTGGTTTTCCTCCGCTATAACCCCGCTTTTCTTGGTTTTCCTCCGCTCTAACCCTGCTTTTCTTGGTTTTCCTCCGCTCTAACCCCGCTTTTCTTGGTTTTCCTCCGCTCTAACCCCGCTTTTCTTGATTTTCCTCCGCTCTAACCCCGCTTTTCTTGGTTATTCTCCACTGTAACCCAGCTTTTCATGGTTTTTCTCCACTCTAACCATGCTTTTCTCGGATTTCTGCTGCTCTAACCACGCTTTTCTTCGTTTTCGTCCGTTCTAACTCTGCTTTTCTTGGTTTTTCTCGACTCCAACCCAGCTTTTCTTGCTTTTTCTCCACTCTAACCATGCTTTTCTTGGATTTCTGCTGCTCTAACCTCGCTTTTCTGTCTTTTCCTCCTCTCTAAGTTCTTCTTATTGGTTTTCCTCCGATCTAACCCCGATTATCTTGGTTTTCCTCCGCTCTAACCCCGCTTTACTTGGTTTTCCTTTGCACTAACCTTGCTTTTCTTGGTTTTCCTCCGCTCTAACCCCGCTTTACTTGGTTTTCCTTTGCACTAACCCTGCTTTTCTTGGTTTTCCTCCGCTCTAACCCCGCTTTTCTTGGTTTTCCTACGCTCTAAACCCTCTTTTCTTGGTTTTCCTCCGCACTAACCCCGCATTTCTTGGTTTTTCTCCACTCTAACCCAGCTTTTCATGGTTTTTCTGCACTCTAACCATGGTTTTCTTGATTTTCCACCCCTCTATCCCCGCTTTTCTTGGTATTCCTCCGCTCTAACCCCGCTTTTCTTGGTTTTCCTCCGCTCTAACCTCGCTTTTCATGGTTTTCCTCTGCTCTATCCCCGCTTTTCTTGGTTTTCTTCCGCTCTAACACCGCTTTTCTTGGTTTTCCTCCGCTCTTACCCTGCTTTTCTTGGTTTTTCTCCGCTCTAACCCAGCTTTTCTTGGTTTTCCTCCCCTCTATCCCAGCTTTTCTTGGTTTTCCTCCGCTCTAACCCCGCTTTTCTTGGTTTTCTTCCGCTCTAACTTAGCTTTTCTTGGTTTTCCTCCGCTCTAACCCCGCTTTTCTTTTATTTCCTCCGCTCTAACTTCGCTTTTCTTGGATTTCCTTTGCTCTAACCCCGCTTTTCTTGGTTTTCCTCCGCTCTAACCCCGCTTTTCTTGGTTTTCCTTTGCTCTAACCCCGCTTTTCTTGTTTTTCTTCCGCACTAACCCCACTTTTCTTGGTTTTCCTCCGCACTAACCCCGCTTTTCTTTTTTTTTCTCCACTCTAACCCAGCTTTTCATGGTCTTTCTCCACTCTAACCATGCTTTTCTCGGAATTCTGATGCTCTAACCATGTTTTTCTTCGTTTTATCCTATCTAACTTCTTTTTCTTTGTTTTCCTCCGCTCTAACCCCGCTTTTCTTGGTTTTCCTCCGCACTTATTCCGCTTTTCTTGGTTTTCCTCCGCTCTAACCTCACTTTTCTTGGTTTTCCTCGGCTCTAACTCCGCTTTTCTTGGTTTTCCTCCGCTCTAACCCCGCTTTTCTTGGTTTTCCTCCGCTCTAACTTAGCTTTTCTTGGTTTTCCTCCGCTCTAACCCCGCTTTTCTTGGATTTCCTCCGCTCTAACTTCGCTTTTCTTGGATTTCCTTTGCTCTAACCCCGCTTTTCTTGGTTTTCCTCCGCTCTAACCCCGCTTTTCTTGGTTTTCCTCCGCTCTAACCCTGCTTTTCTTTGTTTTCCTCCGCTCTAACTTCGCTTTTCTTGGTTTTCCTCCGCTCTATCACCGCTTTTCTTGGTTTTCCTACGCTCTAACACCACTTTTCTTGGTTTCCTCCGCTCTAACCCTGCTTTTCTTGGTTTTCCTCCGCTCTAACTTCACTTTGCTTGGTTTTCCTCGTTTCTAACCTTGCTTTTCTTGGTTTTCCTGCGCTCAAACCCCGCTTTTCTTGGTTTTCCTCCGCTCTAACCCCACTTTTCTTGGATTTCCTTCGCTCTAACTTCATTTTCCTTGGTTTTCCTCTGCTCTAACTTCGCCTCTCTTGGTTTTCCTACGCTCTAACACCACTTTCCTTGGTTTCCTCTGCTCTAACCATGCTTTTCTTGGTTTTCCTCCGCTCTAACTTCACTTTGCTTGGTTTTCCTCCTTTCTAACCTTGCTTTTCTTGGTTTTCCTGCGCTCAAACCCAGCTTTTCTCGGTTTTCCTCAGCTCCAAACCCGCTTTTCTTGGTTTTCCTCCGCTCTATCCCCGCTTATCTTTGTTTTCCTGTGCTCTAAATTCTCTTTTCTTGGTTTTCCTCCGCTCTAACCCCACTTTTCTTGGTTTTCCTCCGTGCTTACTTCACTTTTCTTCGATTTCTTCCGCTCTAATCTCGCTTTTCTTGGTTTTCCTCCGCTCTGACCTCGCTTTTCTTGGTTTTCCTCCGCTCTAACCCCGCTTTTCTTGGTTTTCCGCTGGTCTATCCCCGCTTTTCTTGGTTTTCCTCCGCTCTAACTTCACTTTTCTTGGTTTTCCTCCGCTCTAACTTAGCTTTTCTTGGTTTTCCTCTGCTCTATCCTTGCTTTTCTTGGTTTTCCTCCGCTCTAACTTCGCTTTTCTTGGTTTTCCTCCACTCTAACTTCGCTTTTCTTGGTTTACCTTTGCTCTAACCCCGCTTTTCTTGGTTTTCCTTTGCTCTAACTTGGATTTCTTGGTTTTCCTGCGCTCTAACCCCATTTTTCTTGGTTTTCCTCCACTCTAACCCCGCTTTTTTTGGTTTTCCTTCGTGCTAACCTTGCTTTTCTTTGTTTTCCTCCACTCTAGACCAGCTTTTCTTTATTTTCCTCTGCTCTAACCTTGTTTTTTAGGTTTTCCTCCGCTCTAACCCCATTTTTCTTGGTTTTCCTCTGCTCCAAACCCTCTTTTCTTGGTTTTCATCCGCTCTAACCACGCTGTTCTTGGATTTCATCCATTCTAACCCCACTTTTCTTGGTTTTCCTCCGCTCTAACTTTGCCTCTCTTGGTTTTCCTCCGCTCTAACCTCGCCATTCTTGGTTTTCCTCCGCTCTAACCCCGTCTTTCTTGGTTTTCCTCCGCTATAACTTCGCTATTCTTCGTTATCCTCCATTCTAACTTCACTTTTTTTGTTTTTCCTCCGCTCTAACCCCTCTTTTCTTGGTTTTCCTCCGCTCTAATCCCGCTTTTCTTGCTTTTCCTCCGCTCCAACCCCGCTTTTCTTAGATTTCCTCCACTCTAACCACGCTTTTCTTGGTTTTCCTCCACTCTAACCCCGCTTTTCTTGGTTTTCCTCTGCACTAACTTAGCTCTTCTTGGTTTTCCTCCGATCTAACCCAGCTTTTCTTGTTTTTCCTCAGGACCAACCACGCTTTTCTTGGTTTTCCTTTGCTCTAACCTTGTTTTCTTGGTTTTCCTCCGCTCTAACCTCACTTTTCTTGGTGTTCCTAATCTCTAATGTCACTTTTCTTGGTTTTCCTCTGCTGTAACATAGCTTTTCTTGGTTTTCCTCCTCTCTGACCCCGCTTTTCTTGGTTTTCCTCCGCTCTAACCCCTCTTTTCTTGGTTTTCCTCTGCTGTAACCCTGCTTTTCTTGGTTTTCCTCTGCTCTATCCCCGCTTTTCTTGGATTTCCTTCGCTCTATGCCCGCTTTTCTTGGTTTTCATCCGCTCTAACTTC
This sequence comes from Coturnix japonica, assembly GCF_054131305.1. Taxonomy (NCBI): domain Eukaryota; kingdom Metazoa; phylum Chordata; class Aves; order Galliformes; family Phasianidae; genus Coturnix; species Coturnix japonica. Next base: position 6,904,343 of record NC_140666.1, on the reverse strand, counting down.
ACTTTTCTTGGTTTCCCTCCACTCTAACCTCGCTTTCCTTGGTTTTCTTTTGCTCTAACTTGGCTTTTCTTGGTTTTCCTGCGCTCTAATCCCATTTTTCATGGTTTTCCTTCGCTCTAACCCCGATTTTCTTGGTTTTCCTTTGTTCTAACCCCGCTTTTCTTGGTTTTCTTTTGCGCTCACTTGGCTTTTCTTGGTTTAACCTTCGCTCTAACCCCACTTTTCTTGGTTTCCCTCCCTTCTATCCCCGCTTTTCTTGGTTTTTCTCCGCTCTAACCCCATTTCTCTTCGATTTCCTCCGCTCTAACCCCGCTTTTCTTGGTTTTCCTCCGCTATAACCCCGCTTTTCTTGGTTTTCCTCCGCTCTAACACCGCTTTTCTTGGTTTTCCTCTGCTCTAACCCTGCTTTTATTGGTTTTTCTCCGCTCTAACCCAGCTTTTCTTGGTTTTCCTCCACTCTAACCCCGCTTTTCTTGGTTTTCCGCAGGTCTAACCCCGCTTTTCTTGGTTTTCCTCAGCTCTAACCCCACTTTTCATGCTTTTCCTCCGCTCTAACCCCGATTTTCTTGGTTTTCCTCCGAACTAACCCCGCTTTTCTTGGTTTTCCTCCGAACTAACCCAGCTTTTCTTGGTTTTCCTCCGCTCTAACACCGCTTTTCTTGGTTTTCCTCCGCTCTAACCCTGCTTTTCTTGGTTTTTCTCCGCTCTAACCCCGCTTTTCTTGGTTTTTCTCTGCTCTAACCCAGCTTTTCATGGTTTTTCTCCACTCTAACCATGCTTTTCTCGGATGTCTGCTGTTCTAACCACGGTTTTCTTCGTTTTCTTCCGTTCTAACTCTGCTTTTCTTGGTTTTCCTCCGCTCTAACCCCGCTTTTCTTGGTTTTCCTCCGCTCTAACCCTGCTTTTCTTTGTTTTCCTCCGCTCTAACTTCGCTTTTCTTGGTTTTCCTCCGCTCTATCACCGCTTTTCTTGGTTTTCCTACGCTCTAACACCACTTTTCTTGGTTTCCCCCGCTCTAACCCTGCTTTTCTTGGTTTTCCTCCGCTCTAACTTCACTTTGCTTGGTTTTCCTCGTTTCTAACCTTGCTTTTCTTGGTTTTCCTGCGCTCAAACCCCGCTTTTCTTGGTTTTCCTCCGCTCTAACCCCACTTTTCTTGGATTTCCTTCGCTCTAACTTCATTTTCCTTGGTTTTCCTCTGCTCTAACTTCGCCTCTCTTGGTTTTCCTACGCTCTAACACCACTTTCCTTGGTTTCCTCCGCTCTAACCATGCTTTTCTTGGTTTTCCTCCGCTCTAACTTCACTTTGCTTGGTTTTCCTCCTTTCTAACCTTGCTTTTCTTGGTTTTCCTGCGCTCAAACCCAGCTTTTCTCGGTTTTCCTCAGCTCCAAACCCGCTTTTCTTGGTTTTCCTCCGCTCTATCCCCGCTTATCTTTGTTTTCCTGTGCTCTAAATTCTCTTTTCTTGGTTTTCCTCCGCTCTAACCCCACTTTTCTTGGTTTTCCTCCGTGCTTACTTCACTTTTCTTCGATTTCTTCCGCTCTAATCTCGCTTTTCTTGGTTTTCGTCCACTCTGACCCCGCTTTTCTTGGTTTTCCTCTGCTCTAACCCCGCTTTTCTTAGTTTTTTCCGCTCTATCCCTGCTTCTCTGGCTTTTCCTCCGCTCTGACCTCGCTTTTCTTGGTTTTCCTCCGCTCTAACCCCGCTTTTCTTGGTTTTCCGCTGGTCTATCCCCGCTTTTCTTGGTTTTCCTCCGCTCTAACTTCACTTTTCTTGGTTTTCCTCCGCTCTAACTTAGCTTTTCTTGGTTTTCCTCTGCTCTATCCTTGCTTTTCTTGGTTTTCCTCCGCTCTAACTTCGCTTTTCTTGGTTTTCCTCCACTCTAACTTCGCTTTTCTTGGTTTACCTTTGCTCTAACCCCGCTTTTCTTGGTTTTCCTTTGCTCTAACTTGGATTTCTTGGTTTTCCTGCGCTCTAACCCCATTTTTCTTGGTTTTCCTCCACTCTAACCCCGCTTTTTTTGGTTTTCCTTCGTGCTAACCTTGCTTTTCTTTGTTTTCCTCCACTCTAGACCAGCTTTTCTTTATTTTCCTCTGCTCTAACCTTGTTTTTTAGGTTTTCCTCCGCTCTAACCCCATTTTTCTCGGTTTTCCTCTGCTCCAACCCCTCTTTTCTTGGTTTTCATCCGCTCTAACCACGCTGTTCTTGGATTTCATCCATTCTAACCCCACTTTTCTTGGTTTTCCTCCGCTCTAACTTTGCCTCTCTTGGTTTTCCTCCGCTCTAACCTCGCCATTCTTGGTTTTCCTCCGCTCTAACCCCGTCTTTCTTGGTTTTCCTCCGCTATAACTTCGCTATTCTTCGTTATCCTCCATTCTAACTTCACTTTTTTTGTTTTTCCTCCGCTCTAACCCCTCTTTTCTTGGTTTTCCTCCGCTCTAATCCCGCTTTTCTTGCTTTTCCTCCGCTCCAACCCCGCTTTTCTTAGATTTCCTCCACTCTAACCACGCTTTTCTTGGTTTTCCTCCACTCTAACCCCGCTTTTCTTGGTTTTCCTCTGCACTAACTTAGCTCTTCTTGGTTTTCCTCCGATCTAACCCAGCTTTTCTTGTTTTTCCTCAGGACCAACCACGCTTTTCTTGGTTTTCCTTTGCTCTAACCTTGTTTTCTTGGTTTTCCTCCGCTCTAACCTCACTTTTCTTGGTTTTCCTAATCTCTAATGTCACTTTTCTTGGTTTTCCTCTGCTGTAACATAGCTTTTCTTGGTTTTCCTCCTCTCTGACCCCGCTTTTCTTGGTTTTCCTCCTCTCTGACCCCGCTTTTCTTGGTTTTCCTCCGCTCTAACCCCTCTTTTCTTGGTTTTCCTCTGCTGTAACCCTGCTTTTCTTGGTTTTCCTCTGCTCTATCCCCGCTTTTCTTGGATTTCCTTCGCTCTATGCCCGCTTTTCTTGGTTTTCATCCGCTCTAACTTCACTTTTCTTGGTTTCCCTCCACTCTAACCTCGCTTTCCTTGGTTTTCTTTTGCTCTAACTTGGCTTTTCTTGGTTTTCCTGCGCTCTAATCCCATTTTTCATGGTTTTCCTTCGCTCTAACCCCGATTTTCTTGGTTTTCCTTTGTTCTAACCCCGCTTTTCTTGGTTTTCTTTTGCGCTCACTTGGCTTTTCTTGGTTTAACCTTCGCTCTAACCCCACTTTTCTTGGTTTCCCTCCCTTCTATCCCCGCTTTTCTTGGTTTTTCTCCGCTCTAACCCCATTTCTCTTCGATTTCCTCCGCTCTAACCCCGCTTTTCTTGGTTTTCCTCCGCTATAACCCCGCTTTTCTTGGTTTTCCTCCGCTCTAACACCGCTTTTCTTGGTTTTCCTCTGCTCTAACCCTGCTTTTATTGGTTTTTCTCCGCTCTAACCCAGCTTTTCTTGGTTTTCCTCCCCTATATCCCCGCTTTTCTTGGTTTTCCGCAGGTCTAACCCCGCTTTTCTTGGTTTTGCTCAGCTCTAACCCCACTTTTCATGCTTTTCCTCCGCTCTAACCCCGATTTTCTTGGTTTTCCTCCGAACTAACCCCGCTTTTCTTGGTTTTCCTCCGAACTAACCCCGCTTTTCTTGGTTTTCCTCCGCTCTAACACCGCTTTTCTTGGTTTTCCTCCGCTCTAACCCTGCTTTTCTTGGTTTTTCTCCGCTCTAACCCCGCTTTTCTTGGTTTTTCTCTGCTCTAACCCAGCTTTTCATGGTTTTTCTCCACTCTAACCATGCTTTTCTCGGATGTCTGCTGTTCTAACCACGCTTTTCTTCGTTTTCTTCCGTTCTAACTCTGCTTTTCTTGGTTTTCCTCCGCTCTAACCACGTTTTTCTTGGTTTTCTTCCGTTCTAACTTCGCTTTTCTTGGTTTTCCTCCGCTATAACCCCGCTTTTCTTGGTTTTCCTCTGCTCTAACCCCACTTTTCATGCTTTTCCTCCGCTCTAACCCCGATTTTCTTGGTTTTCCTCGGAACTAACCCCGCTTTTCTTGCTTTTCCTCCGCTCTAACACCGCTTTTCTTGGTTTTCCTCCGCTCTAACCCTGCTTTTTTTGGTTTTCCTCCGCTCTAACCCAGCTTTTCTTGGTTTTCCTCCCCTCTATCCCCGCTTTTCTTGGTATTCCTCCGCTCTAACCCCGCTTTTCTTGGTTTTCTTCCGCTCTAACCTTGCTTTTCATGGTTTTCCTCTGCTCTATCCCCGCTTTTCTTGGTTTTCCTACGCTCTAACACCGCTTTTCTTGGTTTTCCTCCGCTCTAACACCGCTTTTCTTGGCTTTCCTCCGCTCTTACCCTGCTTTTCTTGGCTTTCCTCCGCTCTTACCCTGCTTTTCTTGGTTTTTCTCCGCTCTAACCCAGCTTTTCTTGGTTTTCCTCCGCTCTATCCCAGCTTTTCTTGGTTTTCCTCCACTCTAACCCCGCTTTTTTTGGTTTTCCTCCGTGCTAACCTTGCTTTTCTTTGTTTTCCTCCACTCTAGACCAGCTTTTCTTTATTTTCCTCTGCTCTAACCTTGCTTTTTTGGTTTTCCTCCGCTCTAACCCCATTTTTGTTGGTTTTCCTCTGCTCCAACCCCTCTTTTCTTGGTTTTCATCCGCTCTAACCACGCTGTTCTTGGATTTCATCCATTCTAACCCCACTTTTCTTGGTTTTCCTCCCCTCTAACTTTGCCTCTCTTGGTTTTCCTCCGCTCTAACCTCGCCATTCTTGGTTTTCCTCCGATCTAACCCCGTCTTTCTTGGTTTTCCTCCGCACTAACTTCGCTATTCTTCGTTATCCTCCATTCTAACTTCACTTTTTTTGTTTTTCCTCCGCTCTAACCCCGTCTTTCTTGGTTTTCCTCCGCACTAACTTCGCTATTCTTCGTTATCCTCCATTCTAACTTCACTTTTTTTGTTTTTCCTCCGCTCTAACCCCTCTTTTCTTGGTTTTCCTCCGCTCTAATCCCGCTTTTCTTGCTTTTCCTCCGCTCTAACCCCGCTTTTCTTAGATTTCCTCCACTCTAACCACGCTTTTCTTGGTTTTCCTCCACTCTAACCCCGCTTTTCTTGGTTTTCCTCCGCACTAACTTAGCTCTTCTTGGTTTTCCTCCGATCTAACCCAGCTTTTCTTGTTTTTCCTCAGGACCAACCACGCTTTTCTTGGTTTTCCTTTGCTCTAACCTTGTTTTCTTGGTTTTCCTCCGCTCTAACCTCACTTTTCTTGGTTTTCCTAATCTCTAATGTCACTTTTCTTGGTTTTCCTCTGCTGTAACATAGCTTTTCTTGGTTTTCCTCCTCTCTGACCCCGCTTTTCTTGGTTTTCCTCCGCTCTAACCCCTCTTTTCTTGGTTTTCCTCTGCTGTAACCCTGCTTTTCTTGGTTTTCCTCTGCTCTATCCCCGCTTTTCTTGGATTTCCTTCGCTCTATGCCCGCTTTTCTTGGTTTTCATCCGCTCTAACTTCACTTTTCTTGGTTTCCCTCCACTCTAACCTCGCTTTCCTTGGTTTTCTTTTGCTCTAACTTGGCTTTTCTTGGTTTTCCTGCGCTCTAATCCCATTTTTCATGGTTTTCCTTCGCTCTAACCCCGATTTTCTTGGTTTTCCTTTGTTCTAACCCCGCTTTTCTTGGTTTTCTTTTGCGCTCACTTGGCTTTTCTTGGTTTAACCTTCGCTCTAACCCCACTTTTCTTGGTTTCCCTCCCTTCTATCCCCGCTTTTCTTGGTTTTTCTCCGCTCTAACCCCATTTCTCTTCGATTTCCTCCGCTCTAACCCCGCTTTTCTTGGTTTTCCTCCGCTATAACCCCGCTTTTCTTGGTTTTCCTCCGCTCTAACACCGCTTTTCTTGGTTTTCCTCTGCTCTAACCCTGCTTTTATTGGTTTTTCTCCGCTCTAACCCAGCTTTTCTTGGTTTTCCTCCCCTATATCCCCGCTTTTCTTGGTTTTCCGCAGGTCTAACCCCGCTTTTCTTGGTTTTGCTCAGCTCTAACCCCACTTTTCATGCTTTTCCTCCGCTCTAACCCCGATTTTCTTGGTTTTCCTCCGAACTAACCCCGCTTTTCTTGGTTTTCCTCCGAACTAACCCCGCTTTTCTTGGTTTTCCTCCGCTCTAACACCGCTTTTCTTGGTTTTCCTCCGCTCTAACCCTGCTTTTCTTGGTTTTTCTCCGCTCTAACCCCGCTTTTCTTGGTTTTTCTCTGCTCTAACCCAGCTTTTCATGGTTTTTCTCCACTCTAACCATGCTTTTCTCGGATGTCTGCTGTTCTAACCACGCTTTTCTTCGTTTTCTTCCGTTCTAACTCTGCTTTTCTTGGTTTTCCTCCGCTCTAACCACGTTTTTCTTGGTTTTCTTCCGTTCTAACTTCGCTTTTCTTGGTTTTCCTCCGCTATAACCCCGCTTTTCTTGGTTTTCCTCTGCTCTAACCCCACTTTTCATGCTTTTCCTCCGCTCTAACCCCGATTTTCTTGGTTTTCCTCGGAACTAACCCCGCTTTTCTTGCTTTTCCTCCGCTCTAACACCGCTTTTCTTGGTTTTCCTCCGCTCTAACCCTGCTTTTTTTGGTTTTCCTCCGCTCTAACCCAGCTTTTCTTGGTTTTCCTCCCCTCTATCCCCGCTTTTCTTGGTATTCCTCCGCTCTAACCCCGCTTTTCTTGGTTTTCTTCCGCTCTAACCTTGCTTTTCATGGTTTTCCTCTGCTCTATCCCCGCTTTTCTTGGTTTTCCTACGCTCTAACACCGCTTTTCTTGGTTTTCCTCCGCTCTAACACCGCTTTTCTTGGCTTTCCTCCGCTCTTACCCTGCTTTTCTTGGCTTTCCTCCGCTCTTACCCTGCTTTTCTTGGTTTTTCTCCGCTCTAACCCAGCTTTTCTTGGTTTTCCTCCGCTCTATCCCAGCTTTTCTTGGTTTTCCTCCACTCTAACCCCGCTTTTTTTGGTTTTCCTCCGTGCTAACCTTGCTTTTCTTTGTTTTCCTCCACTCTAGACCAGCTTTTCTTTATTTTCCTCTGCTCTAACCTTGCTTTTTTGGTTTTCCTCCGCTCTAACCCCATTTTTGTTGGTTTTCCTCTGCTCCAACCCCTCTTTTCTTGGTTTTCATCCGCTCTAACCACGCTGTTCTTGGATTTCATCCATTCTAACCCCACTTTTCTTGGTTTTCCTCCCCTCTAACTTTGCCTCTCTTGGTTTTCCTCCGCTCTAACCTCGCCATTCTTGGTTTTCCTCCGATCTAACCCCGTCTTTCTTGGTTTTCCTCCGCACTAACTTCGCTATTCTTCGTTATCCTCCATTCTAACTTCACTTTTTTTGTTTTTCCTCCGCTCTAACCCCGTCTTTCTTGGTTTTCCTCCGCACTAACTTCGCTATTCTTCGTTATCCTCCATTCTAACTTCCCTTTTTTTGTTTTTCCTCCGCTCTAACCCCTCTTTTCTTGGTTTTCCTCCGCTCTAATCCCGCTTTTCTTGCTTTTCCTCCGCTCTAACCCCGCTTTTCTTAGATTTCCTCCACTCTAACCACGCTTTTCTTGGTTTTCCTCCACTCTAACCCCGCTTTTCTTGGTTTTCCTCCGCACTAACTTAGCTCTTCTTGCTTTTCCTCCGATCTAACCCAGCTTTTCTTGTTTTTCCTCAGGACCAACCACGCTTTTCTTGGTTTTCCTTTGCTCTAACCTTTTTTTCTTGGTTTTCCTCCGCTCTAACCTCACTTTTCTTGGTTTTCCTAATCTCTAATGTCACTTTTCTTGGTTTTCCTCTGCTGTAACATAGCTTTTCTTGGTTTTCCTCCTCTCTGACCCTGCTTTTCTTGGTTTTCCTCCGCTCTAACCCCACTTTTCTTGGTTTTCCTCTGCTGTAACCCTGCTTTTCTTGGTTTTCCTCTGCTCTATCCCCGCTTTTCTTGGATTTCCTTCGCTCTATGCCCGCTTTTCTTGGTTTTCATCCGCTCTAACTTCACTTTTCTTGGTTTCCCTCCACTCTAACCTCGCTTTCCTTGGTTTTCTTTTGCTCTAACTTGCCTTTTCTTGGTTTTCCTGCGCTCTAATCCCATTTTTCATGGTTTTCCTTCGCTCTAACCCCGCTTTTCTTGGTTTTCCTTTGTTCTAACCCCGCTTTTCTTGGTTTTCCTTTGCGCTCACTTGGCTTTTCTTGGTTTTCCTCCGCTCTAACCCCACTTTTCTTGGTTTCCCTCCCTTCTATCCCCGCTTTTCTTGGTTTTTCTCCGCTCTAACCCCATTTCTCTTCGTTTTCCTCCGTTCTAACACCGCTTTTCTTGGATTTCCTTCGCTCTATGCCCGCTTTTCTTGGTTTTCATCCGCTCTAACTTCACTTTTCTTGGTTTACATCCACTCTAACCTCGCTTTCCTTGGTTTTCTTTTGCTCTAACTTGGCTTTTCTTGGTTTTCCTGCGCTCTAATCCCATTTTTCATGGTTTTCCTTCGCTCTAACCCCGATTTTCTTGGTTTTCCTTTGTTCTAACCCCGCTTTTCTTGGTTTTCTTTTGCGCTCACTTGGCTTTTCTTGGTTTAACCTTCGCTCTAACCCCACTTTTCTTGGTTTCCCTCCCTTCTATCCCCGCTTTTCTTGGTTTTTCTCCGCTCTAACCCCATTTCTCTTCGATTTCCTCCGCTCTAACCCCGCTTTTCTTGGTTTTCCTCCGCTATAACCCCGCTTTTCTTGGTTTTCCTCCGCTCTAACACCGCTTTTCTTGGTTTTCCTCTGCTCTAACCCTGCTTTTATTGGTTTTTCTCCGCTCTAACCCAGCTTTTCTTGGTTTTCCTCCCCTCTATCCCCGCTTTTCTTGGTTTTCCGCAGGTCTAACCCCGCTTTTCTTGGTTTTCCTCAGCTCTAACCCCACTTTTCATGCTTTTCCTCCGCTCTAACCCCGATTTTCTTGGTTTTCCTCCGAACTAACCCCGCTTTTCTTGGTTTTCCTCCGAACTAACCCCGCTTTTCTTGGTTTTCCTCCGCTCTAACACCGCTTTTCTTGGTTTTCCTCCGCTCTAACCCTGCTTTTCTTGGTTTTTCTCCGCTCTAACCCCGCTTTTCTTGGTTTTTCTCTGCTCTAACCCAGCTTTTCATGGTTTTTCTCCACTCTAACCATGCTTTTCTCGGATGTCTGCTGTTCTAACCACGCTTTTCTTCGTTTTCTTCCGTTCTAACTCTGCTTTTCTTGGTTTTCCTCCGCTCTAACCACGTTTTTCTTGGTTTTCTTCCGTTCTAACTTCGCTTTTCTTGGTTTTCCTCCGCTATAACCCCGCTTTTCTTGGTTTTCCTCTGCTCTAACCCCACTTTTCATGCTTTTCCTCCGCTCTAACCCCGATTTTCTTGGTTTTCCTCGGAACTAACCCCGCTTTTCTTGCTTTTCCTCCGCTCTAACACCGCTTTTCTTGGTTTTCCTCCGCTCTCAACCCTCTTTTTTTGGTTTTCCTCCGCTCTAACCCAGCTTTTCTTGGTTTTCCTCCCCTCTATCCCCGCTTTTCTTGGTATTCCTCCGCTCTAACCCCGCTTTTCTTGGTTTTCCTCCGCTCTAACCTTGCTTTTCATGGTTTTCCTCTGCTCTATCCCCGCTTTTCTTGGTTTTCCTACGCTCTAACACCGCTTTTCTTGGTTTTCCTCCGCTCTAACACCGCTTTTCTTGGCTTTCCTCCGCTCTTACCCTGCTTTTCTTGGCTTTCCTCCGCTCTTACCCTGCTTTTCTTGGTTTTTCTCCGCTCTAACCCAGCTTTTCTTGGTTTTCCTCCGCTCTATCCCAGCTTTTCTTGGTTTTCCTCCACTCTAACCCCGCTTTTTTTGGTTTTCCTCCGTGCTAACCTTGCTTTTCTTTGTTTTCCTCCACTCTAGACCAGCTTTTCTTTATTTTCCTCTGCTCTAACCTTGCTTTTTTGGTTTTCCTCCGCTCTAACCCCATTTTTCTTGGTTTTCCTCTGCTCCAACCCCTCTTTTCTTGGTTTTCATCCGCTCTAACCACGCTGTTCTTGGATTTCATCCATTCTAACCCCACTTTTCTTGGTTTTCCTCCCCTCTAACTTTGCCTCTCTTGGTTTTCCTCCGCTCTAACCTCGCCATTCTTGGTTTTCCTCCGCTCTAACCCCGTCTTTCTTGGTTTTCCTCCGCACTAACTTCACTATTCTTCGTTATCCTCCATTCTAACTTCACTTTTTTTGTTTTTCCTCCGCTCTAACCCCGTCTTTCTTGGTTTTCCTCCGCTCTAACTTCGCTATTCTTCGTTATCCTCCATTCTAACTTCACTTTTTTTGTTTTTCCTCCGCTCTAACCCCTCTTTTCTTGGTTTTCCTCCGCTCTAATCCCGCTTTTCTTGCTTTTCCTCCGCTCTAACCCCGCTTTTCTTAGATTTCCTCCACTCTAACCACGCTTTTCTTGGTTTTCCTCCACTCTAACCCCGCTTTTCTTGGTTTTCCTCCGCACTAACTTAGCTCTTCTTGCTTTTCCTCCGATCTAACCCAGCTTTTCTTGTTTTTCCTCAGGACCAACCACGCTTTTCTTGGTTTTCCTTTGCTCTAACCTTGTTTTCTTGGTTTTCCTCCGCTCTAACCTCACTTTTCTTGGTTTTCCTAATCTCTAATGTCACTTTTCTTGGTTTTCCTCTGCTGTAACATAGCTTTTCTTGGTTTTCCTCCTCTCTGACCCCGCTTTTCTTGGTTTTCCTCCGCTCTAACCCCTCTTTTCTTGGTTTTCCTCTGCTGTAACCCTGCTTTTCTTGGTTTTCCTCTGCTCTATCCCCGCTTTTCTTGGATTTCCTTCGCTCTATGCCCGCTTTTCTTGGTTTTCATCTGCTCTAACTTCACTTTTCTTGGTTTACATCCACTCTAACCTCGCTTTCCTTGGTTTTCTTTTGCTCTAACTTGGCTTTTCTTGGTTTTCCTGCGCTCTAATCCCATTTTTCATGGTTTTCCTTCGCTCTAACCCCGCTTTTCTTGGTTTTCCTTTGTTCTAACCCCGCTTTTCTTGGTTTTCCTTTGCGCTCACTTGGCTTTTCTTGGTTTTCCTCCGCTCTAACCCCACTTTTCTTGGTTTCCCTCCCTTCTATCCCCGCTTTTCTTGGTTTTTCTCCGCTCTAACCCCATTTCTCTTCGTTTTCCTCCGTTCTAACACCGCTTTTCTTGGTTTTCCTTTGCTCTAACCCCGCTTTTCTTGGTTTTCTTCCGCACTAACCCCACTTTTCTTGGTTTTCCTCCGCACTAACCCCGCTTTTCTTGGTTTTTCTCCACTCTAACCCAGCTTTTCATGGTCTTTCTCCACTCTAACCATGCTTTTCTCGGAATTCTGATGCTCTAACCGTGTTTTTCTTCGTTTTATCCTATCTAACTTCTTTTTCTTTGTTTTCCTCCGCTCTAACCCCGCTTTTCTTGGTTTTCCTCCGCACTTATTCCGCTTTTCTTGGTTTTCCTCCGCTCTAACCTCACTTTTCTTGGTTTTCCTCAGCTCTAACCCCGCTTTTCTTGGTTTACCTCCGCTCTAACCCCGCTTTTCTTGGTTTTCTTCCGCTCTAACTTAGCTTTTCTTGGTTTTCCTCCGCTCTAACCCCGCTTTTCTTGGATTTCCTCCGCTTTACTTCGCTTTTCTTGGATTTCCTTTGCTCTAACCCCGCTTTTCTTGGTTTTCCTCCGCTCTAACCCCCGCTTTTCTTGGTTTTCCTTTGCTCTAACCCCGCTTTTCTTGTTTTTCTTCCGCACTAACCCCACTTTTCTTGGTTTTCCTCCGCACTAACCCTGCTTTTCTTGGTTTTTCTCCACTCTAACCCAGCTTTCCATGGTCTTTCTCCACTCTAACCATGCTTTTCTCGGAATTCTGATGCTCTAACCGTGTTTTTCTTCGTTTTATCCTATCTAACTTCTTTTTCTTTGTTTTCCTCCGCTCTAACCCCGCTTTTCTTGGTTTTCCTCCGCACTTATTCCGCTTTTCTTGGTTTTCCTCCGCTCTAACCTCACTTTTCTTGGTTTTCCTCAGCTCTAACCCCGCTTTTCTTGGTTTTCCTCCACTCTAACCCCGCTTTTCTTGGTTTTCCTCCGCTCTAACTTAGCTTTTCTTGGTTTTCCTCCGCTCTAACCCCGCTTTTCTTGGATTTCCTCCGCTCTAACTTCGCTTTTCTTGGATTTCCTTTGCTCTAACCCCGCTTTTCTTGGTTTTCCTCCGCTCTAACCCCGCTTTTCTTGGTTTTCCTCCACTCTAACCCTGCTTTTCTTTGTTTTCCTCCGCTCTAACTTCGCTTTTCTTGGTTTTCCTCCGCTCTATCACCGCTTTTCTTGGTTTTCCTACGCTCTAACACCACTTTTCTTGGTTTCCTCCGCTCTAACCCTGCTTTTCTTGGTTTTCCTCCGCTCTAACTTCACTTTGCTTGGTTTTCCTCGTTTCTAACCTTGCTTTTCTTGGTTTTCCTGCGCTCAAACCCCGCTTTTCTTGGTTTTCCTCCGCTCTAACCCCGCTTTTCTTGGATTTCCTTCGCTCTAACTTCATTTTCCTTGGTTTTCCTCTGCTCTAACTTCTCCTCTCTTGGTTTTCCTACGCTCTAACACCACTTTTCTTGGTTTCCTCCGCTCTAACCATGCTTTTCTTGGTTTTCCTCCGCTCTAACTTCACTTTGCTTGGTTTTCCTCCTTTCTAACCTTGCTTTTCTTGGTTTTCCTGCGCTCAAACCCAGCTTTTCTCGGTTTTCCTCAGCTCCAAACCCGCATTTCTTGGTTTTCCTCCGCTCTATCCCCGCTTATCTTTGTTTTCCTGTGCTCTAAATTCTCTTTTCTTGGTTTTCCTCCGCTCTAACCCCACTTTTCTTGGTTTTCCTCCGTGCTTACTTCACTTTTCTTCGATTTCTTCCGCTCTAATCTCGCTTTTCTTGGTTTTCGTCCACTCTGACCCCGCTTTTCTTGGTTTTCCTCCACTCTAACCCCGCTTTTTTTGGTTTTCCTCCGTGCTAACCTTGCTTTTCTTTGTTTTCCTCCACTCTAGACCAGCTTTTCTTTATTTTCCTCTGCTCTAACCTTGTTTTTTAGGTTTTCCTCCGCTCTAACCCCATTTTTCTTGGTTTTCCTCTGCTCCAACCCCTCTTTTCTTGGTTTTCATCCGCTCTAACCACGCTGTTCTTGGATTTCATCCATTCTAACCCCACTTTTCTTGGTTTTCCTCCGCTCTAACTTTGCCTCTCTTGGTTTTCCTCCGCTCTAACCTCGCCATTCTTGGTTTTCCTCCGCTCTAACCCCGTCTTTCTTGGTTTTCCTCCGCTCTAACTTCGCTATTCTTCGTTATCCTCCATTCTAACTTCACTTTTTTTGTTTTTCCTCCGCTCTAACCCCTCTTTTCTTGGTTTTCCTCCGCTCTAATCCCGCTTTTCTTGCTTTTCCTCCGCTCCAACCCCGCTTTTCTTAGATTTCCTCCACTCTAACCACGCTTTTCTTGGTTTTCCTCCACTCTAACCCCGCTTTTCTTGGTTTTCCTCTGCACTAACTTAGCTCTTCTTGGTTTTCCTCCGATCTAACCCAGCTTTTCTTGTTTTTCCTCAGGACCAACCACGCTTTTCTTGGTTTTCCTTTGCTCTAACCTTGTTTTCTTGGTTTTCCTCCGCTCTAACCTCACTTTTCTTGGTTTTCCTAATCTCTAATGTCACTTTTCTTGGTTTTCCTCTGCTGTAACATAGCTTTTCTTGGTTTTCCTCCTCTCTGACCCCGCTTTTCTTGGTTTTCCTCCGCTCTAACCCCTCTTTTCTTGGTTTTCCTCTGCTGTAACCCTGCTTTTCTTGGTTTTCCTCTGCTCTATCCCCGCTTTTCTTGGATTTCCTTCGCTCTATGCCCGCTTTTCTTGGTTTTCATCCGCTCTAACTTCACTTTTCTTGGTTTACATCCACTCTAACCTCGCTTTCCTTGGTTTTCTTTTGCTCTAACTTGCCTTTTCTTGGTTTTCCTGCGCTCTAATCCCATTTTTCATGGTTTTCCTTCGCTCTAACCCCGCTTTTCTTGGTTTTCCTTTGTTCTAACCCCGCTTTTCTTGGTTTTCCTTTGCGCTCACTTGGCTTTTCTTGGTTTTCCTCCGCTCTAACCCCACTTTTCTTGGTTTCCCTCCCTTCTATCCCCGCTTTTCTTGGTTTTTCTTCACTCTAACCCCATTTCTCTTCGTTTTCCTCCGTTCTAACACCGCTTTTCTTGGTTTTCCTTTGCTCTAACCCCGCTTTTCTTGGTTTTCTTCCGCACTAACCCCACTTTTCTTGGTTTTCCTCCGCACTAACCCCGCTTTTCTTGGTTTTTCTCCACTCTAACCCAGCTTTTCATGGTCTTTCTCCACTCTAACCATGCTTTTCTCGGAATTCTGATGCTCTAACCGTGTTTTTCTTCGTTTTATCCTATCTAACTTCTTTTTCTTTGTTTTCCTCCGCTCTAACCCCGCTTTTCTTGGTTTTCCTCCGCACTTATTCCGCTTTTCTTGGTTTTCCTCCGCTCTAACCTCACTTTTCTTGGTTTTCCTCAGCTCTCACCCCGCTTTTCTTGGTTTTCCTCCGCTCTAACCCCGCTTTTCTTGGTTTTCCTCCGCTCTAACTTAGCTTTTCTTGGTTTTCCTCCGCTCTAACCCCGCTTTTCTTCGATTTCCTCCGCTCTAACTTCGCTTTTCTTGGATTTCCTTTGCTCTAACCCCGCTTTTCTTGGTTTTCCTCCGCTCTAACCCCGCTTTTCTTGGTTTTCCTTTGCTCTAACCCCGCTTTTCTTGTTTTTCTTCCGCACTAACCCCACTTTTCTTGGTTTTCCTCCGCACTAACCCCGCTTTTCTTGGTTTTTCTCCACTCTAACCCAGCTTTTCATGGTCTTTCTCCACTCTAACCATGCTTTTCTCGGAATTCTGAGGCTCTAACCGTGTTTTTCTTCGTTTTATCCTATCTAACTTCTTTTTCTTTGTTTTCCTCCGCTCTAACCCCGCTTTTCTTGGTTTTCCTCCGCACTTATTCCGCTTTTCTTGGTTTTCCTCCGCTCTAACCTCACTTTTCTTGGTTTTCCTCAGCTCTAACCCCGCTTTTCTTGGTTTTCCTCCGCTCTAACCCCGCTTTTCTTGGTTTTCCTCCGCTCTAACTTAGCTTTTCTTGGTTTTCCTCCGCTCTAACCCCGCTTTTCTTGGATTTCCTCCGCTCTAACTTCGCTTTTCTTGGATTTCCTTTGCTCTAACCCCGCTTTTCTTGGTTTTCCTCCGCTCTAACCCCGCTTTTCTTGGTTTTCCTCCGCTCTAACCCTGCTTTTCTTTGTTTTCCTCCGCTCTAACTTCGCTTTTCTTGGTTTTCCTCCGCTCTATCACCGCTTTTCTTGGTTTTCCTACGCTCTAACACCACTTTTCTTGGTTTCCTCCGCTCTAACCCTGCTTTTCTTAGTTTTCCTCCGCTCTAACTTCACTTTGCTTGGTTTTCCTCGTTTCTAACCTTGCTTTTCTTGGTTTTCCTGCGCTCAAACCCCGCTTTTTATTGGTTTTCCTCCGCTCTAACCCCGCTTTTCTTGGATTTCCTTCGCTCTAACTTCATTTTCCTTGGTTTTCCTCTGCTCTAACTTCGCCTCTCTTGGTTTTCCTACGCTCTAACACCACTTTTCTTGGTTTCCTCTGCTCTAACCATGCTTTTCTTGGTTTTCCTCCGCTCTAACTTCACTTTGCTTGGTTTTCCTCCTTTCTAACCCTGCTTTTCTTGGTTTTCCTGCGCTCAAACTCAGCTTTTCTCGGTTTTCCTCAGCTCCAAACCCGCTTTTCTTGGTTTTCCTCCGCTCTATCCCCGCTTATCTTTGTTTTCCTGTGCTCTAAATTCTCTTTTCTTGGTTTATCTCCGCTCTAACCCCGCTTTTCTTGGATTTCCTCCGTGCTTACTTCACTTTTCTTCGATTTCTTACGCTCTAATCTCGCTTTTCTTGGTTTTCGTCCACTCTGACCCCGCTTTTCTTGGTTTTCCTCTGCTCTAACCCCGCTTTTCTTAGTTTTTTCCGCTCTATCCCTGCTTCTCTGGCTTTTCCTCCGCTCTGACCTCGCTTTTCTTGGTTTTCCTCCGCTCTAACCCCGCTTTTCTTGGTTTTCCGCTGGTCTATCCCCGCTTTTCTTGGTTTTCCTCCGCTCTAACTTCACTTTTCTTGGTTTTCCTCCGCTCTAACTTCGCTTTTCTTGGTTTACTTTTGCTCTATCCTCGCTTTTCTTGGTTTTCCTCCGCTCCAACTTAGCTTTTCTTGGTTTTCCTCTGCTCTATCCTTGCTTTTCTTTGTTTTCCTCCACTCTAGACCAGCTTTTCTTTATTTTCCTCTGCTCTAACATTGTTTTTTTGGTTTTCCTCCGCTCTAACCCCATTTTTCTTGGTTTTCCTCTGCTCCAACCCCTCTTTTCTTGGTTTTCATCCGCTCTAACCACGCTGTTCTTGGATTTCATCCATTCTAACCCCACTTTTCTTGGTTTTCCTCCGCTCTAACTTTGCCTCTCTTGGTTTTCCTCCGCTCTAACCTCGCCATTCTTGGTTTTCCTCCGCTCTAACCCCGTCTTTCTTGGTTTTCCTCCGCTCTAACTTCGCTATTCTTCGTTATCCTCCATTCTAACTTCACTTTTTTTGTTTTTCCTCCGCTCTAACCCCTCTTTTCTTGGTTTTCCTCCGCTCTAATCCCGCTTTTCTTGCTTTTCCTCCGCTCCAACCCCGCTTTTCTTAGATTTCCTCCACTCTAACCACGCTTTTCTTGGTTTTCCTCCACTCTAACCCCGCTTTTCTTGGTTTTCCTCTGCACTAACTTAGCTCTTCTTGGTTTTCCTCCGATCTAACCCAGCTTTTCTTGTTTTTCCTCAGGACCAACCACGCTTTTCTTGGTTTTCCTTTGCTCTAACCTTGTTTTCTTGGTTTTCCTCCGCTCTAACCTCACTTTTCTTGGTTTTCCTAATCTCTAATGTCACTTTTCTTGGTTTTCCTCTGCTGTAACATAGCTTTTCTTGGTTTTCCTCCTCTCTGACCCCGCTTTTCTTGGTTTTCCTCCGCTCTAACCCCTCTTTTCTTGGTTTTCCTCTGCTGTAACCCTGCTTTTCTTGGTTTTCCTCTGCTCTATCCCCGCTTTTCTTGGATTTCCTTCGCTCTATGCCCGCTTTTCTTGGTTTTCATCCGCTCTAACTTCACTTTTCTTGGTTTACATCCACTCTAACCTCGCTTTCCTTGGTTTTCTTTTGCTCTAACTTGCCTTTTCTTGGTTTTCCTGCGCTCTAATCCCATTTTTCATGGTTTTCCTTCGCTCTAACCCCGATTTTCTTGGTTTTCCTTTGTTCTAACCCCGCTTTTCTTGGTTTTCCTTTGCGCTCACTTGGCTTTTCTTGGTTTAACCTCCGCTCTAACCCCACTTTTCTTGGTTTCCCTCCCTTCTATCCCCGCTTTTCTTGGTTTTTCTCCGCTCTAACCCCATTTATCTTCGTTTTCCTCCGTTCTAACACCGCTTTTCTTGGTTTTCCTTTGCTCTAACCCCGCTTTTCTTGGTTTTCTTCCGCACTAACCCCACTTTTCTTGGTTTTCCTCCGCACTAACCCCGCTTTTCTTGGTTTTTCTCCACTCTAACCCAGCTTTTCATGGTCTTTCTCCACTCTAACCATGCTTTTCTCGGAATTCTGATGCTCTAACCGTGTTTTTCTTCGTTTTATCCTATCTAACTTCTTTTTCTTTGTTTTCCTCCGCTCTAACCCCGCTTTTCTTGGTTTTCCTCCGCACTTATTCCGCTTTTCTTGGTTTTCCTCCGCTCTAACCTCACTTTTCTTGGTTTTCCTCAGCTCTAACCCCGCTTTTCTTGGTTTTCCTCCGCTCTAACCCCGCTTGGTTTTCCTCCGCTCTAACCCCGCTTTTCTTGGATTTCCTCCGCTCTAACTTCGCTTTTCTTGGATTTCCTTTGCTCTAACCCTGCTTTTCTTGGTTTTCCTCCGCTCTAACCCCGCTTTTCTTGGTTTTCCTCCGCTCTAACCCTGCTTTTCTTTGTTTTCCTCCGCTCTAACTTCGCTTTTCTTGGTTTTCCTCCGCTCTATCACCGCTTTTCTTGGTTTTCCTACGCTCTAACACCACTTTTCTTGGTTTCCTCCGCTCTAACCCTGCTTTTCTTGGTTTTCCTCCGCTCTAACTTCACTTTGCTTGGTTTTCCTCCTTTCTAACCTTGCTTTTCTTGGTTTTCCTGCGCTCAAACCCAGCTTTTCTCGGTTTTCCTCAGCTCCAAACCCGCTTTTCTTGGTTTTCCTACACTCTAACCCCGCTTTTCTTAGTTTTCCTCCGCTCTAACCACGCTTTTCTTGGTTTTCCTCCGGTCTAACTTAGCTTTTTTTGGTTTTCCTCCGCTCTAACTTCACTTTTCTTGGTTTACATTTGCTCTAACCCCGCTTTTCTTGGTTTTCCTTTGCTCTAACTTGGATTTCTTGGTTTTCCTGCGCTCTAACCCCATTTTTCTTGGTTTTCCTCCACTCTAACCCCGCTTTTTTTGGTTTTCCTCCGTGCTAACCTCGCTTTTCTTGGTTTTCCTCCACTCTAGACCAGCTTTTCTTGATTTTCCTCTGCTCTAACCTTGTTTTTTTGGTTTTCCTCCGCTCTAACCCCATTTTTCTTAATTTTCCTCTGCTCCAACCCCTCTTTTCTTGGTTTTCATCCGCGCTAACCCCGCTTTTCTTGGATTTCATCCATTCTAACCCCACTTGTCTTGGTTTTTCTCCGCTGTAACTTAGCTTTTCTTGGTTTTCCTGCGCTCTAACCCAGCTTTTCTCGATTTTCCTCAGCACCAACCCCGCTTTTCTTGGTTTTCCTCCAATCTAACTCCGCTTTTCTTGGTTTTCCTCCAATCTAACCTGGCTTTTTATGGTTTTCCTCCGCCCCTACTTCGCCTCTCTTGGTTTTCCTCCGCTCTAACCCCGTCTTTCTTGGTTTTCCTCTGCTCTAATTTCGCTATTCTTCGTTTTCCTCCGCACTAACTTCAATTTTTTTGTTTTTCCTCCGCTCTAACCCCTTTTTTCTTGGTTTTCCTCCGCTCTAATCACGCTTTTCTTGGTTTTCCTGCACTCTAACCCCGCTTTTCTTAGTTTTCCTCCACTCTAACCACGCTTTTCTTGGTTTTCCTCCGCTCTAACTTAGCTTTTCTTGGTTTTCCTCCGCTCTAACTTCGTTTTTCTTGGTTTACCTTTGCTCTAACCCCGCTTTTCTTGGTTTTCCTTTGCTCTAACTTGGATTTCTTGGTTTTCCTGCGCTCTAACCCCATTTTTCTTGGTTTTCCTCCACTCTAACCCCGCTTTTTTGGTTTTCCTCCGTGCTATCCTTGCTTTTCTTGGTTTTCCTCCACTCTAGACCAGCTTTTCTTGATTTTCCTCTGCTCTAACCTTGTTTTTTTGGTTTTCCTCCGATCTAACCCCATTTTTCTTAGTTTTCCTCTGCTCCAACCCCTCTTTTCTTGGTTTTCATCCGCTCTAACCCCGCTTTTCTTGCATTTCATCCATTCTAACCCCACTTGTCTTGGTTTTTCTCCGCTGTAACTTAGCTTTTCTTGGTTTTCCTGCGCTCTAAACCAGCTTTTCTCGGTTTTCCTCAGCACCAACCCCGCTTTTCTTGGTTTTCCTCCAATCTAACCCCGCTTTTCTTGGTGTTCCTCCAATCGAACCCCGCTTTTCATGGTTTTCCTCCGCCCCTACTTCGCCTGTCTTGGTTTTCCTCCGCTCTAACCCCGTCTTTCTTGGTTTTCCTCTGCTCTAATTTCGCTATTCTTCGTTTTCCTCCGCACTAACTTCAATTTTTTTGTTTTTCCTATGCTCTAACCCCTTTTTTCTTGGTTTTCCTCCGCTCTAATCCCGCTTTTCTTGGTTTTCCTCTGCTCTAACCCCGCTTTTCTTAGTTTTCCTCCACTCTAACCACGCTTTTCTTGGTTTTCCTCCGCTGTAATTTAGCTTTTCTTGGTTTTCCTCTGCTCTATCCTTGCTTTTCTTGGTTTTCCTCCGCTCTAACTTCGCTTTTCTTGGTTTTCATCCACTCTAACTTCGCTTTTCTTGGTTTACCTTTGCTCTAACCTTGCTTTTCTTGGTTTTCCTTTGCTCTAACTTGGATTTCTTGGTTTTCCTGCGCTCTAACCCCATTTTTCTTGGGTTTCCTCCACTCTAACCCCGCTTTTTTGGTTTTCCTCCGTGCTAACCTTGCTTTTCTTGGTTTTCCTCCACTCTAGACCAGCTTTTCTTGATTTTCCTCTGCTCTAACCTTGTTTTTTTGGGTTTCCTCCGCTCTAACCCCATTTTTCTTGGTTTTCCTCTGCTCCAACCCCTCTTTTATTGGTTTTCATCCGCTCTAACCCCGCTTTTCTTGGATTTCATCCATTCTAACCCCACTTGTCTTGGTTTTTCTCCGCTGTTACTTAGCTTTTCTTGGTTTTCCTCCTCTCTGACCCAGCTTCTCTCTGTTTTCCTCAGCACCAACCCCGCTTTTCTTGGTTTTCCTCCTCTCTAACCCCATTTTTCTTGGTTTTCCTCTGCTCCAACCCCTCTTTTCTTGGTTTTCATCCGCTCTAACCCCGCTTTTCTTGGATTTCATCCATTCTAACCCCACTTGTCTTGGTTTTTCTCCGCTGTAACTTAGCTTTTCTTGGTTTTCCTGCTCTCTAACCCAGCTTTTCTCGGTTTTCCTCAGCACCAACCCCGCTTTTCTTGGTTTTCCTCCGCTCTAACCCCGCTTTTCATTGTTTTCCTCTGCTGTAACCCTACTTTTTATGGTTTTCCTCCGCCCCTACTTCGCCTCTCTTGGTTTTCCTCCGCTCTAAGCCCGTTTTTTTTGGTTTTCCTCTGCTCTAATTTCGCTATTCTTCGTTTTCCTCCGCACTAACTTCTATTTTTTTTTTTTCCTCCGCTCTAACCCCTTTTTTCTTGGTTTTCCTCCGCTCTAATCCCGCTTTTCTTCGTTTTCCTCCGCTCTAACCCCGCTTTTCTTAGTTTTCCTCCACTCTAACCACGCTTTTCTTGCTTTTCCTCTGCTCTAACCCCGCTTTTCTTAGTTTTTCTCAGCTCTGACCCCGCTTTTCTTGATTTTCCTCCGCTCTAACCTTGTTTTCTTCGTTTTCCTCCGCTCTAGCATCGCTTTTCTTGGTTTTCCTCATCTCTAATCTCACTTTTCTTGGTTTTCCTCTGCTGTAACATATCTTTTCTTGATTTTCCTCCTCTCTAACCCCGCTTTTCTTGGTTTTCCTCCGCTCTAACCCCTCTTTTCTCTGTTTTCCTCCGCTCTAACCCCACTTTTCTTAGTTTTCCTCTGCTGTAACATAGCTTTTCTTGGTTTTCTTCTGCTCTATCCCCATTTTCTTGGTTTTCCTTAGCTCTATGCCCGCTTATCTTGGTTTTCATCCGCTCTAACTTTGCTTTTCTTGGTTTACCTCCACTCTAACCCCGCTTTTGTTGGTTTTCCTTTGCTCTAACTTGGCTTTTCTTAGTTTTCCTCCACTCTAACCATGCTTTTCTTTGTTTTACTCCGCTCTAACTTCGCTTTTCTTGGTTTACCTCCACTCTAACCCTGCTTTTGTTGGTTTTCCTTTGCTCTAACTTGGCTTTTCTTTGTTTTCCTCCACTCTAACCACACTTTTCTTTGTTTTACTCCGCTCTAACCCCGCTTTTCTTGGTTTTTCTCATCTCTGACACCGCTTTTCTTCATTTTCCTCCGCTCTAACCTTGTTTTCTTGGTTTTCCTCTTATCTAACATCGCTTTTCTTTTTTTCCTCATCTCTAATCTCACTTTTCTTGGCTTTCCTCTGCTGTAACATAGCTTTTCTTGATTTTCCTCCTCTCTGACCCCGCTTTTCTTGGTTTTCCTCCGCTCTAAACCCTCTTTTCTTGGTTTTCCTCCGATCTAACCCCACTTTTCTTGGTTTTCCTCTGCTGTAACATAGCTTTTCTGGGTTTTCCTCTGCTCTATCCCTGTTTTTCTTGGTTTTCCTTCGCTCTATGCCCACTTTTCTTGGTTTTCATCCGCTCTAACTTCACTTTTCTTGGTTTTCCTCCATTCTAACCTCGCTTTTCTTGGTTTTCCTTTGCTCTAACTTGGCTTTTCTTGGTTTTCCTCTGCTCTAACCCCATTTTTCATGGTTTTCCTCCACTCTAACCCCGTTTTTTTTGTTTTCCTCTGCTCTAACGTTGCTTTTCTTGGTTTTCCTCCACTCTAGCCCAGCTTTTCTTGATTTTCCTCTGCTCTAACCTTGTTATTTTGGTTTTCCTCCACTCTAACCCCGTTTCTCTTGGTTTTCCTCCGCTCCAAGCCCGCTTTAGTTAGTTTTCATCTCCTCTAACCCCGCTTTTCTTATATTTCCTTCGCTCTAACACAGCTTTTCTTGGTTTTTCTCCGCTCGAATTTAGCTTTTCTTGGTTTTCCTCCGCTCTAAGCCAGTTTTTCTCGGTTTTCCTCAGCTCCAACCCCGCTTTTCTTGGTTTTCCTCCACTCTAACTCCTTTTTTCTTGGTTTTCCTCCGCTCTAACCCCACTTTTCTTGGTTTTCCTCTGCTGTAACACAGCTTTTCTCGGTTTTCCTCCGCTCTAACCCCGCTATTCTTGGTTTTCCTCCGCTCTATCCCTGCTTATCTTGGTTTTCCTGTGCTCTAAATTCTCTTTTCTTGGTTTATCTCCGCTCTAACCCCGCTTTCTTGGTTTTCCTCCGCTCTAACTTCACTTTTCTTGGTTTTCCTCTGCTCTATCCTCGCTTTTCTTAATTTTCGACCACTCTGACCCCGCTTTTCTTTGTTTTCCTCTGCTCTAACCCTGCTTTCCTTGGTTTTTCTCAGCTCTGACCCCGCTTTTCTTTATTTTCCTCCGCTCTAACCTTGTTTTCTTGGTTTTCCTCCGCTCTAACATCGCTTTTCTTGGTTTTCCTCTGCTCTAACCCCACTTTTCTTGGTTTTCCTCTGCTGTAACATAGCTTTTCTTCATTTTCCTCCTCTCTGACCCCGCTTTTCTTGGTTTTCCTCCGCTCTAACCCCTCTTTTCTCTGTTTTCCTCCGTTCTAACCCCACTTTTCTTAGTTTTCCTCTGCTGTAACATAGCTTTTCTTGGTTTTCCTCTGCTCTAACCCCGCTTTTCTTGGTTTTCCTTCGCTCTATGCCCGCTTTTCTTGGTTTTCATCCGTTCTAACTTCACTTTTCTTGGTTTACCTCCACTCTAACCTCGCTTTTCTTGGTTTTCCTTTGCTCTAACTTGGCTTTTCTTGGTTATCCTGCGCTCTAACCCTGCTTTTCTTGGTTTTCCTCCCCTCTAACCCTGCTTTTCTTGGTTTTCCTCATCCCTAATCTCACTTTTCTTGGCTTTCCTCTGCTGTAACATAGCTTTTCTTGATTTTCCTCCTCTCTAACCCCGTTTTTCTTGGTTTTCCTCCGCTCCAAACCCTCTTTTTTTTGTTTTCCTCCGCTCTAACCCCGCTTTTCTTGGTTTTCCTCTGCTTAAACATAGTTTTTCTTGGTTTTCCTCTGCTCTATCCCCGCTTTTCTTGGTTTTCCTTCGCTCTATTCCCACTTTTCTTGGTTTTCATCCGCTCTAACTTCACTTTTCTTGGTTTGCCTCCATTCTAACCTCGCTTTTCTTGGTTTTCCTCCGCTCTAACCTTGCTTTTCTTGGTTTTCCTCCACTCTAGCCCAGCTTTTCTTGATTTTCCTCTGCTCTAACCTTGTTTTTTTGGTTTTCCTCCACTCTAACCCCGTTTTTCTTCGTTTTCCTCCGCTCTAAGCCCGCTTTTCTTAGTTTTCATCTCCTCTAACCCCGCTTTTCTTGGATTTCATCCAATCTAACCCCGCTTTTTTTGGTTTTTCTCCGCTCTAATTTAGCTTTTCTTGGTTTTCCTCCGCTCTCAGCCAGCTTTTCTCGGTTTTCCTCAGCTCCAACCCCGCTTTTCTTGGTTTTCCTCCACTCTAACCACGCTTTTCATGGTTTTCCTCTGCTTTAACCCTACTTTTCTTTGTTTTCCTCCGCTCTAACTTCGCCTCTCTTGGTTTTCCTCCGCTCTAACCCCGCCATTCTTGGTTTTCCTCCGCTCTAACCTCGTCTTTCTTGGTTTCCCTCCGCTCTAACTTCGCTATTCTTCGTTATCCTCCGCTCTAACATCACTTTTTTTGTTTTTCCTCCGCTCTAACCTTGCTTTTCTTAGTTTTCCTACGCTCCAACCCCGCTTTTCTTAGTTTTCCTCCACACTAACCCCGCTTTTCATGGTTTTCCTCCGCTCTTACTTCGCTTTTCTTGGTTTTCCTCTGCTCTAACTTAGCTTCTCTTGGTTTTCCTCCGCTCTAACCCAGCTTTTCTCGGTTTTCCTCAGCTCCAACCCCGCTTTTCTTGGTTTTCCTCCGCTCTAACCGCGCTTTTCATGGTTTTCCTCTGCTGTAACCCCGCTTTTCTTGGTTTTCCTCCACTCTAACCCCGCTTTTCATGGTTTTCCTCTGCTGTAACCCTACTTTTCTTGGTTTTCCTCCGCTCTAACTTCGCCTCTCTTGGTTTTCCTCCGCTCTAACCCCGCTTTTCTTGGTTTTCCTCCGCTCCAAACTCGCTTTTCTTGGTTTTCCTCCACTCTAACCCCGCTTTTCATGGTTTTCCTCTGCTGTAACCCTACTTTTCTTGGTTTTCCTCCGCTCTAACTTCGTCTCTCTTGGTTTTCCTTCGCTCTAACCCCGCTTTTCTTGGATTTCCTCCGCTCTAACTTCATTTTCCTTGGTTTTCCTCCACACTAACCCCGCTTTTCTTGGTTTTCCTCCGCTCTAACTTCGCTTTTCTTGGTTTTCCTCTGCTCTAACTTAGCTTATCTTGGTTTTCCTCCGCTCTAACCCAGCTTTTCTCGGTTTTCCTCAGCTCCAACCCCGCTTTTCTTGGTTTTCCTCTGCTCTAAACCCACTTTTCATGGTTTTCCTCTGCTGTAACCCTACTTTTTTTGGTTTTCCTCCGCTCTAACCACGTTTTTCATTGTTTTCCTCCGCTCCTACCCCGCTCTTCTTGGTTTTCATCCGCTCTAACCCCGCTTTTCTTGGATTTCATCCATTCTAACCCTGCTTGTCTTGGATTTCATCCATTCTAACCCCACTTGTCTTGGTTTTTCTCTGCTGTAACTTAGCTTTTCTTGGTTTTCCTGCGCTCTAACCCAGCTTTTCTCGGTTTTCCTCAGTACTAACCCCGCTTTTCTTGGTTTTCCTCCAATCTAACCCCGCTTTTCCTGGTTTTCCTCTGCTGTAACCCTACTTCTTTTGGATTTCCTACACTCCTACTTCGCCTCTCTTGGTTTTCCTCCGCTCTAACCTCGTCTTTCTTGGTTTTCCTCCGCTCTAACTTCGCTATTCTTCGTTTTCCTCCGCACTAACTTCACTTTTTTTGTTTTTCCTCCGCTCTAACCCCTCTTTTCTTGGTTTTCCTCCGCTCTAATCCCGCTTTTCTTGGTTTTCCTACGCTCTAACCCCGCTTTTCTTAGTTTTCCTCCACTCTAACCACGCTTTTCTTTGTTTTACTCCGCTCTAACCCCGCTTTTCTTGGTTTTTCTCATCTCTGACCCCGCTTTTCTTGGTTTTCCTCTGCTCTAACTTAGCTTTTCATGGTTTTCCTCCGCTCTAACCGCGCTTTTCATGGTTTTCCTCTGCTGTAACCCTACTTTTCTTGGTTTTCCTCCGCTCTAACTTCGCCTCTCTTGGTTTTCCTCCGCTCTAACCCCGCTTTTCTTGGTTTTCCTCCGCTCCAACCCCGCTTTTCTTGGTTTTCCTCCTCTCTGACCCCGCTTTTCATGGTTTTCCTCTGCTGTAACCCTACTTTTCTTTGTTTTCCTCCGCTCTAACTTCGTCTCTCTTGGTTTTCCTTCGCTCTAACCCCGCTTTTCTTGGATTTCCTCCACTCTAACTTCATTTTCCTTGGTTTTCCTCCACACTAACCCCGCTTTTCTTGGTTTTCCTCCGCTCTAACTTCGCTTTTCTTGGTTTTCCTCTGCTCTAACTTAGCTTATCTTGGTTTTCCTCCGCTCTAACCCAGCTTTTCTCGGTTTTCCTCAGCTCCAACCCCGCTTTTCTTGGTTTTCCTCTGCTCTAAACCCACTTTTCATGGTTTTCCTCTGCTGTAACCCTACTTTTTTTGGTTTTCCTCCGCTCTAACCACGTTTTTCATTGTTTTCCTCCGCTCCTACCCCGCTCTTCTTGGTTTTCATCCGCTCTAACCCCGCTTTTCTTGGATTTCATCCATTCTAACCCTGCTTGTCTTGGATTTCATCCATTCTAACCCCACTTGTCTTGGTTTTTCTCTGCTGTAACTTAGCTTTTCTTGGTTTTCCTGCGCTCTAACCCATCTTTTCTCGGTTTTCCTCAGCACTAACCCCGCTTTTCTTGGTTTTCCTCCAATCTAACCCCGCTTTTCCTGGTTTTCCTCTGCTGTAACCCTACTTCTTTTGGTTTTCCTCCGCTCCTACTTCGCCTCTCTTGGTTTTCCTCCGCTCTAACCTCGTCTTTCTTGGTTTTCCTCCGCTCTAACTTCGCTATTCTTCGTTTTCCTCCGCACTAACTTCACTTTTTTTGTTTTTCCTCCGCTCTAACCCCTCTTTTCTTGGTTTTCCTCCGCTCTAATCCCGCTTTTCTTGGTTTTCCTACGCTCTAACCCCGCTTTTCTTAGTTTTCCTCCACTCTAACCACGCTTTTCTTTGTTTTACTCCGCTCTAACCCCGCTTTTCTTGGTTTTTCTCATCTCTGACCCCGCTTTTCTTGGTTTTCCTCTGCTCTAACCCCGCTTTTCTTGGTTTTTCTCAGCTCTGACCCCGCTTTTCAGGATTTTCCTCCGCTCTAACCTTGTTTTCTTGGTTTTCCTCCGCTCTAACATCGCTTTTCTTGTTTTTCCTTTGCTCTAACCCCACTTTTCTTGGTTTTCCTCTGCTGTAACATAGCTTTTCTTGATATTC